>NC_142135.1:68465833-69077500 GCF_024610735.1 Ursus americanus | reverse complement strand
GGACAACCCTCAGCCAAACTAAAGATGACTAAACATTACCGAGAGAGGCTCGGCAGTAAGCGATGAATCTACTTAAATATAGACGCAAGACCAAAATGAAAAGGAAGGTTATGGTGACAAAAGAGGAAGTAGGCATATTAAATTTTGACTTCCTCAAAAAGAGTCCATTAAAAATACGTATGAAGGAAAATGGAAAAGAAGGTGAGAGGTGGTACACATGTAATAATTTCCTCACCTTTAGTAGTTGCACAGGTACCAGGTAAAATGGACAAATTAAGTATCATGTATAACTATATTTAACAATACAATTGTGAATGCTACGAAATTTTTTTTTAAATCAGCAGAAACCAAATGGCTCTAGGTTTCTGACATATAAGCTTCCAGCAAGGCCCCATGGTAGAATTAGCAGTGAAATTTTGAAGTAACAGGCAAGGTGGTGCAGAGTTGGAGATGGGTTGAGGCACGTGGGCTTGTGCCCAGGTACAGCAGGGGCTAGAGCAAGAGGCAGGTGAGTTTAAAGATATGAAGTTGTGTAAGAAGTGTCTGATACTTGAAAAAAATAATAAAAATATAACATAAAATATTATAATCATGATCAAATTTACCTGTTATATAAATAAATGAAATGGTAGAAACTTACCTCTTGAAAAATGTTTCCTATTGCTCAGCATATAAAATGATAAGTTGTATGTTAAAAAGCCAAATCTAAAACAAAGTGATTCAAAATAATTGAAAGGTAAAGACGGTGCAATGATAAACCAGGTATATTCAAATAATAATGCAGGGAGTCACAATATCACTGTAAGGATTTTGAACACTATATAAAAATCATAAGAAGGACATCTTATAGCAATAACATGTGGAATCCATAATGAAGATATAATTATACATTTTTATGTACCAAATAACTTAGTGGCAATTTTCATAAAGCAGAAATTACAGGAAATTCAAGGAAAAATAGCAAAATACTAAACTACATGATTTTAGTTCATCTATCTCATGCTATGATACATCAAGTAGATAAAAATCTGGGTAGGAATAAAAGAACTGAATAGCATAATTATTAAAGTAGGTCTATTTGAGATGTATATATGATAAATGACAGGCTGAAAAATGGCTCCCAAAAGTTATTCATACTAAATCCCTGCTAATGTTACTTTATTGAGAAAAAGAGTCTTTGCAGATGTAATTAAGTTAAAGATCTTGAGATGAGGTCATCCTGGATTATTCAGGTGGCCGCTAAATTCCATGACCAGTGTCCTTACAGGAGAAACGTATAGGATGTCAGCCTTCTGCATAACTGAAGTAATACACATTAAACTACGATGATACATTATTTTGTATCCTCAGATTGACAAGAATGACAGCAATTCTATTCTCTCCTCCATCCATTGGCTTTCCCTTTCTGTGATGCTCCATATCTCAGGAGCATGACCTGTAGCATACATTACTCAGTCATCTTTTGCATAAGGCTTTAGTTGGATTTAACCACCAGCAGATACTGACAGGAGAGTGGAGGTCAAGAGGAGAGAGTGGTTGAGGCAATTTTTTTTCTTCTCCTCCTTTTTTTCTTCTCCTCCTTGAATTGGTACATTGATTCTGTGGCAGAGGTTCCTCTCTCAAATTAGAACAGCTATGGTGATCCTTCTTCCATGGCGTCTACTTAATTTTTTTTTAAGATTTTATCTATTTATTTGAGAAAGAGAGAGAGCACGAGCAGTGGGAAGGGCAGAGGAAGAAGCAGACTTCCTGATGAGCAGGGAGCCCAACCCAGGGCTCTATCCCAGGACGCTGAGATCATGACCTGAGCCAAAGGCAGATGCTTAACCAACTGAGCCACCCAGGTGCCCCTCCATGACTTCTACTTTCAGTGGATTCCTAGAACCATATGTCCTTGGAAATAATCTCATTTTAATAAAAATGATCTCATTTTAATGGAAATTATCTTTACTAAAATACAAAAAGGTAAAAAGTGAAAAACCAAAACGGACAGGAAAATATAAAGTGGTCTAACATAGGTGTAATTGAAATCTCAGAACGAAAAGAGAAAGATATTTGAAGAGAAAATGACTAAGAAATTTTCAAAATAACAAAGACAACAAGCCACAGATTCGAGAATTTCATAGAACTTAAAGCATGAATAAAATATAAAACACCAAATTTTTTAAAATGATCAGCCAAAAAGAGAGAGCTAAAAGCTAAAAAAAAAAAAAAAAAAAAAAAAAGATCAGCCAAAGAGAGAAAGAAAAGCTGGGGAAAGTGTTTCTTTGGGAAATGAAGGCATTTATTCCCTGTGTATGCCACACACTTACTTGTTCAGGGCAAGACACATGTTCAGAAAGGATCTGAGAAGAACATAAGCTTTCACTTCTGACTGATCTCTTGGGTCAGTGCAAAAAAGAAGTAAAGACTGAGTTGGAATTATAAATGTCCAGGCTAAGCATTAAAATGGTGTTCCAGCTCAAAGCCAATCTGCGAAGACTGGGAGATTTTTTTGTTTTGTTTGTTTCCTTGTGTTTCTTTGTATGTATGCACATACGTGTGTATGTGCATGTGTGTGTTGTAGCTCCTAGTATGCAAGGAAATCTCTATCAAAACATTAGCTGAAAGTAAGCTAAAGTGGAAAAGAATACAGTGATGACACACACAAGTAGGAGAAAAGTCTGCAAAAATGGTTGAGAAAAGTAACAAAAAAAATGAATAACTGCCTTCAACAAGCAAGAATGGCAAACCCAGGGGGAATGGGGAGAACATGATTTCCAGCATAACCACATTATAATATTTAAATATCTAGTTTTCAACGAAAAATTGTAAGGCATACAAAGAAGCCAGAAAGTATGGCCCAAAGAAAACGTTAATAATCACAATTGTAAGGTTTTGAGTAGAATAGTTAGAACAATGTAACAGAATGGAGAATCGACTAATAGACCTGCAGAAATATTACCAGTTGATTTTTACAAAGGTACAATGGCTATTCAATATTAAGAAGATAGTGTTTTCAACAAATGGGAAGGAACAACTGGACTTTCGTGAGGACACATCATCAAAGTGGTTTCATGAATAGCATACATACACATGAAAAGATGCTCATGATTGTTTATTAATTATGTTAAAACATGAATTATAAGCACAATAATATATTACTAACCATCCACTGCAATGGCTAAAAGTGAAAACAAAACAAAACAAACAAAACAAAACCCTGACAATCCAAATGCTAATGAATATGCAGAACAGCCTGAAATCAGTTACATTTCCAGTAAGATTGCAAAATACTACAGCCATGTTTCTTATAAAGTTAATCACACACTTACTCCATAGTAAGTACCCAGCAATCCCTCCCTAAGAATTTAGTCAAGATACATGAAAACTTATGTTTACACAAAGACCAGTACATGACCAACAGCTTTTATGTAAGAGTCAAAATCTAGACAAAAATCTAAATGATGTCCTAAAACCTGTGAATGGATTAAAAAAATTGTCTTATGTCCATACAATGGAATACTACTCATCAATAAATGGCCTGAACTTCCGACACATGCAACAACATGGATAATTCTTTAAAGCATTATATGAGGTGAAAGAAGCCTGTCACAAAAGCCTACATACTGTCTGACTCAATTTATATGACATTTTGGGAACTCCAGTTTGTGAGGAGAGAAATTGTGTTGGTGGTTGTCCCGGCCGACTAGTGAGGGAAGAGACTTGACAGCAAGTAAATATGAAGAAACTTTTTGGTGTGATGGAAATATTCAATATCTTGATGATAGTGGTAGTTATTGATCAAACTATGTATTTTTAAAGGGTGAATTTTTTATGTAAATTAAAGCTTAGTAACCTGAAAAGAAAAAAAATTTAAGTAAAAAATATATATCAAACTGCTCTGAACACCCTAAAAAGAGAGAGTATTCTCTTGGAACTAAAAAAACATGATTGTAGAAATTTTAAAAAACAGGATGGAAATTGCATTTGTAAATTAGATAAACTAAAAGCAAGTAATTCTCTCAAAAAACACTGGCAAACACAGAGATGACTATTATGTGATAAAATCTAAGAAAGAATAAGAAAAAAAAGATATCTAAGACAATATAGGAGGAATTTTAGAGGGGAAAAAAAAGAAAGAGGATAAGAGAGAAGAAATATGGCAAATACCTAAATTTTTTAAACAAAAAAGGCACAAGCACAGGTCTTGTTTTATTTGGGGAGAAAATGTATGTAATGTTTATGACTTCAGATAAATATATGTTCAAATGTGCAATGAAATTAAGAATAATTATTGGTAACATGTCATTGAAATGAAAACTGAACAAAAACTTGGTCAATGTTATAAACTAAGAAAAGTAAATGAAAGCGAATATAAGCAAGTATAATAAACACAAGGCATTAAAGTCAAATGAGTAAGACAAGCATATCAGTGATCAACATACATTTGCTGAAATTGAATTCTGGGAGGTATACTATTAAAATGATGTAGAAAGATTGAGTATTAAGTAAGAGTAAGAAATTTTCATGTGTTCATAGTGTGACAAACTGCTACTGACATAAGTAAAAACATTAAAATGTATATAGAGGTTTAAATAATGCAATATCACTCGGTCTCTTTTAAGCAAAAAAGGCATGTTATTTTCAAATAACTGTATACTACTTAGAAAAAGAACCAGGTAGTTGTACATAAACAAGTTGAAATGGCATAAGAAAAACAGATATTTTAGAGACTACAAATCTGACCACAATGCAGTACAAGCAACAAAAACATTTAATACCAAGTAAATAAAGGCCACAAAAATCTAACAAAAAGGAATTTTCCTTTATTCAATTTTTGGGTCAAAGAGTAAAATAAGATTGAAATGTCAGCATTTAGAAATGATTTCTAACGTGAAAACTTGAAAACAACCTCCAAAGGCCTAAACACTTTTGTTAATTAAAAAAAAATTATTGAACATAAATGTTATGCAAATTGCTTCTAAAATTATGCTCTTTTGAATATTCAAGGCTATGCTTTTCTGTTACTTTCTGGTTCAGAATTTTTTATAGTCCCCATGCTGTTACCTTTTTCTGTTTGGATTAGTTTTCTTTGACTAAAAAGGAAGCTGGGCCTGAGGTTTTCTGAAAGACAAGACTTAAGGATTGTTCCAATTGGCCTTTTCAAAGCTAGACACAGAATAGAAGTTGATGACTATAACCCCAACTCAATTTCTTGTATGTGGCTGACATTTATCCAGATTGGGTCTGTTGGACTTCATTGGATTCTTTGGCTCTGGTATCATGGTTCTTCCACTATTCTTGAGAGGTAGAATATAGAGTTTTCCACTACAGAAATGTTGCACATAATTGATGTACAACAACAGGCCTGCACTCCTCACAAGGTCTGTTCTATCTCCAGTTATGCACATTATGCTTTTTATTTTGAAAATATGCATTCAACCATGTTTTCTTCTGTATTTATTGTCTCTGAATAGGTTTGAAGGTAGAAATGAAACAGCCTCAGTTCTTGCTATTTCCCAAAAGAGGGCAGGTGCTGAGTTTTCTGGATAGCACAGACCCTATGACCTGAATCAGGCAGAGAGTGATCTGATGGGAAGGAGTTTTTGCATCTTCTTTGTGTCCATTCATGCTTATTGTTTGGTTTTACTCAAGGCATATGCACAGTCAGGAAGTTTTATTTTTTGTTTTGTTTTATATCAAAGCTTTGGCAATGCAATAAAGGCCATTTCCTGGGCATTTGAAAATGGCTGGAATTTGTAGGAGGATTTTATGTCATTGATGTTTTGCTAACCTGATAACATCATTTTCCCATTTTTTTCTAAGTGCCAGTGATAATCATTAATAAAATTTTATACATGTCTATAATCATCTCCCTAAGGTAAATCCCAAGAAATAGAATTAATTGTTCAAAGATAGGAGTATTTTTAAGATTTTTGATACACATGGCCATAATAACACCAATTGTCCATGTCAATTTCTATTTGCTTCCAAAATATTTAAAATTGCTAATTTCAATAGCATATATTCATTTTTTTTAAAATAGACATTTTATTACACAAAATGGTATCTCGCTATATAGATTCTACTCCTTTTTCATTAAAAAGATACAAATTAACATGGAATCTACCCAGTTTTCTAGGTCAGCAACTGCAAATTCCATAGCCTATAGCTGTGAGACAGATAACTCAGATGAGCAAAATGGCTCAGGGAATTCTGAATACTATAGTAAAATAGAGACTTTATCACATTTGTAAAACAGGGATAGTTGCTACCCAACTCCAACTGATGGTGCCATGAAGCAGGGAGGTCTAGTTCTGTGAAAGCTTCCAAGGGAAACTAGAAATCCAGAAAAGGAAATGAAATCTCCAGAAGTTTAAATATTGGACACTAAGTCAACTTTTTAAAAAATATTTTATAGACGAAGAGAAAAACATTTTGGACAAGATATGGCTGATAGCCCAGAAGATTAGAACCATCATAGATAGTCTGTGCCAAATATCTATTAAATTTATAATGAGAAGATTTACACATATGAACCTTATTATCTTAACTACATAGAAATATATTTGTTGAATTGCTTTTGGCTTTCTACCATCAGATTTTATAGAGAATTGACATTTGCAAAGTGCATTTAAGAGATTCTTTACATCTTCTACCAATCTGCTTAAGACCTAACAGAAAAAGTACATGAACATATCAATAGATGTAGAAAACATATCAGGCAAAAGTCATTGTCAGTTCGTGATACAAACTGTTAGCAAACTAGGAATGGCAGGAGACGTTGTCAGCCTGAATAAGGACATCTACAAAAAATCTACAAGTAACATTAGGCTTCCTATTGAAAAACTGAATTCTTTTCCCTCAGAACCAGGAAAAAAGTCAAGAATGTCCATTTTCACCATCTTATTTAACATTTTACTAGAAGTTTTAGTCAATGAAATAAAGTAAGGAAAAGAAATAACTGCCAAATTAGAAATGAAGAAATCAATCTGTTCCTATTTGAAAGTAACATCACTGTCTATGCAATAAACCCCATCAAATCCATAAAAAGAAAGGCTCTTTGAACTCATTTGGGAGATTAGAAGAGTTGCAATGTACAAAGTCAAATTACAAAAATCAATTGTATTTCTATAAACTATAGAAATAACAATAATTGTAAACCTAACCTTGAAAAAGCACCTTTGACAATAACTCCTCCTTAAAAAAACAAACAAAAGAAATACATATAAATCTAACAAAATATGTATGGGATTTATATAGTGGAAGACATTGATGAAAAAAAAGTCAAAAACGACCTAAATAAATGGAGAGAATACTGCATTAATTATTGGGATAATCAATATAGTTAGTATCTCCTCAATTTAAGTATAGACAATGCATTCTGAATCAAAATTCTGGTAGGAGATTTATAGGTATAGACAATTTGACTCCATAATTTATATGAAAAGACAAAAAACAAAACAAAACAAAAAACCCTAAAATACTCAAAGCAAATGGGAAAAGAAAAAAAATGGGGAACTCCCACAACCAGAATTTAAGAGTCACCGTAAAGTTCCAGTAATCAAGGTGATGATGTTGATTAAAAAAAAAAAGTCACCTTGGGGGCGCCTGGGTAACACAGTCGTTAAGCGTCTGCCTTCGGCTCAGGGCGTGATCCCTGCGTGCCGGGATCGAGTCCCACATCGGGCTCCTCCACTGGGAGCCTGCTTCTTCCTCTCCCTCTCCCCTGCTGTCTTCCCTCTCTCGCTGTCTCTCTGTCATATAAATAAATAAAATCTTTAAAAAAAAGTCACCTTGATCAATAGAATAGAACAGAAATTTTAAAAATAGACCTATACAAATATGATCAATTGATTTTTTAGCAAAGCTTCAAAGGCAAATCAGTAGAGATAGGAAAGTTTTTTCAACAAGTGGTGCAGTCACAGTTGGATATTCAGATGCAAAAATTGAACATAGACTTATACCTCACAGTGTATATAAAAATTTAATCACAACTGGTGATTGACTAAAATGTAAAAGATACACAAAATTCATAAAACACCTGGAAGAAAAATTTTTGGAAACTTAGGATGGGCAAAAATTCATAAAAATAATACCTAATTCCATAAAAGTAAAAAAGGACAAATTGGACTTCATTGAAATTAAAATAATTTTTCTTTGCTAAAGACACTGTTATGGAAACCAAAAGCCAACCCTTCCACCAACTGGGAAAAAGTATTTGCAAAAATTATATATTTGATGGGGTGCCTGGTTGGCTTAGTCAGTTAAGTGTTGGACTCTTAGTTTCCACTCAGGTCATGATCTCTGGGTCTTGAGACTGAGCCCCGGAGCTGGGCTCCCCACTCAGTGGGGAGTCTGGTTCTCTCCGTCTCCCTTTGGCCCTCCACCACTCTCTCTCTTTCTCTCTCAAATAAATAAATAAATAATTTCTTGAAAATTATATATTTGAGGCAGGTGGCTGCTTGCTGGATGTAGCCACAAGTCATGTGACCGGAAGGGCTCCCCACAGAGGCCGTCCCTCCTTGACAGGTCCTGAGTGCCTTGCCCCACCCCTGCCATGGGGTGTTGCTACAGCAGCCAGAACGAGGACTTGAACTGGGACTGAGAGGAACAGAAGCTGCTGCTGGACCCTAATAGCCCCCCTACCAAAGCCCTCAATGGAGCTGAGCCCAACTACCACAATCTACCTCCCATTCATACAAATCCGTGAGCCCTGCTCTCCTCCAGCCTTGCTAAGACAGCCAGCAACACCATTGGTGTGTCCGCTGCAGACTCCCAGGGCATGGAGCCCCATGAGTATATGCACTAGGCAGGGCAGTACAGCATCCACTTGGCGATGCTGAGCAGCAGTCTGACCCACTGGAAGAAGCTGCTGCCATTGCCATCTCTCACCAGCCAGCCCCACCAAGTGCCAGCCAGCAAGCCCATCCCCTTCTCTGACTTACAGCATGTCCCCAAGATAGCTGCTTATGCCTACAGTGCAATTTCTCAGATCTGAGTGGACACAAAAGAGGAGCTAGTTGTACAGTTTGGGATCCCATGAAGAGAGGGATCCTTGGACAGCTCTTCTCCTCTCTTCACCCCAACTCCACCCTGCCTCCCTTGGCCCTCAGCCTCACTGCGGCTCACACAGTACCCTAACCTGCTACTAATCACAGAGTGTGGAGGAAGAGAATAGTGAGACTGGAAGCCTGGGCAAGTGAGGATGGAACAAGGGAGGGCAGAATCATTTGGGACTGGTGTTCAAAGCCCTGGCCAGGGGTGGGGTCGGGGTCAAAAGTTTAGCACCTAGTAGGACTTCACTGTCACTGGGAAGGTGGAGGTACCACTGTGAGGGTGATCCCTAGGGGGCCTATGGAAGCCCCCCTTCCCACCCTTTCTCTTGGCCTCATTCCTGCCCCTCTTCCCGACTTGGTGCTCATGTGCACCTCACTAGGGTTTGTGACCAGAGTCTGGAATGCTTCATTTTGAATGAATTGAGTTTGTATTTCTACCACCCTAAGTTTTTACATTTTTGGGGCTTGGGGGTTTTGTTTTGGTTTGTCACCCTGGATAAAGGAAGTGTATTCATCTGAAAAAAATAAATAAATAAAAAATTATATATTTGACAAAGGACTTATATCAAAAATATATTTAAAATGCTCTGAAAACCCAACAATAAGAAAGCAAAGAACCCTCTTTAAAAATGGGCAAAGGTCAGAACAGACTCTTCATCAAAGAAACTATTCAAAAGGGAAAATAAGCATATCAAAGATGATCACCATCATTAGCAATTATGGAAAAGTAAATCAGAACCACAAGGAGATACCACTCTACACTTACTAAAACTGGAAGGAAAAATAAAACGTGACCATACCCACATGATGGTAAGGATGCAGAGCAGCAGAAACTCTCATTCTTTGCTAGTCAGTTTGCAAAATGCTGTCATCACTCTGCAAAACAGTTTGGCAAGTTTCATAAGACGTTAAACAGGGTACCATAGCATATAGCAATCTCATTCCTAGCTAATTACTCTAGAGACATAAAAATTAATCTTCACACCAAATCTTGTGTGTGAATATTTATAGCATCTTCGTCATAATCACTGGAAATAGAAACAACCAAAAAAGCACTTTCGCAGGTGAATGGATAAAAGGTGGTACATCAATGCAATGGAATACTATTTAGCAATGAAAAAGAATGACCTATTGATACATGCAACAACATGAATGGATGTTAAATGCATACACCAGATGAAAAAAATCCAGTCTTGAAAGTTTGCTTCCTGTAGGATTCCATTTATATAACATTCTGGAGAGGTTAAAGCAATAGAAACTGAAAATAGATCAGTAGTTACCAGGATTAGGGGTTCAGGAGGGTCTGACCACAAAAGGAAAGCACGATGAAGTTTTATTGGATGATGGAACTCTTCCAATACTGTTTGTGGTGGTTGTTACACAAATCTATGTGTGTACTGAAAATCATAGAACTCTATACCTAACTACTGGTTTTTAATGTAAATGAAAATAAATCTGATTATCAAATAGTTGTGCACACTAAAATAGTATTCTTAACAATTTTTTAAAAACCCAGATACTGGGCTGCCTAAGTGGCTCATTCAGTTAAGCATCTGCCTTTAGCTCAGATCATATTGTGGGGTCCTGGATCAAGCTCCTCATCGGACTCCCTGCTCAGTGGGGAGCCTGCTACTCCTTCTCCCTCTGCCACTTCCCCTGCTTGTGCTCTCTCACTCTCTATCAAACAAATAAATAAAATCTTTAAAAAAAAGATACTTTCTGTGTATTACTAAAAATTTTTACCCCAGGTCTAGATCCACAATCTAATAATTCCAAGCTAAGAGGAAATGTTATAAATCTGCAATAAAGAGGATAAAATTATTTTTAAAATCCTGAAATTAAAAGATGTCAGCTAACAAAACAAATGAACAAGCAAACACAAAAAAATAACCAGAAACAGACCCATAAATACAGAAAACGAACTGGTGGTTGCCGGGGGAGGAGGGAGGAGGGATGGGCAAAATGGGTAAAGTGGAGTGGGAGGTACAGGCTTCCAGCTATGGAATGAATAAATCATGGTATACAGCACAGGGAATATAGTCAATGTTACTATCATAGTTCTGTATGGTGACAGATGGTAGCAACACTTGTGGTGAGCATAGCATGACATAGATTTGTCAAATCACTATGTTGTACACCTGAAACTGATGTAACATTTTATGTCAACTATACTTTGATATTTTAAAAAGAAAAAAATATCTCAGCTAAAAATCAGAAAGTACAGTACATACAGAGAGATGTTTTTGGTGTTAATTAGTTTGTTTGGCAGAAATATCTTTAAAAAACCAGCCACTGCTTTTCCTTGATATGACAAGAGACTGTTGTAGATGTACTTTTGACATTAATAGAAACAGTGACATTTTATTTGTGTTTGTTTCCTGCTTTTAGTAGCTATGGATTGTAATGGTAGTGGTAGGTCTGTAAAACAGATGATATGATAGATTTTTCAGTCAGCACGCCTTTACAAAGTACGTCATTGTTTCCCCACATGTGATCTCAGACTGTGCATCTCTTTGATTTACAGTAGTGAGCCCTGTGTCAGGCTGAATTAAAGCAGCTCTACTCACAATCTGTTCAGATTGGAAACATTTCAAGAAGAGAGCTTTGGTGGGTTACTGACAATTTGCCAAATTTGCTCAAAACTGACAAGTAATGGCTAGCTTCTTGAAGGGTTCTTCCAGAGTTGTGCATAGGTAATAGGTTACACCCCCCCCCACACACACACACATACTCTGATTTGGGTAATAAGACTCATTTACACAGTTCAACCTTCAAAGTATGCATTGTGTAAATCGTTGGCTACCAATTTATGACTTATGGACTTGTGGTGGAAAGGAGGATCTCACAAAATTACTCAAGAGTTCTAAAATTGTGTATGTACACCAAACAGTGTTTCATGACTTATTTTCAAACATTATTTGACCAACGATGTAACACGTAATTACAAATTACAAAAATCTTAAATATTAATGAATTCATAATAGCTCCTTATTATTATATATTTTCTCTATCAATGAATATTAAAATTATAACTGTGTTATTGTGGGGGTGAAGAAGATTCTTTGATTTACAAGGAGTTTGTCATACTCGCATAAATTCAGAACGACCAACATAGACATTGTTAATCATGACACGTATAATGATTGTATTTCAATTTGTTGCTGTTTTGTAACATAATGATTGGAGAAACCTGCAACTTCTTTGAATAAAGTCAATGCTAGTGTGAGTATACTTACCATCTTCTAAAACATCTATACTGAAATTTTCCAAAGTTCCACTTTCAATGGAACTGAAAAAATAGGAACCACTTGACAAAAACAGGAAGAACTCAATATAATTAGTGGGAAGACATGAGAAAGCAGGGTTCATATAACAAAGTATCAGTTAGTCTACTGTAGGAAACAGGCCGTGCGGCCCTTACAGAGGACATGAACGCCATACCAAAGAGCTGTCCCCACTGTAGCTTCTTCATTCTTCCTTCATTCCTCTCAATTATTTTTCCTTCTCGCCAATTACTGAATTATAAGTTCCTTATCAGAAAATGCATTTCAAATGTGTTTTCAAGATCTACTGGAAATAGTGTGATCAATTTAGAACCTGTTAGGAGATTACTGTATGAAAAATATTCTCTCAGTAATATAGACATTTCAGCTTTGCCTGAGTAGCAATGATTCTACTCGAATCCAATTAATCGCATTAGCATCTTCCCTCTTTAAGCAGTCGCCTGTCTAGTCTATTTTCTGAGGACAATTCACAACCAACTTGTTGGACAGCTCTTCTGGCCTATGGGATATAGTGCTTGCTCACTGGGGTGTTGTTAAGTAACCTTCATCTCTCCAGCTCATTGTATAAGTATCAGTGGTTGAGATGACAGAACATGATTGTTGCAGAAGGATTCCACTAAGAAGTTAATATGGCAGAATAACCTGAAAGAAAAAATAAATGTGCTTATATTTTCTTAGTTGCAGGCTAGTTAGAAAAGTATAAGAGATATTTTCTCAAGAGACTAGGAAGGGGCTTTATATCCTAACAGTCTGAGCTTCACTCACTCGGAGTTGCTTTACACCTAAAGATACACTGAATATCTTCAGGAGTCAAATGAAAGAGAGAACTGACTGATCCTTATGTCAGGGCAGTAAGGAAGGTTGTGTAGGCTATGCAAACGCCATATGCAAAAATGATAACCATGAAATCACCAGTTGTGAACATGGTCTCTAGAATTTTATATGAAATATCCACATTTGTAATTGCTGGCAATTGTTAATAACAAGGAGGTCAGCACTTTATTGACCAATGAAGCACATCAGTGAGCTAGATCTGCCCTGTTGACAATGGTGTTTAATTGTTGGCCCAAGGCCTGTGGGAAGATTAAGCCACGATGCTCTGAGAAAGGAAGCTGATGGGGAAGCCATGGACTGAGAGCTAAAGAAAAGAAAAGTAGTTTCTTTGGAAGAGAGAGGAACAGGGTACTTGGAGATTCCCCAGGTGGAAGAATAGTAGGTCCCCCTCAAATTCAGGGACCCAGAAGTAATACTCATGTGGGGATAGTGGTATGGACACACATAAACATGTTATTCCTACATGCTTTTGCTTTCGGTACATTGGTGCCCTTCAATATCAGTGCTGCTGTGAGCATCAAATAGAGCCTGATTGATGGTGACTAAGGATGGAAGCAACACAGTTGGCCAAAGGAGTCCACTGTGGACTGGAAAACAGGTTCCTTCTTCATTTTCCTGGGACTTGCATGATGCAGTGGAGGAGGGGGAGTTTCAAAAATGACTGGCAATGGAGTTTTCGCAAACCCCAGCAAATGCAAGGACTCAGCCAGATTGAACTAAATCAGAATATTTTAAAAGAAATAGGACATATCTTTTACATGAAGTGCTATTGCAGTACAGAGAAAAGTTAGAGGGTCCATACTGTGAGAAGTAGAAGCTCAAGCTAAGAGAAGAAGGAGAATGTGTCATAATTCTAAGAATCAAAATCCTGAGGACTTCTTTTCAGCTCCCTCCAGACTAGAAATCTCTGGGTCACATGTCCCTGGTCTTAGACCACTGACATCCAGTCAGTCATTTTCTCTTCACAATGTTTTACCAGGTGTAGAGTTACTAAGCACAGGGTTTGGAGCTAGCCTGGATTTGAATCCAGCCTAGCTGCTCTGTTGTCAACTTAGACATTTAACTCAGTTGTTTAACTTCTGCCAAATGAAGATAATAGCAGCACCAAGAGTACTCAGTGCTCTTGTGCAAATTAAATGAATTTTTAGGGGCACCTGGGTGGCTCAGTGGGTTAAGCATCTGCCTTTGGCTCAGGTCATGATCCCGGAGTGCATTGGGTTCCCTGCTCAGTGAGGAGTCTGCTTCTACCTCTGCCTGTCACCTCACTCACGCTCCCTCTCTCTCTCTCAAATAAATTTAAAAAAATAAAATAAAATAGAATAAAATAAAATAAAATAAAATAAAATAAAATAAAATAAAATAATAAAATAAAATAAAATAAAATAAGACAATTTTTAGAGTAGTGCATGGCATTGTGGCCCAGAGCAAGCATTCAATAAGGTTAACTCTTCTAAGCACTATTATTATCACTGCCAATTTCATCACTATAAATCAGGCTTTAAGCATTTATCACCCAAGCAATCAAATTCTAACATCTCACCGCTTTAGTTTCAATTCTTTGGTATCTTTCTTATATTAACTTAGCAGCATGCATCTAAAATACAGTTTTGATCATCTTCTTCAAATTTAAAGAACTTCACTACCTCTTCGTTATCTATATAATCATTTTCAAAAACATGTAATATTTATTTGTAGCTTACATTTTGGCCTTTATGTCTATAGCCTCATCCTCCTCTATCACTCTCCCTCTTTTGTCTTAAGTGGGTGGTCCCCTAGGCAGAGTCTTGCCTTTCACCCTTCCACTTGAATAACCTTTAAAAAAATAAATTTGAACTAATCATTCCACAGATTAAAGCATTTCATGACCTATTGATAAAATCAATCTTTTTTCAGAGGAAAGAATATTGGGAGAAAGAGAACATTTGCTTCACACATTTCTGTGCCACACATGGTGATGAAACCTTCACAAATATTGTCCCAAATGTCCCATTTAGCCCTCATACAGTATGGCAACCCCATTGAAACTGGAACCCTTAGTGTTTTGAACACTTGATGATAGTTGACTAAAAAGAAGGTGGATTAAGGATGAGCAGCACAGTAAGTCCTGAGATGTTGTCTCACATATGATGTTATCTGAGAGTGAAAAACCCAAGACTTTAGAAAATGAAGAGACGTCAAACCATTATGCGGCTGTCTTATTGAACATGGAGCTAGACCACATTCTTGTGGATAGAGCTATGGTGTGGTTGGAGGTGAAGTAGGCTGAAGAATCATAAGTCATACTTAATGAAATTGAACTTCTCAAAGAACTAGAGCAAGAACAAAGGTACAAATAAACAAAGGAAGAGAGCTCAAATGGATCTAAAAAAGCACTAAAAAGACCTCTTAAAGCTAGAAACTATGACTTTTGAATGAAAAAAAATTTAGTATATTAATTGAATAAAGGTTGATCTTTGATGAATAGTAATTTTGATAGATGATAGATAGATAGATAGATGATAGATAGATGATAGATAAATCTATGCTTCTATGTGTATCAATGCTGCTATCATTATTTATGCCTCTAACTATCTGTCATCTATTTAAAATTAATCAAGGACTTTGAAAGCATACTACCAATGCTTATTTAAGGTCAAATAATTGACTCTATCTGTCTACCTATTTTTATCTATATTTAAAAATATTCCAGAACTTTGACTACTACTAAGTTACCCATTTGAGGACAATTGACTTTAATCAGCAGCAAATGAGGCCACACGTCGGGGACCTTGAGACGGGTGCAAATCCTCAGAAGAGGAAAAAATTGTGAGCTAGGAATATATATATGACTTAATAAATATAGACTTTCTGGAAATGTATGAGTTTAAGAAAAACTTTGAAATGGAAGAAACATATCAAGATAATTTCGGTTAAGTGCAGATTTGTCCTAGCAAAGCATAGGAATTGTGATGAGGGAGAAAACTGGGTGAAACCTTTCCAAATTCCTCACTGAAAAAAGGGAAAAAAGTAGGGGAGAAGAATAATAAAAGGGAAAATAGTCTATGTTATAAGAAGCATAGGAAAAAAGTGCATTATAACACTATCCTATGTGGTAGCTATTAAAAAATCATTTCAAAAGTTTTCAAGGACTGGCGTCTGGGTGGCTCAGTCAGTTAAGTGGCTTCGGGTCAGGTCATGATCCCAGGGTTCTGGGATGGAGCCCCTGCTGGGTTCCCTGCTCAGCAGAGAGTCTGCTTTTATCTCTGCCCCTCCCCTGCTCATGAGCTCACGAGCTCTTTCTCTCTCTCTCAAATAAATAAAATCTTTTTTTAAAAATGTTTCCAAGGGTGAAAGGAAATGAAGAGCAACTACAATCAATTCAGTTAAAAGAAGGGACAAAGAAAAATAATTTTAATAAATAATCCACATAGATGGAGGGGTTGGTTCTAATATTTTTTAATATTTTGATATCTCTAAAATCAGATACCATCATGATTCTTAAAGATAAAAGTTAAAATTAATAAAAAAAGAAAAATCTGTACTTGATCATGAAAACCAGTAAGTTTTTAAAATTATATGACAGTTTTCTCTGTCATAATATAACAAAAATGTTAAAAATGAATACAAAAGGTGACTGAAATAAATTAAATACTTAGAAATTATACATTTTCTGATTAAACAATAAATGCAAAAATTATTTTTTTTTTAAAAAACTGATGGATAGGCGATACCTGGATGGCCAAGTCAGTTAATCATCTGCCTTCAGCTCAGGTCATGATCCCAGTGTCCTGGGATCAAGTCCAGCATCAGGCTCCCTGTTCAGTGGGGGGTCTGCTTCTCCCTCTCCCTCTGCTTCTCCCCCTTCATGCTCATGCTCTCTCTCTCTCTTTCTCTCAAATAAATAAATAAAATCTTAAAACAAAACAAAACAAAAAAACCTGATGGATAATTGAATGCTCAGTAAAACAAAAAACAAAAAAGTGTATGGAACATAGTGAAAGTGGTGTATCAGGAAGACTATAATTTAAAATGTCTGTATTCGAGACACATGAAAAAATGTTCAAAATCATTAGCCATCATGGATCAAAACCACACTAAGATACCACCTTACACCAGTTAGAATGGCAAAAATTGACAAGGCAAGAAAAAACAACTGTTAGAGAGGATGTGGAGAAAGGGGATCCCTCCTACATTGTTGGTGGGAATGCAGGTTGGTACAGCCACTCTGGAAAACAGTGTGGACGTCCCTTAAAATGTTAAAAATTGAGCTACCCTATGACCCAGCCATTGCACTACTGGGTATTTACCCCAAAGATACAGACGTAGTGAAGAGAAGGGCCATATGCACCCCAATGTTCATAGCAGCATTGTCCACAATAGCCAAAGCATGGAAGGAGCTGAGATGCCCTTCAACAGATGACTGGATTAAGAAGTTGTGGTCCATATATGCAATGGAATATTACTCAGCTATCAGAAAGAACAAATTCTCAACATTTGCTGCAACATGGACGGCACTGGAGGAGATAATGCTAAGGGAAATAAGTCAAGCAGAGAAAGACAATTATCATATGGTTTCTCTCATCTATGGAACATAAGAACTAGGAAGATCTGTAGGGGAAGAAAGGGATAAAGAAAGGGGGGGTAATCAGAAGGGAGGATGAAGCATGAGAGACTATGGACTATGAGAAATAAACTGAGGGCCTCAGAGGGGAGGGGGGTGGGGTAATGGGATAGACTGGTGATGGGTAGTAAGGAGGGCACGTATTGCATGGTGCACTGGGTGTTATATGCAACTAATGAATCATCGAACTTTACATCGGAAACTGGGGATGTACTGTATGGTGACTAACATAATATAATAAAAAAACATTAAAATAAATAAATAAATAAGTAAATAAATAAATAAATAAATAATAAAATATCCGTATTCATAGAGAAAAGAGGAGACTAATAAAATAGATTAAATCTTTGCAAAATTGAGAATAGAAAAAGTAGAGAGCAAAAATAGAAGACTAGAAATATGAAAGGAGATAAAGAGCCATTAGAGACAACTAACACATCTCATTGAAAGAAATGAAAATTTGGGAGAAATTGCACATTTCCCTGTCAACATATTGTCAGGGTATCAAACTTGATGTTAGAACAAATGGAAAATTTGAGTAGGCTCATTACCACTGTAGAAGTTAGAAAAGTGGTTGAAGTTATTATTTAAAAAATGCATAAGACAGATGGTTTCGGAGTCAAGTTTTATCTAACCTTTAAAGAACAACTGATTCTAAGATTATTCAAATTATTGCAGATGGAAGACTCTGTGGTGGCTAAAACCAGCATTAAAAACACACCTGGAGGGGTGCCTGGGTGGCTCAGTCAGTTAAGCATTGGCCTTCAGCTCAGGTCATGATCCCAAGGTCCTGGGATCGAGCCCTGCATGGGGCGCCCTGTTCAGTGGGGAGCCTGCTTCTCCCTCTCCTCCCAGCTCCTGCTACCTCTGTCTCTCTCTCTCTCTCTCTCAAATAAATAAATAAATAAATAACTTAAAAAACACACATCTGGATATATCAACTATACTTCAGTTAAAATAATAATAATAATAGCACATATTTGAAAGTTAGAAAAAAGATCTGTAAAGAAAAATAAATATGATATTATATACCAACCTCATTTATTAATAAAGCTACAAAAATTTGAAGTAACACTTAGCAAATGGAATCTCACAATGCATTACAAGAATAATATGTTGTGAGCAAGTAAGGTTTATTTTAAAAAATGCAAGGATGGTTTGATATCAGGAAATCTATCCATATAATCAATTGTATTAATAAATTAAAAGAGAAAAAAACACAATATCTCAAGAGACGCTTCTCAAGAAAATAATGTATTAAATCCTGCCACTACTGCTAATGAAAACTTTAAAAGAAATAGAAGAGAACAATTTATATGTAATAAAGGCTACCAATCAAAAATTAAAGATAAATATCTAAAATGGTGATCACCAAAATCATTTTAATTAAGATTAGGAAATATACTGGAATTCCTACTAAGATAATACTAATTATCATTGCCTTTGAGGATTTAAGAAACACAAGATAACAAAAAACAATAAATGGCATGTTCGAAAAGAAAGGATAGTTTTATTTCTTCTTCCTGTTGATATTATTGCATACCTAGAAAATAAAAAAAATCCTCTGGAAAATATTGCGATTCTTCAGATAGTTTCATAATAGGAACAAATACAAGATTAATATCCAAAGTTAATAGCTTTTCTACACTCTAGCAATAAATGGCTAAAAGTGAAAATTGAAAATGGTATGCTATTTACAACGGGGACCAAAAAAAACCTCTAAAATATTAAGAAATACATCCCACAAAAAATTAACTATCTACACTGAAAAACTATGCCAGATGAAAAACATGAAGTGAATCTGAATAAATCAAAACCATATGTTCTTGAACAGGAAAATCTAGTATCTTAAAAATATCATATTCTCACAGTTATATATAAGTTCAATGCAGTTCCAATGAGCAATTCAAGAGACTCATTTGAACGTGAATAAAACAGTTAAAGTTTACAGCGAAGAGTTAAGTATCTTAGAAAACAGATAAGATTATGAAGATAAGAAATTGAGGATACTTGCATACCAGATATTAGAAGATACTACATATCCATCAAGACAATATGGAATTAATATATGAATAAATTAATATATGAATAAATATATCAGGCAAATACAGATTTCAGAATTAGATCCTTGACATAAAAAATGCACATATTAAAAACATCTGGAAGAAAAGGATAAACTGGGGCCCTGGATGGCTCAGTCGGTTAAGTGCCTGCCTTCGGCTCAGGTCAATGATTCCATGGTCCTGGGATCGAGTCCTGCATCAGGCTCCCTGCTTAGTGGGGAGACTGCTTCTCCCTCTCCCTCTGCCCCTACCCACCCCCACCCCCTGCTCTTGATCTCTCTCTAGCTATCTCTCTCTCTCAAATAAATAAAATCTTTAAAAAGGAAGTGTAAATTGTTGTAACTTGTTTCGTGAAGAAATGGTAAATGAATTCCATCTCATATCATATATAAAAATATTTTCCAAATAGATTTAAAAAATTTTTATTGTATGTATTTATTTTCCTTTACTTTTTTTCCATCATGGTTTAAGTGTAATGTTTAATCTTCATTCCCTGTTTACCCCATCCCCCCAAGCCACCTCCCCACTGGTAACCAACAATTTGTTCTCTATAGTTAAGAACTGTTTCTTGATTTCTCTCTCTCTCTCTTTCTCTTTACTCATTTGTTTTGTTTCTTAAATTTCACATATAAGTGAGGTCATATGATATTTGTCTTTCTTTGACTGATTTCGCTTAGCATTATATTCTCCAGCTCTATCCATGGCAATATTTCATTCTTTTTTTATGACTGAATAATAGTTTGTTGTATATATATGCTACATCTTCTTTATCTATTCATCTACCAATGGACACTTGGTCCACTTCCATAGTTTTTGGTTATTTTAAATGATGCTGCAATAGACAAAAGGGTGTATATATCTCTTTGTATTAGTGTTTTTGTATTTTTTGTGTAAATACCCAGTAGTGTGATTACTGGGTCAAAAGGTAGTTCTATTTTTAACTTTTTGATGAATCTCCATACTGTTTTCCACAGTGGCTATACCAGTTTGCATTTCTACCAACATGCAGGAGGGCTCCCCTTTCCCCACATCCTTGTCAACACCTGTTGTTTCTTCTGTTTCTGATTTTAGCCATTCTGACAAACATGAGGTGATATCTCATTGTAGTTTTGATTTGCACTTCCCTGATGATGAGTGACATTGAGCATTTTTTCATGTGTGTTGGCCATCCCTATGTCTTTGGAGAAATGTCTGTTCATGTCTTCTGCTCATTTTTAATTGGATTATTTGTTTTTTGAGTGTTGAGTTTGATAAGTTCTTTATATATTTTGGATACTAACCCTTTATCAGATATGTCATCTGCAAAATCTTCTTCCGTTCCATAGGTTGCCTTTTAATGTTGTTGTCTCTTTCACTGTGCAGAAACTTTTATTTTGATGTAGTCCAAATAGTTTATTTTTCCTTTTATTTCCTTTGCCTCAGGAGACATACCTAGAAAATTGCTACTATGGCCAAGTTAGAGAGATTACTGCCTGTGATTTCAGATTTTATTTTTCAGGTCATTTAGGTCTTCCATCCATTTTGAGTTGATTTTTGTGTATGGTGAAAGAAAGTGGTCCAGTATCATTCTTTTGCATGTGGCTGTCCAGTTTTCCCAACACCATTTGTTGAAGAGACTGTCTTTTTCCCATTGCATATTCTTTCCTGTTTTGTCAAAGATTAATTTACCATATAGTGTGGATTCATTTCTGGGTTTTCTATTCTGTTCCATTGTTCTATGTGTCTATTTTTGTGCTAGTACCATACTCTTTTTAGCACTACAACTTTGTAAATAACTTAAAGTCCAGAATTGTGATGACTCCAGCCTTGCTTTCCTTTTCAAGGTTGCTTTAGCTATTCAGGCTCTTTTGTTGTTCCATACAAATTTTAGGGTTATTTGTTCTAGCTCTGTGAAAAATGCTGTTAGCATTTTGATAGCAATTGTATTAGATCTGTAGATCGCTTTGGGTAACACAGACATTTTAATAATCTTTGTTCTTCCAATACATGAGCATGGAATGTCTTTCCATTTCTTTCATCAGTGCTTTATAGTTTTCAGACTACAGGTCTTTCACTTTTTTGGTTAAGTTTAGTCCTAGATATTTGATTGTTTTTGGTGCAATTGTAAATGGGATTGTTTTCTTAATTTCACTTTCTGCTGTTTCACTAAAGATTTCTGTATGTTGATTTTGTATCCTGCAACATTACTGAATTAATTTATCAATTCTAATAATTTTTTTGTTGGAGTCCTTAGGGTTTTCTATATATACGGTGTCATCTGCTAATAGCAAGAGTTTTACTTCTTCCTTACCATTTTAGATCCCTTTTATTTTTTATGTTGTCTAATTGCTGTAACCAGGACTTCCAGCACCATGTTGAATAAGAGTGCTGAGAGTGGACATCCTTGTCTTGTCCCTGACCTTAGTGGAAAAGCTCTCGGTTTTTCACCATTGAATATGATGTTGGCTGTGTGGGTTTTTCATATAAGGCCTTTATTATGTTGAGGTATGTTCCCTCTGGACCTACTTTGCAGAGGGTTTTTATCATGAATGGATGTTGTACTTTGTCAAATGCTTTTTCTGCATCTGTTGAAATTATCATATGTTTTTTATCCTCTCTCTTATTGTTGTGATTGTTTGATGAATATTGAACCACCCTTTCAACCCAGGAATAAATCCTACTTGATCATAGGATGAAATTGATGAAAAATTCAAACATACAAAGTAATATAATAAAAGGAAATTTCCTTGCAGAAAATCTAAATCCCTACATATACTAGTCAGGGGTACCAGAGATCTCCCTAGATCAGACTCCATACTCAAGAAGTTATAAAATGAAAAAATATGTATTAATGTACTGAATATAGAAAAATTATAAAATTTTACATGGCAAAAATCTTAACAGGCAAAAAGTAGATGTGGGTAAAAATATTAATCTATTGATTCAAAGGATTAATTTTGATAATATAATTATATCCTTACTGATGACAAGGGAAAAAAAACCCAAAATGAAACAATAGACAAGGGCCTGAAGAACAAATACCAGCATGTGAACTGATGCTCAAAATTCACCAGTGGTCAGATTAGAAACAATTATAAAGGACTGTAAGATCCATAACTGGTGCTGGTGTCAGGAAAATGTTATTAATATACAATGCAACAAGAAATGTAAGGAGCTAGACATTTCCTATTCAAATTTATGTTATCTAGACTTTAATTCAGAAATTTCTTTCCTGTGGATGTATTCCATAGAAAGTTATGTGCCAAGTTGGAAGGACATATAAAAGGATCTTTATTTCAGTATTGGACATACTGGCCAAGATTTGGAACTAACAATAGGGGACACTGAAAAAATTGGGATACATGTGCAATATGGAATATCAAGCAGGCTTTATTTAAAAGTGAGAAAAGAACGAAGAAGAAAAGATTATATGATATGATCTAGTTTTTCTAAAATAACTGGACCCTAAATTACAGATATGATTAAATAGCTCTATTATCAGTATGATTCAATTGCTTGTCCTAATGTCCTGGAGAGGAGATGGAAGGGAAGGCCGTACATCTCTTCCCCACAAAATACCCAAAATAACAATAAAAGCATGTGTATTATGACTCATTTATGGTATCTGCACATGATGCACCTCCAGGCATCCACTATTCCCATAGAAAACAATAGAGGTGGCCTTCTTAGTTATGTAAAAATCCATTTATTTTAGTGTATAATGCAAAGCACAAATAGATAGTCATCAGAAAGTTCATGTTTGTTATCTTTATCCCAGGGTTGGAGATTCCAAATGGCCTTTATTTTTTCCTTATTTAATGTATATTATTTGATGCTTTTTAAATGCCTATCTATTATTTGTATCTTAAACAAACAAAAACAACCATTTTTTATTGGCGAGTGGGGAAGAAAGAGCAGCTACTATACTTAAATACCCCAAATTTAGCCCTTTCCTTTTGTAACTATCAATTTACTCTCAGTCTCACTTAAGAATGTTTTGGTTTTCTCATTCTGAAGCTCAAAATTATGGTGCTTATACCTCACTCTTTTAATGGTCTCTCTCCTAAGAAAAATTCTGTCTTCATGAATGGTTGTTGGCACTATTTGCGGTGTTGGATTTGGTGTTCTTCACATCTGTAGCACGAACTCCCTGCCCACTCCCGTCCTGTTGCAACCTCTAACCAGCCATGTATTAATATGAGAGGGTAACTTAGTATCATTGATCTCTAACTTAGTTCTGCAATCATGGAGCTACTGATCTAAATGCTAAAGAGAAAATACCAATGATCATGTCTGTTGGGGGAAATTATGTGATTTATGTGAACCTTCATTGTTTAAAGCCATAATATTGTCAGGATATATGACTCACATCCCTGTTGCTAAACAAATAACCCTTCATTAAATCTAAAGTGAGTAGTACCATGCAATCAAGAGCTGCAAAGAGTTTATTTACTTGGCTCTTTTCGTTGTTGTTTAATAGCACATTTGTGGCCAGTTTTATTGTTCAAAACATCTTCATGAGATATTATTTTAAACAGAAAATTGATTGTAATACGGTTATCTAAATTATCTAGCCGTAAGATCTATCTTAAAATTTTGTACAGATAAGACTATTTTAGCAAAATTAAGTAGAGAAAATTGTGGCAAAACATGCAGCAATAATTTATTTTGCAAAACAAAAAGCGTATAACTGCTCTCTAATTACTAGCCTTTGAGGCATTTACAGCTAAATTAAAATCATCATTAGCTGTTAAGTGTGTTTGCTTTGATTAGTTCCTGTTTTATGAGGTTTTAGGCAGAAGTAATTTTGTGGTATGGTTATTAATGAATTTAATGCTAAGTGGGGGAAAAAGTTTTGTTATCTGACAAGTATCAACCCTGGTATTAGTTTAAATTTTGTCAAAGTCACTGAGATCCTCCCTAATATATTTACCAAGTATTGAAAATGACTATATTCAAAGGAAAAGGTCTTTTCAAAGCTAATGTAATGGAAAAAAAAGAAAATAAAGCCTTAGTCCCTTAACTGCTACAATCCAGTAATACAGTAACATAACAGAAAGCATGGGCAGTCCTGTTCAAAACCATATCTCATCACCGCTAAATTGGACCAGTAACTTAGCTGACAGAGACTGGAGGTTCTGCATCCATAAAAATGGGGATATTAACATCTCTCCTGAAGGATAGTTTTCAGGATGAAGTAAAATATTGGGTGTTAGGTAAGTAACATAGTGTCTGGAGCATCCACTCAGGAAGAGTTAATTTCCTTTCTCTTTCCCTTTCACATGATCTAGTGTGTCTAAAGATGTTAGAAAAACAATTCCAAGCATCTATTCAAAGATAAACTAAAGGATTTAGTATATTCATGTTATTATTGCACTTGAATTTTGGCGAGATAAATAATAGGAGTGTATGTGGTGCTTCTTATTTTAAACAGTGGTAGAAGAAGTGTATCTTTAATAGGTTATTAAAAATTTGTATTACTGGGAAGATGGTTCTTTTAAAATATCCTCATTGTATGATTTCTGAGGACACTTTGAAATGTACAAAGCCTTGTCTGTTTCCTTTGCCACCAAAATTCAGTGATGAAATGTAATTATCCAATGGGTCCAGATGTTAAAGGCAATATGGAGGAAGTTGACATGGAAAGAAGAAACAAAGCAAAAGGAATTAAGGGTTGGCCAAGTCTGCATCATTGCATTTAAATGGCTCCAACATAACTCATGCCATGCTTTACCAATGCAGCATCTGGGATTCTTACAAAACACCCGTGTTCATCAAGATTAATATTCAGGATGTTGATATCATATTGGACATTTATAACGTATTCTAAAAATATTTACAGCATGAGAAAATAAATCTAAACCATTGCTATGATATATGGAAAACACATAGATTTTTGCATATGATAATGAGATGAAAATTGGGCCCTACCACAGTCTTCCTCTTGAAATCGCCTAACCTCTGTGAAAGCTGTGGCATACTTAATTAGACAATAGGGATAATCATACCTACTTCCCAAAGTTTGAATCAAAGAAAAAAATAGAGAAGTAAAATAATGCTCTATTTGTGTCACTGTTATTCTCACCTATCTATTGATAAAAGAATTACATGATCAAAAAAATGACCAGAGAGGGAATTACAGGTAGGACTAGGTCTTAATATTTCATCACGAAAGATGAATTACTATTCACATTTAAAGTACAGATTGGGATACCAAAGGTTCCTGCAAGTTCCATAGGACTAGCACTTCTTTGCCCTGGGCCAGGGTAAAATTAATGACAGGCGGAAACCATTTTAGAGCCCCATTGGCATTCACTCTCCTAACCTACCACTACCTTTTGTTTGAGAAATATTGAGGAACACCTCTTCATCAGCAGTCCTATACAGATTTTATATTAAGCCGCTTTCCTAAAGGTTTTCTTTTTGTAATTTCCCTTTATTTAGAGGAGCGCAATCATTTAAGTTGTTGTGGGAGCACATAGATTGGTGTAGATGCCATGTTCATATCAAAGTGTGTCATTGGGTTGAATAGTTCCTGGAGCTGATTCACATGCTGTGTACTATGGCTGGATAGCTGGGTCTGACATAACTCCCCAATCACATTTGAGAAATCTCACGTTATTTAATACTTGGGCCACAAAAGCAATTTTAATTAAAAAAAAAATTTGAACAAACTTAACAATCACAAAGTTATTTCTCCTCCAGGAATGTTTGTGAATAATGGTTTTTTAAAAGTTATGTGTCTCCAGCTATAAAACCTAAAGATCACTGAGATAATCCACCACTTGATTAGTAATTCCAAGTGTTTGTTAAAATTGCAGCTCATCACCACCAGCACAAGAATAAGCCTAGTGATTCTTACATAAATTCATTATATGTTTACCACACATTTTCATAATGGAACATAAAATTGAAATCAAATGGCAAAAAGACGCCAAATCATAATAAATTACAGAGCACTTCACAAAAGTCTGATAAGCAAAAAATAACACCACCAACTGAGATCTAGCACCTCAGATGAAGTCCTGCTTTCCTGTTGCCTGATGCAAAGGACACAAGGCAGCCTTAGTTATCCATCAAGATCCTGCCCCAAAGCGGTCTGTACGTTGCCAACAGGGTTCATTAACAAATGCTCAATTCACGCTTTCACACAAAGACCCATCACACTTTAGAAACTTATTTTGTAGAAGAAACACTGTTATCAACTAGCCTCTTTGGATATTCATATATATGAGTTGTAGGACACACAAAAAACCGAAATCTAGATATGCTAGATTACTTATTTCTTGTCATTTCCCTGCAAAAGTCCTTTTGCCCTTGAAAGATTTAATTTATTGACCTCTGATCAAAGAGACTTGGCCCTGGTGGCTTTATTCCTTCAATTTGGAAGTTTTAAACACAACTGTGGCAATGGCAAAAATGTCAGTTCAATGATATATTTTTTTTAAAGTCAGATCTCTCTTTTGTCAATAAGTTGACAGTGATAGAATAGTTGATGATTTTAGTTATAATGCTGAGTCTCTGTAAAAATCTTGATGAGTATTTTGAATCAACCAAGGAAAAGACCCTGATTTTTATCAATCATAATGCTTTGAGAACTGGTTCTCTATATGATTTTGGTTTGGCAACTCCTGAGCCAAATACCATACTGTCTAAGTAAAAAAGAGAAAATATACTCTAGTTTTCTAACTCATTCATTTCTTCCCTCCAATTTACGGTAGTGAGCAATAACAACCTCTAGATCTTACTTAGCCATTACACATGGACATGAAAATCTGGCAGCCAGCTCTTCACAATAATTTTCAATAGTCATTCACAAGAATAAAGAAATGAACAGAGGTGAGATGTTGTATTCTGGTGATATCTGAGACATAAAACACAATTGATTTGAATAGTATTGTAAAAATTAATCACCATAAATGGTACCATATTTTTATGTTAGTTTTGTTCTGCATTTGAATAACTGTAATAATCTTGATTTTGCCTGAGTTTGAACTCCAGAAGGAAATTCCATCCTCAAAACTGATATGAAATACAGTAAGGTCTCATATCATTTTGTTATAGAGCAGACTTAGCCATTAGCAGAGTTAGCCATTAGAAATAGCATATGCTAGTGACTATACATATTGGAGATGTAGAAAAAATAATTTTAGATCCCTTGGAATTATATAAAATGTAACACTATAATGCATCTTCTAATTAAAGTATATTTGTTGAATTAATAAGGAAACTCAGTCATGGTCAAATGACTTTAAATTGCCATAAGAACCAAGATTTAGTGAGTAATTTTTACAATTAGAGTTGTTTTAGCTAATGTAGCTTTCCTTAGTAATATTTTTTTTATTAATACAAATTATTGTGACAAAACCCTGCAGATTTTTAAGTAATAGTTGGTATAGATTGAGATATGCCTCATTTACCTATAAGATTCATGTCTTTAAAAAAGTTTGTAAGTCTTATAGAATAATAGGCAAACTTGGTTTTGCAGGCACCATCCTATTTTCTTTCCCCAAGAATTCTATGAGGTTGGTGTTATCACTCTCAACCTCATTTTAGAGATTAGGCTTCTGGGCCTCATAGAGTTTAAATTCTCAGTTTAATCTGAGTAAGCAAATTGTAGGGCTGGGGTTTAAATCCATGCCGCAGAGTTGCAGGTACAATACCTGGTAATGAAAATTCTAGGGCCTTCCCATTCTGCTTTATTTCTTTCACTTCATTTTCTTAAAAAAAAAAATTGAGAAGTCGAAAAATAATGTAAAGCCACCTATTTTGTCACTTTACTCTGATTTCACAGATGACATTTGGTTTCAGATCCTATTGATTTGTTTCCTTTTTTGTAATTGTTGTTCTTATTGTGCTATTTCCCTTTCGGAAGTAAAATATAATAAGTGGAGCTAAATTGAGCAGCAAGTGGAATAGCTCACCTCTTGCCTTCTGTCACCACAGCTACGTCCCCCTCTAGTTCCTTAGACCCTGGCTCCTGGACTACATCAACAGACTCTCCTGCCATCTCCCTACTCAGGCCTGTCTTTGATCCAGACTATTGCTTATACAAATGGTATGATAATGTTCTCCAAACATTGCATTCTTCCTGTCATCCTCCTTTTCAAGAATATACAGAGCCTCGTTGTTATCTATGTTATCAAAAATATTCACTCGAAGCCCTATGTCATGAGGACCCTTCCTTAACCCTTCTCCTGGATAGACATTTCTTTCCTGAATGTTCCAGTGTTACCCATGGCTTCATCTGGTGTTGTTGTAGTTACGGCTCTGACTAAACCCAGCTCTTCACATGTTTTGGCAAATTTATTAAAAATATGACTCTTCCAGCTGGTACAGTCCACTTAATTACATTGCTTTTCTTCTACATATGGCTTTACTATTCAGGATAATGTTTATAAAAACACCATTTAATATTTTTCTTGGTTCTAATACCTCTTGATTCAAGATGGTGGCATGAGACATTCATATGCCCCCAACTCTTACAAAACACCATTGAAATGAAAATAAAGGTGTACATAAGTGAATAAACCCACAACAACAAAATAAGAGTGAGGACCAATGGTGGACTAAGGTTATTAGTGCAATACTGGAAGACAAAAAACAGACATGTGTGGTGACAGGTGAAACAAAGCAGAAATAACACAAGCCAGAACAAACAGAGAATCGGTTTAAAAAGCCATATCCAGGGCTATTTTACTGGGGGTTTCTTGAAGAGGCTCCAAGCAGAGTCCGCAGGTACTCATAAGGCACATGACCCAGTGAGGCCAAAAAATGGTGTCATCAATTGGCAACATCCATGAGGTATATCAGCCCAACCCAAGACCCCATAAACGTAGCATGACTGTGGGTTTGAAGTTCACCCCATGAGAAGAAAACAGAAGGACCACCTCTAGAATAAATGAACACACCTGACTAGATGTAGCTAGGATTCTAGTATGACTTAATAAATAATGGAAGATGCTAGAGTAGAGCCCTTCTTGCTTGATTTGAGTCACGCCTGGGGCTATCATCTGCTAAAGTAAAATAAGCAGTTGGCACAGTCATCTGTGTACATGAAGAATTGAAGACTTTGTAGCCATAAAATCAGAAGTGGCTCTTACAACAACAACAAAAAAATCATAGAACAAGAAAACACTCTTGGAAATTAAAAATATGACTGCCCAGCATTCAAATGATATAGTGGTGATTGGAGATATAAACAAAACTATCTCCCAGATCTTACACACAAAAATTCAGACTGGAAATATAAAAGGAATTTCAGCCCTGTGAGGGAAAGTTGAGTGAAAATGAAAGTGAAAAAAAGTACAAAAGAAATGAGTCAGAGGTCTTCAGATTAAAAGGTTGCTAGACAACTAAACAGAATTAAAAATAAAATCCATTCTTAGGAGTATTTTTGTGAAATTTCAGGTCTCCAGGGATAAAGAGAAGATTCTAACAGCCTGTAAGAAAAAAATAGCCAAGTGAAAGTTTTATTAGAAAAAATATTCAATGGATAACAAAGTGCTCATCAGCCACACATGATGGTAGAAGGTAATAATGACATAATGTTCCCATGAAAAGAGAGGGTTCTGCTATGTGGTCCTCACCTGAGACTCAAGCCTCAGTTGTTTATATCATGTATGTGACCATATTGTGGTTGATATTTGCTGACTTGTTCAAGGGATATGAAGATGAATGAGACATCTCTTCAGCCAGAGGGAACACTTGAGCTCTTCTACTGATTATATAATTGTATTTGTTAGTAGATTCTGGAATAGCCCTCTATTCTGCATGGATTTTCTTCCATTTTGACAACTTTTTTTAACTTTAGCAATGCCCCTTGGGTATCTTTCTCTTTCAGCACATGAAGATTAACCTCACTCTTTTTTTTTTTTTTAGCTTTTTGAGATTTCTATACCATATAATTCACCCATTTAAAGTGTACAATTCAATGACTTTTAGTTTCACCAATCACAGATACGTGTAACCATCACCACAGTCTGTTTTAGAATACTTTTGTTACTTCAAAAAGAAACCCTGTCCCATTTTGTAAGAGCTAACTTTCCCTGCCACCCCAATCTTAAACAGATACCTATGTATTTTCTGTCTCTATAGATTTCCCTATTTTGGACTTTCATATGAATGGGATCATATAATACATGGACTTTTGCTTCTTCCATTAAGCATAATGTTTTCAAGGTTGATTCAAGTTGTAGCATTTATCAATACTTCAGTCCTTTTTATGGCTACCTAGTACATTGTATGAAATGCATATTTTGTTTTTCTATACGCCTGTTGATGAACATTTGGATTATTTCCACGTTTTGGCTGTTATGGATAATGCTGCTGTAAACATTCACGGACAGGACTTTGTGTTGACATCTTTTCATTTCTCTTGGTATGTATCTAGGAATGGAATTTCTAGGTCATACAGTAACTCCATGTTTAATCATTTGGGAAATTGTCAGTCTGTTTTCCAAAATGGTTGCACCATTTTACATTCCCACCAGCAGGGGCAGAGTAATGAGGGTTCCTATTTCTCCACAATTTTGTTAACACTTGTTTTTATCTGACTTTTTTTATTCTGCTCTTCTTACAGGATGTCAAGTGGAATCTCATTGTGGTTTTAACTTCCGTTTCCCTGATGGCTAATGACACTAAGCATATTTTCATGTATTTATTGGTCATTTGCACATCTTCCTGGGAGAAATGTCTATTCTTATCTTTTGTCCATCTTTTAATAGGGTTGTTTATCTTTTTATTATTGAATTGCGAGAGTTTATCTGATATCTTTGGGTAACCATTATCCAGCCTTTGCCAGGGCCCAGTACTGAGGCTTTTTTTTTTTTCTTGCAGTGCTGTTGTCCTACAACCTTATTTGCAGTTAATAATGTGTGAATGACTGCAAAATCTGTAATATTATCTCAGCCTGCTTCATAAGAAGTTCTGTAGACTTTTGATATGCATGAAGGATCTATACTGAGATCTTCTCGTATCCTAAGTTTCTATTTGCAGAAATGTTTAATTCTCTTGACTCCTTCCCAAATCACATTTCAGCATGAAGGATTACATTTGTTGGACATATCATCAGCCCAGAAGTTAATTGCCTATCAATAACTTGTTATTCAGCACTAGATGAAAAAAATGTACACTGGTCATTTACATCTTTTATTAATTGCTTCATTTTTTTAAGATTTTATTTATTTCAGAGAGAAAACATGAGTGGTGGCAGGGAGGAGCAGTGGGAGAGGGACAAGCAGACTCCCCACGGAGCAGGGAGCCTGACACAGGTCTTGGTCCCAGGATCCTGGGATCATGATCTGAGCTGAAGGCAGATGCTTAACAGACTGAGCCATCCAGGTGCCCCCTAATTGCTTTAAATTATATAAAGCATATATGGTAGGTTCATTTATGTCATATATTAGATTGAAGAATGAATTATCAAAGTATTTTCTTATGGCTATCATTGTAACATTCTTAGACCTCTTAATGTTACTTTATTTTCAACACAGCACTGGCAGTTGACTTTATTTTTGTGGCCACTTTTTACTGACAAACACACACACACACACACACACACACACACAATAACAAAAATTACCTTGTATCTGCACATTGAAGATTATAGAATCAAAAAGCTCCATGGAATTATGGATGTCAGCTGATCGAGTTTACTCCCTCACTCTTGCCCATTAAGTGATTTGCATGTGTACAGCCGTCTTCAAGTCTGTACAATTCAAATGTTTCAATTGGAAAAATTACTAATCACTTCATATCATGGGCCTTTGAATTTTCTCTAAAACAGTCAAAATTATGGATGTTAAAATCTATTCACCCTAAAGATCCCTGAATAAAAGTCTAGAAATAGTGAGCAATAACACTGCCTTACTTTTCATCATTCAGAGACATTTAGTAAGTGGAGCTTTTCCAGGAACGAATGAGTAAGGGTCTCAAGATCAAGAGAAATATTTGAAGGATCTGGGATGAGATGATGCAAAGTGATTTGATAACTCTCTTCAAGTAACAAAAGTACTTCCATATGGAAAAAAATGATTATAGCATGTTAGTTTAACCACAGAAAGTAGACCTGGGACAAATGAATAAAACTTTTAGAGAATTCAGTTCAAAGAAGTGCTTTCTAAGAATGAGAACTGAACATTCTTGGAATGGGATCTCATAATAGGCAGTAAATTCTATAAACTCAGACATGTTCAAGTCAAGACGTTGGTCAATCCCTTCATCAGATAATGGTGGTGGTGCTGATGAAGTGCAAGATTTGATATCCTTCCAGGTTTTGCTCATACTGCAGATTCTATTCTGAGTTCATACATGCTATAAAACATTTAGAGCTTAATTTAATAATTACCAGAGGGCTGAATGTTATTCTTTTGTAATGATGTTAAAATATTACTGTATAAGAAATATTAGAATTTGTAATCTAATCTTCTGGACCTTTACGACTTGGGGATGTTATTGGAGGTGGGGGAAGGGGACAGTCCTGCTATTTGGTATTCTAGAGAAGTAAAATTGAGCTATAATTGTCTTAAAGTGCTTCTGTAAAGTATAATTTCTCATGATGTTCATCATATAATTAAGCAGACTTTTACAAAGTGTGCACTGTTAGTGGTATCAATAAATGAAATGGTATTCTAGTCTGACACAGTGTTGCCCACAAATACATACTACAAAATTCCAAACTCTTTTAAAATGTGATAAATACAATTCACTAATCATCTTATAAAAATATAAAATTTTCATTCAAATTATGCTTTTATACATAAGATAATTCCTCTCTTATTTTACTTGCCTTGTACCAAATGTACAGATGACTACATTACTAAAAAATATCGGAAGACTGGTCTCTCTCTCTCTCTTTTCTTTTTCTTTTTTTTTTTTTTTGTCTCAGAGTTTTAGTATACACAGAGTGAACAATTTAAAAATAGTGATCTTTAAAAAGTTTTTCTTAGAATGCAATGATTATGACCCTAGGAACAGACCATATATACTATATTGGTACTTCCAAGAATATAAATACTAGATTTCCAGAAAACTAAGCCCTCTTATTGATCTATCTACAAATTATGTGTGACACTGTGAAGAAGAGAGAAAAGAAGATGAATTTTTATATTCAAATTCTTGGTACAACACTTAAGTAACTGTAGGAACTCAGGTCACATGACATCTCTGAGCTTCAGTTTCCTAAACTCTAATATGGATAAAATAGTACTCACCATATGGGTTGCTATAATTATCAGATTTTATATAGAATATAAGAATAAGAATAATACATAAGAATATAATTCTTAGAGTGCTAGACAAAATTGTACAAGCTTGATCATTGCTGTAATTGTATTAGCTGTTAGAATTACTATTAATATTATCATTACCTGTTTGTTTGTCTATTTTTCAGTAGGTTCCATGCCCAGTACGGAGCCCAAAACAGGACTTGAACTCTTGACCCTGAGAGCTAGACCTGGGCTGAGATCAACAGCTGGACACCTAATGGACTGAGTCACCCAGGTACCCCACTATTAACATCACTTTTTTCCCACTCTCCCCAGTTTTTATTTTTGAGTCTCCCCATTCTTTTAATTTAAATTCAATTTAATTAACATATACTGTATTATAAGTTACAGTGGTAGAGTTCTGTGATTCATCAGTTGCATGTAACTCTCAGTGCTCATTACTTCAAGTGCCCTCCTTAATGGCCATCCCCATTTCCCCACCCACCTCTCCTCCAGCAACCCTCAGTTTGTTTCCTATAGTTAAGAGTTTCTTATGGTTTGTCTCCCTCTCTGTTTTTATCTTACTTTTCTTTCATTTCCCTATGTTCATCTGTTTTGTTTCTTAGATTCCACATATGAGTGAAATCATGTGATATTTGTCTTTCTTTGACCATCTTATTTCAGTAGTATAATACCCTTTGTTCCATCCACATTGTAAATGGCGAGATTTCATTCTTTTTGAAGGCTGAGTAATATTCCATTGTGTGTGTGTGTGTGTGTGTGTGTGTGTGTGTATCATAGACATTTTAACAATATTTGTTCTTCCAATCCATGAGCATAGAACGTTTTTCGATTTCTTAGTGTCTTCTTCAATTTTTTCACAAGATTTCTACACTTTTCAGAGTACAGATCCTTTATCTCTTTGGATAGGTTTATTCCTAGGTATCTTTTTGGTACAATTGTAAATGGGATCGATTCCTTGATTTCTCTTTCTTCTGCCTCATTGTTAGAGTACAGAAATGCAACCGACTTCCGTGCATTGATTTTATATTCTGTGACTTCACTGAATTCCTGTATCAGTTCTAGCAATTTTCAGTTGGAGTCTTTTGGGTTTTCTATATAGAGAATCATGTCATCTGTGAAGAGTGAAACTTTGACTTCTTTGATTATTTGAATACCTTTTATTTCTTTTTGTTGTCTGATTGCTGTGACTTAGACTTCTAGTACTATGTTGAACAACAGTGGTGAGAGTGGACATCCCTGTTGTATTCCTGACCGTAGGGGAAAAGCCCTCAGTTTTTCCCATTAAGGAAGATTATCATTGTGGGTTTTTCGTATATAGCTTCTATGATATTAAAGTTTGCTCCCTCTATCCCTGTACAACGGAGAGTTTTTATTAAGCAAGGATGCTGTATTTTGTCAAATGCTTTTTCTGCATCTATTGAGAGGATCATAGGGTTCTTGTCCTTTCTTTTGTTAATGTCTAGTATCTCATTGATTGATTTGCAGGTGTTGAACCACCCCTGCAGCCCAGGAATAAATCCCACATGGTCGTGGTGAATAATCTTTTTACTGTACTGTTGGATCCTATTGGCTAATAATCTTGGTGATAATTTTTGCATCCCCGTTCATCGAGGATATTAGTTTTCTGTAATTCTTTTTTGTGGGGTCTTTGTCTGGTTTTGGGATCAAGGTAACTCTGGCTTCATAGAATGACTTTGGAAGTTTTCCTTATCATTACTTTCTACAGAATCTTTGCAATGGGAACTGATTGCCTCTATCAGCTCTATCAACTACCCAGCCTCAGTCACTTCACCTCCAAGACATTTAAGATATCAGAGAAAATCCCACATTGGTTATCCCATTTCTTTATCCTACAAATAGGATTATTGAAAATTAATTTTGATAAAACCAAAAATAATAGCCTAGCTACTCAATGCCAGCTCTTGAAAGTTAACACCAATATGGAAAGGAGTAAAATATCTCCAAGTCTATATTTCTTATAGAAACTTAGCAACTCTCTTACCCTAAATCCTGGTATCAGTTAGCTCTTAGCTAAAAGAAAGTTCAAATTTCTAATATACAAGAAATAATACTACATTATTTTCAAAGCTGTATTTTCACTAATGAAGAAATTAATATATAAAATTACTAAGTTTTGTATGTATAAGGTATTATTTGGTCCTTATTCTTAAGAATCTCATAAACTATTATGAAGAAAAACACAAACATAATTCTATTTATGTCACTGAAAGAAGAATTATCACATTTTTTAAAAAATGATTTCAAGTTTAGCTATGCCAGGTAAATGTTTTAAATTTAACTTACTCTTTTCCTTCTATTTCTTTTTTTTAATGCTTCCTATCCTCCAACTAACCCTTCCTTTTTTTTCCTTTTCTTTTAGTTAAACTTCTTTCTTACAGTTATTTACTGGAGTCTCTATTGTTTTATAATGCCTTCTCCCTACTATCTCATCTACATTTCAAAGAGGAAGTGAGTTAGTTATGTTGCAACAAACTAAGACATCACCTTTGGCAGAGTTTTTACACCAGGCACATCTATAGCCCCATTCACTATTGCCTTTGGGAGCCTATTTCTGACCCAATGGTGCCTGAATGATGGGATTGGTATGACACAAAGCATAGCAACTTATAGCTGCATTTTCCCTAGCGGCATCATGGATGTGGTCAGTATCTGGTACACCTAGTCCAGACTAGATCCCATTATTGTAGGCTTCAAATCCTCTTTTGTATTGATCCAGGCTCTGTTACCTCTTCTCTGGCACATCTTCCTTGTACACGGTGCCAGTGTACACAAAATACTAAATATATCTAGGGAAAAAAATTGACAAAACTACGGAAATTCATTAAAAGTAAAAAGTAGAAAGTAAATAATAAAAAGTAGAATTGTTACAAATTTGTCATTGTCAATATGTAATGGACTCTCAAATGCTTTGACAGTCTTTAATGCCAGCATCCTCACTGAAATTAGTACAACTTTTCCATAATGTTCTTTAAATCCTCTGACACACTCTCACACAGATGTTTCTAACATGCTACCTCTCCAATGAATCTGTTGAGTCCATACGTGTACTCTCCCTTCTGTCTAAACTCGGAAGTCCCTTCTATCCAAGAATAACACCTCTCTCCATCTGTGCTTTATCCCCATTCTTGCTCACATCCTTTGAATTTCCCTCCATTAATTATTCTCATGCTACTTGTATTTCTGCTTCTTCGCTTCAACTGGCTCCTGACCTTTAATTCAATTCATGCCTGATCTCTCCTATTTTGTGTCTCTCCTTTCGTACATAGAAAAAATTATCAAAAGTGTAGACTCATTGCTGTTATTTTTCTACCACTCCTGTATTACAAAAACTCATTATGTTGCATCCATACCCACTATCCCACATTTCATTGTACATTTTCTTCAAGTTCTCATACTCTTTGGCCTCTACAGCATTTATCAGTCATCAGGGCTCTTTCAATTTTCTCCCCAGAATTTTTCCCTTTTAGCTTCTTTAGTCAGTTTTTTTCCAGAGTCCAGTGGACATTCTTCATCCTTCAATTCATCACTGAAATGTCATTTCTCATGTTCTCCTCTCAGCCACTGGCTTATGTTCCTTCTCCTGGTTGATTTTCTTTGCTCTTATTATCAAGTGTATAATCATATTGATACACTTATCTCTAGATAAGACTTACCCAAAGTCCAGATATGAATATCCATTTCTGTCAGTCAGCTCTCTTTGGATTTCCCACATGAAACCCAAAACTCAGCAAATTTAAAATGTCTTTTTCCACCACACCCCTAAGTCTGCTTTTTCAGATTTTAACATTATCTTGGGCACTTAACTAAAAATCCATAATCCATACTTCCACAACTCCCAGTATGGTCTATTTCCTATTCCCTCCAGAGAAATCTGTTAACTCTTGGGAACATAAATTTTAGACTTCTGCTCTTTTGAAATCTTAAATAAATCCAAGAAATTGTCAATTCTACCAAAGAAAAAAACAAAAGTGAAGTGACTGATTGAAAGCTGAGGAGATTCGTTGGATCAAATGAAAGAATTGAATAAAATAAAAACCTGTAAGATCATTTAAGTAGTATTAAAAATAGTAAAAAATAGAATTGACATGGCCCTTCTAAAATTGACAATGTAATATGCATGCTCTTGGAGCTTTTCCACAATATAAAGCATTTTAAAAAGTTCTCAGAGTGGAAAAGTTACTAAAAGACAAAATAGAAGAAAAACTTTCTTGTTCTAAATAGAGACATTGAGAGGGCTACCTGAACCTACAAAAATTAATTAAAAGAACAAAGAAAGCCACAACTAGGCTTATACATTTTCTTTAATTTTAAAGATAAATATATACTTCTACTAGGGTTCAAGTAGAAAAACAATTAGGAAAAATTTAATGAAAAATACTGGGGGTTATATCATTATTTTTTATAACATGTAAAGGTAGATAATAGCAAGGCAGCTAATAATAATATTTACTTAAATAACAAAAATTTGTTGATTACTTACATTCCAGAACTATGTTGCACATTTATAGGCATCATTTCATTTAATCCTCAAAACAACTATAAGACAGATGTTATCAATTAGTCGCATTCTACAGATGAACATACCGAGGCTTTAGAGGGGTTAGGAAATATGTCAATTGTCACAAAACTATGGAAAGCAGAGCAGGGACTGGAATAGTCTGTCTGATGTCAGATTGTAATACCAACCGCCACATGGTGGTTTTCAAGATGTGGTCCGCAAACCAAACTCATCAGAATTATATGTACTCCTACCAGGAATCTGCATTTTAAGGAAATATTCCTGGTGATCCTTAATGTGCTATACATTATGCTATACTTCTCATTTATAGGGAGATAAAAAGATATGCCAAGTGCTGTCATGAGTAAAGGCACAGTGAAGACATTATATAGAACCTCTATGTAAAGACTCAAAAAGTAAACAACCTAATGCACTTTTCATGAAAAATGGACTTGATGACATATTTTAGTCACCAGAAGCATGAATCAAATAAAGAACCCAAGACTGAGGAAGTTGAAAGATTGGTAGTTATGCTGCTAGCATGTGCTCTGTGGGTAAGTTACTTAACCTCTCTGTCTTTAGGTTTCTCATTTGCAAAATTGGAGTAATCAAGGTTCCTACATCATAGGGTCGCCGTGAGGTTTCAGTAAGATCACTCAAATATGCCTAGCAAAGTAATGGACATTCTAGAAATAAAAGCTTTATTTTACAGACTTTCAAGCTGTGAGAGAAGGTATTCCAAAAGAATCCATATTTCAAGGAGGTGTGGTTATTGAAAGAATAGTCGTCTATGCAGAGAGGGGTTAGCGTGATGAACCAGAATTCACATCAGGCCTGGAATTTAGAGAGGGGTGTTTGCATTGAGCTGAGCAATTGCTACTCAAATTTCTCTCAACAAATGTGTCTCCTGGGAAAAAGAAAAGCTGAATCTTCACTTGCATAGTGGTCTTGCTGATTCCCCAAGAAAGCACCTTCACGAAGTAATCCCTCTAAAAGATTTCTCTTCTGATTTCACAGAAGATAGCTTTATCCGTACGGCATCCGGAGGACTGAACGTCTCTGACATGGAGGCCGTGATACGCAGCAGCAGCAGGAAAAGCTAATAGGAACCCAGAGTCCATCTTCAAAGAGAAGCCAGTGGAGATAAAGAGTAGATTACCGATTCCAGAGTACATGTCCGATACTGCCTAGGGACTTCCTAAGTAGAGGTCAAGGTCCTACTGTTATACAGGTAGGGGTTAATGAGCTAGCAAATTAGGATATTAATATTAATGGAGCATCCTTAGTACCCACAGGCTAATGAAGTCTGGGGTCATTTGGGTTATATTAACATCAAACAAAGTGGAATTTTAGGCCAAAGGCTTTTGCCAGGATAAAATGAGCAATTTTATTGATTAAAGAAGATAAAATCTGTAGTTATTACCTGAGGTAAATAACATATATCAAAAATATAAAGCTAAACACTACTAAAAATTTAAGGAGCAACTGAAAACAGTAAGAATGTTCCTCCATCTTTCATGGATGAAGCAAGAAAAAAAAATTTTAATCATTTTAGAGAATCTGAATAATATAATTAATGAGCTCATACATTAGAGGTATATACATAAGTGTGTGTATTGATTATACGTACACCAAAATGCTTTTCCTTTTAGGAAATGCTGGTACTTAAAAAAATAAAATAAAATAAATACCAGCAAAGGAGAAATTCTCCAAAGTAGAAAAGATACAGGCCATATTCTGTTAGGAAATGAATTGCATATAAAATTAATAACAAAAGGATTAAGCATTTCCTAACCACTTGGAAATAAAGCCTATCAGAAAGTGACAGCAGTGAAAAGATGATGTATTAAAATCCAAAGAGAAACATATGCACTAGTAAGAAAATATCCTTAAAGGTTTTTAGTATTTAGATAATTAAGAAAGAAAATATCCAGTCTACTTCATATATTAAGAAGGGAATAATAAAATAAAAACATTGAAAGAGAAAGCAATTAGTAGTGCTAAAAAATTAATGATTTAGAACAAATAGAAGAGAACAATGGATGAAAACAATCCTGGAATATGTTCTTTGAAAACGACAAAAGCTGAACAGCTGAAACAGGTTTCCCTGATCTTGGGTCTGCCGTTTACCAGCTCTGTGATCCAAGTTCTTTAATCTTCCTGAGTTCCCTTCCCCAACCTGTACATGGGCCTAATAATACCATTGGTGGCTTTGTAAATCTCCCCCCCCCCCACCCAGTGCAAAAGTCATTAGTGTCCTGTGAGTCAGGTAGAAGGTGTTTTGCTGGTTTTGTGGTATTTGGCAAGTTATTTGGGGAATCTACCAATCGCCTTCCCTGTTACAGTGGAGCCTGGTCGGTGTGCGTGTCTGGAAGGATGGGGAGTGGCGGTGTCCACGCCAGGTTTTTATAACCCCCTCTCCCCCAAGCCAGCACTTCCCCAAACCAGAGTTTTTGTAAAGCGCACATTGCTGACTACACACGGGGCCAGGTCCCAATCCCCTCTTTGTAAAGCATGCCAAGAACAGAGCAGGAGGTTGGGGGCTGAACGCAGGAACTTTGTTTATTTTCTCCTTGCGATTTTAATTTCCATCTTTGTATGAATGCCAGATTGAATTTTTAGGTCCAGCTCTCTCCCCTTTCTTCTTTTACTGCTACTTCCATGAAAAAATGTTTTTTTCCCCGAAAGGCTTTAGGCATATATAGCCACATGAGCTCCATGCTATACTTTATTTGGTTGAATATAGTGCAAGATGGTAGAAGAGGTAAATTAACAAACACTGGGAGAACACCGTAGCGGGATCCCATAATTTTTAATGCGGCTTTTCATCTTTCCTTCCATTACTATAATGGAAATTCCTTTAGAGATGTTAGTTTAGTGTATTTAGATTATGTCATTTAGGAGTTTGAAGATAGTTCCAGTTTCACTTAAACTTAGAGCAGTGTTTATAAAATTTCTGTGGGCCTTAAAGAAACAGCTGATGCATTTCCAGGACAGCAATTTGGAAGTCAAAGGAAACCAAACTCCTCACACCGTTTAAATAGATGATTCTCCCGATGGACAGATGGACTAGTGAAAAGACAGCCAGGTTGGTGCATTTTTTTTTAAAACTCCAATAGTCAAAAATAGTAGTTGTTTGGATCACAGAGTGTGTCTAAAACAAATAATTGATTTAACCCCTTTAAATCCTTCTTGAAACAATAAACAAAGGGTCTTCCTCGTATCCTGGTAGGAAGTAAATTTCTTCTTGAGAGCAAGTTAGTCTTTTGTGAGGAACAAGAACTTTTTAAGGTCCCGAGGATACCATTTAGCAAATTATTGTAGCTGTTTCCTTAGTGATACCCGAGGGCCCAGAAAGATTTAATGAGCCTTCGAAAGTGCCAAAGTTACTTTTAGGGAGTAACTTATAACTGGAGGAATTTAGCTAACTACACTGGAAAGTTTCTTTGGATGGTTTTGTAGATCAAGGGCAGATAAAAAAGGATGGTTTCTAAGTAGAGAAAAGACTTCTCCGTGAGATAAGCTTTATTTTATCCTATCAGGTAGTACAGCTAAGAATATTATATCTTAGATACAATACATTTCGTAAAATGCCTTTGATTGAACTGCTTATTGTTTGCCTATATTTATTCCATTGTCTTAAGATCAATAAGAATATAAATACCTTCTTTCAGGGTTGCAGAGCTGCTTTGGGATCTAATATGTTAGTTTCTGTTAAGAGTGTGTAAGTCAGAATAAGGTAGTTTGGGTCATGTTATTCATATACCACTGTGCTTTGGCTTTGACACCTGCTTCTACCATCAAAGGTGAATCTAAATTACAAACAGTGTCTTTTAGATTACAAGTATATTGGGAAATAGAACTTTCTCTCTCCTTATTTCCAACATTTTGAAATAGAGTTTAAGTAACTTGGAATAATTCTCAGTACTGCAGGCAAAAAATGGCAAGTGTTTTAAACTGAGGGTCGGTACTGAAATGCTGTGCCTATTTGGGATTACAATGAAGTCACTGACATTATTTATAAATGTAGTATAATGTATATTTCATATATATATATAAATAAATACAGGTAAATACAAATATTTCTATATAAAGATTATACACATTTGTCTATTTTACACATTTGTATTTTTTTTGAGGATATATATATATATATATATATCCTCAAAAGAAAGAATGCCTTAAGGTCATTTTAATTAAATTATAGAGCAGATATTTAAGATTTTTTGGCCTCAGTAGCATCAAGCATTTTGAAATAAAATTTGACTTGGTTATTCCACAATCTTTGTTTCTTCATGGTTCTAACTACATCTTAGGAACTTTTTTTAAATTTACATTGCAGAAAGGTGCTAGTTATTAAAGTTTCCCTTTTCAGACAGGATAATCTTAGAATCAGATATTAGAGGTTACTACAATGCCTCAGTGATTACTTTGCCATGCCAGTCTTCCCAGACACTTCATCCTCCTTCAGCGAACAAAAATGCAATATTAAGAGAATGAAAATGTTGTTTATTATCCCCTTTGCTTCCCTTTGGATTCCAATTCCTCATGTTTTTCTTTTGGGTTATACAATTCATGGAAGTAAGGGACTAAACGCAGTCATGAGGAGTGCAAGGCACTGTGTGACCTTGATGGAACTCGTACCCATTTGGCAACTTGGGGCTGACTTAGTCCAAGCTCTTGGTTTATCTCGATCAGAGCCCAGGGTATGAAGCTTTTGTATGATGCCAATTAGAATCTGTGACCAAGGGTGCCTGGGTGGCTCAGTCAGTTAAGCGTCTATCTTCAGCTTGGGTCATGATCCCGAGGTCCTGAGATTAAGTCCCACATCTGGTTCCCTGCGCAGGAGGGAGTCTCCTTCTCCCTGTGCCCCTCCCCCTGCTTGTGCGCTCTCTCTCTCTCTCTCTCTCTCTCACACACACACACAAGTGAATAAATAAAGTCTTAAAAAAAAAAGATCTGTGACCAAATAGAATTGGACCAACAAGCTCATTTTTCTGTTAAAACTGTTTTGAGCACTAATCTCCAGGGACAAAAGCAAGCATCCGAAGGCTACTGTATAGTTTCCTCAGAAGGTGAATTTAAAAACATTCTCCGAGGGTTACAACTGTTAATTTTTAAATCCCTTTTGCTTTTCTCTTGAAATTAATCTGGTGGATTCCAAATTTTATTGCACTTAGAATCACTTGGGAACTTTAAAATCCTGATACCCAGATTGCATCCCAAAGCAATTAAGCCAGAATGTCTGGAAGTGGAAGCTAGGCATTAGTGTTTTTAAAGAACTTTTTTGTCATCCCAACTGAAACTCTGTAGCTATTAAACAATAACTCCCTCTTACCTCTTCCCAGATCCCTGGTACCACCATTCTGCTTTCTGTCTCTATGAATTTGACTACTCTGTGTTCCTCCTATAAGTGAAATCATATAATATTTACCCTTTCGTGTCTGGTTTATTTCACTTAGCATAATGGCCTCAGGTTGTCCATGCTGTAGTATGTGTCAGAATTTTTATCCCTTTTAAAGCTAAATAACATTCCATTGTATGTATATACTGCATTTTGTTTACTCGTCCATCCATCAATGGGCATTTGGTTTGTACATTTTCACTACAGTGAATAATGCTGCTATGAATGTGAGGGTACACATATCTGTTTCAGTTTTTGCTTTCAATTCTCTTGGGTATGTGCCTTCAAGAGGAATTACTAGCCCATATCTTAAATCTATGTTTAATTTTTGGAGGAGCCACCATATTGTTTTCAGTAGCAGCTATACTGTTTTACAGCCTCCCTCCACCCCCACAGCAGTACACGATGGTTCCAATTTCTTCACCTCCTCACCAACATTGTTTTGGTTATACCAACCACATGGGTATAAAGTGGTATAATTGCTTTTTGACAGTCGCTACACTTATCCCTTCCTTTTTTTCCAGGCCATCACCACTTTGGGTTTTAATTCTTCCCTTACACAGCTTAGAAGATTATTACTCAAAGTGTGGTCTATGCAACTCCAGAATAAACATCATCCGGGAGCTTGTTAGAAATGAGGACTTGAAGTCACCACTCCAGATTTACTAAATCAACATCTGCCTGTTAACAAGAAGTTCGGGTGACTCGTACACACCTGAAAGTTTAAGAAGCACATTACAGGTCACTTCAGTTACTCCTGACATCATCTTCAAGACTTTTCCACCTTTGCCTTTCTACTGAACTCACACAATCCAGGAAACTTCTGTTTATCCAAGCATCTGCACTGCTAAAGAATATTCTATCTACAAAACCACACAACCTGGAGGATTGTTGCTGTGGCATAGCCATGACTTCAACCACACAGGGATCCTCATCACCTCGTTTTAAGTGTCCTTTGCACATTGCAGGTCACATTACTGAAGAAAGCAGTTCTCATTTGCAATGCTGTCTTCTCGACCTTTCTCAGCCCACGTCACTCTTTTCTGGAAGAACTGGCATTCTTGCTTTCAGACCCAAAGTTTCTCAGTTTATTGCCGTCTTATCTGCTAACACTCAACCACCTTCTCCTCCAGCAATAGGGAAGGAAACATTCATGGTCTTTTCACCTGTGCCCATGAATCTCCACTCTTCCTGTCTCTCCTTCAACCACATCATCAACCACTGTTTGCTCTTCAGAGGCTTTTCCATAAATATCACTCACTTCGAATCCTAACTATTGATTTCAGCCTCAAGGCTCATTTTTTAAAAATGACTTCAGATAGCCTGTAAACAAATGATTTTGTCCTTCTGGAATTCAGCTACACTCACCTCCAGTCATCTGAATTGACACCTAACTGTCACTCTTTCTAAGAATTTACTGTTGACCATGCTTTTTATTCTCAAGTCAATTTATGGCTTCCTTTTCTGAGCCCCCATAATAACAGTGCATGACTCTATTATAGCACTTACCAAGATGCATTGTCCTTGTTCTCAGGCCTGCCTCCAAAATAGAGATAATAAGCAAACCGAAAACAAGTATTCCTAGCAACTAACCCCATTTCCTGCATATGGGAGATGCTCCATAACGCTTACTGAATGGCTGAATCAAGGAAGTCAGATTCTCCAGTGTTCTGACATTCTGGCCCCTGGTCAGCACGGGTAGTAGCAATTTTCTGTCTTCACCAGCCTTGTCCCCTAACTGCTTCTGACATCTTGCAACCTGCAATGCACCTGTATAATCAGAGGGTATGTTTTCTAGGGACAGAGAATAATTGTATAAGCTTTAACTTCCTGAAACCATGGTTTTCCGTCATGTACATTAGCTTCAAATTTATTTTCCATTAAATGAGAAAGAAAAGTCTACTTTATTTGTAATTTTAATTGGCACGTCAAATATTTTGGGATTTTACAACTACTAAGTAGAATTGGTTCTCTACTCTGAATTTGAAGCAATTTCTTCAGCATTTCCAAGACCAGTATTTCTCAGCCCTTAATATGCAACAAGATTACCTGGGGATCTTGTTAAAATACAAATTTGGATTTAAATTCTGCTTCTGTAGAATGGGGTTGGGCATGAGATTCTGTTTTTCTAACATGTTTTCAAGTGGTACCAATCTGGCCTGGGGACCACAATTTGGCTAGCAACATCTAAGACCATCAGCTTTCTAAAATCTCCAGTTTCTATTGTGTAAATTAAATCATTTCATGGTTAAACAAAGGATGTTATATCTTATATCAATAATGGCTATTTAAAAAGAAAAAGCAATTATCAAATTGATAGTTGCTTCTTTTTCTGATAAATTAGAATGCATCACAAGTTAGAAGGCATTGGCAAAAGAATACCAGAGAGAATATTTTTGTTTGTTTTAATACTAAAAGCAATTTCAAACTATGATAGATTAGTTTGGAGTGATTTATGACTTAAGACTTGAAGCAGTAGCATACAACTTTAAGAAGAGGAGAGCCACATCATGGGACACAGAACAAGGTCTTACTTTATATTTGGCAGCTTGAGTTAAAATGTAAAGGATGGCTGTAGAGTTGCTTATCTCATTGGGCATGATGCATGAGCACCTATTTGAAACAGCCTAGAGCAGGGGACAGGATGAAGTATAGAAGCATGTATTAGCTCTTCCCCAGCACTTTTCAAGAGTACTGTCTATGACTTCCCCATTGGCCATACTGAAGGTGCCCTTGGTATTGAGCAGTGCAGTGGCCTTGAAGTTGAACAAGGCTACAAGGGCTGGCTCACGAAGCGTAGCGAGGTAAACTGGTCCTGATTTTAAGCAGCACTATAGTTAACAATCCTGGAAATGGGAGCCCATTGATATTTATTCAGCTGAGCAGGGGAGGATCTTACAGGGAGATCGGGATTCCCCCTAAGTCAGCAGTTCTCCATCCTGACTGCACAGAAGAATCACCAGGGCTACAATGAAGGCACTGCCCTGCCAGGGCCCGCCCTCACAGGTCCTGATGTAACCGGCCTGTGGTAAGGCACAGGCACTGGTAATTTTAAGTTCCCCAGGTGGTGCTAATGTGCAGCATGGATGGGACCCACAGCTTTAAGTGTTCCCAGGATAAAAACCCTCCCTCCCAGATGTGACAGAACATCTCTCTCTAGAGCTGGACCCCTTGATTACAATTTGCAGGCTTAGACTGATTTCTCTCTCTAGGACAGTGGTTGTCAAACTTCAGTGGGCATCACAGTCACCTAGGGGGCTTGCTAAAACTGTTGGTTCACAACATCAGGAGCTTCCCAAGTGTAATCTGAAACCAGCCCCTGTACAGGGAAGGCAGGAAGAGACGGAAGAAGGAGGCAGACCACTCCAAGTTGGTGGGTGATGGGTTTCATAAGCAGGGAAACTTGACTTCCAAGGCTTCTCTCGGGTGACTATAAAATGAGCAAATCTCTGTACACCTGCTTGCCAAATCTGAAAAGTTCATGTACAGGCCTCAACTGGGTTTGGTCACATACACTGTCCAGATGGTCTCAATGCCACATCACTATCTCAAGGCTATGTTCTTGGGGCACCTTCTGGGAGCTGGGAAGGCAAGCAGAATACACATCCCAAATACAGGGGAAAGAGTGAGGAGCTTCCAATCTCCTGGGTCATCTTATGGGTCAACCTGTGGTCTCTTCCTCTCAATGACCTCCTCCAATAAAACACAGATTGTTGGGGCCTTTTCCCCAGAGTTTCCAGTGTGGTGGGTCTGGGTGGGGCTGAAATTTGCATTTCTAATGAGCTCCCTGGTGGTGCTGTTGCAACTGGTCTGAAGACCCAGGAAGAGGCCTGATTATTGTGTCTTAACTCAGCATGAAAACCTCCTCATTGTTATTCCCAAATCTTACTGATCCTGTGTGCTAATTTAGTTGCCCAGCTTTCTGTTGGTTTCTCTTTTTTCTTTACTTGGAAGTCCAAATATGGAACTTTCTAATTTGGAATCAGAAAACTTGAGCATCCCGAAGATGCTAAGCAACAGGTGAAGATTAGTCCTCCACTGATGGTGGTGTTGAGGATGGGGTGGAGGAAAACAGCGAGTAAGCGTGGTGACAGAGACATTGGAGGAGATGTACACTAGGCAAGAGCAGCCGCACCGGGATGGAGGGAAGGAAACAATTCATAAAGTATCAAGGACATTGTTTGACACGTTTGATTGACTGATGATTGTGTGCGAAGTTGAGGGGGAAGACAGAATCAAGAATAGTTCTTTGCAATCCATGATTTATCAGCAAAATTTATCATCACTACCAAACTTAAAACTTATCATAATTAGTTATGACTCTATTTTAGAGTTTAATCCTTGTCACTAAATGGTCTGACATGGAAGTAATAGGTGTTCCTTACAAGTTTTACAGAAGGAGTCAAGATGATGGTATAATGTATCTAAATTTGATCCTGTTCCCCTTTTATCTTTTTATAAAGAATCAGCTAAAAGCACAGATGGTTATCTAAGATTACTCAGTGTTTTTCACCAGGAACTGTTATCGTGTTCTAGTAAGTTAGATTTCTTGGGGAAGTAGATTAATTCTTCCACGACACAAAAGAACTTCTATGTAGCTGAAAGTAGGAACCTATCAGACCTCAGAGGAAAAAAGCTCAGAATTTCAGCAGGACGCACCAGAAGACTATGAAGATTTTTCAGGACAGTGTGATTTCTCATTTTTAGCACTCCCTTCTAGCAAAATTTTAGATTGTCTCATTCTACTTCTTAGAAATGAACCCAGTAAAATGGCAAATATGCTTAGTGAGCCAAAGAAAACATTTGAAGCTGAATTTTATGTCTTTGATTTTTTTCTTTGTTCTAATTGCTAAACAACTTCTTTGTTTTTAAAAATGAGATTGACATTAAATTAATAGAATGATCTAATAGAGTCCCCTTGGCTTACAGTTCAGAGAATGCTAAGAAATAAATACTCAGTATTATAACTAAATTTTCACATGGCATGATTCACTGCAATTTCCTTTGCATTTTCTGGCTAGAAAAACAATACAGAACCAATAACAACCAACAAGGAGGTGTCAAGGAAAACAGGAGCTATGAAGTGAAGTGTGTAAGGTTTTTATGGGACTACCTGGAAATCAAATTTGTTTGTTTAACTCAGAAGAGGTAATCTGATCTGGTGTTCCCAAAATTCCTTAAAATATTCATCTAGAAAACAGAAGATGTACTCTGGCTTCTTGAAACACTTTCTGTCTTATAAGGCTACATCTCCTCCAAACTATGATCCAGGATAAAGCTACATGAGAGCAAAAGGAATAACAGTTGGTGGAAATATAACAAGATAAAGTGTACGAGACAGAAATATCTACTATAAAATCCCAGATGTGCAGAAGTGATTTGTAATTTCAGCAGTCATTGTTACATCTTGAATTTTAATCTCTCATCTTTCCTTCCAGAATTACAAATTACAGAATGTGGTAAAAACATTTTAATATTAGCAAAATTCATGTTCTTTTATTTTTTTTTTTAAAGATTTTATTTATTTATTCGACAGAGATAGAGACAGCCAGTGAGAGAGGGAACACAAGCAGGGGGAGTGGGAGAGGAAGAAGCAGGCTCACAGCGGAGGAGCCTGATGTGGGGCTCGATCCCATAACGCGGGGATCACGCCCTGAGCCGAAGGCAGACACTTAACCGCTGTGCCACCCAGGCGCCCCTCATGTTCTTTTATTTTAAGTACATGCTAAGTGAGAGGATATTAAAAAGAGAAAGGAAAATTTCCATATAGGCCTTTTCATTTTTCCTCTGAATTAGTTGAAACTATTTTTAAGGTCATTCCATAATATTTGAAAATTCATGGGGGAAAAAAAGGAGAGAAGGAAATAAGCCATAAGAGACTCTTAATGATAGAGAACAAACTGAGGGTTGATGAAGGGAGGTGGGTGGGGGATAGGCTAGGTGGGGGTTGGGTATTAAGGAGGGCACTTGTGATGAGTATTGGATGTCCTATGTAAGTGATGAATCACTAACATCTACTCTAGAAACCAATATTGCATTGTATACTAACTTCCTAAAATTTAAATTAAAAAAAAATTTAAAAATTAAAAAAAAAGAAATTCAGTTATCAATATAAAAAATATGTATGGATTTTGAGCCAAGGCTTCTCTAGTTTAAAATATGTTACATAGGGTCACCTAGGTGGTTCAATCGGTTGAGTCTGCCTCCGGCTCAGGTCATGATCCCAGGGTTCTGGGACTGAGCCCCACTTCGGGCTCCCAACTTATTGGGGAGCCTGCTTCTCCCTCTCCCTCTGCCTGCTTCGCCGCCTGCTTGTGCTCTCCATCTCTCTCTCTCTCTCAAATAAATAAAATGTTTAAAAATAAAATGTGTTATGTATGTGGTGCTATCAGAGATGTCCATAATAAACAACACATTCCATCTACAGAGCAATCTCACTGAAAGAATTCTAAACTTTTGCAGAAAAATCTAACATATAAAAAATAAGCTTCAAATGACTTTACCTGGGGAAGGTTAAACATTCATCCAGCTTTTCTTTGCACAGAGAATGTGAAGCATACAGTGGGGAATAAGCTGATATTAGCAGGCAAAGGAGTGGTCTTATAAGTTTCACCATCAATAAGGGCATAATGACCATAAAGATGTGCGTCCAAGTAAACCTTGCATTACAGTAAGGCTAGTGTACTCATTCTGCAGTTCTAAAATGGCAAGTTTTGGGGCTCCTGGGTGGCTCAGTCTGTTGAATGTCCGACTCTTGATTTCAGCTCAGATCATGATATCAGGGTCTTGAGATCCAGCCCTCCCTCCCCCCCCCCGCCCCGCGTCAGGCTCTGTGCTTAGTGGGGAGTCTGCTGGAAAGTCTCACGCTCTCTCTCTCTTAAAAAAAAAAGCCAGCTCATAAAATGGAAACATTTTGCTTTGTACCTGAACATTGCAAGCTCTGGCATTGCTTGGAAGTCTTGAAAGAACCTCTGTGATAGAATTACTATAAAATGCATCAATGCAAATCAGAGATCATTCCATCTTGTCATTTAGAATAATTTAATTGATAATTCTCTTCAGCAAACAGGTTTTAAGAAAACCTAATATCTCAGAGCAATAATGATAGACTTGCCAGAGTACAGAATTAGGCCTGAATCTTTCCAGGTGGGTGTATGATATACTAAGTACAGATGTTCCTCCAGGCAAAAAGAATGGACACAGCTGGAGGACGGGAGAAAAATCATGATATTGATTCAAATCTAGAAGGATAATGGAGGTTGAACATCCAAGTGTGCTCTGAAGCAAGGAAATCCCTGCGAAATAATAATGATGGTTCATCAGAAGATATTTAAATATTTGGGGTAGGAAAGTAGAAAACTGGTCATTACCTGATTTATAAGTTTCCTTTAACATGAGCTTCCCCAGAAGCAATAAAATGAACTATTCTATAGAATAATAGTGAGTCTGCTTCATACTGGACACATCACAAATTGCCCCATCACCCGTTCTTAGCATTCTTGCTTCTGACTATGAGCAACATGTTGCTGGTCCTCACATTCTTTAGTATAATGCCTCCCTTAACATTTTCTTTCAGATTTCATTCATTTCTTATAATAACACTGTAATAATTCTTCCACAGCTGAAGGTCACTTCAGTTGCATTTCTGCTGAGTGTTTTTATTCCCACGTTTCACTGGATTTCATAGGTCCGCCAGGACCAAGCATTACCGACTCTGCAGCGTGTCCTGTTACCTGTAAAATTAGCCAAGGAGGTGTCAGCTGATGGGTGATATGATGATGACGATTATAACTAACTTCATATTTATATACATTCTATACGTCTTTGTGTCATCACACACAGTTGTTACAATAGTATTGACTATATTCCTTATGCTGTACTTTTTCTCTTACGACTTAATTTTATGACTGGAAGTGTGTTCCTCTTCATCCCCTCCCTCTGTTTCACCCATTAGTATTTTTAACTTCTTGTGACATTCCTATCTCTTACCTCTTCTGAACTTTATGAAAATCCCACAATGTGGACCAGGTATCTATCCTTATCTCCATCTTCTCTTAAATGTGAATATTGACGTTTTTGGAGTTTCAATGTTTCACGTTGAGTTAGTGGTACACTTGGAAATAGGCTCAATGTAGAAGAAATTGAAAATTAAGGAAATTTTCCAGATGTGAAAGGTGTTCATAAATTCACACACTCTTCTGAATTCTCTAGATTTTTGTGTGAGATTTGTATATATGTGTTGGGGCAAGGATGTTGGACTGGAATTATTGAGCTGCCTCGAGTCATATGCCATGGACTGTGTGTAATTTTTTCAGGTTCCCAAAGGTCTGCACCACCATAGAGTAAAATACTCAGGGGAAGAGCACCTGGGTGCCTCAGTAGGTTAAGCGTCTGCCTTCAGCTCAGGTCATGATGCCAGGGGCTCAGCGTGAAGGATGCTTCTACCTCTCCTTCTGCCTGCCACTCCCCCTGCTTATGCTATCTCTCTTTTTCTCTCTCTGTCAAGTAAAAAAAATAAAATATTTTTTTAAAAATGCTCAAAAGAGTGGAAATGGAAATCTCACAGCTTGGAACTATTAAGAAAAAAAGAAAGTGGAGTAGAAACAACTTTAAAATATTTTAGATACATTTTAAGGGCATTTTAACATAATCTGCCAAAAAAAAAAGAAGTCAAGTGTAAACCTTAAACTCTTAGTAGAGAATAATTTTGAAAATAAAACCATAAGATACTCTGCCCCTTTGTACACAGTATTCTGAGGTATTAAAACTAGATACTCGCTGCTCTGTTAAGATGGATTTTTTTTTTTTTACAACTAACTCAAAAGCTGTAGGATTAGAGTTATTGCTCTTTAGATACTAAATAATGAACGTCCCAGCAGGGCAGTTTTGTGAGTTACATATGATGGCATAACCATACATCAAAGCAATTCAAGTTAAGAAACACATATTACTTCCTGCGACAGAACATTCTCTTAAGATTCTAGATAAAGAACGTTCTCTTAAGGAAGGAATAAAAGCTAACTTGACTTTGAGCAATGGTGAAAATTTTCTTGTGAGGATTTAAACATGCCCTCGATCCTATACCTTTCTTTCTCTCTTAAGGCCTTTGATTTTCCTTCCTTATAATTTTAATGTCTCTGAGAGCCTGTGTATACATCTTAAGCTCCTCGACTTCTTTATGTAAGGAGTTTGCTCAGGGTGTTTTTTATTAATAGATGCAATAAATATCAGAATGGTCATGTAGTGAAAAACACAGCATTTCTCACTATCAGAAGGGTTTGGGACAGAGGAATTGTGGAAAGAGTAAGAAAAAGACAACCTAGTCGGGCACTTAGGATTTGTTTCTTAGGCTAAATTGAGGGAAAATATTTTCCTCTATGCAAACAGTAAGCTTATCTGAGAAAGTGACCATTCCGGGTAACAAACTTACTGCTAAGGATTTGCTAGAGAGAAAAACCATTCCAACAATGGCTTCATTTAATGACTGAATAGCATTGGGAAATGGGAATAGGATGTCACTGACCATAAAATATGCTAATTGATTTATTTTTAGGAGTAGTGTTAGGGTCCTATTTAATGAGCAAGGTATTACGCACTTGTAAAGTCCCAGTAACTGTGTTAACTTACTATTTAAGTTGTTAAAAATCATAATTCAGTGGATGGTTTTCAGGGTCAGTACACTGTGAGTGACATCACAACACGTCAGGGCCTCACTCCCCTCTTCCACGTTCTGCAGCTGCTTCTGACAGAAGGAATAATGAAATCCCACTTTCTTTATTTCTTTGCACCTCACACCCTAGTGGCCAGACCAAAAAGGTGAATACCCTAGCACCCCAGGGGGACCTGAGAACCTGTGACAAAGGACAGGGGTGCTGCCTGGCCCGCAGGACAGCACTATCAGATTCAACTAATATTTACTATGTCACAGGCACATATTTACCCCCAGCAACATGTGAGAAAAGCTTTCCTATTATCTGTTCACATGAGGGGACAGGCTAAGAGAGAGAGTTAAGTGACCCAGAACTCTGGTTTTGGAACCCGTAGGGTCACAGCTGATCACACCCATTTAAAGATAAGAGTGAAAGCATAGAGAAGTGTTAAAGAGCAGATCATCAATACATGGGAGTAAGAAACACGTTGGCAATTCTAAACCCTTTTGCTTTGTCTTCTGATGCTAAGAAAACAGATAATTAGTGTGTGTAAACCCTGTTTTCTAAATTTCTTAGTGTAACTGACCTCAGCTTTGGTCTGACTAGATACAAAGTACTCCACTCAAATGGCAAATGTTGGTAAGGGAACAGATGGATGGATATAGAGGGAGGGCTCATCGTTGAAAATTCTTTCTATATCCCCTTTCTACATTTTGGTAAAACTGCCTGTGAACTCACAATTGTACCTATCTTTGAAATGATTCAGGGTTTTCTGTTTGCTGCATATAAGCAGGGCCAAAAGCTTTAATGTCTGACTCAATTTTCTGCAGTCTATTCATGAACGCCCGACAGGACTACAATAAATTATAAAGCCTTCAGGTTCATGTGAACGCGTGCATCTTAGGGTACCTTTTCTTACAGGCAAAACCCATGGTAGGTCTGTATTGAAGTACATTCTCTGTAATGTGTTTCCGTTGAAAGGAAAAGAACAGCTTGCATGAGATGTAAGACTGTATATAATGATTGGCACAGATATCTTATATTGGTGAATTATATTCATTACGTGGTGCGTACGTACGTCATGTGGCTCGGTGCCGCGGTGGATTATTAGATGCTTTCTTGTCAAACTATTCACATTCACAACGTTTATTTCTGACCCTGTTTCATGAACATTCTCTACCTTCGGTCAGACCTTCAAAAATTGTTGTCTTTAAAAAAGTTAATTTAGAATACTTCTGGCCATAAACTTTAAATATTTCCCCCCAAAACTATCTGAGAAGCAAACGTGGTTTTAATTTTCTATAACTATTTATCTTTCAGTTGTGCAAAGTATTTCCTGTGGGTAGTTTATACGCCTGTCCAGGTGAAGGGGGTTGCCAGCGTCAGGTCAAAAAATAAACTTTAAAAAGGCTCTCCAAAAGTCGGGTTTGGAAACTATGCATTTGACCTTCAGTGACAGAGCTTATGCCTTGCAAATTGATTAATACAGATACAATATCAAATCATTTTTCATACAATTTTTTAATGTTTGTTAAGTGCTGGAGCAGTATGTAAACAGAGTATTTGGCATTTTTATTAGGCTGCGGAACTCAGCCATTTCCTTTGCAACAACATCTCATAAACTATTTTGACAGTCTAATAAACTATAAAAAGCTGTGGTAAAAACTGGCTCTGAATGTTATAACCGTACAAAATGGAAAGAGCAAGAGAAAACATCTATCACCGGGATTATTATCACTGTTGCCATGGCAACCTGGTTGCAATGGCAATATCTCCACGGTTCTGCTGTTTGTTATCATCTTTCTTGATTTTACATCATTGAAATTGTAGTAATTACACTGTGCCTGATGAAAAATGTATGCTGTCATGGCAACTAAGTCAAATATTCTTAATCATTTCACCTCTTCAATCTAAAATGTAATTGTTTGTCAGTAAAATAGGTTATACAGAAGGCTTCTATGGACTTATGATTGCCTTAAGTGTTTTGCAAAAAATACTGCTTTTAGGCTCAAGACCCTAAGCTAAACTAATAGCCTGATATGGTAAACAATGACTCATTATAATAAGTAAGCAGCATTAATTGTAGAGTGACTTCTCCAGTGTGGTAAAATTATAAACCACGGTGACTTTAATATAGTACTTACAGTCAAGACACAAGAGAATATTTTCAACCATCCTAATATCTTCAGTAAATTATTTGAATCAGATACTATGTTCATTTTGTTGTGCCCCACTTATGTTTTATGAGTCAACGTCTTCTGATGAATATACTTTAGAGTATTTTCTTCACACTATGTGTAATTAAGGCACAAAGAAAGAATCCTTTTTGCAAATATGAAAAAAAAATTAATAGGATATAAAAAGAATGCCTTTCTAACTAGAGCAGTCAGTTATAAGTCCATCGGCTATTCCCTAACCTAATATGTTTCATGCAGTGTTTTCAAAGGAACATGATTGTTTTTGTCATATCTACCTATGTATCTGAGCAATATGCATGTCCTATTAGACTAAAAGAATCAATATGTAAAATTGTGCTGTAAAATGCCAAATTTATCCTCCTCAGTGGGAACCCTTAAATAAACTACAAAATTTCAACAGTAACATGGAAACTATGAAACAGTTTTATAATTACCTATTCTATTTCCTCAGAAGGATGGAAATTTTGCTTGAGTATGAAGAGAAAATTGAGACTAAGAAATCTTTTGTTTTGGTAATAACAATTTATATAGTTCGGTTCATATTTCTCTTATTTAATTTTTGATGTAATGATGCTATAAATGAGAGCAACAAAATAAATTATTTTATGCTTTTTTCATGAATTTATCAATGGTGCCATCATCTTGATTTGTATCTTTAGATATATGTACTTTACATTTGAAAACACAGGGTAAGCTAAACTGCATATTCTCTAGGTTTTAGATCCAAGAGAAAATTTTACTACACATAGAAAATTATACACGTCTATTTCAAACATAGCTAATCGTAATTCTTCCCTCTATGTAGCTATATTTCTCCCTTTCGTTAGCATGTCATTACTTTTACATGAGAAACAGGTACTAGCTAGCTGTAATATGATTAATCCATTTCTGCCAAAAGCAGAAGATGTCTTTGCTATTGTAAAGCTTGGATTTTATCAACTCTGGGGGAGGGGTGGAGAAATGAAATGCAAGAATGTGTTTTCAGTGCTTGAGTACCAATGTATTTATAGTGATGATAGTAATTTGATTGTGATGGTGACTGTTTGCTTCCTCTTTAATGGATTCGATCATAAAATTGCTTTAAAACTTATTCATTGCTTCTACACGAAAACAAAATATTACACAAATAAAATGAATATAAGACACTGAAATGCAAACGACTTGTTATTAGTCATAACTTTAGCTAAGAGTGAAACCTTTTAATGAAAATATCAGAAAAGCACACTTAAAGGATCGACCGATCATGTTCCTCACACCAGCTATAAGTTAAAAAATTATGCAGCCAGTGACCTGTTGTGTCGTACAGAGAGAAAATAAACAGTAGGGGCACCTGGGTGGCTCAGTCGTTAGGCGTCTGCCTTCGGCTCAGGGCGTGATTCCCGCATTCTGGGATCGAGCCCCACATCAGGCTCCTCCGCTATGAGCCTGCTTCTTCCTCTCCCACTCCCCCTGCCTGTGTTCCTTCCCTCGCTGGCTGTCTCTCTGTCAAATAAATAAATAAAATCTTTAAAAATAAATAAATAAACAGTAGGCCCTTCCAAATGTTAAGGATGTTCAATTTTATCATCAGAACTGTTGCAGTTTCGAATTAGAAGTTAATGAAAACATTCCATGAGCAACTATCTTCAACCCAGAGACACCAAAACTGCAAGGTAACTAGAATCCTGATACTGATACATTTTAATGCCATATTTCCCCAAACAGTTACACTACTTTATTTTATTATTTTTTATAATTTTTTAAATTATATTATGTTAGTCACCATACAGTACATCCCTAGTTTTTGATGTCAAGTTCCATGTACACTAAACTCTAGCTTCCTCAAGAATATGTCTGCAGGTGGATGTGTGGAGTCAGTAAAACAGTAGCCATGACTATAGTCACAGATCCTCCCCAGGGGTTTGGTTGATACAGGACTCAGAGATTGCAAAATACAGACAGAGGGAAAAATATATATTTTTATACATATAATATATACACACATATATAACTTATATAATAAATATATATTTATAATATATAATAAATATATAATATTTATAATATATGTTGTATATTATATATAATATAATATTATTAGAAAACCATATTTAATTTCTATTATATATAATATATAATATATATATTATATATACAAAATATAAAATATTTTATATATAATATAGATAAGAGAAAAAAAGAAAGTTCATGGCTCTATGTTAACTTAGGGTCTTATTTTGGCTTTCTTTTTAGCTGAGCCTGCCCGGATAACTGATTCTCTATTTTCAAATTAAAATGCCTGTGAGAAATGGGTTGGCTCGTCTCCACCTCATTTGGGCCAAACTTCCACTCTGACTCTTCCTTAGCCGCTGGCCGACTTGGAGAAGGCTATGGCCACTAGCAGCTCTGTTCCTGGGTCAAAGCTCGTCTTGGCCACCCAGCTCCGTCCAGGAGCAGGAGGGATCGCCTGGGCCACGGCAGGCTGGCCCAGAACCGACCCCTGAGCAGGAACTTGAACTTTCAGCTCTTCATTAAACACCAACGGTGCACAAATGACGAGCCAGTCACTGTCTGAGGTGCTTGGGGTTTGGATCGCCCCCAAATCCCTGCCCTTCTGGAGCACAGCAGTCCCCTTTGCAGAAGCTGTCAGGTGGCAGCCACCGTTTTTTCCGGGATATATATATATATTTCTCTATCCACTTCGTGACGGTTGGGACCAACCCAGTTAAAATCAACAAAATCACGCCGTATGCTCTGAAGTGGTATCGGAACACGAGAGATCATTATGATTTAATCTAATTTCTCCTCCCCTTCAGGAAATTTTCTCCTCCATTCTTCTCACTGTCAGTTGCAAGCTCAGGGAATTCAAATTAATTTAAAGATTAGACTGAGTAAAACATAATTAGGAAGGTAAATGTTCAGGGGAGAAAAGGGCAGCCGAAACTGCGTTCCAGACATCAATGTAAATGATGCCCGTGTGATCTGCCATTGTTACGTGGTCTGCGTCTCCGCTCCCTGCCACTGGCACGGATAACCGGAATCTGCGCAGAAGTTCCACAGGAAATCCTACCGCATACATGGTCACAGTAAGAAGTTAGGGATGTTAGAAGTAGATTCCAAAATATAATTACTTTAAAAATATAAATTAAATATGGTTTTTAGTTTTGTGTTAAACAGACATATTTCACAGAATAGACTGTATTCTGAAAATACAGATATATCCTGAATTTCAGCTGTATCTCAGGCCTAGATAGTTTCTGAATGTTTCCTTAAAATATATAAATGCAGCAGTGTCGTGTAGAATGGAATATTTAGAACCTAAGCAATTTAAATTGTGTTGCTCTGTCCATGTGTGTTTGTGTATGTGTGTGAGTGTTTTAACAGCATTTATATGATGATACATTTCAGGTATCTTTTATTAACCAGAAGCCTCTGATACCTAGACAAAAATCCTGAAGATGAAATTCTGTCTTTATAAACTTCAGTGGAGTTCCTTTAGGATTCTGATTTGTTAATATTTTTATTGCTTATTATTTTCCTGTAAAACAGACTATTAAATTAGAATTAAAGAGCACCACATTGGAAAGGGTTTTATATCTGGAAATCAGATTATTCACTTTTCTTATCTTCTCATAAAGTGAAAGATATAGAAACTTGAAAAAAAACATGTTGCCTTTGTGAATCACAAGTTAAATATTAAATATTTCTTATAGCCTCCAAGGCAAAAATACTATTAAGGTATTGAAAATCTGAGCAACCTTTCTGTGCCACATTTAAACTTCATTGATGGAGCTTTTAGGTCAGAATGAAACTTCCAGATTCAGTAATGTGAATTTTGTTTCATTGTATAACCTTCTTAGAACTGCCTGAAGGTTCAGACTAATAATACTTCTAATAAACGACAAGCTTTTTAAATATATGGACTCAGCACAGCATTTGAGCTAAGAATGTTTGAAAAGGAAAGATCTCATTTTTTTCTACCTTATTTAGATATTGGAGTCTCCAAGTAAGAATTAAAAAACTAGTCTGTAATTTGAAAAATACAAATTTTAGAAGTTTTTATACTTTTTCATAGGTAAGAGTTTCTCAATAAAACTCATAAATAAGCAAGACAAGTCCGTATTAGCATGTCTAATATCATTTTTAAACAATTTCCATGTTAATGCCATTAACTGGAGCTAAAATTGTCAGGTCACTCAAGTTATGTTGATGTGACACAGAAATGGTTTCATTCAATAATGGTATTGCGTAGATGAAAAGAGCGATTTTTGTGACATGGTCCTCCTCCTAACAACATATGTGTAAGTGTTGGGGCACCTGGGTGACTCGATCTGTTAAGCATGAGACTCTTGGTTTCGGCTCACGTCATGATCTCCCAGCTGTGGGATCGAGCCCCGCGTTTGGTTCTGTGCTCCGTACGGAGTCTGCTTCAGATTCCCTTCTCTCTCTCTCTCAAATAAATACAATCTTTAAATATATATGTGTGTGTGTGTGTAAGTGTTATATGAATACTCATAACGAAGTGGAGAAGGACTTTAAAAGAGAAGAGAAGCAAATCCATGTTAGTCATCTACTTCTATGTTTTATTTAGAAGTAAACCAAAACACAAATTTGAAACACACACACACACATTTCCATTGGATCAATGATTTAAATTCCACTTTCAGTGAATGAAAATTTCTCTTGATCTAATACATAGGAAATACACTCTTGGATGAGTTCCTCAGTCTAGCTATTCAGAGACAGAAGCTCAGAGTTTTACTGTCCTCTTGAGTGTCACCCTGGGATCTTCAATGGAAAGCCCAGGAATGAGTATGGAAGCAATGATTCTCTTGGAAGAGTATATATTCCTAAACTCTAAGGGAAATATTAGTACATTGTCTTCTTTTTGGCAACTATGTATTTTAGAAGTATCTTGAAAATGTTCTCCCAGTCCGTGTTTTTTTGTTTGTCTGTTTTGTTTTGTTTTCCATTTCAGGAGCTGACGACCCAACAACGCAAGCTAACCTCAGTAAATAATCATCATCATCATCATCATCATCATCATCATCATCGAAGAAATTAGTTAGCAAGTTCCAAGCCAGCTGGCTTTGGGGCTCATTTCAGCAGGTCTGGATTCTCTCCATTTCACTTTTCAGTTCCAACTCCAGCAGGACAGGGTGAGCCCCTTTCAGGGAAACTCTAAAAGAAATCTCATGCCTCTTGCCCTCCTTAAGGTGGCTCAATCACTGGGGTGGGGGGGTATACTTGGACTCTGAATTAGGCCTAGATCTTGACCCCTACCCTGGATTCTAGGTGGTACAGCCTCACCCCAGACACGGGTCTTCAAGAGCAGAGGAAGCCTGGATCCCCAAATGAGAATCAGGGTGTGTGGCTAGAGGAAGGGGATAGATGCGGGGGGTCACCCAGCAAAGGGCCACTACCAATGTCACTCCATCGTGCTCCATTATCACTTCAAAATTATTACACTTGCTTTCCTCCTTTTTTTGATTTCTTCTTTTCTGCAACACAAGGAATTCCCTCTCAGCAAAACACTAACTCTTGTTTCATGGCTGTATTCAGTGAGTGATGCAATTGTTTGTTTGGGTACAGTAATCTGTAGTTTGATGCAGGGAGCTGACTCTAACAGGATGGGGCATAATAGCGATATCAGAGGAAAGGTAGTATGCTTGGCAGCCCTTGGGTGTGTAGGATTCTCAAAGGTAATAATAATAGAAAGGCAGTGAGTAGCTTCAAATTACTTTTTCTTTCTAATTGGCAATTAGTTCTAATTAACTTTTAATTAATATTCAATGTTTTCTTTAACAAATGGAACCCTGATGAGATCACATCTGTTAATACCACTCCGTTTCTATTTTGGTATTCTACAATTTTCCATTATGACTGTAGCAAGTGCAACTTCAGACAAGTTGATCACCTTTTAGCTAGGATGAAGAGGTGGCCTGATTTAAAGTCATTGTGCTTTAAATGTGATTTTGGCAAAAACTAAGACTCTATGAAATTGGATTTTGTTCTACAATCTCAAGAGATGGTATCAGGAATTAGAAGTTACAGCCACTTTTCTGTAGCCTTAGTGACAATTCTTTTCAAGTATTGCAAGGTGTATAAAAATCCACCTTTTTACTATGATGGTCACATAGAACAGAATGTAGAACGTAATGCATAGAAAGATGCATAAAGATCTTTTCCATCCAGTAACTTTAGAGATAAACCTGAAGTCCAGAAAAATTTTTGGCTTGTCTATGCAATTCCATTCAACCAGTATAATAAGAAGGAGCAAAAACAGAAATCTGCATAGATCTTGCTTTGTAGAGAGTTGAACCTTGCAGGAAGAAAACTCTGCTTTAATATCTAACTGTTCATTCTCTTGGCTGTGAATTTTTTCATTTAATACTTTAGCTTTTTACTCCAGCTAGTGTTCCAGTTTGTGCTTTGGATAATCCTTATTAACTTGTTTTGTTTTTAATTTGTGAGCAAGCTTTTTGCAAATAGTGGATGCATATCCTTTCAGATAATCTCAATTTTACCTTTGCTGATTAGGATAATTTTTCAAATATGCTTCTGCAGTTGCTCAAGATTAAATAAAACTGGAGCCATCATTCATCATGATGTGTGGATTAAGTAAAATAACAGGGGTCCATCAAGTAATTTCTCAATTTCAAGTATGAGTCAAAGTGGGCAAACCAAAGATGCTGCCAGCTAATTTTTGGTTGGAACATTCAATTTCACTTCCCTTGATGAGAGGCCAAAATTCAAAACTTTGGTCTCAAGAAGCAAAATTCAAGTGGCTGACTATTCTTCTTAATGTTGGCTGCCGAGTTGAGGTTCAAGGAACTGGCTTATTTGAAAGAGACTTTGGCCCTTTTAGAGGGATAATTAAGATGGCTATATTTGGCTAAATGGGTTGTAGTTATTTCTCTGCTTGAAAATGAAATATAATTTGCCAAAACCCCAAATTCCCTTTTCTAACATTAATCTTCTCTGCTCAAGATACTTTTAAAATGTGAATAAAGTTTTTGTTTTAGCAAACCAAACATCATAATTATAATAAACATGAAATTGTATGACTTAGCAAAAATAATATTTGATGAGTTCTTGGGAATCAAACGTCCTTCTTGAACATATATTTTTAGAACAGGACATTTCATAGGGGGACAAAACACCATTGTTTTGATAGGCTATTTAATAAAATAACAACATGTAATTATTAATTTATTTTTTGGACTTCATTACACATTGAAATTATCTTCTTTTTTTTTTCTTTTTCCTTTTTTTTTTTTGACATGGCACTTCCAAAGAAATACAGGGATGTGTGACATAGAATCATTTCTAGGTTCTAATGATGCTATTAATTTCATTCTTCCAAGAACTTAGGTTCAGTTTAAATCCTGAATCCTGGTTTTCTGTTCGTGAAGATTCTGAAGATGATGCTTCAGGATCTCAAAGTGAAAAATTTCAAACAGCATTTTAAAGAAATTCTTTTTTTTTAATTTAAATTCAATTAGCCAATATATATAGTACATCATTAGTGTTTGATGTAGTGCTCAATGATTCATTAGTTGCATATATTCTTTTAAAATTTTTCAAAATTAGGTGTCCCATAAGATCATTTATAAAGCAGTTATTTAAACATGCAAAAAATTCATCTTCCTTTTGAAATAATATTATTAACAATTAGAAATATTGTGCATTTACCATGGAAAAAAAATAGAAGAAACACTTTTTAAAAGAAGTGGTTAGGACAGATTTTAAAATAAGAGGGGGCTTCTTTTTCTATAAAGGTGAGGAATGTAACCTAATTTGGTTCATGGAAACTTCTATGACAAAATGGCAACTCTGCAGGAAACTTTGAGAGTCTCTCAAGGGGCTTACATTTTCCTTTTAAATGTTTATTTTCTCTTTAAAGCCTTGTTTTCTGCTTTAGTAATACAAATCTATACTGAGCAGCGTCTCCTATAATTCAGAATAATCATAACTAGGTACTTTTTTGGAGTGGAGTTTATGCCTGTCTCAATGTCATCACCTACCATGATTGTTCCTGTATACCAGGTTGGGTGCTTCTCAGATCAGCCAGTCTGCAACCAGTCTTGTGTTGGGAGCTGGCAGAGAGTCAATGTGAGATATATCTTTATTTGAAAGAAATATTAAATTGAAAACTTTTTAAAGATTGTATTTATTTATTTGACAAAGAGAGAGCACAAGCAGGGAGAGCAGAAGGAGAGGGAGAAGCAGACTCCCCACTGAGCAGAGAGCCTGATGCAGGGCTCAATCCCAGGACCCCAGGATCATGACCTGAGCCGAAGTCAGACACTTAACTGACTGAGCCACCAGGCACCCAAATTGAGCATTTTTGATTCAAGGAATTCCTTTTGTATCCTGAAAACCATGCCAAGAGCAGATGACCTAGGGGTAAAAGCCAGCTCAGGATTCTGTACTATTTTGCTATTTTCTTTGCCTACAGCTTTTTCTATTGAACATTTTTTTTCTTTTGCAAACAATCTCCAATTTATTGTATGTGACCAGGAAAATTGGGATTTATGTTCAATTTTTCAGGAGCAACTCTATTTTGTGATTGAGGGAGAACTATATTGAAAGTTGTATATCCTGTTTGTTCACATTTTGTTAGGTAAACATAGATGAGCTGTCGGTAAGATAATGTTCATAAAGTGATCTGTGCTCTTTTGCACTCTATAAATCTAAGGTATTATATCCTTTGAATGAAAATAAAATCATATGTTATTCTGGTTAATAGGCTACCTGATGTAACATGATCGTTGAAAGCAGGATCCCTGCTCTTGATTGGCCACTGAGTGAATAAGACATCTCTTTTAAATCAGACTGATTAAGAAAAACATTCCTTCAAAGTTTACAAGTGAAATGCAGGCAAGAGTTTTAGGGTTCCCTTGGCAAGGCAAATAAGGAATTATATTTATGTTCATTAAAAACACTGTGTCACTCTGCAATGTTAGTTAGATGGGTTTGGAAATGGATTTTAAAAGGTGTCAATACTATGTGACTTGTTAAACCTCTTGCAATACTATGTTTTAAAGAAGGGACTAATGACTGATCGTTTCTAAATTATCAAAAAAAGAAAGCATTTATTTCTAAAGTACCTGATTAATAGCAGATGACTCCAGCTGTAGTAGATTTCTATTAATGGCTATTAATTTGGTGATTCTCATTGTCACACAAACAACTGGTGGTTTTCATGATTTTCTTCACATTTCATAAACACACGCACATGGATATCATGGATAGATACATTCAAAATTGGAGAACCTCAAGCTCAGGAAGTGATTTCATCCAGATTACTTCTGGGCAAGGTTTGTACTCCCTAATCGCATTACTGCCCTCATTGATAAGATAAAATATAAAATGAAATAAAATAAAAGAGGGCAATGCAATCCTTTAAAACTGAAAAAGAAACAGAATATACTTCAAAAGTGCATGTTACCGCCCAGGTTTTCATTAATTTGTAGTGAAAAATCTTACATAAGCAATGTCAGAAAAGTAATAGAAATACATCTCATCTTCCCGGTACCCAAAGTCTCTGAGAATCCTTTCAAACAGACCTTTTAATGAGCAGTACCACACCTGCGTATCAGCAGGGCTGGTAATCATAGGGAAACTGTCCTTTTATCTCTCAAGTAAGAGAGCTGTCACTTTTTCCCCTTGAAATATGAAATATCTACTCTGTTTATCATTACATGAGTTTGAAACCAAGACAGAGTCAAATTGTAAAAGTCAGAAAAAGAATAGACATTAAGGACTTTTCCTTAGGGGACTTTCTTGTTAAGTCAGTCTCCACTTTCATTTGTCCTAAGAGAAAAGAACATCAGTTGTGCCCATCAGATACCTACTTCGTCATCCAATAGGTCACACTGCCAGGACTTTTGCCTGATGGTCTTAAATTCATATTTTTTAACCTTGACTCCCTATCCCTACCCTTTCTGTGTGGACTGATTCTGGGTGCCGCCACTGAAGTTCAGGTGGGAATATTTGGGGCTAGATTTTTTTTCTCCATGGTTCTATCAGCAAGTGTCATCTTGCCCATCCTTTGGAAATAGTCCATGGGTTACCAATATGGACAAGGAAGTTGCTCCAATTGACCCCAATGATCTGCTTTGGTATTCGAGGATCCCCCCTGCGAGCAAGACAAATCGATAGTCTGTAATGGGCAAAATGTTTTGCTAGGTCTTTTGTCAGAATATTTAGACCCTCTATCCTAGCGCTTGGCTCCTGGCATTGCCTTCGGCTCCACTAAGGTAAATGGGCAAAGAAAAACCTTAATATCTTCCTGTGTAAGCTCTGTGTGGCTACAGGGCGGTTTGTTGAGACCCCCCAATATAAATCAACATTATCCCGCTGGAGTTCCTGGGACAACAGAAAGAAAACAAGCTATCATTACACACTGTGGAATATTCCTTTTGTGTGTGTGTATAAATTATAAATATTACTTTTTCTCCCCACCTTCAGTTTTTAAAATGTGGTTTCACATTTCATTTAATGCTAAATGGTTCATTACATAGAGTAGCAACTCAGTTCTCTTATTACGGTGTTATCTTTCACTTTGTCAAAATATGTCTACTTGATAAGAAATCTGACAGAAGTTGCTTATGATGGGATCACTAACAGCCATCAGTTTCTCTCTAGCAAATGAAACCGTAACCATGGTGACGGCCTTTTTTTTTGCCAGAATGAAAATGAGACAGCACTCTGCTGCAGCCATTAGCAGAATACACAAATGTCCCTCAAGGCAAACATCTAAAGCAAATGGACTGCAAAGGAAGGAGCACTAATTTCTATTTATTTAGGATTTGTAAACCTAGCAGAGCAAGATATTAACAAAGGAACAAACAAAGAAAGCTTAAAAAATCCCTGCTGTTTGTGTTTTTTCTTCTGGTTTATGAAACTCCTTGTTTCAGATCTAAAATAAAACTCCAGTCTGATTTTCCTACTCTGGTACTGAATAATACCAACAATGTGCCTTTTACTCTACCCCTGGGTATTTCATGGGTTTTTTACCCCTCTTCCCCCCCCCCACCCCATGCATAAAAGGGAGAAGAGAACTTAATCAATCAAGTAGAAAAAGTACTTTAGATGATAAGGAGTTTCTCCCATTTCTTTTAAATGTGCATTTTAGGGAAAACTATCAAAAACGAAATACAAGATGTCCTTTTTCATATACTTTAATTTTCAAAGAGGCATGTTCGTTCTGATAAGGTGCATAGACGCTGATAATAAGTCTATTCTAACGCTATCAGCAATCAGCCACGGGCTGTCAAAGACCCTTCAAGTGTCAGACCCTTCTCACTGTCTTCTTATTCACCATTAGACCCATCTCCCCAGAAACTACTTAGTGCATGCACATATTCTTTTGACAGACGTGGCTTGGGTGAAATTTCTTTAGCCATCTATGATAGGAGAAAGTGATTTTCTTTAACTCTCTTACATCTAAACCAAAATATTAGTGTAAAATGGTTTCTAGGTCTCTGTCTCTCTCTTTTTCATTGTCTTTTTTCTGTCCTTCCCTCTCCCCCTCACTCCTCCCCTCCCCCTTTCTGCCTTCTCTGGCTATTCTAATGATCAAGCAAAAATAATACGGTTTTTTAGGGACTGATCCAGTTCATTTGCTATGAATGTTTATTTAACTTTTCATTTAATGCCTTGATGAAAAGGGCAAACGACCTCAGCAGTATTCTACAAAGCTTACAAAAGCCTCCCGAAGACCCACTTCTGTGTTTATTATTTTGGAGTCCTTGCCCCCACCCCAGAAAGGCATACAACTATCCCGTTCAGGCAATGACATTTTTGCCCAATATCTTATTCATAAGGTCTGAGTTAGGAGATTTTGAAGTCCAGTAAGGACACCAGTCTAAAAATCGGTGGCCATATTTGTACAATTAACCTGTGGGATTTTGGCTGTCAGTGACTGCAGTGTGGATTACCTGCCTCCCCATTTCTGTTTGCTTTTTCCAGTAGTTTGCTTGGGCAGATATCAATGATCTGTACATTTTGTTTTTCTTGACAACTCTCAGCTTCTTCCTGAAAGCACTGTGATTGAAGCTGAGTTGTGTTAGAGGTAGAAACATGCCCGTGGTCTGATACTCACCAATTCATTCTTCTGCTCTGAGCTGCAAGACATCCAAAGGACATCACAATATCTCTAAAACTGATGGACTCCACAGGAAAGGGGTTTAGGCATTGATTTTGAATCTGAACCAAGTTCAGTTTGCAGTGTTTCCTTTTTTAGGTTGTTCTTTCGTATTTACTGAGTCAATGTTTTTTTTGTGGTGGAACAAAAGCAAAAATACTTAAACCCATAAAGATAACACAAGCCAATTTATACCCCTACCTCACAGTTTATTTTAAAAACTTTTTTACAAAAAAAAATTCTCTATGAATATATTAAGTATACATCAAGTGCCTAACTGATGTAAGGCACAGTCTAGATACCAGTATATGAGATGAAATAGGATTTGCATGTAAAGAGCTATAAGTGTCATAACAGTCAATATTTTTTGTTTCACAAGTACCACTGTGAGGTGGTGGGAGCACCACCTGGGAGCCTATAACACTAAGACAGAAAAAGATGAATCAAATCTTTTCTTGGGTAATGATAGTGAGGACAGAGATGTTTTGGAGGCTAGGAATTTCTGAAGAATGAGAAAAAAGGTACTTTATAAGTAAGGGAGAGGAGAAAGTCAGAGATCTCTCTGGGATGTTGATATTTCCAACTCAAATGTAAAATACAACTTACCAGATATAATTTTCCCTAGGAGTGTCTGAGATAGGGTAATGGTGAAGTGTCTGTGTTTGATGTAGATGTATATGCAGGAAAGTTGAATAACATCCATGCTTTTCAGAGTCCTCACTTGGCAAATTGTGAATATCATAGTCCCCGGTAGTTAGTGAGCATTCATTAATATTAGTTATTTTTTTGTCCATACAGTGGGGTGTGACCATTTTTGAAAGATGCTGACCACACCGTGTGTTTCTCATAGTGATTTTTTGATTAATTTGTGATTGTCTAATCAGCGTTATTCAAAGTTCTGATAAGGAGATTTTGCCAGCAGGTATGTCAGCATACTGCTTCTTTCATCCATCCACAGAGAAAATGACCGCAGAACTAAGCGGTGCGATCAGTGACTTAGTCAATGTGTGTTCTGGAGTAAGTTCCTCACCTCCTTGTGCACTGAGAACAAACAGTCCCTTGGCCTCAGCCCATAGGGGAATGCCCAGGGTCCACGGACTTTGCATATCACTGATCATCACATTGAATCAAAATGACTACAAGCAGAAAATTAAACAATGTCTAATAAATGCACGTCAGGACACATTCATACCACCCTAGGTTTTTCACCTTCTCTCATAGGACAGATACATGGAGGTTCAGAATGAAGAACAAAGAGTATGGCTCGGTTACTTATTGGTGCTTGGCCAATCCCTGCCCCATGAGCCTGAGGGACTTCCTTTTTCCATTTTCTAGAGGGGAACTTGGCCACCGAGCCTCAGTCACACCTCAGCTGGATGACAGGAGGTTGAGCCATTCTAGTCAGCTCTGTGAGCATTTCTAACTTCTAGGCTTCGTCTGAATCAACCTACGAGGAACATCAAATTTCTAGTAATTCCTTGTGTTCTATATTATCCCACGGTGATATTAGATTACCTGATGCTCATTCGAACCACCACCACATAGACCTGCAGCCTCAAACTCAGCTTGGGATAAAAGCTGTCTCTTCAAGATGGAAGACAGGAGGCCTTGCACTCTGCCATTCATTGCTCGTTATTGTAGCTTGAGGGCCATGTTTGAAGTTTTCCTGCAGTAGGAGACTTTGTGAGGAAGGTAAATTAAAAATTCCAATGATCTATATGATTCTAAAGTTCTTAACGTATGAGCATGTGCTCCTTCAGAGCATGGTCTACTACTTTCATTTGTTACTGCTCCACTGCAAGAAACTTCTAGAAGATTTCCATCTGGTGAGTTTAGTTCTAAAGCCAGTAGTATAGTCTACTAGGCTTTCCAGTTCTTCATATGACTTGCCCCACTTTTTAGCAACTCCACTTGAAAGAGCCACACTCTTGTGATGTAATCTGACAGTCTAATTCATACATAGGTATCAGTGACAATTTATAGAATTTATAGAAAGTACTTGCTTTCTCAAAAACAACTAAACAGAGTACACATATCTCTAACAATGGTATTTTATGTACCATCATTATGCTTTTAGGAAAATCAACTTTCCATGTATCCTTAAAAGCACTGTCCATTATTCTGCACTGTGGGGTTGGCTGGACAACATACATGTCAGAAGGACTTCTCAGCTAGACATGATGGGCACAGAGAATACAGAAGGCAAACACCTCAACTAATTCATTCAGTGAGCACTTGCTCTGATTCCTACTGTACTAAAATTGACTAACCATGCAAAAAATAGGATTAACAGTGCAATTAAGAACTTGTGATTTAAAAAAAAAAATCAAGCCTGTCTATACCAGGATGTTATTAATAAAATAAGACATTAAATTCAAAATAGACACTAGTTAAGTTGTGAACTTCCTTTTTTATCAAATCACATTTCAACTCACCTAAAAGCAACACTAGGCTTCCAGCTTTCAAAATAAATGAAAGTTATTCAATAAATACCTAATGCCCATAAAAATCTGAGCCAAGTGAATGTTATTTCAGGCTGGTATTTATCCCGAGGGGGAAAGTTTTATGGGGAGCATATAAGAAACATGAGTATGTTTCAATGTATATCATATTTATTAAAATATTTTTTAGCATTTTTATGTTTTTCTTGGCAACTTAGAAAATTATCCAAGTAAATTAAGTTACAAATGTATGAAAATCATGTACATTTAGTTTATATTTCTTAGTAGTGAATATTCTCTGTAAGGCTTGTTTCTTTTTATAATTATTGACTTCTTTCTTTCTAATCTTCAAAGACCCATGACCTTTACCTCTGATCATTGGTTCCTTGGTGGTGAATATTCACAGCAAGAATTTTAATGATTTCAATTAAGACTAAGTGAGGTAAAGTTTTCAGGAAGTTGAGCATGAGACAGGCCTTAGAGCCTAGGTTCTCCCCTCTTACAACATTTTAGATCCTTCTGAGTCACCGGAAGATTGGAAACTTTAACTCATATAACCAAATTCCAGCCTCTCCTCAGTTCAGATTTTCCATTAGCCAGACTCAGTCTGCATAACTTCAACATAACCTACTCCCCCTGCTTTATTTCAGATCTATGTCCTTCTATCTTTGGGTTCACTTCTGTGGGTGCCCAAAGACCGATCACCCCTCACCCACTCCTCCAGCTTCTGGATTTGACCTCTCAACACTACTACTTTTAATGAATGAGGTAAGAACAAACACTTCTACAAAATTTTTCATGAGTAAGAAGAAATGAGGCCACTGACATCCAATCTTTCTGCTCACACATGTCAATGTAGTATTCAAAATGTATACAGTAGAGCTACATAGCAAATTATTTGAACTTAAAACTACAACAGCATTTCTTCTAATTTCAGAGGTCATATGGATGCTATTGTTGAATAGAGTCCATGAGATGGATTAAATAATAAATGACAGGTTACAGTTTTAACAGATATTTACACTTTATTAATAATTCCATATTTAGCAACTTAACATGAATGAGCTGGACAGATTAGAATTACAGGAGTTGAAAATGTTCTTATTTTTGATAGCCCTAATAGAATTCATTTGCAGCTTCCAGTCACTATGTATGTGGATATCTGAGCATGTCACCCATTAAAGTACTTCAAATCAAGCATTTCTCTACCACACACTGCTTCACAGAAACTTGAAATAGGCTTTTTTAAAAAGAACCAGAGCAAAGAGAACTATAACCGGGGTCAGCTCTTGTCATGAACCTTATGAATTGTTTAGAGGTATATTAAAAGGTAACATCAATTCGTATATTAGCTTTCAGATGTTCCTATTTCCAGTTTGTAGTTCCAGATCATTCCCAGTGCTTTATTTCCTTGGCTTAAAATTTAATGTATTATAACTTTCCTTAGACAAGCTATCTCTCACTCTCACATGTTCTGAAAAACAGTTGTGTGCCTTCCTTATCCCTTTGGAAGAGTTTCTCACAGGACCATTATATATTTAGTTTGGTAAATTCCAGATTGAAAACACAGCTCAGCTATGATACAAAACTATTACTAATTATTTATCATTGAGGATCTCCCTTACACTAGATTCTGGGAATGATAGACTCTTGCCACAGCTTTCAGGAACACAGGAGATTGAGAAAGGTTGCTTGGTGTATGCGGGATCACTGGCCGCCTTCCCACACAAGCACTGGACCTCTGTAAAACTGGATTGAGGGAATGCAACAACAAAATACTAAAGAATAAAAGAAGCCGATAAAGTCACAACGTAGCTTTGGTTGTGTGGAGACTTCATTACCTTTGATCCTCGGAGATTTTTCTATTTTCCCTTTTTTCCCCGTATTTATATTCACATGGTTCCTATGGATACGAGATGGCCAAATTGTAACTGAGTTCATATACTTTATTCTGATGAGAAAGCCACCACACTCTTCAGAATACTTATCATCAATTAGGGAAAGAGAGAGAGATAGCAGAGAAGACTGGGGTATAAGGGTTAAGGAGAAAAGTCCCAAAGGAAAGATACCGATTTCTTGCTCTCAGGATTCTGAAAAGAAGAGAACAACTCCTTTTGGGGTGTAAAGGGTTTGACATTTCGAATGGGATGGAGAAAGCTTTCTTAGGAGAGGTAGTAGAAGATAAACCATTCTAAGAGGAGGAAATCAGAAGAAAAAAAGCTTGCCGAAGGAAAATCAATGATATGAATTTTGGAAAGAACAATAAGGAGAAGACACAGCTTTGACAACAGAGAAAGATTTGACTCCCAATTCTACTGTTACGTTGAGACTTTGGACTTGTTTTTTTTATCTTGAGGCTTTATTTGTAGATGAGATGTAATGCCATCTTTCCTATAGAGTTGTGTGGTTAAACAGGATAGTATTTGATACTACCCAGTTCATAGTAAATGCTCAACAAACTGTAGAAATCCATTAAGGGATTTTTATGGAAGCAAGGATATAATTTTAGCTATCTTTTTATCTTTTTAAGCACAAATTCTTTCTTGAAATAAAAAGGGAGCAGAAGACATTCTCCTCAGTGTTAAACTTCATAGAAAAATATTTAATTTAGGGATTCATATAGCTATGGTTGATCCCACATGCAGTAATGACTAATCGCCTATTATGCCCAAAGACTTTAAGGACCGAATCTTCACTGATACTACTAACACAGTAAAATTGAATTATGTAATTATATCATAACCAGTGCTTACTGGTAAGGTACATGGTAAGAAAGGACAAGGTAAAAACTGTGTATTTAATCAGTTAAGTAATAAGTGAGGAATTGAGATAGTCCTTTCATGAAGTAGTCATGAAATCAAATTGAAGAATCATAATTCATCTTTGAGATTATTTAATCTAATGTCCTCAGTTTCCTCTTTGGAAAATGAGAGGGTTAGATTAAATAATCCCAAAGATGAATTATGATCTTCCAATGAAGAAACTGAAGAGCATGTAGAATAAGACAGTGCTGTCTAAATGTCACTCTAAAGAACAGTGACAACACTTGACAAATTTGTACTGGTCCATGCAAAATAAAAAATGTTTTAATGGTGTGAGCTTCTATGAAGCTAAATTTATTTATTTAAATTTTTCATTTTTTTTTCTTAAAGTGTTCACATTAAATGAAATCATAGTGAGGTAAATAATAGAATTTTTACTATCCTTATTGAGCAACATATAAGATAATTATTTTTTTACACTTTATTCCTTTTTAAAATTATTTAATAGTGCATGAAATCAAACAGCTAGGAACCACAGAGTTAAGCAAATGGGGAAAGAATTTTCTAGACTAATTAGGGGCTAAGCTAGAGTAATAATAACACAGGCTACCCAGCTCTTGATTCAATGGTCTCTCCAATATATCTCAATGTAATTTCTTTTAAGAATCTCATTTATACGACCTAGGGAAATAAGTCTGATCTTCTTGTTTTCTCCCCTAATCACTTTTCAGGCATGCTCTTTCTTAACAAAATTTTTTCAAGTTAGGGAGAATAAAAGAAAACTAACTTAAAAACTTTAAATGCATCGATATGCCTACCTGATAGCTATTCTTAGAATGTTTTGTAGCATGAGCAGTGAATGTGATAAAAACAACAACAAAAAATGGATATCTCTGTATTTTATTGATTCCCTTACCTCTATACAACCTAAGTTATGAGCTATGGACTTTTTTGGACAAGTATGTGTTTCTTGGACATGGATTATGACTTTATAGATACATATTATCACTTCACAAAAACCATTTCTAGCATATATATGATGAATAATGAATATGTTTGGTCCAAAATTGAGTTTCGCAGTTAACTGTTTAAAATATGGAACATATTTTTATGAAGAAATGATGTTGTGACTGTTTAGTTCTCAGATTTTCTTACCAAAAGCCATTTTGACCCATAGTGTAGCTGGATCTTAACAGCCTAGGTTCTGACCCTGGGCAAAAGAGGCTTGTTCACAAGAGAAAATATGGTAAAAAATGTATTTATCCAGCCTCAGAAGTCAAGAAAGGAAAACATGCAATTTCTAAACTTTTAAGTTCCAAACATTTACTACATATATCATACTGCCTATGAAACATATTGTTAACCATTTTTTTTTTCTTTTGGTAAGATCATGGAGCTCCTTATGGAATGTGGTCATCAGGCTGAGGTATGGATTGGAAAATCTCCTTTGTGCAGGAGTGAGTCAGTATGCCCCTTATGAAAGACAGGAGATGCAATCTTTACTTCACACTCAAGAGTTGTGCTTCAGGTTAACAGAACTCACAGGATGATGGTAGGCCCTCTAGGAGTTTTCTTGGATTCCTCAGTTTTTCCTCTTATGCTTTCCATTGGCTCAGGGTCACAGTCAATGACTCTACTGCCATCATTCTAAGGGGATAAAAGTATACCTCTCCTCCATCAAAATATAACAAACCCACCCTCATGCCTTCTGATTTTCCCCCCTCTGGCAGTCCACAGGTCCCTTATTCTTCAAGGTAAATTGTCAGTCATTTCTGCGGGGCTGGGTGATCAGACCCACAATGGAGAGGAAAGGAGACATTATAACTGATGCCACAGGAATAAAAAGGCTTATAACAGACTACTGTGAACAATTACATGCCACCAAATTGGAAACCTAGAAGAAATGGATAAATGACTAGAAACATACAATCTACTAAGATTGAATCATGAAGAAATAGAAAACCTGACTGCTACATTTCTCCTATACCTCCCAACGCTCACAGAGTGCCCTCTGCCTTCCTACTTTCGAGTGACATTATAAATGTACAGTCAATTGCCTCAACCTCAGCGGGTTCCTGATACTAGGAAAATGCTTTGTTTCAATCCGTGTGAAAATTGATCATGAAGTAACCTAGGAATATTTTTTGAAATTGAAGAAACAGTTCATCTATGGCATAAAGGGATATGAAAAAAAATCTATGACTTTTGGCAGAAAATTAAAAGTCATCAAATGTTAGGTACCCCTTCAAAATTTACATAAAGCAACAGGCACCCAGTATGAACACCAAACCCACTTTTGTTTTGAGGTTTTTAAGATGTATTTTTATTTTCCCGGTGTGAGGTTGAAACAGCTACAACACTTTGTTGACAAGAATGGTTTTAGGTACACAGATGAAATCTGCCTACATGAGAAACACTTTCACGATCATACTTATGGAAGAATTGAGGAGAGTAGACCCAATCTTCCTATTTGTAACAAATTACCAAGTTTGCCATTTGGGTCAGGTTTATGCTCCTGTTCTACAAATCCCAGGTCACCAGAGAGTAACTCAGTTGAGCAGTTGTAGTCAAAATACTGGTTTGCATACCAGTTGCATGAGTACCTTGTGTTAGAATTGTCATGAGAGGACTTAGAAGCAACTTTGATCATCTTGCTTACAAATATCAGAGGTCTGCTGTATATGGAGACAGTGCAGAGTTGCCTCTCCAGAACCTGAAAATGAGGAAAACAGGCTGCTTTCTGAGAATGAGATGGGGCCAAAGCCTAATGGCAACAGAAATATGCAAAGTCTACCCTCACGCATAAGGTTTGACATCAAGAAGGAGAAGAGATCTGCAGTGAGAACACAGAAAATCAAGAATCAGATCAACAAATATTGATATGGTCTAGACACATCTTTTCTGGGGAGAGTGGCCTGCCTGTCTGATGTTCATTTCACTCCCGTAAAAAGAGAACAGTGTTTTTCGAAATATAGCGTGCATCAAAGTCATGCGGAGGGGTTGTTAAAACACAGAGTGTCGGGGGGCGCCTGAGTGGCACAGCAGTTGGGCGTCTGCCTTCGGCTCAGGGCGTGATCCCGGCGTTGTGGGATCGGGCCCCACATCAGGCTTTTCCGCTGTGGGCCTGCTTCTTCCTCTCCCACTCTCCCTGCTTGTGTTCCCTCTCTCGCTGGCTGTCTCTGTCTCTGTCGAATAAATAAATAGAATCTTAAAAAAAAAAAAAACACAGAGTGTTGGGCCCCACGGCCAGAGTTCCTGATTCAGCAGGTCTGCAGTCAAGCTTAAGAATTTATTTTTCAACCGTTTCCCAGCCCTTGGTCCCAGAACCACACTTTAAAAACCATTGCATTAACCTGGCAGAACTTGCTGCCGTTAAACATTTAAATAATATATATATGTGTGTGTGTGTGTGTGTATATATATATATATATCCTTCAAATCATTTATTCCTTGTTCTCCAAAAACAAGGAATATGTCTTGAAGAATATATCTGAAGGAATGAAATATGCTAAACAGGTCAATATAAGTCTTCACTCGTCATTTATGGTTAGCACTGTATATTGATGATTTGTTTTTCTGGATTTCTACACCAATCTCTTCTGAGCAGGGGCATATTTAAGTTTTATTTTGCCTTGATTTATACAATTTGTTGGGGAAGATTATTTAAGGAAAAGAATATAAAGGTTTGAATAAAATCTTTAGCATGAAGCTATTTTTAAAGATTTTTTACTTATTTATTTGAGAGCAAGAGACAGAGATATTGAGAGAGAGCACGATCAGGGAGGAGAGGGAGAAGCAGGCTCCCCACTGAGCAGGAAGCCCCACACAGGGCTCAATTTCAGGACCCTGGGATCATTGACCAGAGCCAAAAGCTAACGCTTAACCAACTGAGCCACCCAGGCACCCCTTTAGTATGAAGGTATTTATCTAGAAAATAAAAATTATAAATTGTAAACAGCTTATCACTTACAACTGGAAAACAGCTCACAAGTACTACAAACATCACAACATTCAGAAAATGAATGGTCTAACTTCTGCTTCTGTACACCTCAAACCTCTCTCTTTTCCACTAGCCACATACTACTGTGCTGGGCACCACAGCATACATTCACATGGAGAGATGACCTCCAGTCTTGTGCTTTCGAAATGACAGTGTATGAGTCCGTGCATGTGGTGGTTAGAACATCACTAGAGGTCATTTCTACTTGAATGGCCACCTAGAACAATATAGAAGGGACTGTGAGCCACTAAATGGAATCCATTCTATTTAAATTAAATGTATCCCCAACTCAGCTTTTCCTTCACAGGATCTCCCAAATATCTGAACCATCCAACGCCACTGGAGTAGTTTCAATGAAAGAGACAGTAGTCTTACTCAATTGCAAGGACAATAGCTTCTTTTTGTCAATTTTACCAACATGTATGAGCATGGGAACACATTATTAGACTCACTCCCATTGACTTAGAAGGGTCTGTGTTACTTAGGGACCCTGAAGCTTAAGCTTGTTTAGACTCACAGCAAATCTATGGGGAGAAGGACAGGGGAAAAAAAGGTCAGAATCTGACCAGATCTAGAATCCCAAGGGTTTCCAGTGGCAGAGTTTAAAAGCTGAGGGTTAGAGATTAACCAGCATGGATTCAACAAGATAAAAGCCATGTTTGCAGCCCATAGGTAACACAACCAGCATCACCAAGCACCACAGACCTCAGAGCTGTAGAAATTCCACCGGCGTTTGACATTTGGAACCCACACATGTTCTGTTTTTTCCCTTGTCTCCTATACCTGTCTGCCTTCTCTACAGGTGCATGAGGAAGTGACTGGAAGGAGCATGAAGTTACCCAGAACATGAAAGGTAGCTTCTGAAAGTGACCTCCACAGAGATAAGAAAGTCAGAAGAAAGGCAAGCATTGTCATGAACTACCTGGGTCTGGATTTCTGCTCTTGGCTGCCTGTGAGAACTTAGCCATGTGATCAAGCCCTCTGGGACCGAGTTTACTCAACCGTAAAGTAGGAGTACTAACAGTACCTCCCTCATGGGGTTGGCCTAAGGACTAAATGAGCTAATAGATGTAAAGCATGAAGAAGAATGCCTGGCACACAGTAACCACTCAATAAAAGTTCGCTGTTATTATTTGGAAAGTAAAAGGCATTTTCAAATGTGATTTCCAAAGCAGTAGCAGAGATTTTTGGATTCACTTCCACACTTCTTTTTTAATACTAAAATTAGCAGCGTTCCCAGTCCAGTTCCCGGGTAACTGCTGTTGCTATTCTAGGCCATCTGTGATGTTCAGTAGCACCAAACTGGGCATTTTCAATCCCAGGCTAGACCGCATCTCAACTCCGAGTGATCTGTTGTCTGTTTATTTGCAGCATTGGTCACAATTTGGTCTTTTTTGTATAAATTGTCTACATTAGCTCTTAAAACTCCGCAGCCGTCTACTGGGGCGCCAGCATTTGGATGGGTGTTATAACACCACATTTTCTCTTCATTATAAGTCCTAAAAATAGGGTGCAACTGAGTAACGTTTTCAGCCTTCACAGCAAGATTTGGTTTGTCAGGAAATGGTGTGGGAGTAGTTCTCATATGCACTGAAGGTGCAAAGTGCAAAACAAAAATAACTCAACAAGAGCTTAACAGCCCTGCTTTATGTACGTTATTTACAAAGGCCGCAATCTGGAGTTCCAGGCAGAGCCTTAGGGAGCTCGGGAGACCCTTCTGGAACATGAAAAAATGCCAATATGGATTACACAAAAGGGAGCATGGGATGAAGAAAGACAAGGTTTAATCTGTTACTCCTGCCCTCTTCATCAGCTCTCGAGTCTGCTCAGGCTTCAGGAGGACTCCGAATTTTGTCAAACTTGGAAGGAATTCTTCAATTCCATCATGCATAAAAACATATGGAGAAACTTCTAAACCCTCACTGCTTTCATTTTTATGTGTAAAATTTCCCCCAACCTCTCTAGTGGGTGACTACTTTTCTTTCAGCTGTCTTATTTTCCTGTATGAAACAAGACATGTTGCATTAGTGAATCTTAATTGCCTTTTCACTTTCTGTGGCTTCATAATGTTTGGTAGCAAATATTTTGCAAACATTGAGACACTTCGGAATTATTATTCCAACCCTTCAGTGGAAATTCTAAATATTGTCAGAAGGCATGATAAAAATAGTCATCTTCATTAGTATCACTACAATAAAGAAAAAAAAAGCCACAATGTTTGGTGCATTCTCTAGTCCAGATCTAATAAATGTCACATTCTCGATTACACTAAAAAATCTCAGAGGAACATAAGCCAATCTTTTTGCTGCATTTTTTAAAAATTAAAGACATTATTTTGCTGCCTAGCTTGCTGTTAGTCTTTACCAACTTAGATGAAAATTCTTGCATATCTTAATGCATTGGGGATGACTTCTTTATTTTCATGCCAATGAAATATTGTCACAAACACCTTGTTCGGACAAAAGAAGCTTTAGAATAGCTTTGCTTTATCACAGCTTGCAATGTACTTTTGGAGTTAATAGACTCATACAAATGAAATAACCAAAGAGATTTCCCCTTTTGCGTTTTTTTTTTTTTTTAGTTACTTTCCCATCAAAAGTTTTTCAGTTTTACAGTATGGAAAACTTTCTCTTTTACTTAAAAATTAGAGAGAGAAAAACTATACTATTTTATGTGAAGAGCAAAGAAAATGATGGATTAAAGCAGATGTAGAGTGTTTGCAGTTATATAAGACTATTAGGGACCCTGTTTGTTCTGGTTTTTGTAATTTGTCCACGTCCTACTTTATATAACTCAATCTATTATGAGCCAAACATGAAATAAGGGAATACAGTATTCCATATTTCACTTTGCCAGCAAATTAAAAAAAAAAAGTGTAGAACAAACACAATAGTCATCATGGTTCTTGAATAGAGAACGAAGCATTTTTCAAATCCCAGGGACCTGTAAGAAACAGAAGGTTAAGGAGATTTTTTTTTTAAACAATGAGCAGATGTGTTTGTTACTGTTGATGGACAAGCTTATCCATTTACTTCAATTAATAACAAGAGTGAGCACATCAATACGTAAGCTTGTCCTGATGCCTTGATTTTTTTCCAATTTGACAGGTAATAGTGGGGCTGGGAAAATGTCACAACAATTTAGTCCTGCCTCACTGGCTTTAACTAGTTTGATGACAATGGGAATGCATCTTGCTAAGATTCCTTATAATTCACAATAACAGTACATTTGTTGACTCTTACAGAGGGTTTAGAATCTGTGACAAATAATAGTTTAGAATCGAGTGCTTTCATGGGTTATTCATTTGGGCACTAAGTAAAATCAAGTTCAAATATTTATGGACAGTATGAAAATGTGGAAACTTTCTTTAGGAACCTGTCTTTTCACATTGAGTCATAAATGAAACCAACTACGTTTGACCAAAAAAAGGCCATTTCTTCATATGGCCAAACTACTACCCCCTTCCCATGTTCTAAAAGATCTTTTCTACAATCTAGCATATTTTGTCAGAGAAACACTAGTGATTTTAAACAAACCATGATCTCACGAATTTTAGCATATGAGAGCAAATAAGGCCTCTAGCAAACTTGACAATGGATATCAAAACGTAATAATATCAGTAAATCGCTTCAGTGCTCACTGACCCACTAAATAAATGCTGTCCTTTTAACAGTGAAGCTTGGATGATTAATACCTGCACAGGAAGGAAGGGCAAAATTAGCAATTTCTGTTGTGGAGATAAAATAAAAGCCTATTTGTACTATTCCAGTGGCAATGGAGTTCATATAGACAGCAGCCTCACATGCTCCCTAGAGGTGTGACATATCTCAGAGAATGCTTAGGATATGTGGACAAATCACAGATTCTTCAGGACAAGAACAGCATTATGTTCATCTCTGTGCCTCCACAGGGTCTAACCCAACACTTCTCACACATAAGGATCTCAACGAATGTGTTCTAGCAAGCAACATTCTTCTAGACCATTCCCTATATACAGTGCAATGAACCAAGTGTCTTAAAAATAGATGCATAAAACTGAAGGTTTGTAGGAGACTTTGAGGATGGCCTTATGCAGTTCTCAAAATGTGTCTTCTCATCACTGTCCACTCCCCCACTTTATTCTGTATGTTATCACTTCTAGGAGGCCCTCCCTGACAACTTGAACACCTCAAAGATGAATGGCAGGACAAAATGGAGTAAAATCAGGTATTCTTGGTTGACTTATATCCCCTCAAAACTCATGTTGATATCCGAATCCCTAGTACTTTAGAATGTGACCTTACTTGGAGACAGAGTCTTTACAGAGTTAAACAAGTTCAAATGAAGTCATTGGAGTAGGTCCTAGTCCTATAGGACCAGTGTCCTTGTAAGAAAGGGAAAATGTAGACACAGGCAAGTCCAGAGGGAAGATAAAGTGAAAACCCAAAGAGAAGATGGGTGTCTCTAAGCCAAGGAGAGAGGCCTGGAACAGCTTTTTCTGTCACAGCCCTCAGAAGAAATCTACCCCATTCATGCCTTGATCCAAGACTTTTCGTTCTCCAAAACCCTGGCACAATACATTTCTGTTGTTCAAACTATCTCGTCTGTGGTACTTTGTTATAGCCGTCTCTGCAAACCAAGACAAGTAAGTCTTTTGCCCATTATTAAGAAAATCTAGGCAGAAAGTAGTTTGTAATGGCCTCGTGGCATTGTTGGGGAAGATAGATAATATAAGGACTCATATATGACCTCTACAGAATATCATAAAATACAGGAGCTAACATTATTCCCTCCTATAGAAAAACATTATCTTCATGCTATTACTATCCTGCACTAACTCAGTGTTCGAATGCTTTGTGTAATATGAAAATGGATCTTCAAGTAGGATGGGAAATTACATTTGCTATAATCAATCAGCCTGCTTTGAAAAATAGATTATTAAAAATGCCTTCATTTGATTACCTGGGTGAAAATATAAATGGAAAATAACAATTCTAAATGCAGTGTAAGTATTGATAATGTGATGACTAGAGGAACTGTATTCAGTCCTAACATTAATAAATTTTTAAGTTTTATTAATGCCTACAATAATATGGGCTTTTATATTAACCATAATTTACGTAGGCTTATCAACACAATGACGATGGGGCAAACTCCAGGGGCTGCTATTTTCTGAAATGAAAATAGAGACAAAGAAACAAAGAGGTATGTTTACTGAGATAGCATATGAGGTGGGGTGGGGAAAACAAAGTACACAAAAAAGCTTATTTTAAAATTAGTCATTTAAAGAAATTGAGATAATACACTTGAGAAGGCAAGATTGGTCTTTGATCAGGTATATAATTTTGTTTTTCAAGGTTTTCACTTGATTCCAGCCTTAGCGAGTTTAAAAATTTTTTTTTCCAGACAAAACCTTGCTCCCATTCTGTGGAAAAAACATAAGAGTAAGAAAATAGAGAGAGCTGTATCACGGACACAATAGAATTCTTGGCTTTAAAATAGCTCATACAAACCTACAATAATAAACCAAAAGAATCACTACTATCAAGATCACATTTCACTAAAGGAAAAATCCCTGAAATGTGAGCCTGGGTCTACACTGCCAAATAAGGACCCAATATGCCAATATGTGCTTTTTGATCATTCATTGCAGCTGTTTTGTTATGCCAGATAAGCCATCACTCAGCAAACATGAAATAAAAAAATTGAAGATCACTAAGAAAGATCTCTGTGAGGAATTATAAAAACTAGAGATTCAAATGTAAAAATATTTAAAGCATTCATTCAATGAAAAAGTAAAAATAATAAAACACTATGTTCTTTAGCTTTCTGCCTCCAAAAACACATTCTTACTAATTCAGCAAATAATTATTGACCATTAAATTATTTTAGGATATCTTTGATCATATGTTGTGCTTACCTATGTAAGTCAGTATACTACATAAACTCTTATTTAATCTGAAATGGATCCAAATTCTTATTTTCATTTCCTTACAAAATTACACTTTTCCTTAAAGATATGGACTACTTCAAACCACTTTCGTATATTTCAGAAGTCAATCTACATCAATTTTGAATAAATAAATAATGAGCAATTCCAATTTCTCATAATTTAATTCTACACAAGAGATAAAGGAATGCGAAAACATAATTTGGAGAAAATATGTGGTCTGCTGTCATTAACAGCTTCTTTAAAACTTTCCCAAGTCTGCCCCCAAGTCATTTTTCTTGCCTAACTCTTTATGTCAGTAAAAAAGATAATACCATGTTGCAATGATTATAGGTGAAACTCACAGCAGTTGCGGTCATTGAATAGATAGTGACTTAGAAAACAGCTTAACCAGCTGCCATCAATGTTTATTTTCTCCTCTTCCTTTTGTCACACCCATCCCTCCACAAAACCTCAGCATTGGATCGATCTAAACATTGTCATTTTTTCACTCCTGTGCTGGACTGACAGAGATATACCACATGGCAATGTAGACAGAGGTCTCTGACTTCAGTCTCCATACTACTAAGAAATCTTTCTACAAGTCCTTTACCAGCCACCTCTCCTCTGCTCTATAATTTTTTAAACTTATACTTCTCTTCACAAAACTATCCTTTTCTTAGTCCCTCACTTTCAGAAGATGATCTTCCTTCTCAAAGGATCTACCACCTTCCCCAAAAAGCCCTCATAGAAATGGTAACTGAGCTCAGCAACGTTGTTGGATACAAAATCAATACACAAAAATCAAATGCATTTCTGTATTCTAACAATGAGCACGTGCAAACCAAAATTTAAAAATCAATACCATTCCAATCATTCCAAAGAAAATGAAATACTTAGTTATACAGCTAACAAAACATGTGTAGGATATGCATGTTGAAAATTACAAATACAAGAGCAAAAAATCAAAAACCTATACCAACATATGGATGTACTATGGTCAGGATTATAAAATTCAGTAGTAGAGATGTTAATTCTCTCCAAATTTACCCATAGGTTTAATTCAATTTTCTTTAAAATCTCAGCAACGTTTTTGGTAGGTATAGGCAAGTTTATTTTTAAATGTATATGGAAAAATATAGACCCTAGAATAGACAAAACAATCTTAGAAACAAAAGGGAGAATCATTTTGGCCAATATTAAGATTCAGTGTGTAGCAACAACAGTCAGAACAGTTTAATATTGGTGTAGGAATAGACACATAGACATGCTTACAAAAATTAACTCTGAAGGCATCAAGGACTTACATGTAAAATGTAAAACTATAAAATATTTTTTAAAAATACAAAATCTTTGTGATCTTGTCTAAGCAAAGAGTTCTTAACGTCATACCGAAAGCATGATTCATAAAAGAAATATTTCACATGTTAGACTTCATCAAAATTGAAAACTTTTAGTTTTAAAAATACCCTCATGAAAGGATAAAAAAAAAAAAAACAAGCTGCAGACTGGGACAAAGTAATTGCAGACCATATATCCCACAAACAACTTCCAAAGCTCAATAGTAAAAATAATAATGATAAAACAATTACAAAATGAGCAAAAGTCATGAACAGACATTTACTAAAGATGATACACAGATGTCAAATAAACACATAAAAAATTGATTCACTTCATTTACCACTAGGTAAATGCAAATTAAGACTGCAGTATATCATTACATACATATCTGAATGGTTTAAATAATAAACAGTGACAACACCAAATGCTGGCAAGGATGCAGGGAAACTGGATCACTCATATATTACTGGTGCAAATATAAATTGGTATAGCCAATCTGGAAAACATTTAGTGGTTTCTTATAAAACTAAATATGCAACTATCCTACCACCCAGCAATTTCATTCTGGGGCACTTAACCCAGAAAAAAATGAAAAATTAGATTCACATAAAAACCTTCACATAAATGTTTATAACAGCTTAATTTGTAACAGCCATATAATGAAAAACATTCAGACGTCCTTCCATGGATGGATGAATGGTTATACAAACTGGTACAGTCAGACAAAGGACTACTAATCAGCAATGAAAAACAATGAATTATTTACATATATATATACCTAACAACTTTGGTGCATCTCCAGAGAGTTATGCTGAGTGAAGAAAAGCCAATCCCGAAAGATCACAAACTGTATGATACTGTTGATATTGCATTTTTGACATGATGAAATTATAAAAAGTGGATAACAGGCTAGGAGTTGTCAGGGGTGGCAGTGTGGACCCTGGGTGTGCCTATTAAAGGGCAATATGAGCCATGCTTATGATGGAATTTCTAGATCTTGACAACATAAAAATCCTGGTTGTAATAGTCTACTATAGGTCTGCAAGAAGTTTCAATTGGGGGAAGAGGGTAAAGAGTACACAGGGTATCTCTGTTCTTTTCTTATAATTGCATGTGAATGTACAATTTTCTCAAATTAAAAGTTTAGTTAAAAATTAATGATTGCAAAATAAATCTCCATTGATCTCATATTTCCCTCTAGATGCTGTATTGAGTGTATAATTATTGTTACTACTCCCTCAATGCCCGTTCATCCCTTGACCCATGGTTCTCAAGCAGTTAGCCCCACTAACTCATTGAAACAACTCCCACTCTTACTATCAACCTCCATATTGCCAAAACCAAAAACACTCATCATACTTATACTCCTGGGCCCTTTACTCCATTATTGACTGTTCCAGACAAGAATGCTTTTACCTTTTGATTTCCATGACCCTATCCTTTTTTTTTAATGTCTCCTCTTGACATCTTAGTGTTCCATCTTCTTTGCCCTAATTTTCACAGCTTCTACATGATTTGCAAATGACCTCACCTACACTCATTACTTTAACTACTCTTTCCAGATTGAAGAATCTTGAATTCATGCCTTTTCTGTAAGTCTTTGGAACTGCCTAAAAGACATTCTTACTTTGGAGACCCTCCCTATCTCCACTGCAACATGTTTCACCTAATCTTTCCCTCTTTTGATATTCTCAATAGCCATCCAATTCTCTCCTAAATCCAGTATTCCCTGACTCAGAAACCCAGGATCCGGAAACTCTTGCCCTTCATTCATGCCCACCTCCAATCAATCCACCCACTTCTCATGTACTCTAACTCTCTGGTACCTCTGGCATCCATTCTTTCATGAGCACTGCTGCTGCCTTTGTTCTAGCTCTCACAGTTTATTGCCTGGATCATGCAATCGCCTCTTAAGTAACTTCCCTGGAACGAATCTGGTTTTCTCAAATATTTCCTCCAATCGGCAACCAATGATTTCACAAAAACACATATCTGATCACTGCAAACGATTGCCTGAGACATTTCAATAATTTCATATTGTTTCAAGATAAATTCCATACTCCTTAGCTCATATTCTCCCTCAGTCTCCTGTTATACATCACCCCAGACTGACTTGTCAAATGCCTGGCTGCTGTGCTCTCTTACCGTTAAGCTATGTTGACCTCCTAACAGTGAATTCCCTGTACCAGCCCTGGGCTTCAGTGTAATACTAGGCATACAGAATCTTGCACTGCCTCCTTGCCCATTTTAGACTGTTGTGTTTGAGAAGGTTAAGACATGAGAACTTCAATCCTATGCCCTAGAAAATAGCTCTCCATTTGCTCCTCTGCTATCCCAGCAATGCATGGCTCCCACATGGGCATCCTCAAATCACATTTTTAACATCACTGACCCTGGAATTACTCCTCTGCAAATGGAGGGGTTGGTCCATACAACTCTAAGAAACTTTTCGTTGCAGTATAGCATAGTCATATAAAACGGTGGCAGGAAGTGTATATGTCTAATGACTCAGGTGGCATGTTTCCATTCAATTAGCAATTGTTATTACCTCTATGTCTACCTGGCGTCGTTCACATACACACACACACACACACACACACACACACACATGCACATACATATATATAATTGTATGTATTTAAAAGGCTATAAATCATTTGTGATTCTTTTGTGAATAATATTAGCTAAATATAGCACATCGCATGTCTTTCCACTAACTTTCCATTAACTGCATTTGGGAGAACCAAGGAAGAATTTTACCTTGATGATTGGTCTGTGGGTATTTTTTTAAATGCTTCCTTCTTTTTTGTTTCAGATTTCATTTATGTAAATTGAAAAACAAACATGTTATTTTTGCAAAATTGTTTTCCATTTACACTACTTCTCACATATAATTATATCTGAATTGATGTTTTATCCTACCCATTAAAACACAAGCAGAAAAAGTGCCGATTAACTAAAAAGTACTGATGTATTTTCCTAATGAATTTTGAAGTAGGAGTCAAATTTAAAAAAAGAAAATTTCAAAAGGAAATTTTGATAATTATTTAAAAACATGTAATTACAAAAACCAATTGGAAGTAAATGTGAGCGTATAAAAAGCAAAATATTTCTATGTTTATTCTAAAGGAATTTATCATACTTTGATATCTTTATTAAAACTTACGACATGAAACTTAGCTCTTAAAGAAGGTTATTATTTCTAAGAATATCATTTACTTTGGATAAAAATAGCTGTGCTTCTTTCTCTGGCGTACATTGGGCAAGTTATTTTGTATAGAAAATTGATAAGGACATTAGAGTTAAAGGAATATTTTAGCTCTAATTTTTATGTAATTTTAATAATAGTGTGGCAAATTATAGTGTAAGTGGAAAAGCAGAAGATAATGAGATAAAAACATTCTTTTTTTATATTTTGCTATAGTTCCACCCAAGGTAATGCCATAGCACAAATATATATTAAGACCATGGCAGAATGAAAGGAGTCTGAGAATATAGGGTGATAAAAACCCACTTAATTTCACAGGGCTTAACCTTTCCCAAATTAAATCAGATTCATTCACTCTAGGAGACTTCTTAATGCTAAGTAATAGTTTTTAAAATGTAAAAGGCAAAGAAATTTAACCTTTAGTCATGCATTTAATTTCCCACTCTTGACATAGTTTCTATTATTTGCAAGGTAGGTAAGAGGTGTTAAAAAAAAAACAGATAAGAAGAAATAGAAGTGAAAAAAAATGGAGAGATATGTTCCTGCAGCAAAAGACTGACTTATAAGACATAAGCCTCAAACTTAGTGAGAAGCGGTGAAAAGATGCTTAATCCCAGATCCCTGCTGAGGCTGCTGTGGTTCTGGGTAGCCAAACAATTGTTAATGGGTAATCAATGCTGCCCACCCTAAGCTTCTTTTTCTCTTTTTCTGGCTTTTTTCTAAAACTTTGCCTTGCACTTTACTAGACCACCACTGAGATTCATTAAATACTTGGTATATTACTGGATATTGGTTGTACAAATGTCAGCTGACTAGACATTCCCTGTAGTTTGCCTTGACTGCCAAGATTATAAAAGCCCTAAAGTATATTTAACTTCATTTTTATCATTATTAAAAGTGACCTTTTAGACATTTTGCTCTATTGATATCTGAACTTCAGCTGAGGATCCTTTTGAAGAGGGTGTTTTGGTTTAGCGAACAATGGCAAAGTGACAGGCGGAAGTGAAAACCACAGTTACTGCACATAGAAGTGGATCCTCATTTCTTTTTTTTCCCCAAATCGTCCAGGTTGTAGTTGTTGAAGGTTTAACAGGAGCAAGAAGAGCTGATATATCTGTTACCAAATAAGGGATGGGTGCAAAGCCAATTATCAATAAAACATCTATGCTTTTAAAATGATGATAAAGTAAAATCTCTTTCCTTTGGAGACATTTAGAAATAAGAGAAATTCTCATTGGTTTGAAATAAGTTAGGTTGGAAGGCAAAGGTATAGATTAATTAATTATGATCCCTCACTATGAAGGTATATTCTGGGGCAAGAATTGAACTACATTAAGGACACACACATACACATACACATACACATACATACACATACACATACACATACACATACACATACACATACACACACACAATAGGCATTAGATCCCATCCTTGGATCCCCGAAAATAACTGGCATAAAACAGGCAGAAATTTTGCACCTCGTGAGTACATTCTCCAAAAGTCTTAGCTTTTAAAAATGTTTCAGGCATATGCTAACTTTCTAGATTTTAAGACTAATGAATAGATCTTGGAGGAGTTCCTTTCAAACTGCAGATTGCAACCCATTAGGTATAAAATCATTTTAGAGAGTACTAAGGAGCACTTTTATTGATATGTAAGTTAAAATGTTATTTCCCTTAAAAAAATCACAAAATAATCAAATTAATAACTACAGTACTAAACACAAGTACACACAAATAAGAAATAATCATTGAAACAGAGACACTAAAATACATCGAAGTCTGTTTTGGACAATATTATGCAAATAAATTGTAGGACCCAGAAGGAATAGGTAACTTTGTAGAAAGATTAAGTTTACTAAAATTGATCTCATTCAAGATAGAACAATGAAATGGACCAAAGTCCATAGAAGAAATAACAAAAATTATCAAAGAAATAGCTAAACACCCTTCCCTAAGAAAATAAAGGGGGGAAAAAAGTAGACCTAGGTGGTTTTACCATTTTTATTAATTATGGAATTCCAGGGACATTTTAATAATCTTTCATGGAACGGATAGCCCAAACGATATTTAAATTGTTCCAGATCATAGCAGAAAAAAGGGAAGCTTTAAATTTTTTATATGAAGCAAGAATAACATTAATCTTAAAACCTGATAAATATAGGGGTGCCTGGGTGGCGCAGTCGTTAGGCGTCTGCCTTCGGCTCAGGGCGTTATCCCGGCGTTCTGGGATCGAGCCCCACGTCAGGCTCCTCCGCTATGAGCCTGCTTCTTCCTCTCCTTCTCCCCTGCTTGTGTTCCCTCTCTGCTGGCTGTCCCTGTCACATAAATAAATAAAATCTTTAAAAAAAAAAAAAAACCCTGATAAATATAGCATGAATGGGATAACCGTACATGAAATTTACTCATGAATATTGTCATAAAAATCCTATATAAAATATTAGCAAAGAGCAGTTGGAAAAATAACCCTGTGAGATTTATTCCAGGAGTGCAAAGATGGTTCAATATTAGAAAATAAATTACAAAATTTCCCATATTAAAGGGTTTAAGTTTTCTTAAAGAAATGGCTGATCCCAGGGCTGGGGCAAAGAAAATGCTAAGTGAGATAGAATAGGAAGTAGTCAGAGATAAATGGAGACTGTCAAAAGACATTCAGGAGGTGGCTTACTGGAACTCCCACTGGCTAAATTTGGAACAATATGAGCAGCAAAATAATGATAGTGATGAGATTGGAACGTATTGAATAAAAATGAATCCATGAGTCCACAGTGATATTCAAAGGATGTGTATTTGAGTGGTGAGACAGAGGATAAATTTTTTCTATAGAAGGTCAGATAATAAATACAGGAGGAATGACAGGATTAAAGGAGCACCAGTTTGCAACATATAGTATAAATGGTTTAGGGAAGGGTTATTGACAAACACAAAAACCACAGGATGTAAGATTTTTGGGAACAGGACATTCACACTATGCCAATGTAACCCTCCACAGATTACTTTGTTATTAGTAAAGGAAAAATGTATCATTACCATGGAAAGATCTGGCACTTATTATCTTAAACAAATGATCAAATTTAACCTAACCAATAATGGAACAAATGAACATTATGTTAGCCATGGGAAGTACACGTCTTTGCCTGCGAGTATTTGGGGCATGGTTTTTGGCTCCAAGTGGCCCAAGGTAGATGATGAATGATAGGAAGGACAAACTTCCAAATAACTTTCCTGCGAAGATTGCACCCAGCTTCTCTCCAAGAATAAAAAACAGTTTAAAATGAAAAGCACAATTTATCTAAGAATTAGAAACTTTGTTGAGCATGGGTAACTTAGAAGAACTCCTTGGGAATACGGCACTTGAGCATTCTTGATGAAGAGATTGATGCTTGCCCACGGAGGAACTGACATCATCATACTCATGGCACTCACATTTCTACTCCTCTCCATCACATTTTTTTTTTAAGGAGAGGTCTTCTGAGTTTTCCTTCTGCCAGACAATGGGAGCAGTCCTCTGTCAACCTGAGCTAATTTTAGAGAAAGCCTCTGTTCTAATGTTCAAATGACACAACATACATAAAGTGCCAAGGATACCACTTGCCACATAGAAGAGGATGAAACTGATTTCTTGCCTCTAATGAGTGTCAATATTTCTTCTTGCCAATATTTTATCTCATTTTTAGAGAATTATCCTCCTTCCTTCTAGAATTGCTTCAGGATGAACTGAGTAAATAAAAATTCCTCTTCTGGGGACAAGTCAGTTGTTTCAGAAAGAGAAATTTCTTATTAACGTGTTGGTGGATGGAATTATCCTACTCTTCACTGTGAGGATAAATTCATCTCTCTTGTTCCTTTTTTCCCCTGCTATAGAAATAGTTTTAAAAGAAGAGAAATAGAGAGGACCAAAAATAGAAAGAACCTTACCTGTCTTTCCTAGAATCCTCTCCTGTGACTTTGCTGAGCTGAATGATAATTACCAGCTGCCTTCTTTCCTGCATGTCCATAGTATTCTGTGTATAACCTTATTACAGCATTTATTTATTCATTGTTTTGTAATTACTTATTCACATGCTGGCCTTCACTGCTGGCCTATAAGCTCTTTGAGGGCAGGAAGCATGCCTTATTTACAGTTTATGCTGGTACCCAGCATGATGGCCAGCCTGGGATGGGCACTCAATAACTGTCCATAGAAGACATAGGAACTTTCTATTCCTTTCTCTCTGTTTCTCTAGCCATTCTGCCTTTCCTCTTTCTCTGCCTCAGATCTACTTATGTCTTCACTGTCCTGTGAGACCACTGTTATTAAAGGTAGGTCTATCTTTTACATGATTTTTTTTTTGCTTTCCAATGTCTTATGATTCTATAGAAGAAATGGTTCATAATATGTCTGCTTTATATTTGCCAAGCTATGTCAACTTTAAAAATTTACTACTATACACAGAGGGTCTCAGCCATTAATGAATGACTCATGTTATTTGTCAGAAGATACGAAAAAATCATGTCCTTCTAGGTCTATGATATTTAGTAAGTTACACACAGTGCACTACAAACCCTGGTATATGCTGAATTATTGAAATTTGATCATTAATTCTGAAGAAATAATAATACTTTATGAGTTCCAAATGTTTATTTAAATATTTGCATACTTCTTTTGGTTGTTTTGGTAAATTATGCATATATTTCTAAAGTATCAGATATACATTGCCCTTTAGATTACTGTATCTGGATCTTTTATAGAGGGATGAGTTTGAGAGTTAGATTTATTTGCCATGACATAGACACAATGTAAAAAAAATTTTTTTTTTTTTGGTGAAGATTATGATCAAAATACATTAGTTGAATTGGCATTTCTGTCCTATTTATTCTCATACAAAATTATGCAGACTTGATTTTCTTTCTTTAGGAGAAGTTAGAAAATGCTAAATTTAAGTCAATTTTCTCTTGAATCTTTTTCAAGCTATTTTTATATATCATTGATTTTTATTTTTCTTTTAGAGATAAGACCAAGAGAACATATAGATACCCAGCAATCCTTACAAAAGTTTTCTAAAACATTTTGTTTCCCAAAACATTTATAGTTACTTTAACAAAAAGAGACATTTGGAAGATTACAATTCTTGTGAAGTGTCCTACTTTTTCTCTGCTGTATCTTAAAATCTCTATCATTTTTATAGATCAAAAGATTGGCATTCAGAAAGTTTAAAGATGTTCAGAATAGCATAAAACAACAAAGTGAAGCCCATTTCTATGAAGCAAATTGTTTTAATTGCTGAACTAGAGGTTTTAATGACAATGTCTGTAAAAATTGTATCTACCTGAGATGCATTCCTAAAGGCATCATTCAATTGTTTGTGAGGTTTCAAAGCTCAGTTCTTTCCTATTTCTTCAAATGGGAAAACCTCTTTATGTGCATAATGTAATCACTGATCTTGATTCATACTGACTTAGTAACCGGATTAGCCCTTTTAGACATGTCCAGTTAAGTATTTCTAACAACTGAGAGGAAGGTTGAACCTAAAAGTACTATTGCAGTATACAGAAAATAGAACATGCTAGAAGGTGGCAGTCTCAGATAGTTCACATATTAAGCTTAGGAAGACCTTACAGAATGAAAAAAAAATTATGTCTCACACAAAAAAACCAATAAAGATGATGTATTACTTTACTTTTTCCATGTGTTTAAAAATACTTTCCCTATATATTTGATCGTCTTAGAGGAAAATTTCTATATTTATACACACTGGTATGAAATGACTTACCCTTTATAAAGTACATAATAAACCATATTAATTTTGCCATATGCCAGTGGATGAGGTCATTATTATTACTTAGCCAATTCAATCTAAAAATGAGGTGTTTAAATTTTAAAACAAGAAACTTCCAACTGGCAAAAATACATTATCAAAAGCTTCCTTTAATATCTTTGTCCATGGGGATTCTGGTATGTGTCACATAAAGGAGGTTGAAAAGATTGACAACTCACCTCCAGGAAGCTGACAGTTTGCATAAGACACAGTTGGTCTAAACAATCCTAAGATTCAAATGTGCATGCATCCTCCCTAGTGCCATGATTTGAGAAGTACCAGAAGGCCCATACTACCTGAAAATATCAACCCAGTCTCTGGAAATTTAATTTTGGTTTCAGGTATTATGCCCAAAGGTCAAGGTTTAAATGGTCATGTTTCCTTATTTACAAGTAAAGAGAGAAAAGGCCTAATGAATTGAAGGGGACCCAAAATACAGGGCTCCAAAAGATGCTGCTTTGGCATCTGGATTGTTTTCAAACTGAAGACCACTGAGAGGAGAAAAACTCTAAAAACAGGGCACAAGTCTTCCTTTAGTAAAGGAAATTTACATTTATATAGTCTCCCTTTGTAGATAGCCTTCAGCTCCCCTACCAGAGAGAGCAAAACTCTTATCAAGGGAAAAGGCACCCACCTACACCAGGATAAAAACCCTTCTTTAGCCCACTTGTCCTGCTCATCTTCCTGTAACTTGACTTCCCTACCCAGAAGCCCAGAACCCATTTCTCTCTCTCTCTCTCTTTAGCCTAAGTTATAAACCCAAATCCTAACCATACTTTTGAGTTACTCTGAGTACGATTCCCATGAGTAAGTGAAACACAGATCTGTTTGTTTTTCTCTTATTAATCTGTCTTGGTCGGCCTCATTTACAGGGCACTGGTGGAAGAAAAGAGGTTTTCCTTCCCTACAGTGTCCAACTCATTGGGTTTGTGTTCACTAAACAAAGAATCTATCAGCACACAGCTTGGTCAGGTAAGGAAGAGAAACAAGATGGTTACATGGAATCAGGATCCATTTTCTCATCTATGGACCTCAGATTCTGGAGGCATCAAATTATCATTACGTCTCTGCAAATCTGAACATGAACCCCACATTGTCTGTAGTGAAATAAAAAACAATTATCCACATACATGTATACAGAGATATTAGGTGATTAACAAAATCAACTTTATGAATAATGCCACTGAATTTTTAGAATCTTTTAGGTTTTATAGTTTCTTGAGAGTCAATACTGGAAGCACTTGTACCTTCAGGTGAAGGTATACACAAGTTTTAAGATGACAGAGAAGTCTTCATACTCACAAGGTTAGGGAGTCATGATCTAGTGTAAGCTGCTTAAGACAAAATTTTCCCAGGGTCAGCCTGTTGGAAAAAAATATGAAATCTGAAGATAAGCCACCAAAACTATTGAGGTCTGCCATAGACAGGTAGAAAAATTGCTCTCACTCACTCATTGATATGAAAGAATGCACACCTATATGGACCCTCACCCCAGTCTAAGAATGTTACTGGAGCAGTCAGTGTAAGACAAAAATCTAATCTTAGGGGACTTCAAGTTTGTGTTACTAGGCCTGTGTAGACCTGAGATAGACAAATGCCATACTCAGAAACATCTGATGGAAGTTTTAGTTAAAACTGTTTAGTGAAGTCCCTGGTTAGGTCCAAAGAGCAATTACTTTGATAAAGAAAATTTTTTAAACATATAGCAGGAATTGGCGACTTTTCCTGATTTTTTGAGTAGTGAGAAAAATACCAGTGTAGGAAAGCAAGCCTCAGTTGCACATGAAAGATCAGATCGGAAGGGTTTAATAAGAGCTTACTTGGGGAACGAGTTGTTAGGAAAGCGATGTCAAAGACTTCACTGAAAATTGTTTGCTCTTCTATTCTAGAATAACCCACAGTTATGTTCAAATCTGTAGTGAAAATCTGTTATCCAAACAACTTTGTGTCAGTGGTTCTTTGGGGGAATGAGGAGAAACACGTGTTCACCCTGGAGACAGTATGGGTAGGGTCAAGATAACAGCTGCAGGGAGGTAAGGTAGCAGTAGGTTTGATCATTGAATGAAGAGTAAAAATTGAGAGGAAAAGCTGATGGCAAGACATAAGTCAACCTCAAAGTATTTAGAAATATGATGTTATTCTTCTGATGCCTGTCATGGAAGCTTGAGCTCTTTGTTTGGATATTAAAGTAAAGAATGGATTCGATATGCTAGAAGATTGAAGACCAGTGAGATAAAAATGCAACCTGCAATTTTCTTGGATGCTTGTATTACATGGTAAGGAAAGGATGTGCCTGTGTGGGACTGGGGCAGGGAGATAGGGGTGGGGCAAGGTGGGTGAATGGAGGGACACAATAGATCAGGAGAAAATAGTGTTTGAGATTCATGTATAGAAGGTTGAAGAAAAGATGTAATGCGATTCATATTCTACTTCCTCTCTAATTCTTCAGAGTATCTTCGGCCAGTTTTGTCAGAACATTTTTTTTTTCATAGAATTGATTTTTATCCATCTAAGATGAAGAAAAGACTTGGATACTTATACAAAGAATTCGTAAAAGACAAGTGAACTTGGGCAGCTACTCCTGCTCCCAGTCACCCCAAAGGGCAAGGGGTATGTAAAAAGCAAGAATAATTAGGAAAGAATTTTCATTCATTCTTATTGTAATTGAGTCTTTGTCCTAGCAGAATCAAATTAAAATGTCACTTGTGCTTTTCAAAAAAAATTTTTTAAGTAATTATTACTCTCAATGTGGGGCTTACTCCCAACCCCAAGATCAAGAGTGGCATGCTCTCCTGACTATGCCAGTCAGGCATCCCTCAAAAGAAATTTAAAGAAATAATTCTTGACTACAAGTAAACAAGATTCAGAGAAATAGAAATTTGGTTTTTGACAGATAGTTATATGGGAAATGATGCTCTTTTATTCAAAACACCAAAGAGACCACTGTTTACACATATCAAATATACAACAGTTGTAATTTGAGCTGGAGTTTTAAAATGAATATAAACAGCAACAAAGGAAGAGTACAAATTAGAAGGTGGGTATGCAGAGCAGAGATCAAGGAATGATTTTTTAAAAGATAAAGCATATTTTTAACAGAAATCTCTCAACACAGAATGTATTTTTACTACAATTATAGTGGATCAATGTGGATATAAAGTTGAGTGTTTAAATTAAAAATATGCAAAACGTATCTAGAAACTCTTTGCTGCTTCAGGTACTTACAACTTAGTGTTAATTTAAGAGTATTTCTGAAATTTGTACAAAGATGCATTTAACAGCATCAATCAATTAAATTTTCAAAGTAAGCTCAGATGCATTCCACATTCCTATAAAAATAGAAACCATCCACTTTTTATCACATCATAGCCCCTCCTCCATATTACCCCCTCTCCGAGCCAAGAGAGGTGTATTCCTCAAGTTCCTGGTATGTCTTAATGCACGCCAACTTTAAACCTCTTAAATACAAATGAACATAAAATACAGGCTTATTTCTCATTATGACTTCCACACACAAATTCTAAAGGAAGCACAGAACAGCTGCATTCCACTTTTTTTGGCATGAATAGGGTCTTTAATATCAATACTGAAATGGAAGTGATTAGTATTATTTACTGAATTTTAAAGCACCTTAGGATGTTCAGCCAGCCAACTTATTTGATTGGTTGAATATGTGGACACCTCATTGTGGGAAAAATATGTTGGCACAGGCAAAGAAACAGCTATCTCGCTGTTCTATAGACATTTTCAGAGGATTTGAACTGATAATGCTGCTTTTAAAAATGATGCTTATAAAGAATAATATGCTCTTCCTAGCATTGTATGGTCTTCTTTACCTAATCACACTCCTTACTCTAAAATTAGGAGCATTGAGTATGATCATTTAGATTTGGCTCCACTCACAGAAAGCTTTTATTCATGATGCTTTGATGTATAGTATTGAATGTGGAAATTATCCACCTTGATTGTAATACATTGATAGTACAGGATCAATATACAAAATAAGTTGCATATCTATACACTAGAAATAATCCGAAACTGAAATTAATAAAATAATTCTATATACAACTGTACCCAAAAAAGTAAAATGCTTAAGAATAAATTTAACAAAAGAAGTGCAATACTTATATACTGAAAGATACAAAACAACATTGAAAGATATTTTAAAAAGATCTGAATAAACCCAAAGATATCCCATGTTCATGGGTTGGAAAATTTAATATTGATAAAATTATGAAATTCCCCCAAATTGATCTACAAATTCAACACAATCCTTATAAAAATACCAACTGGTTTTGTTGTAGAAATCGACAAACTGAACTTTGCATGGAATGCAAGGAACCCAGAATAGCTAAAACAATCTTGTTAAAAAAAAAAAAAAAAAGAACAATTTTGGAGGATTTATACCACTACATTACTACAGTAATAGAGAGAATACTCAATTAATACATTGGTACTGGCATAATGATAAGGATAGATTTATAAATCAATGGATTAGAATTGAAAATCCAGAAATAAATTTTTACATTTATTGTCAATTAATTTTTAAAAGAATGCCAAGACACTTTAGTGAAGAAAGGGGATTCTCTTCAACAAATGGTCCTAGAACAACTGGATAAGATATCCCACCCAAAAAACTAAAACTGGACCACTACCTCATACCATACACAAAAAATTAACTCAGAATGGCTCAAAAAAACTAGATATAAGAATTAAAACTAAATAAAAGAAAATCTTAAAACACAAGCAAAAACATTCATGACTTGGATTAGGCAATGGTTTCCTAGATTAATATAAATATCAGAAATAAGAACAAAAGAAAAAAAATAGAAAAATTAGAGTTCATTAGAAAAATTAAAAATCATACTTCAAAGGAGATTATCATGAAAGTTAAAAGACAACCAACATAATAGAAGAAATATTTGAAAACCATATATCTGATAGGGGACTACTATCCAGAATGTATAAGGAATCCTTAAAACTCAAAAATAAAAAGAAAATAATTAATTTAAAAATCAGCAAGTATTGCAATAAATGTTATTCCAAGAATGATCTGCAAAGAGCCAGTACATATAAAAAGATATTCAATGTCATTAATTATCAGAGAAATGCAAATCAAATCTCATTTGTGATATTGCTTCATAGCTACTAAGATGGCTATAATAAAGATGACAATTGTTGGTGAGGATGTAGAAAATTTTAAACCCTTATATATTCATTCATAGTGTGAATAAAATAGTGCAAGAACTTGGGAAACTAGTTTGGCAAGTTCTCAAAAAGTAAACCATGTAACCACTTTTGATCCAGGAATTTCATTTCCGTATATATATATTATAATATATATATACACACACAACCTGGAAATTGAAAACATGTTTACATAAAGCCTTTATACACCAATGTTCATAGCAACATCATTCGTAAGAGCCAAAAAATGTAATTTAAAAGTAATTTAAATTGGATAAATGAAGTGTGGTATATCTATACAATGGAATATGATACAGCCATAAAAATGAATGGAGTACTATGTGTTACAACATGCAAAAACCTTAAGAATATTACCCTAAGTGAAATAAGACAAATACAAAAGTTCACCTACTGCGTGATTTAATTTGTATGAAATATCACAGATTGTCAAGTTCATAGAAACAGAAAGTAGATTAGGTTTTGCCATGGACTGGAGGTAAGGAGAATGAACAATCCATGTTAATGGATATGGGGTTACTTTTTAAGGTGATGAAATGTTGTATAATTAGATAATGGTGATGGCCACACAACTTTGTAAATATAACAAAAGCCACTGAGTTACATGCTTTAAAAGAGTGAGTTTCGTGTTACATGAATTTATCATAATAAATAAATAAATAAATAAATAACTATTTTAAATGAAATTTTCAAAAAAAGCTGAAAATTAGGACAGTAGTCCTTTCTCCTTATCCATGGGGGATACCTTCCAAGACCTGAAACTGCAGATACTACCTAACCTTGTACATATGCTTTTTTTCCTACACATACTCATCTATGACCAAGTTTAATTTATAAATTAGGCACCATAAGAGATTAGCGATAACTAAGGATGAAAGAGAACTCTTACAACAATATAGTATAATAAAAGTATATGGATGTTCTCTCTCTCTCTCTCTCAAAATATCTTATACTCTACTTACCCTTCTTCTTGTGATGGTGTGAGAGGATAAATACCTGTGTGATGAGATGCAGTGAGGGGAATGACAATGACATGGGCACTGTGACATAATGTTAGGCTACTTTGGACTCACAATATATCAGAAGGAGGATCATCTCTTTCTGGACCATGGTTTACCGCAGGTAACTGAAACTGTGGAAAGCGAAGCTGCTGGTGAAGGGAACTACTGTGTAATGTTTGTGGAATTATTTAACTGTCAAATGGAAACCTCTTCTGTATTATGAGAAAATGGTAATGCTAAAATTGCATGCCAAAAACCTTAACAAGATGGGAGAAGGAGAATGGGTTGGTATACACTGGGCAATTATGTTAATATCTTTGTTGCACAACTTATGAAGACAGACTTTAAGTTTATAATAGAACAATTTGGACCAAAATTTAACTTCCAAATTAGCATAGGAGAAGGAAAAAGGAAACACACTGAACACAAGGCAGGAAAGAATAGAAAAATGATGAACAGCTTAGAAAGATATGATAACAATATTTCAAAATATAATAGCAATCCCAATAAATCTAGAAAAATTAAATTTGGGGTGCCTGGGTGGCTCAGTGGGTTAAGTGTCTGTTTTTGGCTCAGCTCAAGATCCCGGGGTCCTGGGATTGAGCTGGGTAGGGCTTCTTGCTCGGGGATGGGGGAGGAGTCTGCTTCTCCCTCTCCTTCTGTTACTCCCCCTCTACTCATGCTCTCTCTCTCTTTCTCAAATAAATAAATAAAATATTTTAAAAAAAGAAAATTAAATTTATCTGTAAAAATGCAAAGATTGTCAAATAAATATTTTTGAATCTGAAACTATGTATTTATTTATTTCATATATTTCAAGGCTATGTTGAAAAGTGTGTAAAATTATTGTTTGTATATTTGATAGATTATTTTGTTATTTCTCTTTTTATGTCATTATTTGTGCCTGAATTTCTATATTATCAGGATTTCTATATTATCAGGCACAAATAATGACATAAGAGAAATAACAAAATAATCTATCAAATATACAAACAATAATTTTACACACTTTTCAACATAGCCTTGAAATATATGAAATAAAAAAAATTTTAAGGAGGCATCAACAAATTCACTATCATTTAGGATATTTTATTATACATTCATAAAACACTAACAGATGGAGCAAAAAAAAAAGGAACATTATTGCTTTGAGAAGCAAACTATACACATTCACCTACTTCAAAGAATTTTAGGGTAGGAAAAGACTTCATACATCAGAAAAAAAGTATAATCCACAAAGAATAGAAAGATGAATTTGACTATATTCGAGTTAAAAAAAATCTGTACAGGGGCGCCTGGGTGGCACAGCGGTTAAGCGTCTGCCTTCGGCTCAGGGCGTGGTCCCGGCGTTATGGGATCGAGCCCCACATCAGGCTCTTCCACTATGAGCCTGCTTCTTCCTCTCCCACTCCCCCTGCTTGTGTTCCCTCTCTCACTGGCTGTTTCTATCTCTGTCAAATAAATAAATAAAATCTTTAAAAAAAAAATCTGTACAACATAAAACATGTTAAACAATATTAAAAATTTATGATATAGTGGGGAAAGTACTTAAAACTTTTATATAGCACACAAATTAAAGTCATTATTCAGATATGTTATATGTATATGTAAATGTATAATTCTATGTATAAATAAAAAGAATCAGAACACAAAGTTATTTCAAATTTAAAAATAGATCAATACATGAAAAGATGCTTGACTGCACTAAAAATCAAGAAAATGTAAATTAAAAAGCAAGACATGATTTCACCATTAGTTTCACAAACTTTTAAAAATCTACCACCAGGAGCACCTGGGTGGCTCAGTGCGTTAAGCATCTGCCTTCAGCTCAGGTCATGATTCACCTCAGGTCCTGGGATGGAGCCCTGCATCTAGCTCTCTGCTCAGCAGGGAGCCTGCTTCTCCCTCTCCCTCTGCCTGCCACTCTGCCTACTTGTGATCGCTCTCTCTTTGTCTGTCAAATAAATAAGTAAAATCTTCTAAAAAAAAATCTATCACCATTTTTGTAAAATGTGACAAGGGAGTAGATCAATAGAACAATGGAAATTCTCAAGCACTACTGAAGGAAGTATAAATTGGTACAACCAATGATTGATAGTATCAATTCACCAGAAGTATCTTATCTTTTAAGCTGTAATTGGCCTTCCAATATTTTAGAAGGTAGTGTAATAAATTTACCTAAGCAGTAACCTAAAATGAATGTTTCTTTTGTAAAAGTACTGGAACAGATGGCTAAAACATTTTTCTTTGAATCCAGAGAAAGAACTGAAAAGAGTTCATGGAAAAGATCAAATCTCCTGAGCTAAATTTCCCTTGAAATTAGGTTCTTTAGAATGCTATTCAATTTACTGAATACCTACTATGTTCATAGATGAGAAAAATCAATAAGTTTTCTAAGGAAACATTCACATTTCTTAAAAATGACTAAGTCCACATTTTTACTAATTCTAGGCAACACAAATTTCTGAGAAATTTTATATAATTTTATGTTTATGAAAAACTTCTGTTTCTTCTAAAGACACAATCTACTTCCTTTTCATCATTTAGGGTAGGGTGTCATCATGGATGTGAATACATGGGAAATGTGACGTTTTAGCAAAAAAAAAGAAGAGGAACAAATCAAATTGTATAGATATGTATGCTTGGTTCTATGTTTATCTATATTAATTTACCAATAAATACAATAGTAAAATACAAAATTTATATCTCTGATGCGTACTGAATATACTGAATTAAGTGAAAGTCACAAATATAGTACACAAAACAATTTGTGCCTTACCGACTATTCCTAGGTTGGGAACATAATATTTGTTCACTTGCTTTTGCTTAGGAAAACTACATAGATTAAAAATTGATTCTGATTCTAGAGAATAATATTGTCATCTAACCCATACAATAAATGCCTTTGTGGTTTAATTCATTAGAACAATTAGTCTCAAAAAAAAACTGATATACCACAAAGCATTGAAATTATATTTTTATTGCAGATGATAGTGAAAGAACTGATTACCTGTGAGTTCTGATCATTGCTTCTTAGGTGTGCTCACTACAGAGGAAAGTTAGAATTGTATAACACAAAATTTATAAGCAATATGATAGTCAAAATATGTGAAAGCCTTAGATCAAAACACATCTCACTTTTAGATATAAAAGCACTTTGTATTTTCAGATAGGGACTGATACTTACTGTAGTATAATAAATATGATTCTAAAAGTGTATAAATTTTGTCCATTAAATCTCCTTTCAATAAGAATACAGAATAACTGGTAGAAGTAAATTCTTGTAGTTGAAGACTATTCAAATACATCTTCTCTTTCTCCCCAAATCCACTAAAATGCCAGAAAAATATAAATGTTGGTCATCTAAATGATTTTAATCCATAAAATAGGATTTAACATGTACCCCTAAATTAAAGGACATCTTAGTCAAGGTGTATTCTAGAAAAATTAGGGTTTCTCATGCCAGTCCTTGAAACAATCCATGCTGAAGTCTAGTATACCCTACTTCCAAACCAAAATTTTGGCTTCTACTCACTTTGGGGCATAGAATTCCCATTCTACATGATTTCCCTGAAAAGGAGGAAAGTACAAATCAAACCCATGATACCGCTTTTCTTAAAACTTGATCAAATTTGTTATGAGCAACTTCTCACTGGCTGTATCTCTCTTAGGTTCTAGCATACCACCATTTTGCCAGACCTCTTAAGAGTTGTAGCAGATATTCACACCTGCTTTGTGGTAACTGCCTTTACATGCTAGAGGGGAAGGGGGAAAGGCTGTCAATCAAAAGATGCCACTTCCTCCAACATAGAAGTGGGTATATGTAATTGTGTTCAGTTATGGGCTGAGAATGGACATGTGAGCCAAGCAAGACCAGTCATGGTCCTTGTGGGGGAATTCATATAGAAGCTGGATAAGAGATCCTAAATTGTAATCTATATGCTGTGACGGACCAATAATCTTGTATTTAGAGTTACATATTTACCTTATATTTTATAATAATCATATATTATAAAAAATAAAATAAAAAAATAAAATCACCAATTTCTGACTTGAAAACTACATATTAAAATATTTTTCTATCCATGTCTAGAATTTCCAATTCCATCCCAAACCACTTCACCTTCCTTGGCCATGGGTCAATGGCAAATTTACTTTACTAGCTAAACAGTAGGGAATAGGATAACTCGGGAAATTGGTGATAGATTATGGAGCCATTATCATCTAATATATTTATTTGAATTTCATGTTACTATCTGATAGAAATTCTGTGAATCGTATAAGTTAATAGTTCATGCCCTTATTTCATAGACAGATATCCACAATATAATCATCCACCACATATATCACTAAGCTCTTAAGTGATGCAGTGATAGTTGCACTGGGAATATTTCCATAGAATTAAAGTTTCAGTTGAGAAGCCAAGGATTTGATGGGCATCAAAAACGAACAAACTTCTAAAAGTCCTAGAGAGAAAATGTGACTCTGAGAAGTGAGCAATGTCCTGGATATTTCTTACGGACATGGATTTCTCATCTTAGATATACCATTAGCTTACTGTCTACCTAACACAAACATGGAGAGAGAAATTACTAATTAAATTAGGAGTGCTCCAATTACCAATAACCAGTAAAAATTCAAGGTAGGTTTTATTTGTGTGTGTATGTGAAATTTTTAGTATTGCTTATGCTTACCAAGTAACTTGTTGTAATAATTCTCATGATCTGAAATAATCATGTCCTTCTGGTCCTAAGGCCACAATTGATGCACTGATTTCCATATTCCACCTGTGTACTGAACCAGGAATAATAGCAATACTTCCAAACACAAAGAGAGATATTGTATCCAAGTGAGAGCAAACTGTTAACACTGAAGGTTGTGGTTATGTTTCCTACTTGACAACCAGCACTTTTTCTGAGAATATATATCCAATCCTTAAATTGGGGGGACTAAAATTCTGGTGTTCCAAATACGAAGACATCGTAGCACTACACTTAGAAAGGAGACAGTGGAGGAGAGGGAGGTAGACACAGCCAATTCTATCTTCCAGAAGCCTTTCCTATAGGAGAGCAAAGGAAAGATGGCTACAGAAAAATGGGCTGAAGGTTTGGGAGTATAGCAAATAGTAGGAGAAGAAGAATTTTTTAAGTCTACTGCAGATCAATAGGCTCCTTTCCTTACTATTTTCAGATTCTACACACATCCAGCTTTCCTCTGATAATGCAACTTTTTAAAAACATTTTTGATCAGTTCACTGAATGGGCTGGATATTGATGTTAATGCATAAAGAATAAATAGAGTATTATATATTTTATTTGAAAAGTGTGTAATTAATTTCATTATACATAATCTTTGGCGGGAAGCCAAAGAAAAACTGAGTGAAAGAATGTTCTCTAATTCATCACCTCTATAATTAATTTTGCTCTTTTTGTTGTAGTAGTATGATGACTGTCTACTTGTGTTTGAAGGCTAGGAGAGAGGTAAGTAATTTCAGCCACTTTGTACATACTGCATTTTGGGAGAGAACTGTGGATTGATTTATAACACATAGAATATACATATAAGTACACAGACACATGCATGCATGTTTATATAAGTGTGTATGTCTTATAAATGGATGTAATCCAACACACACACACACCTTGGTACTCATTACAATCACTACAGACACATAAAAATTCAAGAATTTAAGTAACTGTTTATTCAAAGAAAAATTTCATAAACAACACTGTCTATTCATCTTTCAAATTAGTACTTTGGGCAAACTTAGGGCCTCAAAGGGGAGGGGGTGCGGGAATGGGATAGGCTGGTGATGGGTATTAAGGAGGGCATGTATTGCATGGTGCACTGGGTGTTATACGCAAGTAATGAATCATGGAACTTTACATCAAAAACTAGGGATGTACTGTGTGGTGACTAACATAATATAATAAAAAATTATTATAAAAAAGGTAAAGGAAAAGAGAGTAAATATTATTTTTCAAAATTCTATATTCGGGCACCTGGGTTGCTCAGTCAGTTAAGTATCCATCTCTTGATTTTGTCTCAAGTCATGATCTCGGGGTCCTGGGATGAGCACTGCGTTGGGCTCTGTGCTTGGCAGGGAGTCTGCTTGAGGATTCTCTCATTCTCCCTCTGCCCCTCCTCCCGCTTGCACTCTCTCTCTCTCTCTCTCAAATAAGTAAATAAATCTTTTTAAAGAAAATTCCATTTTGAAGTTGCTTCTAAAATATTAAACTATATTTCAGAATACATGTTTTAATGAACTATGCATACAGAAGTATGTGCTTTGTCCAAGACCTTATAAATAAGCATATTAAAGCTACAAAGAGCATATAAAAGCCTCACTGTACATTTTCCTATTCCTTTTACTTTAGTCCCTTTTGACTTGCTTTTTTTTTTATGTTTTATCTTCTGTTTCACAGAGATGCTCCTCATAATGACCTTGGTTCATCTTTGTGTTAAAAGAATATGTTTGCACATATTTGTATGGCTTCGACCCTACATGCTATCTCTCAGACAGAATTCACATTTAATTTCATGTTCTTATCATAGCTATGGGATAAGGAATTTCTACAACCTTCTCTGGTCCAGTGTATTTCACCCATAAGAGGTATAATCAACCTCATTTCATGAGTATTGTGTGTGCTTTTTCTGTTATATACTTACTGTCTTTCTGCAAAGGCTACCAAAAGCTATTGGCTTTTATCTGGCAGAGGCAACAATATACTTTCTCTACCTTGCCTCAGTATTATGCCAAATCTTTCACTCTTTGCCATAGTTTAGATTATGGAGATGTTCATTTCCTTGGCATCCCACAAAACATCACACTGGTCTACCACACTGTTAGCGTCATACTGATTTGACATGATAAGCAGAAAATAGCAAACATTAAGTACCACAGATCACTTTGTCAAACATGATTGTGCCAGATGGTGGGAAATCAACTATGAAACTTGAGGGGTCAACCCCTGGAAGCATTAGAATATTAGGGTTTTCCTTCTATAGGAAAAGACTCTTGTATCTTACAAAATGCCCATCATTAAAAAGAGATATCTTCAGATTTTAGAGGAAATACACCAGTTTCAAGTGTGCTTCTCTGACTCATTTAAGAAGTAATATTTTAAGGCTGCTAGTTTTGAGGGGAATCCAGAGAAAATTCAGTCTCCAGAGCAAGTCCAGGCCACAGTGCCCACTGTTCCACCATTTGGCCCTCAAATACTTGAAGTGTGAGTGACAAAAACTGTGTGTGTATGGAGCTCTAATAGGAATAGCCCAATCAGTTTGGAATAAAGCCACATCTTCTGCACATGACGTTCTTTTCTTCTTTGGAGAAATATCTCCTTGCTTCTTACTAAGACTTACAAGAGATGAACCCATGACTATGGCACAAGTGAACTTCACATTTTGAAATGAATATTCCTGCCCACATCACGTGATACGGTATAATGTATACCAGTGATCCATCACCAAGTGGAAAGGGTAAACAGGATGTTGTGATCAAGGAGTTCTGAAGTCACAAATAATTTATATGAGAAGTAGTTCAGTACACTTCATTGCCTTCTCTTCAATCGACATTAATATCTCATGGGGATTTTCCCAATATATGCATTGAATTGTTGATCACTCTTTGTTTCTGTTTTTCCCATAGTTCAAATACAGGAGTTCAAAACCCAAGGCATAGAAGTGGGATGTCTCTCCTCACTCTTTTAGGAAGAAGTATTGCTTTGAAGTATGTGCTACTATTCTTAAAATATGCCATTCTTCTCAAATTTGGCATCTATATGAATGGTCTTTGCTTCTTTTTGTGTGTTTCTGATAATATAACAATATTCGTCATTTATTGGCATATCAGTCGTAAGAAAAATAGTCCCAAACTATTTTATCATACTCAAACCATTCATTAGTGTTTTGCTACTTAAATATATTATTTTATTTTAGATATATATTTATATTTAGGTATATAAATATCCTTATGTTACTTTGATTTCAATTAATCCCGTATTACAAAACTGTATTTTAACACTTCGTTCTTGTGTTTTCATCCATCTTGGCTTTATACTTCATTTAAACAGATAAATCTCCAAGCAAACTTGACTCATATTTGACTCCTAGAAAATACTGTGGATTATTCCTCTTGTTTCCTACTGGTTTAATTACTCAGCCCTTCTCAGGAGTTTGGTTTTTTATCAAGTGGTTTTTCTATCTTTGAAAAAAATTCTAGCCTCTTCCTGTGGAGATATGGCATATGGCCCATTTCAGAATTTTTTTCTTCTCTCTTTTCAATACATTGTGATTTGTTAAGACTTTGGTATAAACACCAGAATGAAGCAAGTCTCCTCCTGAACAAAAGAAAAGCCTGCATGAATCTGAATATGGACAAGGGGTATTCTTCCCCCCTTTCAAATTATTGCCCCCAAGTAATGAGTATTCTGTTTTGTTCCAGTGTCAGATCTTCTAGAGCGATAAGAAGCCCTTACAAGACTTCATGTTATCCACTTATCTCAATAAGACCCTACTATAAATTCTAAGCATAGGGATAAATAACATTTAGGGAATAGTCATAGTTTAATTTTATTTTTTATGTCAGATTATTTATATGGTGATGGGGTGGCTTAATGTTCTAACCTCTCTTAAATATAAAAGCTTCTCATTAGGGCTTAATATAACTTAAATTTTTACAGAGAACTTCACAGGAGAGTTTTTATATTTTAACAAGGATAGTAGCTAAATGAATGAGGTTGTAGGATGGATATTTGAAGCACCATTGAGCTTCAGGGGAAAAGTTTGTGTGTTATGAAATTCTAATACCTCTGCGAAATTCTAGGTCTAAGAAATGCTCCACATTGTTAGGAAGTTATCATTGTCAGAATGGAGGTATTCAATATTACACTCACCTCAAGGATATTTTTCAGCCACAGAACAAATGTACATTTAGAACTTATGAATTCGTTGTACTTAACAAAGTGAGAGAATGTATAATCTTTTAGTATTTGTTAATCATCTATGTTATAGAAATCTCATAAAAATTTCATCCCAATCGTATATATTTGGAATAATTGAATAAGTTTCAAAATCTTCTCCAACTATTTAGAAATCAGCTTATTGATAATTGTGTAAACATTTGATTGTCTTTCCTAAAGTAGACATTCTCTTACTTCAGGGAATAGAGGCTATAGAATAGAAAAAGAGAAGGAAGAGAGATAAAGCACAAAAGTAATCATGTCGTGCAAGACAATTTTGGTAATAGAAAATACCCCTGAATGTAAGATAAATGATTTTGGAGTAGAAGTTAAGGACCATGATTGTGTTTGGGTTGGTCACAGAGGGAGAAAAGACTTAAGCAAAATGTTGAGCAAATAACTAACTTTCTAGTTGGATACAATGGAAAAGAATATTCTAGTTAGGGGAAAACATGTAAGAAAAGACCCATATATGTGAACTGAAGTGGTTTAATGTGTTAATTAAATAAGTAGTAGTTAAGTGTTGTTGCAACACAGAATGCAAAAAGAAGCAAGAGAAACTAATCTGGAAAGATCAACAAGGAAGATTGTAAATGGCTGTATTTATCTGTATCCATTTACCCTTCTGTCATTGAATTGTGAACCGTGCTAAGGAGCTTACACTTTGTCCTCAATTCTAAGGGAGTTTTTTCTGAGTTCTGCCAATACTGTCCATGAAATGGATTCTGAATTAATGAGAGATGTATGGGGGGCAAGCAAAACAATGATGAGTCAGCTGGTTACCTAATACTAAATGCAAAACAGTTATAGAGCACCTTTATATTATTATAGAGTACCTTATATATTGGATTTTATCAAATTATATTACACTATGATATATCTGTATATTATATGCTCTTTTATAATACCGTGTATGTCATCCATTCTATATAGCACTAAATGGACTTTACATATAGTATAGAGTATATATACATTCCATTTATTATAAAATATATAATTTATATTCATTCTTAATATATACTCTAATTATAAAGTACTTTCTATTTAATAGTATATCATGAAATATAAAGTACCACATATATGATGAAGTATATATAACATGCATACAGAAAGTTGTTTGTAGAAATATTATCCCCCAAGGGCACCTGGGTGGCTCAGTCAGTTCAGCATCCGACTCTTGGTTTCAGCTCAGGTCATGAGATAGAGCCCCAGCATAGGACTCCATTATCAGAGCAGAGTCAGCTTGAGATTCTCTTCCTCTCCATCTGCCTCTCCCCCTTCTCACTCACTCTCAATTTAATTAATTAATTAATTAATTAAATCTTTAAAAAAAGAAAAAGAAATACTGCCCCCCCAATAGTAAAGGTATCAATTATCTTCGGGTCACTGTTTTTTTAAATACTCCTTGCATTTTTTAAAGTTATTTTAACTTTTTTCAGTGAATGTGTATAATTTTTACAAAAACTGATTTTTTTGACATAAAGTCAAGAATCCTAACTTAAAGTTAACTGCACTTGCAGGTGGAGAGGTGCAGAGTGTAGCAAGCATTTTGGAGGGGAAAGTAGCAATGCTTGATGCTTTATCAGACACCGGCGCTAAAAGACTAGGATTTCTGCAGGATTTCCACAGGTTTCTGCTCTAGGTGAGAAAATCAGTCAGCAAGTTCAGGAGAAACTAGGTAGTGTGGAGGAGGCAGATGGGATGAAGAAATGGAGAGAAGGGGGAAACTGAAGTTCACAAGGAACATTAATGAGAAGCTATCCAATTAAATATCTAGACCTGGAGCTCAGGCTAGAGTATGAAGCTAGAGATATAATTTGGGGAACTGTCAAAATATGTTAATTTCTATACTTTTTATCAATAGAACTATGATATGCGTTCTGTTATTTCAATTTTTGTCTTTAAAGTCTAAATATTCTACTAGGTGTTAGAGGCTCAATGTGTAAACTTCCCCCACATTCAAGCCCTAACCCCCAGCACCTCAGAATGTGTCTGTTTTGCAAATAAGGCCTTTAAGGAAGTAATTAAGGTTAAATGAACTCTAAAGGGTGGGGCCCTACCGGCGTCTTGACAAGAGGAAGATACACTAGAGCCGAGCTCTCCCTCTCTCTTTCACTGCTCATGCAGTGAAGAGCTAGAAAGTGGCCATCTGCAAGCCAGAAGAGAGACCTCACCAGGAATCATCTCTTCCCACCTTGATCTTGGCCTTCCAGCCTTCAGAACTGTGAGAAAGCAAATTTCTGTTGCTTAAGCCACCAGCCTGTGGGATCTTGTTATGGACACCAGAGCTGACTAATACCCTCGGAGAAGTGTCAGAAATTACTCTGCTTGTCAAGTCTCCCAGGAACAGCGTGGGTCTTTCCAGTGCATAGTTTTACGTGTTCACTTATTTTTCAGAAGGAGAAACTGAGGCAGAATGGCTAAACACTGTGACTACAACCACGCAAACAGTAAGGAGTGGAGCAGGGATCTTAGTCCAGGACATTTGATTCCACCTTAGACCGAAAATACTTCCCTTTAACAGCACCAAATCAGGGTGATAAAAAATGTCACAGTGTACGGTAAGAAGGACTGAAAGTTACTATTGGAACCTATTCTATAGCCTCAGTATAATTAAATTTATGCAAGAATAACAAACTACCCATTGTTCAAATATTTAAGTTCATATATAAACTATATATGCATAAATAAAGCAAAGCTCATGTAAGTACTCCTTGGCAATAAGGAGGTGATAAAAATAAAGTTTCAGTTGGAATTATAGGTATGAAAAAATGGTCATGAAGAAGTGATACAGTGAGATGAGAAGTGTGAGGAGAGATATGGGTTGCATCCAATTTAATAGATAAGCAAAGGAATGGGACTCAGACAGAAGAAAAGACCAAGAGGAGGAGGAATTGGGCAAGAATTTGTGAGAAGTGAGAAGGTTTGTAGGGTGCCAGAAGGGTAATTTTTCTTCCTTTACCTACAAGCTGAATTAGGAAAACACACAAATAGATGTTGGAACACTCCTTTTTGGTTTTGGTTTTGAGTGGATTTAGAGATTCTGGTGCCATTTTGATCCCATTTGGCTGCTGCTAGAAAATGAGTTAAGAAAGGAGTAAATGTTGGGTGAATCTCATCCTCAGTGTGCCATGGAAGACCCCTGTAACAGCTCTGGCTTCATGACACCAGACAAGGGGAAGGCAACAGTACTGCACTATTCATGGAGATACCATGTTTCTCTGACTGCCCTGTATTATACTGCAAGTACAGTAGTTTTCACTTTCCCAAACTGGGAATGGTTCCAGAGGAATGCATCTGGATAGCATTTGCCCATTACCCTCCCCAGAAAAGAATTAGTCAGCAAGGACCCTATTCATAAAAACAAATTCCATCCATTTCTACTTGAATGTCACGTCTTTATGTGGAAAAGTGTGGAGTGAACCCCTTTTTCTACATAAAGAATGCTTTTCTGTGATTAATGGACCTCCCTCCCCCCACTATGTAAGTAGACACCTCCTGATTATACCTGAGGGAGCTCAAAGATCACAGACACAGTGAGAGGGGTTTGGTGTGGTGTTTCTGGACTGAATTGTATCTTTTCTGAAAATGGAAAATATAGAAAGGATTGGTTTCAAGAGAAATGCACGCTTTTCAAACTACAGAAGATATATAACAGGATATTCTGAACGTGCAAACAAAAAAACTTATGCTCATGTTCCTGAATCAAGTGAAAGTTTTAAGAATCATTTCTATTAGCAATGTGTAGTTACCAGATCCCAGGCTCTCAATCTGGTGATTTACTTCACAAAATTCTATTTCCCAGAAGTGAGGAGTTAATCTTAATGGAGTAATAGAGTTTTAATCAGCCCATAAGGTTGATAAATTGGGTTGATTGGAACCACATCATTAGACAGTGAATTTTGGCAGATTTTTAATAGTCACTGAGGGTGCCTGAGATTTATGGTCTAGCCAGTTTATTATTTTCTTTTGCTTGAATGATCATTTTAATGTCCTGTGACATACAATATACCTTGCCTACTGTGGAATTTATTCAACGACAAAAGTTTTTAACATACGGGAAGTCCAGATCATTACATTTCAACTAAGGAGCAGCATAGAACTTCAATGTTGTGCTTTACTTCAGGCACTTTAGAGAGGTGAGGTCTTTTATTGGTGATATTTAATGCAGTTTCCAACTGTTACTCTAAGGCCCTCTGTAAAAGAGACTCATGAAAAAGTGAATATCGTTGACCAAAGGATTGTATCACCTTTCGAAAAATTGGAATTTTAAAAAATGCTTTGCTGGAAAAACATCATAGGCTTTCACTGCCATGTTGATTGTAGACACAGTTGACTCCTTGGGCAGTTTTATACAATGACAGTAAACATTCATATACATGCATGAGGAATATAGGTGCATACAGTTTACATCCCTGCTTGCTCAAGTTGTATTTACTCTATGCAATTAGTCTATGCCTACATACTCAAAGAGAATGTGGGGGGTCCCAGACTCCCCATATTTTCCTTCCTCTTATTATAGTTGAATACAGTGGGATTCTCATTCTGGAATGGTGAGTACCACGGTCCCTCCTCCCTTCAAAAGTGGGTCAGCTCTGCCAAATACCTGTGAACACTTTTCAGTGGACTGCTTGAATGGAAATATGGAGATTTAAAGAAAATGGAGGCTACATCACTATGAAATTCATCTATTGACCCTAATTATAATCCTACTATGCAGGTATCATATAAAGGGTGACTTCCAGGATTCAAGAAGACCCCAAATGTGAAAGTGTCATTAGAAAAACATAAAATAAGCATCATTTCACATCTTATGTGTCACACCTTAACAATCATTTTGATTGCATCTGTTTGTCTTCGCAGTAACTGGGTGAGGCTGGCCCTAGTCTTCCCACTTTTTAGATCAAGAAATTGAGGCATGAAGAGGTTAAGTCGCTGCACAAGATCACCCAGTTAGTAAATGTGACATCCAGGACTAAGTTCCAGGTACTTTGGACACCAACCTGGGGATCCTTAAAGCACATTACTTTGCCTCAGGAGGAACCACAGCACCATCCAACTTGATAGGCAGTAATCATATGAAGTTATTGGCAGCTGTACTTTTTTTCCTTTTGGCCACTGAAAGCTTAATTTGATTGGATGACTAACCAGTATGTCCTTCCATTCAGCCAAAAAAAAAAAAAAGGAAGAAAGAAAGAAAAGAAAGAAAAGGAAAGAAAAGGAAAAGAAAAAAAGAAAAGAAAAGAAAAGAAAAGAGAAAAGAAAAGAATTCTGGAATCCAGGTCTATGGAAAATGGACCTGGTCTCAACAACACTGTATGGTAGATTAAGGTGCAATCAGTTTACCTCCCTGATTGACTCAAGAGGCTCCAGTATTTGAAAACTCCATGTAAAGTTAGTGGCAAATCATATTCGTTAATGTGTTATCTCAGAATCTTCCCTTCAAAATGAACTTACCTCACCCAGGATTTTTTTCTCTCTCATTCTTCCCTGACCAAAGACCCTCCATGCACTGACAAAACTGTCTTTTCTCCTAATCCAACTACAAACCTAGTGCTCAGGAGAAATGCCCAAATGTTGTCTGTAATGCCTAAGAGTACAATGAGTACATTCTCTTCTGCATGAATGATAAGTAAGGAATGCACTGTTCCCATTATTCTTATAAGATTTAAGGCCTTTGCATCAAATAATAGGATTTAAATATACAACCAAAAAAAAAACCAAACATATAAACAAAACTCTAACTTTTTGTCAATTTCCATTAAACAAGGCAACTGGCATTTCTATTTTGAAATGTCTTGTGAGGATGGCTCATTGGCTACATAAATATAAATGCACATATCTGAAATTCAAATGTCTGATTTCAAACACCAGTCATAGGCCAAAAATGTTGGCAAGATCACTCACAGATGTTTCACAGAAATGGGGAGAAGAGAGGTCAACGTACTGTAAATACATGTAGTTGCCCGATGCTTCTCTGGCCAATTTCCTCCTCAGCAGAATACATTTAGTGTAATAAATGTTTCATCTGGGAAGCTTTCCAGATTCATCATTAAAATAAAAAAGTAAGCACAGTTGTTCTTAGTGGATCTTTTTTCCATCACAGTATCAGTCACATCTCAGAGGCATGCTGAAATGTGTTGGTGAGTACAAAAGGGTCAGAAGAGAAATGAGAATGGAAAAGAAAGAGAAATAAAAAATAAGAGAGGGGTATGGATTTTACAGGGAAAAGCCCTCACTTGTGGAATAAATTTAAGCTTTATGCCTCCGTGTCATCTGCTGGATGATAGCACAATATATTAAAAATCAGATTTTATCTTGTGATGCCTTTTGCTCCAGCCTAGCAAAATGATCTCTTTTTTCCTAATATCTATAATAATTGCAGACTATTTTAGCTTGGATTGTTCATGATTCTACCTTGTATTGTTTGGGTTGTTGGTTATTTTATATTCATCGAAGCCAGGAACCATATCTTATATTCTGTGGATTTCTCACTATCTTAGTCTGCTCAGGCTGCCATCAGAAAATAGCATAAAGTGGGTGGCTTAAACAACAGAGCTAAGTTGTCTCCGAGTTCTGGAGGCTGGAAGTTCATGATCAGGATGCCAGCATGGTCAGGGGCTGGCGAGAGCTCTCCTCCTGGTTGTAGGCAGCCACCACCTGACTGAGTGCTTACGTGACCTCATGACCTCATCTAAACCTAATTCACTCCCAAACACTCCATTTCCAAATACCATCACCTCTGGGACTGGGGCTTCAATATGCAAATTTGGAGAAAACACGAACATTTAGTCTATAGCACTTATTTCACAAAGCACATTGCCTTATACCCTGAAAATAGTCTATAAACATTGAGTTAAGGAGAGAGAGTTAACATAATTTTTATAATTAGGACTAAAAAGTTTTCTGTTCATTGTTCAGAACTTCTTCATATCAGGATCCAAGAGTCTGAGGGATGCTTTAAATAAGGGAGGGGAACTTTTGGTAGGAATTGGATTAGAAGGGAGACATGTGTCTTGTTTTGTTTTGTTTTTTAAAAAGGAAACTCAAAGGAAAGGGCTGAATGGAAGCTTTATAGTTTTTATCCTATTATTTTGACTAAAGAATAACAAGAGTTAGAAAGTCTAGAAAATTTATATTATTTCCCTAATTACCTAAAGCAGTGATTTTTAAGGTGGAATGCACTCATCCTCTAGAATACAAGATAATCTACTGGATATGGTGAGAAAATAATAAAACTTTCATTCAGATTTTTGTTTAAAAAGGCAAGGAAGCAGTTAAGCTCCTGCATTACAAGAAATCTTAAGGAGAGCATTTTACTGTGTCTTTTCATAAGTATTTTGTTATGTCTTGCCATTTTTGTGAGCCTGGCTTTGTCCAGTTTTAATGAAATGAAATCTGTCAAAATGGACAAATGACTTTAAGTAATCCCAGGTTAAGTCAGGAAAATAAAACTCATGCTAAGGATTCCAAGCATTAAAGTATTCAAGTATTGAATGGCCTTCCTTCAGAGAACGAAGTGATTATAAGATCACTGGAAGGGCTGCATGAGAGAGTAAAATCAAGGAGACCACCACTAGTTCTCAGGTGTTGATACAGAAAATTAAGAAGTGCTGCTGCCATCCAAAGATTAGGAAATATAGAAAACTGTGACCAAGGTCACAGTCACCCCTGGCTATGGCCCTGCAAAGATGATGGTGGTAAGGGGATGGCATTTGGCAGGCCACATCACCATCCTCAGCTGCCAAAGCCCAAGCACCAATCACAACTGGAGAAGATGGAATGACTTGGAGCAACCTTCCACCTCCCAAGTCTTCTGAAGTGCATTTTGTTGGCAGAACCTAAACTGTACAGGGAATCCTGCTTGCAAAGGAGTATGGGAAGTTTTCCAGATCTTCAGCACAAGGCAAAGTCCAATAGAGAAGGGGATGGTCGCTGAGCATCAACCTCCAATCTCCAGCCCAGGGGAAGATGAGAATAATGCCAACACGAGAAAACACAAAAAACACAAGAAAATGGTGGAGTTGACACTTTTCTCATGGTGTGAATTCTGTCAGGCATATTATAAAATCGCTTTTACGCACACACGCGCACACACACACACACACGTATATCTATATTCTAACTAGATGCAAAAATCCCCCCAAATTATAAAGTTGCCCAAAAAAGTGCTTTAAATATGGATTTATAGCCACTATTAATAAGTATGACATTCACCATAAGTTTTCCACTGTGATATTAGCTGATAATAAGAGGAACCTATTATGCCTAAAACATTTAGAACTTCGTATCCAGATCATGAAAACAATGATTATGTTGTTTCAAGTGATGTTTAAGTAATGCAAACCTTCGTCCAATACCTTGCAGAATTTCACTAAACTTAATGACAAATAGTTGAAAACTGTTGCTGTTTTAAAGTAAATAATGACTGTGGAAAGAAAGATACATTCCATTGGAAGAAATGATTGTTCCTTCTGCCAAGGTAAAAGTATTTGTAACACTAAATAGAAAATATGGCAAAAAACTAAACGCATACTTTAGTCAGTAAACACTGTTGGATGATATATATAGTCCGTTTTTGAATGTTTGTAAAAAATAAATATAAAAAAGCGTGTAGTCTGTAAGGTGTGCTGTACAGTTTAATAAAAGCACAGATGTTTCTAGCATGTATCATGTTATTTTGTAGAATCTGTGCTAAAATAAAATGCCTATAGAAGTAATTATTTTAAGTCACTAAAGAAAGAGGTCCTGGAGAAGGTGAAAAATGTTTGAAGGAAAAAAAATGTATAAATGTAGCCACTGATAGAAGAACTGCTCTGACAAAAATAAAAATAGTAATATTATTTAAAGGTTTCTAAAATAAGTTTACAGAGATGGCACCAGATGTGAAATTATTCACAGCGTTACTCACAGAAACATTATTGCAACAAAGGGATGTATAAAGTGCAATGGTAAAATCAATGTCCTTAATTTAATAAAACCCAGTCTTTTAAAATATGAGAAAAATTTAAAAATACTGTATTATGAGATTGGGATGCCTGTTAACATCTTTTGAAACAAATTAAGATTTTTCTCCAGTTCTATTATAGCAAAAGTGTCAAAAGAAATTGTTAATATATATATACACCAATTCTGATGATTTAGTTGGCAGTGATATCTAGATGTCAAATAGCAAATAAACATATAATTTAAAAATAAACACATTTAATTGGGCCCCTCAAAATATGGAAAATTATTTTTACAATGAATGAGAAAAATGAAACAAATGTTATGGAAGAATGTTTTCAAATCAATATCTGGAGCAATTCCATCATTATGTTATTTATTATTAAATACAATATGTGGGAACTATAAATATTCAGTATGCTTCTAAGAAATTTGGGCAAAAAATTCATAGCTTATTTTAAAAAATCAAAATAAAGAACATTAGATTTTGATATCAAAGACTGTTATCAAGAAAAATGGAAAAAGGTTAAAGAACTTGAAAGAAAAACCTTATGATATTGAAAAATAAATTTCATGGTTTGCTAAGTACAAATAATAATATTCTTCTATTTTAATCTGTTTTGAAACTATTTTTTCATCCATGATAGTAGTTAAAATCAAATATCAAAATAAATTGAATTTAGAACCACATATTGCAAAATGTTAATTTGAGATTTAAAAAAAATTGATTATATTTGATCGCATTGCTGAATATTTTAATTAGAACAAACGTGTTATTAAATTAAAGTAAAAAAACATTATAAAATAGTGTTTCCTTTTTATCTCATACTCTTCTTTGATTTGCTGTACATTTTTTGCAACATAAAATTACATAGTTAATACCGTGTATTTTGTTATCTCCTGTTACATAACAAATTACTCCCAAACTTAGTGGCTTGAAAGTAGCAAGCCTTTCTTTACCAAGGTTTCTGTGGGTGAGGAAAGCAAGTGCAGCCTAGCTGGGTGCCTCTGGCTCAGATCTTCCATCACGTGGCTCTCAAGCTATGGGTGGGAGCTGCAGTCTTCTCAAGAACTGACATGATCTGAAAGGTCTGCTTCTAAACTCCCTCACATGGATTTTGGTAGTCTTCAGTTCCTCATGGTCTGGCAGACCGAGAATCTCAGCTCCTCGCTTTGCCACATGAGCTTTTAAAATTTCAGGGTTGCTCACATCATAGCAGCTGGCTTGCCTTAGAGTGAACAAGTGACAAAGTGAGAAAGGGTGCTCAATATGGAAGGCACAGACTGTTTGTACCATGATCTCAAAGGGACATCCCACTACTTTTGCCATATTCATTAGAAGTGCAGCACCAGGTTAAAACCACGCTGAGGGTTAATGGGAATCTCACAAAGACGTGAATGCCAAATGGCGGAGATCGTCTAGGGCCAGTTTAGAAGTTGCCTACACACAGTACTGCACACAGTAATATATGTACACAACTTTTAAGTATATAATGTGTCAATATTGAGTTGCAGAGAGTTTCTGTTTGAGAGAATGGAAAGTTCTGGAAATGGACAATAGTGAATTTTTTTGAGATCTTATTATTTGAGAGAGAAAGAAAACACAGAGGGAGAGTGAGAGGGAGAAGCAGACTCCCTGCCGAGCAAAAAGCCTGATGTGGGACTCGATTCCAGAACTCTGAGATCATGACCTGATCCGAAGGCAGACAGTGAATGGACTGAGCCACCCAGGCTCCCCGATAGTAGCGATCGTTATGCAAACTTCGTGAATGTACTTAATGCAACTAAATTATACACTTAAAATGGTTGAAATGGTAAATTTTGCTATATATTTACCACAGAAGAAGTTTGAAGAACAATTTTTCTTTAAAAAATTAACTTCCCTTTTTTTTCAAGTAATCTATATGCAGAAGACAGTGACAAGAGAGCAGATTCTTTTTTAATATTTACAAAATGTTGGGACACCCGAGTGGCTCAGCTGATTAAGTGACTGACTCTTGATTTCGGCTCAGGTCATGATCTCAGGGTCATAGGATCAAGCCCCAAGTCCAGCTCCATATTCAGTGAAGAGTCTACTTGAGATTCTCTCTCTCCCTCTGCCCCACCTCCACTCTTTCTCTCTAGAATAAATAAATACATCTTTAATAAAAATAAAAATAAAAATTATAAAATGTTAAATGATTGGGGCTATAAATATACAGGGTTTGTAAACAACATTGTGACTGAAACCTATACTTCTTTTTCTCTTCTCACAAAGAGGAGAATAGAGAAGGGTGATAAGAGCTGGGAAGGATCTTTGATTTATTTAACTTTTTCTAAGATGTCTTATGAAGGCTGAATTCAAAAAGAGGTGAATTTTGGCATATGCTTCTAAAGCAGGAGTTTAAACTAAATTCATTATCAACTTATCAACCATTTCCATCCCTGTCCAATACAAATATTTCCTACTCTTGTATTTTTCTCTTGGAAAGAACTGTCCTGAAAGTCTTCATCCAAAATAGAAGTTTTGATACCATCCTTGATTTCTCTTTCTCCACATCCTATCGGCTACCAAGGTTTGCTAGTTTTTCCTTCTAAATATCTCTCAAATCTCTGTCTTCATTTTTTTTCTCTCTCATTCTGTTGATGTGATAGATTATGCTAGTTGATTTTCAAATACTGAACCAATTTCTCATACCTGGGTTAAATGCCACTTGGTCAAGGTGTATATAGTTATTTTCTTGTTTTCTGTGCATTCAATTCACAAGTAACTTATTGTGGATTTTTGCATCTATGTTCATGACAGATATTGGTCTGCCCTCCTTTTCAGTCTTATTACACCCTAATCCCAACCACCCTACCTTCCAGTCAACGGTACTATAGCACCTCTCCCTCCCCCTTCTCTCTCTCTCTCTCCTTCTGTTTCCCTTTTCTTTTTCCTTCCCTTTCTTTTTTCTTTCTTTTTTTTGGGGGGGTGGCATAAATGCCATTACATGGTAAGCATGTGCATTTATATGTCTTTTCTATTTGTCCAGGACTTCTTGAAAGACTTATTCATCTTTGATCCTTGGGTCTTAGTCCTAGTGCTAACTCCTGGCATATATTTATAGTTAATGACTGTTGTTCTATTTGCAAAAGAATGAATGAAATATTTCTGTAATAAAAGAGACATTTAAAAAGTTAAAAAGTTATCTTCTATTAATAACTTCTGAGGTCACTTCCATCCCTTTTAACCTATGATTACTTTGATCTTATCTTTTAATGATTATGTGTGCGATTGGATCAATGTTGTGTGGAAAAGCACATTAAGAGAATTTAAGGGAACTTATTTTTCTATTATTACTGCAGTTATTGCTACTCTTCAAATTAGCTTCTCTCCCTTTCATAAAAGTATTTTCATATTTATTTTCTGTTGACCTTATGACAATTTTCATATAGATATGAAAGAGTAGGTCCATGTCCTGGACCAGCTTCTGCTTCCCTTGAACTTTGATGAGACACTTTGAAGGGTAATGATGAGTATGCTAATTCATAGTATCATTATTGTTATGTAACTACAAAGTTTCTTCAACTTTGCATCCATATTTCATTGAGGCTTACCTATTAGCTGGCATATATGGGGAAATATCTTTATGACGTCCCTTTGTTCCTGGGGTGTTTTAAATATAGTGTGGGAGAAACATTTTATAAGATCTCTGTATAATAACATTTTACTGTCCTAAGCAACACAAATTTATTCATTACTTCTCCGGACATTTGATTTATTGAGGTTTATACCTTTAACATTTTTTTAAAGTAACAATCCCTGTTTTTAGCCTTGCAATTTTTAATTTCTCACCTCAGATCTTTATTGAAGTGAGATCATGGATTTAATAAATAATGTACTATTTCATTTCAGATATTATTACTTTCTTGAATAAATAAATTTAGGCAAATGCTCAATGTCATTATAGACTTTACTGTGTGGACGTGAGTCCTCTTCACCGCCCTGACACTGGTGTACTAGACCTTCAAAAGACCTCTAGTCCGTGCACCCGCCTAGAAAACCAGTTACTTTTAAATCAGCCTTTAAAAATTCTGTAATTTAGCCAAAAAGAATTTTAAAAAAGAAATTTAGTCCTGCCCCCAAAATAAGAATATTATTCTTATTTTCTGTAATGCTTAACTTCTTAACAAATACTACTAAGTAATTATTTTCTTAAATACGATATATTGCAAAAACATATGACCACAGGTCTAAGACATATTTAAGTGGTGATTTCCTTCCCTTAAATGTAAAGCAAATGAAAAAGGTCAGATTTATGGAACTAGAAATTGAATGTCCTAGATTATTCTTAGCCCAACCAAAAGTTCTGCACACAAACCCTTATGCTATCTAACTAAAGTGTCATGGCCTGGAGATGAAAAGAGCATGATCTTGAAAACCAGGCTCTCCACGTGGATTTTTTTTTTTTAATTTCTAGGGTGGTGGTGTTGTTTTTCTAAGACCACAGAAAGGATTGGTAGTGGTGGGAAGGAAGTGATGGCAAAGTAGCGTTGATAAAAAGTCAAAATGCGAGTGGTCTTCTACTAAGAGATTGACTATGGTTAACTTTCAATTCTGCCCTTGCAAACTAAGGGGGTCCAGTAGCCTGAGGAAGACCTCCTGAGAACTATAGATCCTGGTCATCGAAAGTACTCTAAAGGGGAGGTTTCCCCCAACAAGGTTTCACAACATCTAGAGAGCCAGGGGATCTGGACAGAACACCTACCACTATTGGCTGAACTTAGAGAACTTATAACTTTTTGTTTTCCACCCCATAAACATCTACTTATTTTCCTTAAGAATCATGTAAAAATATTCTCCCATTCCGTGGGCTGCCTCTTAGGTTTTTTTGACTGTTTCCTTGGCTGCGCAGAAGCTTTTTATCTGGATGAAGTCCCACAAGTTCATTTTTTCTTTTGTTTCTCTTGCCTTTGGAGATGTGTCATGAAAAAGGTTGCTTTGGCCGTTGTCGTAGAGGTTGCTGCTTACGCTCTCCTCTAGGATTTTGATGGATTCCTGTCTCACATCGAGGTCTTTCATCCATTCAGAGTTTATCTTTGTGTATGGTGTGAGAGAGTGGTCAAGTTTCATTCTTTTGCATGTAGCTGACCAATTTTCCCAGCACCATTTATTGAAGAGACTGTCTTTTTTCCACTGGATGTTTTTCCCTGCTTTATCTAAGATTAGTTGCCCAAAGAGCCGAGGGTCCATTTCTGGGTTCTCTATTCTATTCCATCGGTCTATGTGTCCGTTTTTGTGCCAGTACCATGCTGTCTTTGTGATCACAGCTTTGTAGTACAGCTTGAAATCCAGGATTGTGAGGCCCCCAGCTTTGTTTTTCCTTTTCAACAGTTCCTTGGCGATTGGGGGCCTTTTCTGGTTGCACACAAATTTAAGGGCTGTTTGTTCCAGTTCTTTGAAAGATGTCATTGGTATTTTGAATGGGATAGCATTGAAAGTGTAGATTGCTCTGGGTACCATGGACATTTTAACTATGTTAATTCTTCCGATCCATGGACATTTTAACTATGTTAATTCTTCCGATCCATGAGCATGGAGTATTTTTCCATCTTTTTGTGTCTTCTTCAAAGTCTTTCAAGAGTGATTTGTAGTTTCTAGAATATAGGTCCTTTACGTCTCTGGTTAAGTTAACTCCAAGGTAACGTATGGTTTTTGGTGCTATTGTAAATGGAATGGATTCCCTAATTTCTCTTTCTCCAGTCTCATTGTTTGTGTATAGAAATGCAACTGATTTCTGAGCATTGATTTTGTATCCCGCCACATTACTGAATTGCTCTATAACTTCTAGTAGTTTGGGAGTGGATTCTTTTGGGTTTTCCATATAGAGTATCATGTCATCTGCAAAGAGAGACAGTTCCAAGTTCTACAAAGAACTTCTCAAACTCAATACACAAGAAACAAATAAACAAATCATAAAATGGGCAGAAGATATGAACAGACACTTTTCCAATGAAGACATACAAATGGCTAACAGACACATGAAAACATGTTCAAAATCATTAGTCATCAGGGAAATTCAAATCAAAACCACACTAAGATACCACCTTACACCAGTTAGAATGGCAAAAATTGACAAGGCAAGAAACAACAATTGTTGGAGAGGATATGGAGAAAGAGGATCCCTCCTACATTGTTGGTGGGAATGCAAGTTGGTACAGCCACTCTGGAAAACAGTGTGGAGGTCCCTTAAAATGTTAAAAATTGAGCTACCCTATGACCCAGCCATTGCACTACTGGGTATTTACCCCAAAGATACAGACGTAGTGAAGAGAAGGGCCATATGCACCCCAATGTTCATAGCAGCATTGTCCACAATAGCTAAATCGTGGAAGGAGCCAGGATGCCCTTCAACAGACGACTGGATTAAGAAGTTGTGGTCCATATATACAATGGAATATTACTCAGCTTTCAAAAAGAACGATTTCTCAACATTTGCTGCAACATGGACGGCACTGGAGGAGATAATGCTAAGTGAAATAAGTCAAGCAGAGAAAGACAATTATCATATGGTTCCTCTCATCTATGAAACATAAGAACTAGGAAGATCAGTAGGGGAAGAAAGGGATAAAGAAAGGGGAATAATCAGAAGGGGGAATGAAGCATGAGAGACTATGGACTCTGAGAAACAAACTAAGGGCTTCAGAGGGGAGGGGAGGAGGGGAATGGGATAGGCTGGTGATGGGTAGTAAGGAGGGCACGTATTGCATGGTGCACTGGGTGTTATACACAACTAATGATCATTGTACTTTACATCAAAAACCAGGATGTACTGTATGGTGACTAACATAATATAATAAAAAATATTATTATAAAAAAAGAATCATGTAGAAGTAAATATCAAATGGTCAAAAGTTCAGTGAAATATGAAAAACAAAGCCCACATTTTTAGTTAAGTAATAAATTAATGTTACACTTTCTAGGGAGAAACAGTATTCTTATTTGGAGAGGTTGGTTTTTGTTTTGTTTTATTTTGTTTTTTGTTTTTTTAAATCCCATTTCCCTGATGATTACTGATGTTTAGTACCTTTCCCTATACATTTTGACCATTTGTATGTCTTCTCTGGAGAAACATTTCCTCAGTTTCTTTGTCCATTCTTTTGGATTTTAGTGAATTTGTTTGCTATGGAATTGTAAGAGTTCTTTACATTTTTGGACATTAACCCTTCATCAAATATATGGTTTCCAAATATTTTCTCCTATTCTGTAGGTTGCCTTTTCATTCCACTGATTGTTTCCTTCCCTCTGCAGGAGCTTTTTAGTTTGATGTAATCCCACTTGTCATTTTTTTTCTTTTGTTGTCAGGGAAATACAAACCAAAACCACAATGAAATAACACCTTATACTGGTTAGGATGGTTATATTATTTTAAAAAAAGATAACAGGCATTGACAAGAATGTGGAAAAGATGGAACTTTTGTACACTGTTGAAGGGAATGTATGTTAGTCCAGGCAGTGTGGAAAACAGTATGAAGTTTCCTCAAGAAGTTAAAAATAGAACTATCATATGACCCAACAATTCAACTTCTAGGTATAGAATCCAAAGGAATTAGAACTTTGAATAGATACCTGCATTCCATGTTCACTGCAGCATTATTCACAATAGCCAAGAGAAGGCAGACACCTAAACGTCTACCAATGGATACATGGATAAAGAAAATGTGGTATGCAAATACAATGGAATATTACTCAGCCTTAAAGGAGAAGGAAATCCTGCTATTTGTGACAACATGGATGAACCTGAAGGACATTATGCTAAGTGAAACAAACCAGGCACAGAAGAACAAATAATACAATGATGTTATTGAATAAGGAATCTAAAATTGTCACTCATAGAAGCAGAGAGTGGAATGGTCATTGTCAGAAGCTGGAAGGAGGGGCAAACAGGGAGTTATTAGGCAAAGAGTTAAAACTTTCAGCTATACTATATGAATAAATTCTAGATAAGGAGGGCATGTGATTTGATGAACACTGGGTGTCATATGCAACTGACAAATCATTGAACACTGCATCTGAAACTAATGATGTACTATATGTTGGCCAGTTGAATTAAATTTTAAAAAAGGAATAAATTCTAGAGATCTACTCTACAGTAGAGAACTTAGTTAATAATACTGTATTGCATACTTAAAATTTTGCTAAAAGGATAGATCTTATATTAGGTGTTCTTATCATAAAATAATAATAATAATAACGACAACAACAAATAAAGATGATGGGAGAAAATTTTGGGATGTGATGGATATATTAGTAGCCTAGATTGTGATGATGGTTTCACAGGTGTATCCTATCTCCAAACTCAGCTAGTTGTATACATTAATTATGTCTAGTCTTTTGTATGTCAGTCATACTTTGATAAAGTGATTTTTTTTTTAATTCCAAATTTGAGAACCATGACAAGATTGCTATTGCCCCAAACTGAATTCGGCTGAACTTCTATTTCCAAGAGCAGGAGCTCTCCTCACTGGAGAGCATGTTTACAGATCAGTTTGTAATATTATAAAGGCATCAGAAACACAGAAATAAATGGAGCATCCCTGAGCTGATTAGATTAGCCTGAGCTCTTTCCACATGTGATTGGAGATGATCTAATTGGCTTGTGCAGTAAGTAAGTTATCCTGAGTGTTTGAATATAATGCATGTATGTTTACAATACCAAAACACATTAGAAATAGTTTCATTTACTCTGTTTCTCTTGGCATTATTCCTACTAGGGAAAGCTTTCCACGGTCCTTCCAATGAAAAGGGGGGCGGGGCACGGGGACCATTTGGAGTGATTCACCATAGGCTCCTAAGGATTTTCCTCTATCTGAATCATTAGCTGCCTTCAAATGCCATTTTAAGAGGAAAAGTGTGCTTTCTCAGTCTATCTTTACCTAACCAGTTTCTGTGATTGGTCTCCCACATGAAAGGAAATGGAGGCCACTCTCAACAGTGTATTCAGTTGTGTTGGAAACTATTACCTAATCCCTATTACCCAACCTTGCTTTCTGTCTTAATATAAAGCAATTGAAATCATAATAAGAAAAAGATTCGGAGCTGAGGAAAAGAACATTTATTTTCATTTCTCTTTTCAAGATACTGTTTCTGGCTATTAAATTCTCTAATTCTCTGGATGCATAGAATATATATTGCTAGAAAGAGAAAGAATGTAATTACTTGCATGTTACATTAATTAATGGGATCCTTTATTGAGATTTTTATATTCTGATGATTGTATATAGGAACAAGTAGCAAGATGGCAAAGCAGACCATTTGGACCACAAAAGAAATGTTCTAATTGCTTGATATTTTTTTAGTAATCATGGAGTTAATAAATCTAGGCAAAGGCGTGGAATTAAATTGACAATAGATAAAGACATCATCTAATTGCAATTAAAAATTGAAGAGCAATCAATGTGTTTGTACTAAACATTGTGACAGTTACTCCTACATCTAAGGCCCTGAGTCTCTTCTGGTTTTCATCTAAATTATAATAGCTCTCACTGTATTTCACACACCATTCAGTTTTTATTCATTCAGTAACCACTTACAGAGTACATACTTCACGTTGAACTCATATTTTGCTGTCCACGTTCTCAACAAAAGCATGGCATTAGTAGCCAGGTAAGTACGACACCCACACTAATTTTTAACATCTCTTCACCTGGGAGCAAAGATTAACCAATTAACATTGTTTCATGAGATTGGATAGGCAAACTTTTCTATTTAAAACACACACACACAGACACACACACACACACAAAACCAGCTTTTACTAGTCCATCACACAACAACAACTGTGCAAGGGAATACACTGGAGAGAATTCAAGAAACAAAAATGCCCTCTCCACAATGGAATTCATACTTTTGCATTGTGACAAGACGGAGGTGGGCTTTCAAAGCTGCAAGAACCTTGGTCATTTGAGAAGTAGCTCATGCTGTTCATTCTTCTAAGAGGAGCAAATGATGTAACCACGCTAGTTTTCCCTTCTGGAACTTGAGCTCTGGAAAGGTATTTCCCCTTAGTGCTCATATGCTGTTATACAATTCAATCCTACTATTTCACTGGGGCCAAGAGAGTTAAAATTCCCCTTCTAAGACCATGTGGTTGATTACAATTCAGTTAAGATGGGAACTTCTGTGTGGTACCTACTTGTTACATATCGAATTGCGTCCCCTCAAAATTCATATGTTGAGGCCTTAAACCCCAATGTGACTGTATTTGGAAATGGAGCTTTTAAGGGAATAATTCAAGTTAAATGCGGTCATAGGGTGAAACTCTAATCTTATAGGACTGCTGTCCTTATAAGAAGAGTTAGAGCAACCAAAACTCTCTCCTTCTCCACATGCATGCACGGAGAAAAGGCCAGGTGAGGACCCAGTGATAAAGCATTGTCTGTGATCTACGAAGAAAGGTCTCACCAGAAACCAATTCTGCTGGCATCCTGGTCTTTGACTCAGCCTTCAGAACTTTGAGAAAATAGACTTCTGTTGTTTGAACCACCCAGTCTGTGGTATTTTCTTATAGCAGTCAGAGCTGCCTAAGACACTATCCATGTCCTTGGTCCCGAAAAGCCCTGAGAAACAAAAAAAAAATCAAACAAACTCAGATCGACGTGACGCAGAGTCAACAAAAGCCTGAGCCAATGGGACCTGGGGGAGTGCATCAGTTCCTCTGAGAAGCACACCTCAAGACAGAATTGGACGTGCAGAGACTCACTGAGAGGAAAACTTGTGAAAGATAAAGGCCACAGGGAACATTCCATCAAAAACTGGGGATGTACTGTACGGTGACTAATATAACAAAATAAAAATTATTAAAAAAAAGAAAGAAAGAAAGATAAAGGCCAGAGGGAGCAGGAGTAGATGGGCAGAGCCTTCACGTTGTAAGGCAGATCTGACATCGGTGCAATGGAAAAGGTGGAAGAAGGATTAGGAAAGAAGAGTTCTAAACTGCAAGGGTAGCTCCAAGACATTCTTGGCCAGGTTGATCGAGAGACCCAGAGCAAAGATTGCTAGTTTGAGGAGTCCTCCATTGGGATGAAATGGTCAAATCCAACACTTCCACTGTGCTCATTCATTGACTGGGAGCAGCTTGGAGCACATGAGGCCTCAGCATGAATACTGAAGTGGATCTGAAGGGACTACCCACCAACTGGCCCTCTCCTAGTAGGTTCCCCCAAACACCCCAGCTCCAAGGTCACAGGGTCAGTGTATCAGGGCGAAGTCAGGACTCAAACTTGGATGCTGTTCTTCCTTTCCAGTTCTAATACATTACAAAGGTTTTGGATTTTTTTTTTAATTTTAAAGATTTATTTATTTATTTTAGAGAGAAAAAGAGAGTGTGAGCCAGGGGAGGGGCAGAGGGAGAGAGAAGGAATCTTGAGCAGACTCCCCACTGAGCGTGGAGCAGGATGTGGGGTGTTTTAAAGTCTATAATAATGCTAGCTTTTTTTTTTCTGCTTATTGTGATTAGATGAAAACCCAAGTGATGAGTAATGTGATTCATTCTGCCATGTTGACAATTATGTGCCTAATATTTGCAAATAAAGTGATAGCGTATCTCTTGGGGTGTGAAGCCATCTGTCATCACCACAAAACTTGTCCTTGCCAAGTTATCAAACGGTCATGTGCAATTTTAAAGACCTTTCAGTGTCCATGCTCACCTGATTCCAACAATCTGATCAGAATCCTCTCATTCTATGAAATGGAATGCAGTGGAGTTAGTATAGTTTTCTCCCTCTGATAGGCATGAAATTAGTCCTAAACTCTTCAGAAGGAGAGTTAGTAACATCAACTTAGAAATCTGTAAAACTCATTTTTTGTAGCTATCTGTAGTCCCAGTGCCCAGCTAAGTGGAATATACTGTGTCTGTGGAAGGTGGGAGGACTGTATCTGAAAGGAAGCACCTGTGGCAGAGAGGGTCCTTCTGTGAGACAAAGCTCACCTCACTTGTAAGTGGACTGACTTGTGTCTCTGTAAGATCTGTATATTGGAGCCCTAATCCCCAGTGTGATGGCATTTAGAAATGGGGCCTTTAGTAGATACTCAGGTTTAGATGAGGTGATGAGAAGAGACACTCACCCTCACTCCCTTTCCACCTACTCACAAAGAGGTCACATAAGCACACAGACATGACGGTAGAGCCTTCACTGGATCTGCTGGCACCTGGACCTTGGACCTCCCAGCCTCCGGAACTGTGAGACATGAAGTCTGTTGTTGAGCCACTCAGGCTACCATATTTTGTTACAACAGTCTGAGCTAAGATACACACAACTTCTCCAAGGAAGCTTCTTCCCCTCTGATGTTGGAGTCTTTGCTGCATAAGATGGAATAGAGCACCCTCAGAACAAACTGAAGTAGTTCTCTTCAGAAAGCAGTTTCCTTGCTACAGAAAGACCTCCCCTGAGGGTGGACATTCACGTCAAGCTGCCTTAGAGACTCCATGTTCAGCAGAGTTAATCACAGCCTTTGTGCCTCATTCTTCATTCTCATCATTATGGTTTCATTTGTGCATCCGTTATCCTCCAGCAGGAGGGGGCTCCCATTGGCCCATTGCCTTACAGCCTGCCACAACTCTGGTTAGGCTGAGAGAATGATCAGAGTCATTAGCAAAGAGAATAGAAATGGAAAATGCATGTGCCCTGAGTATTACATTATTCCGGTATTTGCGAACAGATGATCAGAAATCCTTCCTTCCACAGATGACCCTCAAGGCCTTTACTTCTGCCAAAGAGTCATTGTGATGGTGTACAAGATATTTTGGCTTGGAGAATACCAGAGCTAATGGGGAATGAGGAGCTTCCAGGGGACAATGGCTCCTCTCACATCTTCCACAACCTTCTTGCCACTGCTTATCAGACACAGGGAGGAAGCAAGTCTCTGGGGGTGACTCCAGGTCAGGACTGACCGAGCAAACCAAACTTAGCTGTTTAAATATGCTTTAGGTCAGAAATATGCTACTTCTGTTACTCTGTAAAAGTTCAATGGAATGGAATGACTCAGAAATGTTGCACATTCCAAAACACAAAAGTCTTACTAAATTCTTTGTAAGTTGTCCTGGAGTACTTGTTTATAGCTTCGTGCCAGAGAAAGAATATAAAACAGATTTTCCTGTTGTATCAGACTAATATACTCATTACTAAGAGGGGGGAAAAACCATATCATTATACCCAGAGTCATTTCCTTATTAGGATGGAGCAATAATTTATAGGCCACGAAAGGATATTGTGCAAGGTGACATGGCTCAAATATGACCGGCTTGATAGAATGGTTCACATATTTTATTCATTTCAAAGCTCAGCTAATACTTCACCAATTTATGCGAAATATTTTGTTCTTTTCACAAAAAAAATGTATTCCTCTGTGCTTCTTGTTTCAATAATTGACCACAGTTCAGGTTTTGGGAGCCAATGTTCAAACACAATTCAATCGCATAATTGAAGAAAAGAAACATCAGTGCCGAGTAGTTTGGTTTGGTTGTCTAATTGTATTAAAGTACGGTGTCCTTGGGTATTCCCGAGATCCTGGCTAAACAGCACCCCTCATTCTGACCTGATGCTGACCACCTGAGCCTGCATAAGCAGATTCCAAACACATGCAGACACCTCGTGAGCTCATTCTTTTTATTACCATTAGGGTTCATATGGCGTTACTGCAACATACTGTAGTAGGCAATGTAGTTTTGGCTTTGAACTCATCTTATATATATATTTGGCTTCTCTGAGGAATCCAGGTAAATAACACTAGCTTATGGCACGGTATCAGGAGAGACGGTTGGCACAGGAGGGAGCAGGCCAGTTCGTAGCTGACTCTGCATTCATTTCCTGGGAAAATCGCTTTTTCTCTTAGCTGAAAGACAAGGCAGGAGGAACTGTAGGACCTTATTGCATGGGGATGCTCTGCATAAATTTAAATGAAGTAACAGTTATGAAACAACTCAAGTATGGCTAGACATAGGGTGGGAAGAATTGGTCATGTCCTGCTACTTAAGTCCCCATCTGCATTTAACACTCAGGGAGGACCTGAAGGGCAGCGGAGACAGACGAGGTGGGCCAGCTCTGCTTCACCCTTCACCAGCCTTCTTTGTTATCGTCCACTCCCAGTCTTATTTTGCCTAACATCAGTTATTCTCTCCAAGGGAAGCAGTTCCTTGGGAGGAGGTACACCCCCAGACTGGCATATGCCAGCTCAGCTGAAGGGAAAAACTCCCATGAATCCACGTGGAAAGGCAGAGGCTCCAAGGAGCTAGTTACTTCATTGAGAGACTCAAGCAGGCACAGACCTAGGCCCACCAACCTGGCTGGAAGATGCGGGTCAAGCCCTGAATGCACAGCAGGCCTTTTGCCACTCCATAGGCCATGCAAATTCCTTCTGAGAACTGAACTGATTTTTTCCCCTGAGATTTGTTGCTTCTAGGAATGAGATGAGACATTCAAACTCATTTCCCTAGAGGCTTAAACCAAATTTGAAACTAGCAGTGAAAACAGTGAAAGACCAATAATTTCGCCAGCTGGCTCTCCTACAATAATCTAACATCGTATGGGAAGTTGTAATATGTTGTGTGATTACCTCCTCTCTTTTTATTTGTTTGTTTTCCTCCTCTATTTCTGAGTTATCTTTCTTCATTTTGTGAAGAACAATATAAATATATAATGTTTTCATATTGGAAACAAGTTTGTTCCAAGCAGGTGGGTTATTTTTTATTTCTGAATACTTTGAACAGGAAGTTGTCATTTTTGTTTTCCTCCTTGTGAAAGGTAAAGAAAGAGTAACCACAGAGCTAGGTACATAATGATTATAACAAGGAATTATTTTATTGGAATCCTACATGATCTTGGTTATTAGGCTGCTGGTTTTCTGTAATATTCAACCCTTTTCAAACTGTGAAATTTGCTCAGTTTTTATTGGAAACATGATGGCATTTCAGCCAGAGTTTAATCTTCTGCTCAAATTGTTATATTTCTTGAGCCCAAAATTCAGGAAAGAATGAGTGCATGTTGTGTAATTGTCTCACTTCCAATATTACATACATATATTTGTAAAATACATATAGATATCTGTCTGCATAAAAGCTAACCTTGAGTATGCAACCCCATCATAAGACACATATCTTGGGTTTCTGAAGAATCTTTTCAAACTCTTTGAAGTATGAATTGCCTAGAATTGCACAAACACGCTTGATGTTTAAGTGACTTTTTTCTTGAAGGTATTTTGATATGACGTTAGTTACAGTGCTAAGAATCTGAGTGTTGTTTTTAAACTAAATGGAGATTTGATCCACAGTGGTATTTATTTTCATCCAATCCTCCCCGCCTGTGTAAAACATTCCAAACCATACTCTCCACCACTACGCTAGCTAGTTACTGATTGATTCTCGCGATACTTTGCAAGCACCCGTCCGCCCTGTGCTCGGTTCTGCTTTGGCAGCTACAACCACAAGAAGCTTATGCCCAAAGACTCCATGACTTAGGCAAGTGCTCAGATATGGCAGGAAGGAATTGCAATAAGCAGGAACATGATTTTTTTCCCCTAATAATTTAATGTCTCTTTTAAGCCCCCATTATATTAGTTAATAGAAATTTAATCAATTTAGCACCAACTCCCTACTGCTCTCCTTGCTTTTCCCGGGAGTGTGTGTGTTCTCAGGAGTTCACTCAGCGCCCAGGGATTGCCAAGCAACTCTGGCCCGTACTGTCCCCTATGCACAGCAGCATTTCCCCAGATATCCTTTGTCAGATGTTGCTTCATCCATCCTTACGTGTCACTCTGAAGACCTTGTTCTAGCCGCAAAGCCCTGTCAGGCTCTCTCCCCCTTTGCTATGTCCCCCCCCCCCACCCAGTTACACAGTGCTCCCAAGTCGCTTGGAATGAAAAGCCACTTAACAGAGCTATCTGAGCCTCTTCACCCTTTCCATGCTGACCTCTGACACTCAGAAATCACTCAAAGCCTCTCACTATGTGAGGGTGCTCAGGTCCCTCTGCCTAGGAACATCACACAGGCTTTTCTACTCCTCTACTCCCAAACCTGCAGGCGGGGATACTGAGACCTTGCCAGCTTTCCCAGGTCTGCCAGAGAAGGTCTCTCTTCTCTCAGACCCATGTGAAGTCCTGTTGTCCCCTAGGCAGCCGGGCTCATTACTCCATTTGCAGGAACACACGTCAGCACACACCTTCTCTGGCTTCCCCTGCAAATCTCTTCCCATCCGACCCAGGGAATTATTTCTGAACAGATTTGGTAACTAGGGAAGACTTACTCCAATTCTCTGTCTTCTGAATTCCCCTGGTCCTCAGCTCTTGAAACTCAAAAGACTTTGCTGTAACTTCCCTTTCTTGAGACTGACCCCTTATTGACAAAACAAGAAGGGGATCAAGGGCTCAATGTAAGTATGAGGGAGGAAGGGAGACTTATCAATTACATCAGAATATTGTATATAGACAGTGTAGCCTAGCAGGATCTGTGATTGGGAGAATTATTGGTTACAAAGAGGGTCCCTTTACTTGATTGGTGCACAAACAATGTAATGACCAAGCAAATGATGTCACAGCTGAGACCTGAAAGATTAATTGACATTAGTTGGGCAAAGGGGAAGACTGTTGTAGGCATCAGGTATAGAAGTGCATGGATGCCAAGAGCACACGGAACAGTGTAGAAACTAAAAGAATTTCAGTGTAACTGGGATATAGAGTGGGGAGCATGGAGAGGGATCCCACGGCAGCAGGGGTAAGGCTGCAGAGATAAAGTCAGATCAGCAGACATCACTAGTTGCTGACTCACATCCATTCTTTCTTCCTTATTAAAGATCTTCATATTTATTTGGGCCTAACTGCACTAGTCCTGTAGGGTGAATCATGACTAATATGAGCCAATTCCATCAATCTTATGCAAGTGATTGGTTAAAGGTGGGCAAAATATCACAGTCTGGTGAACAAGCCACAAGTGAAAGTCACCTGAAAACTTAGGAAAATGTTTTCTCCCTGATACTGGAAAGGTGTGTGAGGTGAAAAGAGAGTATTCTCTTTCTCACACTGTCCTTTCTGCTTCTGAATGCGATGTTCACTGTCTGATGTTAGGAACTAGAGTATGTAACATGTGAACAGAGAGCTACAAATTTCAGAATGGAAGACAGTATGATGATGTGAAAAGACAGGATGATAGAAAGAACCACGGTTCTCCGTTGAAGCAGAAACCCAAACTGGAGCTGCTTACCTCTGGATGTTCTAATAAACAATAACTATCCTGATGGTTCAGGCCACTATTAGTTAGGTATTCAGTGACTTGCAGCTAAATTCTTCCCAGCACAGCAAGGTATTTCAGGATTTTGTAAGAGGAACATATATCATTGGGGTCAAGCCTGGGAAGATATTTGCAGAATATGTGAAGGCCCACATTAAGAAGAAAGCATAGCAAAGACAGAATGTAAAATTGAAAGAAATTCAGTATGGTTGGAACTTAACCTGTAAGTTTTGAGAAATGAAGTTCAGATATAGGTGTGAACTAAATCGTGGAGGTTCTTACAATCTAAGTAATGACATTTAGATTTTTTTTCCCTAAGGGCAAAGAAGTTATTGATGCTATTAAGAAGAGTTAGGTGATCAGATTTGCAATTTTAGTATTAATTATGGATGAACATTGCCTAAACTAGGTTTCTAGCAGAGGAGTTGGAGAGTAAGTTTCAGAACAGGTAATGGAATCACTAAGATTTTGTAGTCAATTAGATTTCTATGATGAGAAAGACAGAGGAAAAGAGAATGATGCTCAAACCCAAATTTTTGTCACAGCAACGGGAGAAGGAGCAAGAAACTCATAAGGAGTGAAGACATTGGTAATAGAGATATTTTTTTTAAAAAAGCAATATCTTAAATATTAGTGGTTATCTAAATTTGAATTTTCTCATTATACAGTCACTAATCAAAAAGGTGCATTAACAATCCTTACAAGATTATGACTGACCAGAAAACCTTAACCAATTTGAAGAAACCAAATTCCTAACCATATTTCTTTTCCAATGACCACCTTATTTCCTTCCAGAATAAAGGAAGGGTTGGGTGTACGCTGGGAGATTAAGAACCCCACAGAGACTAATGTGTGCATCAAGGATGTATTTATCAATTAAGGTATTAACAGTTCTGATATAAATTTAATAATCTAGTATTAAGGTGAAGACCTCATGCCTTAACTTAGCATATTCACCAGGGCCCCGATCAGAAAAACTGTACCTTCAACCAAGGAAAATTCAAGAAGAGTTCATTACAAAGGGACACTTTACTAAATGTTGCTAGACTACAGGGGAACTACAAAGGACAGTACAGTCACTTGGGCTAGAAAAAGAAAAGTTGTCATCACTCATAAAAAGGGACAAAAGAAGGGGCAGTTACTAGAACCTACCAGAAGAGAAACATGTATGTAAGACCACCTTGAGAGAAGTAGTTCTTTAGTCTAGGGACATAGCCAGCAGGAAGCAATCACTCAGGTAACCAACCAGAGGAATAAATTACCCTGACTTCACTCTGTTGCTTCATCCCGATTTTCTGCTGGGGAAATTAGCTTAATTAGATGAACCCAACTGAAGGACCTTCTCTAAGGCATCTCTTCAATATACTCATGTAGTTCAGCCTGCACCCATGTAGGGGTGGAAGAGGAGAGAGTTAGTCTGGAGGGATCAGTAGTATATATCCAGCATAATCATAGGTGGAAATATTATCTGAATCCATTATCTATGTCAAAATGAAACTCATGTGAATTTAATAACTAGGCTTTCAAACACTGAGAAGATGAAAGGCTAGAATAAAGACAGAAAAGTTTTAGCTGAAAAAATCTGCATTGATAAAATAAGTGCTCACCAAAATCTAATTAAGTAGTTTTAATTAGTCTTTCCTGCTATGGATATTAGCCCGTATTTGTTTTTAGCCATAACAGCTTTGTGGGAAGAAGAAGGGAACTGTAATAGGATTAATTATGAATGAAAGTGAGCAAAACTACAGTATTAAACTACATTACTAATTAGCCATTACTTAAAATTATAATTGTGTTTTAGTGAATGATGCTTTTATGGTTAGAGTGGTATGATAATTGTTAATGATGAAAGGAAGAAATGGCAATAAAAGATTTCTTAATTTGATTTGGGTTTTGGAGAGCATTTTATACATCATAGATGCTCCTGCATTGAGTGTCATCTCGATTCACCCTAGTACTGAAGACATACCAGGATGTTTGGAGAGCCCATCTTATGGGTCAGCTAGGGCTCTATTTACACAGAGATTGAGGTGTTGCCTGAAGAGGAGTAAGTCCTAGAGAAAGACAGAGTCAGAGAAATCAAGTTACTTCAAGAAGAAAAAGTCAGTGTTTCTGAAATATGGCATAATGTCAGTTCCATCTTGCTCTCAGCTCAAGCTTGTAGGGATTCATGCCTGAGTGATAAAGAAAGGGAATTTAATGAACAGGCAAGGAAAAACTGAAAAATAATTATTTTACAAAAACCTACCAGGAACAATAAAAGAAGGCTTCATATTGCAGTGATCAAAAGTGCCACCTTCAATGCAAATGGCAGGATATTTGATGTCACATGTAACAAACAGACTTGAGGAGACATTGATGTGAATCTGTAGCAACGTGAATACCCTCATCAATTCAAGATATTTAACATCCCTATGTTTCTTTTAGAGGTTTTATTTATTTATTTGACAGAGAGAGAGAGTACACAAGCATGGGGAGCAGCAGGCAGAGGGAGAAGGAGAAGCAGACTCCTCGCTGAGCAAGGAGCCCGACTTGGGACTTGAGCCCAGGACCCTGAGATCATGACCTGAGTCGAAGGCAGACACTTAACCAACTGAGCCACCCAGGCACCCCTTAACATCCCTATGTTTGATACAGACAAAAGAATCCCTATCATCCAGTACCTACAGTCTTGAGAAAGGGTTGATAGACCACAGTAAGTGCTGTCATTGTGTCCTTAGAAGGTCTTGGAATACAATAGCTTCTTTGGCCATCGGCAGCAGTGGAAGACTTTCCAGGGCAATTTGGAATACAATACAATTTAAATATAGAAAGTCACGGTAGAATACTGGTAAAACAGGAGAAGGCAAGGCCAGAGAAATAGAATTTTTCTAATAAATTTATAAAGATAAAGGAAACAAGGATTAAATGACACATAAAGCTGAATAAGGGCTTTAGCATCACATAGATTAACCAATTAGCCTCTTTGCTATCCCTCAAAATCTTGTACATTGTCCAATTTAGTCTTTTAACAAATGTTTGGCCAATTTTGCCACTCATGCCATTCAATATTACAGTCAACCCTTCCCCTCAACTTTCAATACTTGTATTTTATACTCTTCCTCAGGTTAGGAAGGGTAACCTGAGAGTTACATAGTATAGTATAGCTTTACTTTGACCCTGTAATAATCTCTTGATTATTTATATTTTAAAAAATCAAAATACCACTAGTAATATAAAAAATACCTTCTTGGGAATTATTATCAATTTTTAATTATTCATTCACTTAAAGTATTTATTAACAACCTGCTTTGTGGGAAAAAATACCTTAGTTTTAAATTTTTATTAATATTTAAATTTTTTTATATTTTTAGTAACTGAAGGGTGAAAAAGAGGAGGGAAAAGAAAAAGAACACCCAATATTTGCCATATGGTAATTTCAGCATTTTGTATGAACAAACAGCAGTGAATAATTTAACTTAATATGTTAGTTATAATTGATTTGGCTTTTTAAAGTATCACAAGTAATGCTTAACTCCATTGATTTTGGTTTTGTGCTTTTTAAAAAAAAAGTGATGTCTAAGTAGATAATAACTGAAAATATATATTTGAAATAAGTTATATGTGAAAAACTAAAATAGCTCTATTCAGCAATATAACGATGTTACTTTTACCTACCTCTGATGGCATTATAGGTTTTCTAATGTATTTTCATTATCAAAAAAGTATTACCTCTAGGGAAAACAACATAAACCAAAGCTACTAACATTTTTCCTGTGGTCATATTTCTAGCAACTCATTTTTCTTGTTTAAGTCCTATGGTTTCCATTTTAGAAATTTATAACATTGAGTGACGAGAAAAATAATCACAGCCATAAGATTTTATTTCTATATGCCAAGTTTACACTAAGATTCTAACGTTAAAATCAATTTATTAGAACAATTCCAGAAAAGACAATATTTAGCTTAAGCCATATATGCAAAAAGTGGGTATTTATAGTTATAATATTTTATTCACTCTTAAATGTGTCTTTCTCTCCAAGGATTTTGTTTTAAGTGTTAAGCAGTGATGCTAAGGATTTATGTAATGAGGTAATATGATATTATAAACTAGTATACATTCATGGTCTTGTCTATGGCATAAAATCTAATCTCCATATCTTCAGTGACAACTTTTAACAAATTTAATACCATATCTTTTACTAGGTTTGGGGAGGGGGAATATGGTTTATTGGATGGAAGCTTTAGACTGCTATTTTCATCACTTACATAAAATTTATTGGTAGCCAATCCTTAGGTAAACACAAAGAAAATATTTAGATCTGTTTAATAGAACTTTTCATTCAGTGTGAGAGAATATTTGTGCTGATCTGGACATTTTTATGAAATGATTTAAAATAGGTTTTATTATGAAATGACTGACCACACAATATTTATCTTTTCCCAAGAAATAGGCAGTCAGTTCATTGATTAAGAGTTTAATCTTATAATTTTTCTCAACTTTATCAAGGATAATTTCAAACCCCAAGGGTTTTAGTATATTATTGATTAAGTAGTTCTAAATAGTCACCTTGTTATTCATTAATAAGTAAGAATATACTAATGTGATATCATTTATGAATAATATCAAAAGTAATATCAGAGTTTCAGATTAATTGACCATAGCTTATGTTTACTACAAATGGAAAAGCATTTTTCATATGAATAAATCATCCTCTTTTTCATGTCATATTCCTGCAGGTGCTAGGTTTATAGTCGACATTTAGTAAGTGAGCTACACTCAGTAGGATGTAATGAAGACAATTTAGGCATAATTTAATATCTTAAGATGTGAGGATAAACTGTTTGGGGTACTTTCATCATTTGGATAGTAAATAGTACAAGGCCAAAACCAAACCTAAAAAAAAAAAAAAAAAAAAAAAAAAAAAAACCTTAGAGGAAAAGATTATTTCCATTCCTTGTAACACTATAAATACATGTCAATACTCTGTATGAAGTATTTGTTCTGCTAGTTCTGGGCAAGAAGTATCATCTTCATGTATGATAGATCACTTGCAGGAAATGTATATCTATAATCATTATATCCTGGTCCTAAAACACTTTTCATCAAAATTACACCCATTTTTCTGTGTTTTCTAATAGTGTAAAACATTATTCTTTTTATTCCATCTGAATGTATTAATATGTAACAAAAACTAAGATTTAAGGCTGTTAGGAATGCAGCCAAACATCCAGTTCCTGGGACATGCTTTGCTTCCCATCCTTAGAAGATCTCTTTAATTTGGGAAGTTGAGGTGATAAGCAACACCCCCAAACTGCCATCCATTTTGGCTTCTATGAGGGGAAATTTCAGCGAGCCCTGGGTCAGTAACTCTTTTGACTTAGAACAAAATTAACTTTGCTGATAATTCTGCTCTGAAATTAGATCTTAGGCTCAGTAATTAGATCCCTGCCCAACTACTACAAATTCAAATTTTTCCCCCAAACCCTAGTCCTAGGTAATCAGCAAAAGAAGATGATTACATCGACTTGATAAATGCAGTATGTTCTGTTCCTCTCTTGGAGACATATGAAGAAATTAACAGACTAAAAACTGAAAAATTCTACAAAAGAGAAAACTGTTGAATTGTATTTTACTCATTATTGGTCATACATTTATGACCAGAAAATCATAGCACATTACCAAACCAAGTAAACTTTAAATTCAAATTCTGTATCAACCCTGGGCTAGTTATGTAATTCCAAACTGCAAGCTCCCCTAGAGATCAGAATCTCATTGTTAGTGGCCTAGAACCCAAAAATATGAACTTTTGAGCAATCTGCATGAAATTCCAGTAACAGCTAAATTTGGGAACTTTGGACCTATACCCCCTCCACTTTGACCTGCCTATAATTTGCAGCAAAAGCAAACTCTCATCTAATTACATACCATTGGAAAGTTCATATACTCAGTATTTAAGTCTCTGCATTTAAGTCTTTTTTTTTCTTCTTTTTTCTTTGTTTTTCCATTTGTTTTGATTCTTAAATTCCACATATGAGTGAAATAATATGGTATCTGTCCTTAAAAACTGACTCTTTTTAAAAAAGTTTTTATTTAAATTCCAGTTAGTTAACAAATAGTGTAGTATTGGTTTCAAGAGTAGAATTTAATGATTCATCACTTACATATAACACCCAGTGCTCATCACAAGTGCCCTACTTAATGGCCATTGCCCAGTTAACCTCTTAAATATAGAGAACAAACTGGTGTCACCAGAGGGAAGGTAGATGGGTATCGGATGGAATAGAAAAAGGAGATCAAGAGTACACTCATCTTGGATGAGCACTGAGTAATGTATAGAATTGTTGAGTCATTATATTGTACATCTGAAACTAATATAACACTGTGGGTTAACTGTACTTCCATAAAAAATAAATATAAATAAAACTCACATACTTAGTTGACATTGCCCAATTTCCCAGAATGCCCCACATTGTTTGTCACCATCCTCTGCTAATATAATATAATATAATATAATATAATATAATATAATATAATAGCTGTTCTCATGGAGAAGAAAAATGTTTTAAAGTTATATTATATGTCAAGTCAGTCAAATATTTACAGAGCACCTACTCATGCCAGATCTCTGCCTGGTACTGGAGGAAATGAAATTAAGTAAGGTAAGACTCATGTTCTTTAATAGGTAGCATTCCAGAGAAGATGGAATCTCAGATGATGGAGAGGAAAACCAAAAACATTTTATTTAATAGCTTTAAGGAAAACCTTCAAATCTGGTGCCAGTTATAGATGCTCAAGGACTAATGGAGGAAAAAAGTATTATTTATTCATTCACCCTTTAATAATTACCATATTTTAAACTTAACTAGTTTTCTATCCAACTGAACTGCATAAGCCTTCTTCCTTCTTTAGTTCAATCTTGGTTAATGGCCTTGCCATTCAACTTAGTCATTCTAACTAAAATTTCAGAGATTTCTGTATTTCTCATTCTGCCTTATTAGCTGCATTGAATTCATTGCCAAGCCTGGTGTCCTGGCTAAGGAGTTGGAAATTTATCATATAAACCAGGAAAAAGTCAAATACGGTCACTTTTGTTGTTTATCATTTTTTTGTTTAGAATGGCAAATATGGATGTGGTGTAGTAACTGGATGGGGAAGGGAGAGACAGAGTGGATAAAGAAAGCCAGGACACCGGTTAGGAACTATTCATAATCCCAGAGCAAAACTATGAGGACCTGAATTAAAGCAGCATTTGTAAGTGCGGTGGTTGAACCACGGGAGAAGGGGCTAGAAACAGACATGAGATTCAATTCTGATATAGTCAATAAGGCTTGGTAATAATACATATACCACAATTTCTTTATCCATTCATCCACCAATAGAGACATATTGTTTCCATGTCTTGGCTATCATAAATAATGGTGCTTTGAACATTGAGGTGCAAATATCTTTTTATTTTTTCATGTTTTTTTTATTATATTATGTTAGTCACCATACAGTACATCCCTGGTTTTTGATGTAAAGTTCGATGATTCATTAGTTGCGTATAGCACCCAGTGCACCATGCAATACGTGCCCTCCTTACTACCCATCACCAGTCTATCCCATTCTCCCACCCCCCTCCCCTCTGAAGCTCTCAGTTTGTTTCTCAGAGTCCATAGTCTCTCATGCATCATTCCCCCTTCTGATTACCCCCCCTTTTTTTATCCCTTTCTTCCCCTACCTATCTTCCTAGATCTTATGTTCCATAGATGAGAGAAACCATATGATAATTGTCTTTCTCTGCTTGACTTATTTCACTTAGCATTATCTCCTCCAGTGCCGTCCATGTTGCAGCAAATGTTGAGAAATCGTTCTTTTTGATAGCTGAGTAATATTCCATTGTATATATGGACCATATCTTCTTAATCCAGTCGTCTGTGGAAGGGCATCTCGGCTCCTTCCACGATTTAGCTATTGTGGACAATGCTGCTATGAACATTGGGGTGCATATGGCCCTTCTCTTCACTACGTCTGTATCTTTGGGGTAAATACCCAGTAGTGCAATTGCTGGGTCATAGGGTAGCTCAATTTTTAACATTTTAAGGGACCTCCACACTGTTTTCCAGAGTGGCTGTACCAACTTGCATTCCCACCAACAATGTAGGAGGGATCCCCTTTCTCCACATCCTCTCCAGCAATTGTTTCTTGCCTTGTCAATTTTTGCCATTCTAACTGGTGTAAGGTGGTATCTTAGTGTGGTTTTGATTTGAATTTCCCTGATGGCTAATGATTTTGAACATTTTTTCATGCATCTGTTAGCCATTTGTATGTCATCGTTGGAAAAGTGTCTGTTCATATCTTCTGCTCATTTTATGATTTGATTAAGTTCTTTGTAGATCTTGGATACCAGTCTTTTATGTGTAGTATCATTTGCAAATATCTTCTCCCTTTCCGTGGACTGCCTCTTAGTTTTTTTGACTGTTTCCTTGGCTGCGCAGAAGCTTTTTATCTGGATGAAGTCCCACAAGTTCATTTTATCTTTTGTTTCTCTTGCCTTTGGAGATGTGTCATGAAAAATGTTGCTTTGGCCGATGTCGTAGAGGTTGCTGCCTATGTTCTCCTCTAGGATTTTGATGGATTCCTGTCTCACATCGAGGTCTTTCATCCATTTGGAGTTTATTTTTGTGTATGGTGTGAGAGAGTGGTCAAGTTTCATTCTTTTGCATGTAGCTGTCCAATTTTCCCAGCACCATTTATTGAAGAGACTGTCTTTTTTCCACTGGATGTTTTTTCCTGCTTTATCAAAGATTTGTTGCCCAAAGAGCCGAGGGTCCATTTCTGGGTTCTCTATTCTGTTCCATTGGTCTATGTGTCTGTTTTTGTGCGAGTACCATGCTGTTTTTGTGATCACAGCTTTGTAGTACAGCTTGAAATCCGGCATTGTGATGCCCCCAGCTTTGTTTTTCCTTTTCAACAGTTCCTTGGTGATTAGGGGCCTTTTCTGGTTGCACACAAATTTAAGGGCTGTTTGTTCCAGTTCTTTGAAAGATGTCATTGGTATTTTGATCGGGATAGCATTGAAAGTGTAGATTGCTCTGGTTAGCATGGACATTTTAACTATGTTAATTCTTCTGATCCATGAGCATGGAATATTTTTCCATCTTTTTGTGTCTTCTTCAATGTCTTTCAAGAGTGATTTGTAGTTTCTAGAATATAGGTCCTTTACGTCTCTGGTTAAGTTAATTCCAAGGTAACGTATGGTTTTTGGTGCTATTGTAAATGGGATGGATTCCCTAATTTCTCTTTCTTCAGTCTCATTATTTGTGTATAGAAATGCAACTGATTTCTGAGCATTGATTTTGTATCCCACCACGTTACAAAATTGCTCTATAACTTCTAATAGTTTGGGAGTGGATTCTTTTGGGTTTTCCATGTAGAGTATCATGTCATCTGTGAAGGGAGACATTTTGACTTATTCTTTGCCGATTTGGATACATTTTATCCCTTTTTGTTGTCTGATTGCTGTTGCAAGGTCTTCTAGTAATATGTTGAATAATAGTGGCAGGAGTGGACATCCTTGTCGTGTTCCTGATTTAAGGGAAAGGCTTCCATTGAGAATGATATTTGCTGTAGGCTTTTCCTAGATGGTTTTTATGAGATTGAGGAATGTACCCTCCAACCCTACACTCTGAAGGGTTTTAATCTGGAAAGGATGCTATATTTTGTCAAATGCTTTTTCTGCATCTATTGAAAGAATCATATGATTTCTGAATTTTTCTTTCTGGATAAAATCTAAGACCCTGATCAATTTGGGAATGTTGAACCACACTTGCATCTCAGGGATGAATCCCACTTGGTCATGATGGATAATCCTTTTAATGTACTGTTGGATTCTATTAGCCAGGATCTTGTTGAGGATTTGGGCATCCATATTCATTAGGGAAATTGGTCTGTAATTCTCCTTTTTGATGGGGTCTTTGCCTGGTTTGGGGATCAAGGTAATATTGGCCTCATAGAATGAGTTTGGTAGATTTCCTTCTGTTTCTATTTTTTGAAATAGCTTTAGGAGAATAGGTATTAATTCTTCCTTGAATGTTTGGTAGAATTCCCCAGGAAAACCGTCTGGGCCTGGAGTTTTGTTTTTTGGAAGGTTGTTTATCACTGCTTCAATTTCTTCATAATTAATTGGCCTGTTTAAAAAAATCAATTTCTTCCTGTTACAGTCTTTGTAGTTTATAGCTTTCTAGGAAGTCCTCCATCTCTTCCAGATTGCTTAATTTATTGGCACAAAGCTGTTGATAAAAGTTTCTACTAATCCTTCCAATTTCATTGTTCTTGGTTGTGACCTCTTCTTTTTCATTCATAATTTTATTAATTTGGGTCCTTTCTCTATTCTTTTGGATAAGTCTTGCCAGTGGTCCATCAATTTTATTAATTCTCTCAAAGAACCAGCTTCTAGTTCTGTTGATCTGCTCTACTCTACTCCTGGTTTCTAATTCATTGATTTCTCCTCTTATCTTGGTCAACTGCTTCCTCGTGCATGGATTAGGTCTGTCCCTCTGTTGCTGTTCCAGCTTCTTGAGGTGAGATTATTAAAACTGCATTTTAGATTTTTCTATTCTTTTGAGTGAGGCTTGGATGGCTATGTATTTCCCCCTTAGGACTGCCTTTGCAGTATCCCATAGGTTTTGGACCATTGTGTTTTCATTCTCGTTGGTCTCCATAAATTGTTTAAATTGATTTTTGATTTCCTGGTTTATTGAATCATTCCTGAGCAGGATGGTTCTTAGTCTCCAAATGTTTGAGTTTCTTCCAAATTTTTCCTTGTGGTTGAGTTCTAATTTCAAAGTGTTGTGGTCTGAGTATATGCAGGGAATAATTTCAGTCTTTTGGTATTGGTTGAGACCTGTTTTGTGACCCAGAACATGGTATATTCTTATGAAGGTTTCATGGGCATTAGAATAGAATGAGTATTCTTTGGTTCTGGGGTGGAGTATTCTATATATATCTATGAGGTCCAACTCGTTGAGTATGGCATTCAAAGCCCTTGTTTCTTTGTCAATTTTCTGCATGGGTGCTCTGTCTATTTCTGATAGTGGTGTGTTGAGGTCCCCCACTATTAACGTATTTTTATCTATATGTCTCTTTATTCTGGTTAAGAGTTGGCTTGTGTATCTTGCTGCTCCCCTGTTGGGGGCATAGATATTTATAATTGTCATATCCATTTGTTGGATACATCCTTTAAGAATAATATAGTGCCCTCTGTGTCTCTAACTATAGTCTTTAGTTTAAAATCCAATCTGTCTGATAGGAGAATTGCTACCCCGGCTTTCTTTTGAAGTCCATTGGCGTGAAAGATGGTATTCCATCCCTTTACTTTCAGTCTGAATGTATCTTTAGGTTCAAAATGAGTCTCTTCTAGACAGCAAATGGATGGGTCATGTCTTTTTAACCAATCTGCAACCCTGTGGTGTTTTATGGGAGCATTTAGGCCACTTACATTGAGACTGATTATTGAGAGATATGATTTTAATGATGCCATGTTGCCGGTAAAGTTTTTGTTTCTATAGATTGTGACTTTCTGTTCTGTATCACTCTTGGGGCCTTTTTACTTTTATAGGACCCCCTTAATATCTCCTGTAGGGCTGGTTTCATGGTTACAAAATTGGTCAATGACTGGTGATTCTGGAAGGTCTTTATTTCTCCATCAATTCTGAATGACAGCCTTGCTGGATAAAGGATCCTTGGCTGCATGTTTTTCTCTGAAAGAGCTTTAAAAATGCCCCCCCCCACCCCCCGCTGAACCCTTTCTCTCATTCCAGGTCAGTGTAGACAGGTCTGATGTAATTCTGATACCTTTGCCTTGGTATGTGAGAAATTTCTTTGCCCTGGCCACTTTCAATACTGTGTCCTTGGATCTAATATTTGCTAATGCACTATGACGTGATGTGACATGGCGTAGGTTTGTCATGGTTGAGCTTGGGAGGGGCCCTCTCTGCCTCTTGGACACAAATGTTTGTTTCCCTCGCTAGATTAGGGAAGTTTTCAGCTACAATTTGTTCAAATATCTCTTCTAGACCTCTTTTTTTCTCCACCCCCTCGGGGATGCCAATGATTCTGACATTGGAATGTTTCACTGAGTCAGTAATCTCCCGTAACCTACATTCCTGAGCGTGGATTTTTTTTGAGTCCAGATTCTATTCTAGCTTTCTCTTCTACTAACCCATCCTCCAATTCGCTGATTCGTCTTCTGCCTCATTCACCCTGGCCGTCAGAGCCTCTAGTTTTGTCTGCATTTGATTCATAGAATTTTTAATTTCTGCCAGATTCACTCTCATTTCCACCCTTAGAGATTCTATATTCTCATTAACATTTTCGTTAATACTTTTTTCAAGTTTACACATCATCTTGACCATTGTTACTCTGAATTCCATTTCCGATAATTTGGTTCTATCCATATCCATTAGTTCTGTGGCAGAGGCCACAGACTCATTGTCTTTTCTTGGCTGGGGGGGACTTCTCCTTCTCGTCATTCTGATGAGGAGAGGTTGTGGGCTTGTCCAGAGCCCAAATTATTGACTGGGACCCAGGCTGTGCACCCTTGTTTTGTAGGGATCTTAGGGATGTGGGCTTCTTGATTTTTCAGCCTGCCTTCTGAGGGAGGGGCCTGCCATGCTGATACTCAGGCAACCCTGTTTGGGTAGAGTCTCCGTGTGCCCTGCGAGGGGAGATGGGGATGGGCACACTGTGAGCCCATATTTCCAGGCTTTTGTTCTCTGGCAGCTTTCCTTAGCAGTTTGCTGTGCCTCTTCTGAGAGTCAGAGCAGCAGTGGCCGAATCTCAGCCTCTGTCTCAGAACAGAGGGATCGCGGACCGTTCTCCACTGCTGTTCTGGCCACTTTAACTCTGGTTCTGTTTGTGCTGCTAAACCCTGCAGCATCCCGGGATGTGTGCCCCACACCCGGTGTCCCAGCCCTCACTTCCAGGGCCAGCACATCTCTGTCCTTTGTGTTTCTAACATCGCCAGCTGCCAGCCGCCAGCCGCCCAGCGCTCCGGAGCTCCCAGTCTCAGTCTGATTCCATTGAGCACACCGGAGCTCTGGTTTTCAGACTGGTCGCGTGGGTTCCCCAGCTCACGGTCTCAATCTGCTCTCTCGAGGGTGCCGGTCCATGAGTCCACCCCGCTCCCCCGTGCAGGTGGCTGCCACTTCCCAGCACCCAAATGTGGTGGCTCCCTCCCCCTTCCGTTTATCTTTCAATATCTGTGTGCGGTTTCACAGCTCCCCACTTCGTACCTCAATACTCAGCGCTGGAGATGTTCATTTGTAGAGATCCAGATATATCTTCCTGCGTCTCATGCTGATTCCGTGGATGTTCAGGATGGTCTGGTACCTCTCCAACTCAACTCAGGGGACCGGCTGAAAAAGGGGTCCCCTACTCCTCCGCCATCTTCTGAAGAGACTGCAAATATCTTTTTAAGTTAGTTATCATTTCCTTTAAATATATTGCTAGAAGTGGAATTGCTGGATCCTATGGTCATTTTATTTTCATCTTTTGAGGCTCTGCCTTACTGTTTTCCATAATTATACCAGTTTACAATTCCACCAACAGTGCACAAGTGTTCTCTTTTCTCCACATCCATGTCAGCATTTGTTACTGCTTGTCTTTTTTATGATGGCCATTCTAACAAGCATGAGGTGATATCTCATTGTGGTTTTGATTTTCATTTCCCTCATGATGGGTGATATTGAACATCTTTTCATGTATCTATTGGCCATTCATAAATCTTCTTTGGACAAATGTCTATTCAAGCCCTTGCCCATTGTAAAAATTAGATTATTTGGATTTTTGCTCTTGAATTAGTTGTATGGGTCTTTATATATTTTGGATATTAATCCCTTATCAAGTATATGGTTAGCAATTTTTTCCCTAATTTCTGTAGATACCCTACTCACAAAGAAGTACAGCATAATTTCCCATTCCCTAAGTGCTCTACACATGTGACTTTCTTCCAAAGATCACACAATAGAAGGAAGAGAAAAGAATAACTTTACAGTGCAGAAGTGTGACAAAACTATCTCAGATAATCAAGGTTAACATCAACAGTGATAAGTCGTTGATAGCATGTATACTTGATGTGATGTCCTGGAAATGGCGTTTTATCTCTATAGTTTTCCTCCCTCAAACCCATAACTCCATTCTTATCAGAAGAAAAATCAGACAAATTCCAGTTGACAAACATACTACAAAATACCTGATCAGCCTTTTTAAAAGAGTCAAGGTCATCAAAAACAGAAAGTCTGAGAAATTATCATAAGCAAGAGAAGCCTATGGAGACATGCTCACTAAATAGAAAGTGGTACCCTGGATAAGATTCTAGGTAAACACCAGGAAATCTGAATAAAAGATGGATTTTTAGCTAATAGTAATGTGTTGATATTTTTCCATTAATTGTAGCAAATTTACCGTGTGTTACTAATTTACTAATATAAATGTTAATATTAGAGCAATCTGGGAGTGGGGTATGAAAGAACTCTCTGTACTATCTTCACAATTTTCTTGTAAATCAAAAACACTTTTAAAATTCAAATAATATAAAAATAAGGTAATATAAAATAAAATTAGATTCCCAATCCAGTCTTAGAATTCCAACATCCAAATAATAAATTTCAGTAAGTGAAAAAAAAAAAAAACTTGAAGAGCGAATAATTCAACAAATTTTTTCCAAATCAAAGAACATCAGTTTCAAGATTTAAAATTTGCACCATGTACAGCTGTGTTTCCAGCTCAATAGATGAAAATAAACTCGCACCAAGGCATGGCATTATGAACTTCAGAACACTGGGAACAAGAAAATTTCCTACAACTTCTCATTAAAAACAACAGGCCACATAAAAAAATATTAAGAATTGTTATAACCTCCATTTTCCCATAGTAACATTGAAAACTACATAAACACCTTAAAAATTCTAAGTGAAATAAATTTTTTTTAAAGATTTTATTTATTTATTTGACAGAGAGAGATAGCCAGCGAGAGAGGGAACACAAGCAGGGGGAGTGGGAGAGGAAGAAGCAGGCTCGCAGCAGAGAAGCCTGATGCGGGGCTTGATCCCAGAATGCCAGGATCACGCCCTGAGCCAAAGGCAGACGCTGAACGACTGAGCCACCCAGGTGCCCCTGAGTGAAATAAATTTTAATCTAGATTTCTATACTGTCAAACCTTTAATCCTTAAGAACCAAATAAAGCCATTTTTGGACTTGCATGACCACACACATACACACACACACACACACAAATTACTTCCCATGTACTGTTTCTGGAAGATACTATCAGTCTTTAAAAAGAAAAGATAATTCAAGATGAAGGAAGACATGAGCATTAGGAAGCAAGGGATTTAACGTAAGAGTAAAACAATACAGGGGCTCCAGGATGGTTCAGTCGGTTAAGCATCTGCCTTTGGCTCAGGTCTTAATCTCAGGACCCTGGGATCAAGCCCCACATCAGGCTCCCTGCTGAGTGAGGAGCCTGCTTCTCCCTCTCCCTCTGCCTGCCACTCCCCCTCTTTGTGCTCTGTCAAATAAATAATATTTTTTTAAAGGGTAAAACATGGAGCATCTGGGTGGCTCAGCCATTAAGTGTCTGCCTTCGGCTCGGGTCATGGGTCATGATCCCAGGCTACTGGGATCAAGCCCCGCATCAGGCTCCCTGCTCAGCGGGGAGCCTGCTTCTCCCTCTCACACTCCCCTTGCTTGTGTTCCTTCTCTTGCTGTCTCTCTCTGTCAAATAAATAAATAAAATCTTTTAAAAAAAGGGTAAAACAATATATCCAGGATAATGGTGATGCAATAATAAAACATAATAGCTGTCTAACAAGCAAAGTGAGAACCCAGTCAAGTTAGAAGGTCCCAGAAGAGATTTATAAAAATACCTGATGTATCTGTGCATATGGAGAAGAGACTCAGGCAACTGTTGGATTAGGATTGAATGAATCATACACAGAAAATTAATATTGAAAAATGTTACTATTTTATATATATTAAAAATATAAAATGAAATATCTATTTCATTTAAAAATGACTGTTAAATGAAATATTGACTTAATTGGCTTCTATATATAATATGTATTTATATATCATTTATTACATATTATATTTAAAATGTATATATTATGAAAAGGCACAGAGAATAGGTAATGGGAAATGTTTATATGATAGAATCACAGGGATGAAAGAAAGCAAAGTACATTTTCCTATAGTGGAATGGAAAGCTCCTAAATAATGCTAAATATTGGAAAACTGAGACTGTAATAATATAAGCAATATAGACATGTTATTTAGAGATATGGAGATAATCATCAAACTGTAGATTCACATAAGTGTACATAAAAATTTATGTACATAAATTTATAAAATTTAAAATAAAACTTATAAAATTTATTAAAAACTATAAAAATTTATAAAAATATATTTACATTCAACATATTAAAACATGCATTTATTGAATTTCTGTTTTGTGACAGGTTTGGCATAAGTGTTTCAGTGCATACCTTATTTAAATTAAAGGTTTTGGGAGGATTTTTAAAATTTTATGTACAAGGAATGTAACAAGATTAACTTATGCAGAATGCTGCCGACTACTCCTGCTGTCTGGGAGAAAAAGAAAAACTTGTATCTACAACTCTTAAAGATATATGAATAATGGAGAGAATCCCATTCCTCAGGACCTCCAATGCAATTTCAGTTTGTGTTTCTACTGTTACAGGTGTGATTGTCTTTGGCCCCTTTGACAACAGATGGGAGTAAGAATCCAGGTGGGCATATTACTATGATATTTATGAAGAAATTGATTTTTCTTCTTTTCTATAAGAATGAGAAACATCAGTACTTCAGTATGCATTGCTCTTGATTTCCCCAAATAAAATAATTCATTTGACTGCCAGGTTTTGATGAACTGCAAGTCCCTGAAGAGGTTACATTGAGTAAAATGTCATTTACATTGAAGAGCCAAAGTTATGAGATTAAGGCCCACCCACGGTGTGCAGAAATGGTGTGTCACTTTTGTCTGTTTCTCACCACTGTAATTAAAGAAAGCATATCGTTGATAGCTCCCAAATCCTTCATAATTGGTGATGTGAGCTTTTTTCTGATAGGCTGAACTCTTCTGAAGACTGCCCCCTTTTCTTTGAATTAAGAGAAATTTGATCAACGCTTAATCTATCGCTAGCCACAAATGTTCAGTTCTAACTCTCAGCAAGTTACAGTGAAACCACAGACCCCAAACTCATCATGAAGTTTTTTTCCTCCTGCTTCCTTTTTTTCGTGCAACCCCAATTCTACCTTATTTCTTTCCCTTACTAATCTGAAATGCCTCTGCTTTACCTATCACCAGTAACAGTTACTGAATTCTGAGGCATCAATGATTTTCACCAATTTTAAAATGAATCAGATCTGCCACCTCTAGCTCTTTTCTATGGAGATACATTCCCAAGAGACTTGTTCCTTTTCAAGAGAAGTAATTTCTTACTTTGTGGGACTGTGAATTAAAGTTCACTGCTTTAAAAAATAATAATAATTTGTTTTCCAAGTAATCTAATATGTTCATTATTTGGTAATAAAGAAGAGTTCTAGAAAAAGTTAATAATTCTCCCTGAAACTCTATCATCACCTATGTCCAATAATTTTTCAGAATAATAAATGGAAAACCTCTGAGCTCAAGTGATGTTTGGCTCAACCAAAGTCAGCATTCATCAAATGAACAAAAAACTCAGCAGATTTTTTTTAAACAACTTATACTAAGTTTGGATTATAACTGAAATTTGATTTCAGAAAGGAAATTTCAGTACTTTAAATTACTTCCCAATGACTAAAACAGAATTATAAACTCTCTTTACTAAAATTGTACTGCTTTCTATAATATGATTTTGACATACTTATTATCCATTAAAAATCTAAGCTATAACAAAAATTGGATATATCTATATTTTTATTCTTCATTTACTTTGAAAACTTATCTAGACTACTATGTCATATAATTTGGAAAACTCCCTGAACACATTTTTCAAAAATGGATCTTTTACTCACTAAAAACAGAAAACAAATCGATTTCTGGTTTAAAAAAAATTAAAGTAACAGCACGCTTCTATTTTCTGCCTAAATGTAAAGGCTCCTTGGGAAGCATTTTCACTAGTGATTGTAAGTTAACTTTTCTCCCCAAAGAAAGCATTATTCATTTTTACCTAAGGTCACCTTAGTTCCATTATGCCACCTGGGTTCCCACATATGACTAAAATCACAAAAAGAACATTTCTGAAATTAGAAATAGATGCTGTCCTTGGCTTTAAGAGTTTATTAGGGAAGACTGCACAATTATGTCTGACTTAGTATCAAAAGAGGTGCTTCGGCTAATTTTTACTTATTACGCAGTTTTCTGAAACTCTCTGTAAGAATCATATGAGATTCCATACAACATCAACTTATAACCATGGATATGGAACAAATTCCATGATTGTAGGTACAGATATCAGAAGACAGGAAATAAAGCTTCTTTCTCCCACTTCCCAATCTTCATGGTCTATTCACCACTTACCTGCACCATTATTTTTTCTCAAGAAAAGTCTTACTCTTTATGTTGGGGTAAGACCATCCAGAGCAGTTAAGTATAATATATAGCTCCCTTTTGAATAAAATTTGAATAAAATTAATTCTGAGATATCATGCATTAACTTAAAATATTTGTTTTCAGGGGCGCCTGGATGGCACAGTCAGTTAAGTGTGGGACTCTTGGTTTTGGCTCAGGTCGGGATCTCAGCGTCCTAAGATCCTGCTCTGTGCTCAGCGGGAATTCTGCTTGAAGAGTCTCTCCCTCTGCCCTTTTCCCCACTCTCTCCCTCTGTCTCTCAAATAAATAAATAAATCTTTTAAAAAAATATTTGTTTTCAGATGCAGCTTTAATATATAAACAAAAATTGATAAAATTCACTAGCTTATATATCTTATGTATTTTAATTTTAAAAAATTAAACAAAAACAAAATTACAAAATCAATATGCTCTGATGTAAAAATATTAAAGTAATGGATCGTGTTTCACTGCTAAACATCCATTACCTAAGTTAAGTTTAATAACAGGGAATTCAATTACATGTGCCTGACACTTATTTCTATCATCTTGGTTCTTTTGTGTTTTAGCAATGAACAATCACACAGGTCACTGCAATTATTGTTTTTGTTTTAGCAATGAAAAATTTTTAACCATTGGTCAGCTATCTTATGAGTTAATAAATTTAATACTGCAGCCAAAGTACAATAGTGAAAGAATTTTAAAAATATGGTTGACCAAACAATGTTTCATTGCCTATTTCCTACTAGTCTCATATTTAGTTGGGGTATACAAAAAGAGTATCTGCTCAAGAAATTCACTGAAAATGTGAGGACAGTATTTACTACAAAGCATGCTGCATTTTGTGAATTTGTGTTTTGCATTTTGCGTGTGTCATGTGATGGTTGAATCCTCCCACCACACTCTCTATTCAAGTCCCTGAACAACTTCCAGTTTTATATAACATCATATATATACACATATATAGTTATATGTATTTATACGTGTGTGTGTGTGTGTGTGTGTGTGTGTGTGTGTGTGGTCTTCCTTGGGCACAAGCTAGATGTTGGCAATTATGCTAACAGAGACCTTGAAATCATATAACATTCTGTTATAAAGTTGTGTTCAAATTTTTCAGAATATATGTGTAATTGTCTTAGGATATCATTAAACAAAAAAAATCTTTAAAATATTAAAATATGGAAAATCCTATAGAAATCAAGATATCCAGAATATATGCCTTTGGGATACCTTAGGGGTTTAAAATCTCTATAATCCTAGAAACCCTGATTGTTTCCTAAATGTCTGTTTGTAGGAAAGGGAGCAGATGGAAATAAAAAGGGCGTGGACACTAGGCATGGCCAAGAAGCTGCTTCAGAAGGATAGAGTGTTGTAAATGGGCCAGAATAAGTTAAAATAAATTAGAAGTCAGAACACTGGAGGCAGCTAAGCCTTTTCTCAGTTGGGCTGATGCTGGATTGTCCCAAATGTATCTACATCTAATCCTTCTTTCATGTTGTTAATGTATTTAAAAATAAAATTATTTAATCATAATGTTTCAATGAAGTGTAAATGTAGGCAAATTCCCATTTGGGGGCTAACTAGTTGTCAGAATTAGCCTTTTTACGTGTCTAAGAAGGAATGTGATGGCAGAGAAAAATACGCATCTTTCCAAAATAGTATTTTGTTTGTTTTATACAACTAAGAAGTGTGGGGGAAAAAATGAAGAAAACATTGAAACTAAGGCAAATGCAACTTAATAATTCTGTTATGGAGGTGTGGGGCCTGACAAATGTGCATCAGATTCCCTTACTGACCCACCATGCACTATTTCCACATCTTCTTTAAGATAGTTGCCTGGAATTAGTCACTTAATTTTACCTAATCTTTTCTGAATGAGACCCCAATGTGTTACATTAGCACTGGACTAGAAAGGGAAGGGATTCATACAGAATATCATAAAGGAAAAAAATATGTATATCTATTTTTTAAAAAAGATTTTATTTATTTATTTGACAGAGTCAGAGACAGCCAGCGAGAGAGGGAGCACAAGCAGGGGGAGTGGGAGAGGAAGAAGCAGGCTCCCAGCGGAAGAGCCTGATGTGGGGCTTGATCCCAGAACGCCGGGATCACGCCCTGAGCCGAAGGCAGACGCTGAACGACTGAGCCACCCAGGCGCCCCTCTATCTACATTTTTGATTTACATCTATGAGACCACATACATAACACATGACATGTTGTTATCCACATATCAACTACAAAGATATAGACATGGTGTCCAAGGAAGGCTCTGACGTGAGAATGGACTGACAGTCTACCATGCAGATGCCTTGGTGGGGAAATGTAGAGGGAATGGTTCCACTATGTATTTCTAACCTGGTCCACCACTCATTTCCATTGTCAACAGCAAGTGCTTCTCTGGTCATATGAAGAAACATATTTTTCTACCTTTGTCGATATAAAAACATTTGGGTATATATAAAGTGATTATGTGATTACATATGTAGAATATTTATTTATATGTAGCTATATAGAGATACAACCTGTGTCTCCAAATTTAAGCTCTTGATTAAGACCACTTTAATTTGTAATCTAAGAGCATTGCTGTTCTGAAGCTGATTTGTAAGAATATTTCACTTTCTATACTGCATTCTTTTTTCCCATCTTCTTGCACTTTCTTTTGCTTTTTTCCCCCATAGTTGCCTGACAGGCAATCATAATGGTGTGTCTTATAAGCCTCCTTTTTAAACAGTCATTCTATTAGAAAATTCTTCACTCTTTTGTAGGTTAAATTTAAATTAAATACAGCTGGGTCTTCTACAACTCAGGGCATATCTATACCTGACTAAATTTAATATAACTGCATCTACCACAAACTGTCAACACTCCAGTCAACGTTAGACATGAGATGCATGTGTTTCTAGCCTTTGCACACATTAACTTCCATTGCTAGTCTTTCAAAGTCTCTAGAGACCAAGGATTGAGAAAGAAGATAACCGAAAAGAATCTTTATAAGAGTTCTTTTTAAAGGAAAAACTTTAAAAGGTGAATTGATTTATTTTTCCAGAAAGTAGACACGTTAGGGAAATGAAAGAGTTGAGTCCACTAATGACTATAATAAAGGACCTAAATTTATTAGTAGAGAAGTGGGCTATCAGATTATCCTCCAAAATAGCTCATAGTAGAACATAAATAAGAACAATCTCCCAAACCATTCTCAAAAATGCACTTTCATCAGGAGTAAGTAAGAATTTTAAGGTTCTGTAGATTGGGGGAAAAAAAGAAGAAGAAGAAGAGTGACTAACCACAGGTGACATTAGATTTCAGCCATCAGTCTAATCCAATCTAGAAATTAAAGATGTGCTGCATGTTCTTAAAGGGAAAGACAGCCATGTTATCACAGAGAATCCAAGTGATTTATAGTGTTATATAATATTCATACTGTATGAGAGAATGTTAATTGAATCCTTAATAGCTTTTGGAACAGAGAGCTCAAACCGTACTAGTCAATATAAAATGCAAGATTTAGCAGAAGAGTCTAATTTTCATTAGCGAATAACTGAGCCATCAAGTATCTTAATATGGTGGTACTTCAGAGATCTGGTTTTAGGAAGGCAGTCTGATCACATCTGATATGAGCAGTCTCACCCCCCACACACCAAATCCTATAAATAAGATATATGTAACATTGCTCAAAAGTGAAATGAATACTATTAGTGGTTCAGAGTATGAGAAATCCATAAGAAACTGAAAAACAGAATGATTGGGTGGGTAGCCTTCACAGTATGGCCTGCACATTGAGCATATTCTAGGCTATCGGGCTTTAATGACCCAGAAGTTTGTAGCAAATTTGAGCATGACCATGGTGGCAGAACCCATGAGAGAAGGACATCCAGAGACATGAACAGAATGTGCAACTGGAATAACAAAGTGAGAGAAACCAGAAAGGAAGAGATATCTACACCATCCCCTAATCCCAGGGCCAAGCAGCAGGGTATGGGGTATCTTAACATCCGCAGGAATATTTATGTAAGAGTTTGAGGAAGAAAAACAAAACAGTGATGTAGTTGCATATCCTTTCTATCACCTTCCTCTAACAAAATGGACTACAACCTTCAAGTAGTTCCCAGCCCTCTCATAGGATGACTCTCTCACACCATATGCAAAGATAAACTCCAAATGGATGAAGGACCTCGATGTGAGACAGGAATCCATCAAAATCATAGAGGAGAACAGAGGCTGCAACCTCTTTGACATCGGCCACAGCAACTTTTTTCATGACACATCTCCAAAGGCAAGAGAAACAAAAGAAAAAATGAACTTGTGGGACTTCATCAAGATCAAAAGCTTCTGCACAGCCAAGGAAACAGTCAAAAAAACTAAGAGGCAGCCCACGGAATGGGAGAAGATATTTGCAAATGACACTACAGATAAAAGACTGGTATCCAAGATCTACAAAGAACTCAAACTCAATACACGAGAAACAAATAATCAAACCAAAAAATGGGCAGAAGATATGAACAGGCACTTTCCCAATGAAGACATACAAATGGCTAGCAGACACATGAAAAAATGTTCAAAATCATTAGCTGTCAGGGAAATTCAAACCAAAACCACATTGAGATACCACCTTATGCCAGTTAAAATGGCAAAAATTGACAAGGCAGGAAGCAACAAATGTTGGAGAGGATGTGGAGAAAGGGGATCCCTCTTACACTGTTGCTGGGAATGCAAGTTGGTATAGCCACTTTGGAAAACAATGTGGAGGTCCCTTAAAAAGTTAAAAATAGAGCTACCCTATGATCCAGCCATTGCACTACTGGGTATTCACCCCAAAGATACAGACGTAGTGAAGAGAAGGGCCATATGCACCCCAATGTTCATAGCAGCATTGTCCACAGTAGCTAAATTGTGGAAGGAGCCGAGATGCCCTTCAACAGATGACTGGATTAAGAAGATGTGGTCCATATATACAATGGAATATTACTCAGCCATCAGAAAGAATGATTACACATTTGCAGCAACATGAACGGGACTGGAGGAGATCATGCTAAGTGAAGTAAGTCAAGCAGAGAAAGACAATTATCATATGGTTTCACTCATTTATGGAACATAAGAAATAGGAAGATCGGTAGGAGAAGGAAGAGAAGAATGAAGGGGGGGGTAAACAGAAAGGGGAATGAACCATGAGAGACTGTGGACTCAACAAACTGAGGGCTACAGAGGAGAGGGGTGTGGGGGATTGGGATAGGCCGGTGGTGGGTATTAAGGAGGGCACATATTGCCTGGTGCACTGTGTGTTATAAGCAAATAAAGAATCATGGACCACTACATCAGAAACTAAGGATATACTGTATGATGACATAACATAATACAAAATTATTATTAAAAAAAAGAAAGATTAACAACTGCTATAAGCCATAGTACTTTCTCTTTATAGGCTATTTCTAAAATAAAAAGGAAGAGTGGATCTATTTCTAAAATGTACAAAACATGTTTTTTGACTGTCAGAATAAAATACACAGAGCTAAAAAAAAGAAGAAGAAGAAGAACCCAGTTATATAGACAAAGTCCATTGTGTTTCATCTAATTAATATCTATTTCAAAATCAAGTATGGTTCAATATTAGAAAACAATGTAATTTCCTACATTAAAACAAGAGAGAAATTGCATATGATCATGTCAAAACATGTATAAAAGTTATATCATAAAATTTAACATCCATTTATGATAAAATATCTAAGCAAGATAGGAATGAAAAAGAATGTTCTTAATGTTAATAAATAATATCTTAAAAAATCTATAGCAAGGATATATTCTTTCATCTATATTTCAATGGTAAAATATTGAAACTTTCATCCCTCAAGTGAGACAAGGATGCTTACTTACAACTTCTGGGCGGTGTTGTAAGGGAAGCAGTAGCCAGTGATATTTAAAAAAAAGGGCGTAAGGTTTGTAAAGGAATAAGTAAAAGGTCATTATCCACAGAAGTCATGTTTGTTTACTTAGAAAATCCAAAAGAATCTATAGACAAACTAGTAGGATTGTTAAGCATAGTAAGTCACTGGATACAAGATCAATGTTAAAATATTAATTGTATTTCTATATACCAGCCACCAAAAAAAGAAAAATTAACCATTAATGTACCACCCAGAAACATAAAAACCTTTGAAAAATCTAACGAAAGATATGTATAACTTTACACTGAAAATTATAAAACACTATTGAGAGAAAATTTAAAGCCCTAAATAAATTGGGGAGTATACCAAATTTGTGGATTGAGAGCCTCAGTATTACAAAAATGTTAATTCTCCCCTAATTAAACAATAGATTCAAGGCAATTCCTGTCAATATTTCAACAGTACTTTCAATTGACCAGTAGATTTAAAATTCATATGGAAATGAAAAAGCCTTTGCAAAATCTGAGAATGGCCAAGGCATCTTTGAGGAAGTAGAACTAAGCTGATGGATTGACAATACCTGATATCAAGACACATTCTGAGGTTATGCTAATTAAGACAATGTGGTATCAACCCAAGATAGACAAAGGAAACCCTGGCACAGAATAGAGTCTAGAAACAGACCCCCATATATTTAGCCACTGTTGATGTTGTTTTTTTGTTTTTTTTTTATGACAAACATGACACACAGTGTAATAAGAGAAAGTATGGTCTTATTCATAAATGGTGCCAGATGGATTGGATATTCATTCAGGAAAAAATGAATCCTGACCTCCTACCTCACCCTGGATAAAAAAAAAAAATTAATTCCAAATGGATGGGAGATCTAAATGTGAAAGGTAAAAGAAAGTTTTCAGAGGAATATATAGAAGCGATTATGATCTTGGAATAGGCAATATATTCTTCAAGAGAACTCAAAAAGCAGTAATGATAAAAGAAAAAATATTTAATCGAACTCTCAAAATTAAGACCTTCAATTCAACAAAGAGAGTGGAAAGGCAACACAGAAGCTAGGACAAACATATCCAATGAAAGACTCATATAAAAAAAATATAAAGAAATTCCAAATTACAAAGAAGAAGATAGACAAAGCAATTTTTCAAATGACAAAAAACTTGGACAGACATTTCACAAAAGAGATGATCAACATGGCAATAAAATATGAAAAAAAAAGCTCAACTTTATTAGATATCAAGTGAACGTAAATTAAAACCACAAGGAGATACCACCACAGAATGACCAGACGGAAAATGCCAATTGTCAACCAGGATGTGAAGTGAACAGAATCCTCCTACATTGCTGTGCATGATGGTGCAAATTGGCACAAACATTCTGGAAAACTGGCAATGTTTGCCAAAGCCAGAAATATGCATTTTCTATGACCCAGCAATTTCACTAGTAGCTGCATACCCAAGATAAATGCACACAAATATTCACCAAAATTCATTGATTAAAATACTCAGCACAACAGTATCCACAATTGCCTAAAAATATGCTACCCAAATACCTATCAATAGTATAATTGGTAGATATGTCATATATTCATAAAGTGGACTATTTATACAGTGATGATATGGATTGAAATCTCTACAACTATGTGCAAAAATATGGATAAAACTCACCTGTATAATCCTGAGTAAAAGAAGTCAGACACATATGAATATATTCAGAATGCTTTCATTTATATAAATTATATAAAGACAAACCCGATCTAGGCTGTAAGAAGCCAGAATACTGACTATTCATCAAAGATGGAATACTGACCAGAAGGAAGCATAGTATGGCTTCTGAAGGTATGATCACATTCAGTATCTTAACCTGATGCTCATTGGTTACATGGGTAGGTTTAGTTTGTGAAAATTCATCAAGCTGTGTGCTAATGGTATGTGTATTTTTATGTCTACATCAGTACTTTGTTTTAATTAATAGTTTTTTGGTATAGCAGTTATCTAAAAGCAAAAATAACTAACTGTTAAATTCCTAGAAAACGTGTTTATCAGGAGATATACTAGACCTTTTTGGAAAAGATTCCTGTAAATTTTACTTAGTAAACATAAAAGAAAACAAAAATGAATGGAAAGCTATAATGTGTTAGTGTTTGGGTATACTGAATACTGTAAAAATGTTCATTTTTCTTTATTTGTCTGTAATTTCAGTCTATTCCAACCCAATGCACAAAAATTGTTTCTTATGGCCATCGACAAATTGATTCTTAATTTTTATGGAGTCAGAATGCCAAGACAATTTTAACAAAAAAGAACGAAAGACTTTACTCTATCAAGCAGCAGAATAAAATATTTAAAACCCTAGAATTTTGACCTCAGGACCATTCATACACAAGAATTTAGTGTGCATCCCACCTCAGAAAGGAAAATTTACACTTTCCATTAAGTAGTGTTGAGAAAATTGAAAATAAAACAAAATGAAGATAGATGCTTACTCATACCATACAAACATAAATCTAAATGAATTAATGTCTCAAACGTAAGAATGTAAAAATAAAACTAAGCAGGTATTAAAGGAAAAATATGAGCATATGCTTATGATCATGTAGCAAAAATTTACAAAATCATGAAGGCTTCTGGACCTTGAGGGCATCATACTAAGTGAAATAATTCAGACAGAGACAAATACCATATGATCTCACTTAAATGTGGAATAAGAAAGAAAGAAAGAAAGAAAGAAAGAAAGAAAGAAAGAAAAAAAGAAAGAAAGAAAGAAAAAGAAAAGGGAGGGAGGAAAGAAGAAGGAAACCTAACTCATAGATACAGACAACACATTACAGATCAGTGGTTTCCAGAGGTTGGGGGTTGTGGTGAGCAAAACAGGTGCAAGTGGCCAAAAGTTACAAACTTCCAATAAGATAAGCAAATCTTGAAATATAATGTACAGCATGATGACTACAGTTAACCATACTATATTGGATATATGAAAATTGCCAAGAGAGTTGATCTTAAAAGTTCTCATCATAAGAAGAAAAAAATTATAACTATATGTGGTGATGGATATTAACTAATCATCATTGTAATCATCATTTCACAATGTATACATATATCAAATCATTATCTTGGACACCTTAAACTAATACATTGTTATATGTCAATTATATCTCAATTTTTAAAAATAAAAAGCCCAGGAAGGAAAAAAAACTGGTAAACTTAAAAAGACAAATAATGCACTGGGTAATAGTATTCATCACTTAGATAATAAGATGAAGAATTGGTATTCAGAATACATGAGAAAATTCTACAGATGAAAGAAAAACGTTTATTTACATAGCAAAGCATGTATGTGCACAGGTAATCCACAGAAAATAAAAAGCAAAAGACCAATAAAACCATAAAAAGATGATAGGTCTCAATAATCAACAGGGAAATTAAAATTAAAACAAAAAAGCTAATACCATTTTTTTAACCTTTAGCAAAAACTACAAGTTGAGGGAGCACCTGGGTGGCGCAGTCGTTAAGCATCTGCCTTTGGCTCAGGGCGTGATCCCAGTGTTCTGGGATCGAGCCCCACATCAGGCTCCTCAGCTAGAAGCCTGCTTCTTCCTCTCCCACTCCCCCTGCTTGTGTTCCCTCTTTCGCTGGCTGTCTCTGTCAAATAAATAAATAAAATCTTAAAAAAAAAAAAAACTACAAGTTGATTATATCAAGCATTGATAACGGTGAGCAAACAATCTCATTTACTGCTATAAAAGTAAACCGTGAATTGCTATAAGTATAAATTGGTAAAGACATTTTGAAGGGAATGTGGCATTATTTCATGATGCCACTTTTCAGTACAATATTTACCCTAAAAATAATACTTCCACATATATGAAGAAACTTGTGCAAGAATGTTCATTATGGTATTGCTGATGCTAAAAGCAGGGATAGAAAGGAGAGAAAAAAATCTTTAATTGAGCAACTGCTAAGGACACTGTAGTTAAATATAGCTACATCTACTGATGTGTGCATATATGATATAAAATTTTGCAGTAGTGGTTAAGATAAATCTATAGGTACTACCTTTCTTGTGATAGCTTTCTGTGTACTTATACTATGGGGGTAGATTCACATGCACTGACAAGATCAGATCTTCAAGATCAAGTGGGAAAAAAGCAAGTTGAAGAAAATGTTACTTCATTTAATGTAAAGATGCAGATTTAAAAAGTAAGAATAGAAATACACAATAAAATCTTTCCCTTCACATACAAATATTTTATATAAATTTATAGAAGAAAGGTCTAGATGAATAGACACACACACACACACACACATTGGTGAGAGTGATTATCAGAGTTAGCAGGGGATGGGCATTTGAAAGGGATCATCAAAGGACAGCGTAATGGACAGTTGTTAGTTTTACTCTCCAGTACCTACTCTCCCATCTTAATGTCCACTGATGCTGCTTTTGGAGAAACCCCCTGTGTCAACCAATAGGCTTGGGTGAACCTGAACACTCCTCATCCAAAACTGAAACAGGTGAATGAAACCCAAGCAATCAATGTATTCCAGTTCTCTAGAAACAGTGAGTGGCTCAGGACTATAAATCGAAACAAATTAAGAGTCAATTCTGGAAACTGGAAGAAGGAAAGTAGAAGCAATTGCAGTCATCTTGCAACCTGAGAGCAAGAGCTTGAGAACATGCCAGCTTTGTGGTGATGGAGCCAAGATCTACATAAAGAGAAAACTGGGGTCCTGCCACCATTCAAACCCTGGGGAAGTCAAGGGCTTCCATCATACTAATCTGTAACTCCCTGCAAGCGGGGAAGACATTTGAGTTAACTTCTCAGTCATTTGTCACCAGAGTTTCCTTCAATAGAGATCCCTTGGGGCGTGCCCGGGTGACTCAGTCATTTAAGCATGGGACTCTTGATTTTGGCTCAGGTCATGATCTCAGGGTCATGGGCTCGAGCCCCGTGTTGCACTTCAGGCTTAGCTCAGCGTCTGCTTGAGATTCTCTCTCCCTCTCTCTCTGCCTCTCCCCCCACTCACTCAAATAAATAAATAAATAAATAAATAAATAAATAAATAAATAAAATCTTTTAAAAGAATAGAGATTCCTTGGGCTTATCTTTTTTGTTATAACTTTTACTAGGAAAATTTGTTCTCCTGCTATATAATATTTCTAATATCCACTTATTCTTATGAGTTTAATATTTTTATTTGAGGTTTTATTAAAGTATTACAGGCATCAAATATTTTTCAAAATATAACACATTACCAAAGAAGTAATCACTTCAAGTCCTTTTTAGAATTACATAGATATAATTAATACATATATATCATTAGAAAGTAATTATTATCAGTGGAATCCAACAAGATCCCTAGACTAAACAACAGAAATGGTGCAGTTATTTTCCAACTCCTTCCCTTCCCATTATTGCTAACAAAAAAGTGGGGGTCCTTCTTTTAAAATGTTGCTCTCCAAAATGCCAACATGGGCAGCGTGAAATTTGTAGGTAAAGAGACAAAGCGACTTCTTGTAACTGTTGCGCTTGCCTGAAAAGAAAGTACATCTTTGAATAGGACCTTTAAGATAAAGGTTCTTTTGTAATCTTCCCTTTTCTCCTTGTGCTTTACATTCTGTTCTCTTTTCTGAAGCTCCTGGAGGAGTTGGAGCAGGAGAGGACCCATTCACCTCCTCTCTGTGTGTCTCTGCTCTCTGTACAGACAGCTGTGCTCTTTGCCCGGAACGAGGACGTGGCAGTATTCAACTGGGCATTTTCTACTTCAGTTTTTCCCTTTGTGACTCATTTTACCCAGTTCTAATAAGACCATTGAGAACATGGTTTTCTCCTAAAGAAAACAAAGTTTACTTCTTTCTCGATGGCCATTGGGCCTAAATGTTCACATAGACGGATGGTGTCTCTCTGTGAAAGCATGACATTCATCACTCCAGCTTCGCCACAGAGGTGCCGATTGTGGGATAGAGACACCTGTTTATTGCAAAATGCGCCTCGTCCACAGTCATTTCACATGTGTGCTAATAGGCCAACGGATAATTGCCGACAGTAATAACTTTCGGTTTCCAGATACCAATCTGACTTAACAAGCTACATAAAAATGTGTAGTTTATATTCTCCTTGTGTAATATTTCCATGGCTACTCAGTCCCTCAATTATTTTGTAAAATGACGCTGTTGTTTACAATGCTGGATTTGTATAACCAAAACAAACAGGTGGTCTGTCTGCCACAAACAGGCAAGCCAGATTGTTAATTGTAAATTAATCTCGAAGAAATACCTGGTGTGGGGTTTAGCATCAATTTACTTAGCAGAAGAGTAATTTTGTAATCCAAAGCCTTCTTGGAAAAACTATGTCATTAGTAAATTGAATTGTATGTTAAAAAGACAAAACAAGTTAAAATGACATGTGCACACACTTTTTTTCTCGGACTTCGAAGGCATCGTGCAGACGGAACTCCAGCATCCCACTACCGGTCAGTGCAAGGCGCCTCCCTCTCACTGCTTTATTTTATTTTTTTTAACTTTAATTTCCTCTTCTCACTCTTATTTCCATTCTCCTACCTACTCTAGTTGCGTTAATTCATGTCCTTAAAACGTATGCCTCCTTCAAAATAAAAAGTTCTCTTTCATGTCTTTTTTTTTACTTTAAATTGATACATTGCTTTGATCTTGTTTTGATGCTTACTCTTCACTCCACATTGATCTAGTCACATTATTGTCTGCTTACTACTTACTGCAGCAGTGTTCCCTTGAATGCTATTATTCCATTTTGCTTATAACATTCCCTTCCCACTGAATTCAGTGAAGGCTTCTTTGCTCCTGCAAATCATGCTGCAGTGAGCATTCTCGCACACATCCATTTGTAACACTCATGTGGGAGTTATTTAATTCAACAAATATGTATTAAGTATCCAATAAGTGTCATGCACTATACTAGGCATGTAGGATATGTCACTGAACAGAAAAAAAATTAAAAGCCCTGGCCTTAAGGAGTTTATGTGCTGGGGCATTTTTTCTGGGGAATATATCCAGGAATGGGACTGCTGGAGTTTATGGCATACAGAGCCCTAATTTCATTGTCGAAATCCCCTCTGAAATAGTTTTACTGAGTTAAAACATGAATAATATATGAGTTCCCTTTCTCCCCTGCCCAAACCTGGCTGACACAGGGAATTACACAACTCTCTTATATTTGTCAACCTGATAGAAACAGCATGGTGTATCATTTTTCTGATTTCTAGAAAGTTTGGTATTTCTACATAAATCTCTAAACCACATGTGTGAGCTGCCTATTCATACTTGCTTCCAATTTTTCTTTCTTTTTTATTTTCAAGTATTAATAATTTTTCCATCAGATAATAAGAAAGATGAGGGAAAGGGCTAGAAAAAGGACAACAAACCCAAACGAAGAAGGCAGGAAGTAAATAATATGTAAATAATAGCAGGCTCAATGAAATAGAGAAAAAATGACCACAGTAAAACTTAATAGATGTGACATTTTTAAAAAACTGGTTCCTTGGAAAAAAACAACATAAAATAGAAATGATAAGAGGTAATAAAAACCAAAAAGAAGGTACAAATAAACAAAATTCAGTATAAGAAGAGAAAAGCAACTAGAGATACAATTGTGATGTTAAAATTAGAAACTATATATCATCAATAAATTTGGAAAAGTTAGATGAGACATTGAAACCTTGGAAATAAAATAACATGTCAAATCATTACAAAAACATAAAAACTAATATACAAATTTTTATTAAGTATAAATTAAAATGGTTATATAAAGAAGAAGAAAAAAAAAGGCCCACATGGCTTGAGAGTAACTTCTAACCAGTTGTTAATGATGATATATACAAGTTGTTACAGAATACATTTTATTTTCTTGTTTTTACTTAAATTCCAGTTAGTTAGCATACAGTATAATATTAGTTTCAGTTGTACAATATAGTGATTCAACACTTGCCTACAATACCCAGTACTCATCACAAGTGCCCTCCTTTTCCCCATCACCTATTTAACCCATTCCCCCACCCACCTCCCTTCTGGTAACCATCAGTTTGTTCTCTAGAGTTAAAAGTCTATTTCTTGGTTTGTCTCCCTCTTTTTTTCCCCCTTTGTTCATTTGTTTTGTTTCTTAAATTCCACATATGTGTGAAATCATAGGGTATTTGTCTTTCTCGGACTGACTTATTTCTCTTAGCATAATACTCTCTAGTTTCATCCATGGAGTTGCAAGATTTCATTCATTTTATGGCTGAATAATATTCCATTGTATATATATAAACCACATCTTCTTTATCCATTCATCAGTTGATGGACTCCATAATTTAGCTATTGTAGATAATGTTGCTATAAACATCGGGATGCATGTATCCCTTTGAATTAGTGTTTTTATATTTTTTGGGTAAATACCCAGTAGTGCAATTGTTGGATCATAAGATAGCTTTATTTTTAACTTTTTGAGGAACCTCCACACTATTTTCCAGAATGGCTGCACCAGTTTACATTCCCACCAACAGTGCAAGAGGGTTTCCCTTTCTCCTTATACTCACCAATACCTGTTGTTTCTTGTGTTGCTGATTTTAGCCATTCTGACAGTTGTGAGGTGACATCTCATTGTAGTTGTCATTTGTATTTCCCTGGTGGTAAGTGATGTTTCATATGTCTGTTGACCATCTGTATGTCTTCTTTTGAAAAATGTCTATTCATGTCTTCTGCCCATTTTTAAAATGAATTATTTGATTTTTAGGTGTTGAGTTTGATAAGTTCTTTATATATTTTGGATATTAGCCCTTTATCATATCTGTCATTTGCAAATATTTTCTCCTATTCTGTAGGTTGACTTTTAGTTTTGTTGATTGTTTACTTCACTGTGGAGAAGTTTTTTATTTTGATGAAGTCCCAATAGGTTATTTTTGCCTTTGTTTCCCTTGTCTCTGGATATATATCTAGAAAGATGTAAACAGCCAATGTCAAAGAGTGTTGTATTCTCCCCTAGGATTTTTATGGTTTCAAGTCTCACATTTAGGACTTTAATCCATTTTGAATTTATTTTTGTGTATGGTATAAGAAAGTGGTCCAGTTTCATTCTTTTACATGTTGCTGTCCCGTTTTCCCAATACCATTTGTTGAAGAGACTGTCTTTTTCCCATTGGATATTCTTTTCTGCTTTGTCAAAGATTAATTGACCATATAGTGTGGATTCATTTCTGGGTTTTCTATTCTGTTCCATTGTTCTATGTGTCCATTTTGTTTTAGTACCATACTATGAAACCAGGAGCTGGTTCTTTGAAAAAATATTAATAAAATTGATAAACTTCTAGCCAGACATATCAAAAAGAAAAGAAAAAGGACTCAAATAAATAAGATCACTATGAGAAAGGAGAAATAACAACCAACACCACAAAAATACAAACAATTATAAGAGAGTATTATGAAAAACTACATGCCAACAAATTGGTCAACCTAGAAGAAATGGATAAATTCCTACAAACCTATAAACTACCAAAAATAAAACATGAAGAAATAGAAAACTTGAACAGACCAAAAACCATCAAAGAAATTGCATCAGTAATCAAAAAACTTCCAACAAACAAAAGTCCAAGGCAGATGGCTTCATAGACAAATTCTACCAAACATTTAAAGAAAAGTTAATACCAAGGGCACCTGGTGGCTCATTTTGTTCAACATCTGACTCTTGATTTTGGCTCAGGTCAGGATCCCAGGTTCGTGGGATTGAGCCCCATGTTGGGCTCATGTTGGGCATGGACCCTGCTTAAGATTCAATCTCTCTCTCTCTCTCTCTGTCCCTCCCAGCCCCCTATTCACGCACACACACATGCATAGCACTCTCTCTCTCTAAAAAATTAATTAATTAATTAGTTAAAGAAGAGTTAATACCTATTCTTCTCAAACTATTCCAAAAAAGAGAAAAGGAAGGGAAACTTCCAAATGCATTCTATGAGGCCAGCATTACCCTGATACCAAAAACAGATAAAGACTCCACTAAAAAAGAGAACTACAGACCAATATCCCTGATGAACACGGATGCAAAAATTCTCAATAAAATACTAGTAAACTGAATCCAATAATATATCCAAAACAAATCATTCACCATGATCAAGTGGGATTTATTCTTGGGTTGCAAGTGTGGTTCAATATTGGCAAATCAATCAAAGTGATAGAACACATTAATAAAAGAAAGGATAAGAACCATATGATTATTTCAATAGATGCAGAAAAAGCATTTGACAAAGTACAAATTCCATTCATGATAAAAACCCTCAACAAAGCAGGTTTAGAAGGAACATAGCTCAACATAACAAAGGCCATACATAAAAAACCCACACCTAAATGTCATCCTCAATGTGAAGAAACTGAGAGGTTCTCTTTATAGTCAGAAACAAGGTAAGGATGTCCACTCTTACCACTGTTATTTAACAGAATAAATTTTTTAAAAAAGGAAAGTTGGACGTCTTGTTTAATGAGGCTAGGAAAATTATTTCAAAACCAACAAGGACAGTACAGTAAAAGAACAGACAAGTTACAAAAAAAAAAAAAAACTATCAAATTCCATTTTTGTCCACAAAGAATTAACTGCTGTACGAAATTCTCTCCTTACAAAATTACAAAACCAGCCAAAAGATATGAGGACAGAACAGGACAGTAATCTCCAAGAAAAGGGAAAAATGAGGTGAGCCCCATGACTGACCAAATGTATTTCTTAGAGATACTTTCCAGGCTGCAGCATAGAGAATGGAGACCCAGAGCCCAGTGGTCTTCCTGCATCGAGGAGACAGAAACTGGCATTCAGCAAACTAAGGAGTCTAGAACTGTGGGACAGGGCACTTGAGGGGAAAGGTCTGCACAGAGAAATAGTTCTGCAGGTCTGCAGGGGAATCCCTTTGAGACTTCCGCTAAGTACTCCTCTGTGTATACAAGAGCCCATGCTAGAACTACCAGAAAGCAGAACAATTTCCTGGGCTTTACAGAAGATCATGAGTAGTTGTGCTGCCACTAACCACCCTGGAGAAACTTCATAAGGATGGGCATTAGAATTTTCATGCATTAAGTGTCTTGCCTTAATAGCGAGACTAATTGAATAGTGGCGGGGGTGGGGGCTGGAACATGGCTGCTCTGGACTAGCACTACCTAAACATAAAGGAGATCCTTGAAAACTCATACAAATCCCAGGGAATTTAACTGCATGCCAGAACAAAGCCAAATGTTCTTTAAAATGGCCGGCATGAGTGAGATAATCTCAACTATAATAAAAAAATTACCAGAAGCAAAGAAGAAGGATAATATGATCCATAACCGAGATTAAAATCAATCAATAAAAGACTCAGAAATGCGAGAGATGTTGGAATTAGTAGAAAAGGACATTCAATATCCTGTCAGTATAAATTCACTCCACGTGATCACAAAGGTAATGAAAAATATGAAGACAATGGGGGGGGGGAATATAGGAAAAAGATAAAAATGAAACTTCTGAAGTTGAAAACTAAAAAATCTGAAATTAGACATTGCTGCAGGTCAGACACCACAAAAGGAAAGATATGTGAACTAAAAGACAAAGCAATAAAAATCTAAAAACAAAGCACAAAATGAAGAAACAAAAAAAAATCTTCAGTGACCTGTGAAATGATCTCAAGCAAACATGGTACCGAGTGAAAACTGGAAGGAGGAACAGAAGTGACAAGAAAAGAAATTCAAGAAATAATAGCTGAAATTTTTCCAAATTTGTTGAAAACTATAAATCCACAGATCCAAAAAACTCAGCAAGCCCAAAGCAGAGTAAATATCCATAAAATCATACTAATCATTGCTCATATTATCTTAAAAAAGAAACTTAAAAGCAGCCAAGGAAGAATATATTATGTACACAGAAACAAATATAAGAATGACTGCAGTGTTCTCGTGGAAACTGAAAACACAATGCAACTTTAAATTGCTGAAAACAAAAATATGTCAGTGTAGAAGTGCATGTCCAGAGGAATTAAATTTCAAAAATGAAAGTGAACTTCCTTCCTGCTTCTAATCTGGAAATGAGCTAGGAGTGGGATTCTGTGCATCAGTCCCCCGGCATGAGATAGGGGAAGCCAGTATCAGTCATCGCCATGTTTTGCCTTGTGCCCAATGGAGGTGGACAGGGTGCCAGCACTGTGAGGCGTGGCATGGCAGGATGGGGCTCCGATTTCTGGGGACCCTCTGCTCTATAAGCCCTGTCGGGTCCACTGTGAAATGGGAAGCCCACGCCTGTCTTTAGGCCAAGACGCAGGGATGCATGTGACCCCCGCAGGCCAGTGGCTGTGTTGGGGGAGAGAAAGAAGGGTAATTAAGAGGTAAATTTAAGGCAGAAGGGAGTGCAGGTGGCAGATTGCCACCACCTACAGCTTCAGTGCTGGGTGAGTCTGCTGTTGTTCATTTGATATATCTATTAAATTGATTTCATAATGTAAAAAAGAAAAAATATCCCAGATTCAGATGACTTTCATGGTGAATTCTACTAATTTTAGGGAAGAAATAATAATTCCATAAGAAGTCTTCCCAAATATAGATGAAGAGAGAATGCTCCCCACTCTTTTTACAAGGTTGGTATTAACTAGATAGCAAAATCAAACAGAGTAAAAGTGGAGGGGGGAAGGGGAGCAATAGACATTCTTCTTCATAGATTTAGTCTTAAAAAATAGTAACAAAATTTTAGCAAATCTAATCCAAGAAAAATCAATAAAAAACAATAATACATCATGGTTAAGTTGGCTTTATCCCAGAAATGAAAACTTGGTTCCACATTAGAAAATCAATCAATGTAATCCACAAAATTAATAAACTGAAAGACAAATTTTTTTCATTATCTCCGTAGATATAGAAAGTATGTTGGCAAATTTAATAGACCCTTACAGTATAACCTCAAAACAGATGAAGAATGAAAGGGAACTTCCTCAACCTCATAAAAGCATCTATAAAAAATTGATAACTAATATCATAATTAGTGGTAAAAGGCTGAGGGTTTTCTTCTAGGTTCACAAATACAGCAAGATGTCTGCTCTCACCACTCCTGTTTTATATTATACTAGAGGTCCTACACACTTCACAAAGGTAATGAAAAGAAAGAAAAAGCAAATATTGAAAAGGAATAAGTAAAACTGTATTTGTAATCCACATGATTATATAAGTAGAAAATTTTTATGAATTTACAAAAAACCTAGTATCTTAACTGAGTTTATGAAGATTCCAAGACATAAGATCAGTATATAATAATCAATTATATATTCACGTACTAGCACAAATAACTGAAAATTGAAGTAAAATACCAGTACAATTTATAATAGCATCAAAAATAAAAACATGAAATATGAAGAAAGAGAAATTTAAGAAAAATTGCCACATCTGAACTTTGAAATCTGTCAAAGAGAAAGAACATTTAAACAAATACCTTGCTTATTAATCAGAAGAGTCAATACTGTCAGCATGTCAAAATTTCTCATATTAATGTATGGATTCAATATGATACCAATCAAAATCCCAACAGACCCTTTTTGTGGAAAAAGCTAATTTTTAAATTTATGTGGAAATGTAAAAGGCCCACAATACCCGCAATAATCTTATAAAACAACAAAGCTGAAAGATTTATACTATCTGACTTTAAGACATACTATCAAGCTACAGACATCAAAACAGTGCAGGATTAATTATGGAATGAATAAATCAGGGGAGTAGAAGGTATAGCATAGGGAACTTAGTCAATTACATTGTAATAGCTTGTATGGTGACGGGTGGTAGCTACACTAACGGTGAGCATTGCATAACATATAGAGAGGTTGAATCACTATGCTGTACACCTGAAACTAAAGCAACATTGTGGGATGCCTGGGGGGCTCAGTGGGCTGGGCATCTGCCTTCTGCTCAGGTCATAATCCCCGGGGTACTGGGATTGCATCTTGCATCAGGCTCCCTACTCAGCAGAGAGCCTGCTTCTCCCTCTGCCTGCCACTCCCCCGCTTGTGCTCTCTCTCCCAGAGAAATAAATAAATAAAATCTTTAAAAATGTTTTAAAGAATAAAGCAACATTGTATGTCAACTATACTCATATTAAAAAAAAATTAAACAGTGCAGGATTGACATAAGGATGTCTATATGAATCAATAGGACAGAATAGAGTCCAGAAATAGACCCACATATATATTGTTACTCTTAAACAAGATTATCAGGATGATTCAAAAGGCGAAAGGATAATCTTTTAAATAAAAGAAACTGAAACAATTAAATATTTTATAGGAAAATAACAAACCTTAACTTTTACCTCATATCAAATATAAAAATTCATTCAACATGCATCATATACTTAAATGGAAAACTAAAAACTATAAATCTTTTATAAGTAAAAATAGGAGAGAAATTATTAGATTTTGTGTTAAACTAAGATTTCTTAGATAAGACAGTAAAGACCACAAACCATAGATAAATATTAATAAATTAGAGTATATCAAAATTAAAAGCAAAACTTTTGCTCCTTCTATATATTGTACAGAAAATTGAAAGGCAAGCCACAGATTGGGAAAGTATATATTTAAATTTTTTACCCAGAATGTAAAATTAACTCTTCATTCCACTTGAAAGAAGATATGCAAATGACCAAAAAGCACATAAATATGCTCATTATCATTAGTCATCAGGGAAATGCAATTTAAAAGTACAATGAGATACCAAAAAAAAAAAAAATAGCACATTTAAAAATAGCACATCATGTTATGATCTGGATTAGCCCAGGTAAGCAAGGATGGTTTATCATTAGAAATGCTCAAAAATAACAGGAAAACCTTAGTAGATGAAGAAAAAAAAGTTGTTAATTCCTGTATACAATAAAAACAAAATATGAATGACTAGGAAATGGGGAGTGGGGGGTGGAATTCTTTAACTTAATAAAGGCCAGTTGCAAAAATTTTTTATCGAACATGCTTAACTGGCAAACAAAAACAATAACCTTGAGATTCTATCTCCTTTAAGACAAGGAGCCAGATGAATTTGATGACTACCTTTCATAAAAGGAGCTAGATGAGCTTTCTCATGATTGACAAAACAAGGAGCTAGTTGAGGATGTTTGCTGTCTTTGCTTTTGTTCAGCATAGTAATGTTTAGGTCCTTGCCCATGCAATTGGGAAAGAAAACGGATAAGGCATGAAAGAAAAGACAAAAAAAAAATCATGTTTTTGTTTTTTTTTAAAGATTTTATTTATTTATTTGACAGAGATAGAGACAGGGAACACAAGCAGGGGGAGTGGGAGAGGAAGAAGCAGGCTCCCAGCGGAGGAGCCTGATGTGGGGTTCGATCCCATAACGCCAGGATCACGCCCTGAGCCGAAGGCAGACGCTTAACCGCTGTGCCACCCAGGCGCCCCCAAAAAAATCATGTTTTGAAAGATATGTGAGCATCTTCGTAGAAACCCCAACAGAATGAGGAGACAAACTAATACAACTTGTAAAACCCATAATCGATAAAAATCCTTTTTTGTGGTGGTGGGACAGTGGGGGCAGCACTCAGGGAAGAAATTCTGGAAGAAGCTGGAATTCTGCTAAACAAGGGGAGCAAGGACTCATCTCCGGTTAGGTTTGGGTTCCCTCTGAAGGATTCTGAGGAGAGTCTAAGGGAAGCTAAGATCAGCGCTGGATTGGCTGCTGTTTTTAAGGAGGAATTCAAAGATGCAGGCATTAACTAGGGATTTGGTGCTTTCTTAAGGTAAATGTGGCTAAGCAATTGGGTATTTCCTGTAATTAATGAAGCAAGTAAAGCAGATCTGGGGCAGCATGGGAGAGAACAATAATCACTCAAAGTGAATTCTTTGTGGCATTTTACAACTGCAGCATGACCTTGGGAGATACAATGTTAACTTTGCAGCTGACTTTATCTGTGTCTGTCCTCCCATACTGATTAATGGCTGGGCTGCTTCTTGCTTCTTCATTTAAAGCCGATTTTCACTCTTCAGTCCTGCACACTTTTTGACTCTTTCACAAATAAGGGAGACCTTAGCAAGGTGACCAGATAGACCACTTTACAAATTCAGTTGTTTTCTTATTTCCATCAAAAACAAGGAGAAGTGTAATTTAAGAAGTAAAATATAAGTTGAATATCAGGAAAAAGGGAGGCTACACAAAAAATGTTAAAATGCCATTTAAATAACATAGAAAATCATGTAAATAAATTTTATTGAAAATATCTTATTCTCGATTGGGATAACTCAATACTATAAAGATACCAATTCTCTTTGCACCCCCCACAAAATTAATCCTCGAATTCAAATTCATTCACACAGATTGAGGGGGAAGCTTAATACTAACTTTAAAATTCAAATGATAAAATATCGATAAGTATCTAAGGTAATCTTTTTAAAAGTAAACATGAAAGAGAACCGAAGAGAAGCACCCTCCTATGGTATAAAACCTACAACAAAATCACATCAATAAAATAATGTGGTATAGGAAAATGAATAAGCTAGAGGTCATGAAACAGCATAAAGAATCCAGATACAGACTTATCTATTCAGGGAAACTTGGTAGATGAAAGAGATGGCCTTACAAGTGACTGGAGAAAGAATGGATTATTTCATAATAGTTGCAGGGGGAAATGATTCACTATATAGAGAAAAGTCAAATTGGATCCCAATGTCATAGCATATGCAGATAAAAGTCCCACATCAATCAAACACTTAGACATTAACAATAAGATTATAAAGTTAACTGAAGAAATGTAGAATTCCCTTGTCTTCTCAAAATAAGTAAGAATTTACCTCTCAATGGAGCAAAAGGTGGACATTTGAGTGCATCAGACCTAAGGATTGTTCTTCATAAACCATAAAGTAAACAGATGGTGGAAGTTATTTATTTCATTGAGAATTTTTTAAAATTATAAATTAATTTACTAATATATTTACATTGTATATCAAATATTTATGATTATATAAATAAGATAATAAAGAATCTGCAATAAAATAATATATAGAAATATAGTTATTTGCATTTCCAATTGTCAAATGTCTAGGATATATTTGCACATTCCAAAATATCTGAAGATTTTTCTTCATGAATGGGAAGGTGCTTATTATTCATAGGTCACACAAATCATTTTGTATTTGGCAGTCTGTTGAAAAAGTGTAGGTTTCATAAAATAAAAGATAGACATCTATCCAAAATCATGAGACCAAAACAAAGTCATAGGAAATTGAAGAGTATAATTTGAGATGCCAAAATATGAAAACCCTTCTGCTATTTTTAGATTAAACTGATAAGCTGAAAGGAGTAATAAATACTCTAGACGGTATTGATCAAGAATTCCTAACATTTTACTGTTACTTTGACCAATATCAGTGTTACAATTGACAAACTCCTATAGTTGTATTTTCTATTTTCTTCCATTCTTAGAAGCTATTGACCCCATCATTACTGAAGAATACTATAATGCAAGTATAGAAATCATAAGCTGGGTATGATGCAACAGTATGAAAGCTTGACCTTAGTCAGCTTTGTAGGAGAAGAGTGTGTTTTTTCATTAATTTCTGTTTCATCCTAGACAATTATTACAATTCTTTCATAGAAGAAAAAAGCAAAGCAAATGTTTAAACATTTTGCAACTTTCAGCCTCATTGGGAAAGATGCTTTTATCTTTTGTCATGCTGTTCTTAGCTTAAAGCATCCTGTCTCTTCCAACAGAAATACTTGACAGCTGATATTTTCTTCTTTTATTTCTACTTCAACTGCTAATTGCATATTTACAATCTTTCAATCAAGAGGAAAAGAGAAACAGATTAGAAAAATTTTCTATCTGTCAACAGAACTATGTTCTATAATGAAACATCTACTCATTAAATATAGAGAACTTCATGGCATCAATAATAAGTGTTATAAAGGGCACAAAGGTATTATTAATTCTGAAGGAATGCAGGACTGTAAAAACAATAAGTCATTTTGACAGTTGCTCTGAAGACTATTACCAATGTTATGTTTACTTGACTAGCTCAATTTATAAAACAAGACCTACAAAAAAATCTACAGTTTAATCAATTGAGATGTGCTATTATAAACAACTGCTAATGGACTGAAGCTTTGCTTCTCTTAATGATTGAATTGTGACTGCATTTTTAAAAATTAGGGTAATTACTAGTGTGGGCAGTTTTGTGCATTTTTAAAAGAAGCTTAAACTCAATGAAATAAAACTGTAGAACAGATTTAATGAGAACATAAATGTGTCTTTTTTGAAGTTAAATTAAGCTAAAGATGCAAGTCTCTTTAAATACAATATGCAATTACCTTTTCAGGGAGAATTCACAAAGGTATTTGTTTATCATGCAAATTAAGAAACAATACTGGATTTAAATCTCCAACTATAGTCATTGATTAAATTTCTCTGTATAGCTCATGAAAATTCAATTCAGAATCCTAAAAAAATACTATTTTATCTTTGATTGGATTTTATTTAGTTAAAATAAAAATAAGTGAAGAATTTCATCATCTAAATAACCTAAGAGATTAGATGATAAATAGGGCTATAGTTTAGGGAGACATACTGCTTTTAAATTTTCTATTTGGCTTTGACTAACCCATGTGGAAAGTAGATTTCAGTGATATCATTAAGTTTTTAAAAATATAAATTATCCCTATTTGCATTCATTTCATATATATATATGATTAAGCCATTCTTTTGTATGGACTTTTGTAAGCATTAAAGGATAAGGACTGCACTGAAAAATACATAGTTGATTTATGGTCTTATGAATTGACATGAAATATTTCATAACATTTTATGTGCTTGTATTCATTTGTAGATGCGTGTGGGCATGTGTGGGTCTGTATGCATGAGTAGTTTGTGTATGTGAGCATGTGTCTGAATGGGTGTGTGTATTTGTGAATTCATGTGAAAATGTGTTTGAGAGTGTATGTTTTGTACATATGTCTGTACAATGAGTAAGTGTGCATGCATAAATCACACCAGAATTTAGAATTATGGCAACAGCAGCAAAACAGTAACAATTAAGAAAGAAAAAAATTTGATGATTTTGCAGATGTGATATTACCAGACACTTTTTTTTTCCTACTTTAAGGTAAAATCAATAGCCAACAAAAAAAGAAGACAAGGAAAAAGAAGACAAAGAAACTTTGGTAGATGATGTTTTAACAGGTGTATGCGTATATCCAAACTCCTCAAATCGTACACATTAAATTTGTACAGTTTTTGTACATCCATTATACCTCGATACAGATGTTGAAATAATAACCAATCAAAAAAGTTAAAGGAGAGGGTGGGTGGAATTCTGGAAAGAGCAAAAGTGCATGAAAGAGCATAGTTTTTTTGGATCTTTGTGAGTTTATACATACATGCACACACCACAAACACACATACACAAACATACACATATACAAAGTTAATGAATAGCAAATTAAAAATCCTTGGACAATATTTTAAACTAAATTAAATCTCCAAATTTCCAGGAATCTCCAAAAATCCAAACTATGAAAGACTGGAGACAAACCATCAGCAGTCACAGACCTGCTTGGGATAGCTTCTGTGCTGAAGAAAGCAGAAAGTGACAAAGATCTGAGAACCAGAGAACTCTGAAGAGACAAAAAGTATTCACTGGAACATGCAGCAGGCCCATTAGAGAACAGCCGGAATTGGAAGGAGTTTTGCCTATTGGATATGTTTAAGGAGTCTGCAATGAGAGCTGAAGGGGCGCAAACAGCCAAGTCTACATGAACCCTGGAAACAGACCAGCAATGCTCTCTTCTAGGTCAAAGACACAAACAGAGGAGAAATGGCTGGGAGTAGAGCCAAAATTGAACAGGATGGAGGAAAACAGAGATAAAATTAAAAGTCCAGATGTAAGTGGGCAAAGGAGACACAGCTAGGAAATCTCAGAAATCAAGCAGCCATATTTTTTCTAACATTATACTTAAAGGTAAACCAGGGAACTTTGCAAAGTCAAAAAAGCTAACTGGAGAACAGATAAATATCCTATGAGGAAGAATTCCAAATATGTTGAGTATATGCACCACCCCCAAGGAGATAGAACATAATTCCTAGCTCCCTAACTGTGGGCTGAATATAGTGACTTCCTTCTAATCAGTGAAAGAACAGAAAACAGTATCTTTATAGTAGAGAAAGTGTATCAACACTATCTCAGCCAGGTGATTAAAGTCAACAGCATCAACGATAAGCCTTGATGATACATTTACCCTTCGTATGATGTGATGAGAATGGTGCTTTACATCTACAAACTTCCTCTCAAAATCTACAACCCAATCTAAACAAGAGAAACACACAAGACAAATTTCAATTGTACAAAATGCCAGGCTCATATTCCTCAAAACTGTCAAGGTCATCAAACACAAAGAAAGTCTGAGAAACTGTCAACAGCCAAAGAGAGCCTAATGTGATCCGACAACTAAATGTAATGTGGTATCCTGGGTGGGATCCTAGAACAGTAAAATTATACTAAGTAAAAAATAAAAGAGATCTGGATAAAGTATGGACTTTAGTTAATAGTAATGTATCAATATTGTTTCAGTAATTATGATATATATACCATACCAAATTAAAATGTTCATATAGGAAAAACTAGTGGAGAGTATATGAGAATTCTCTGTATTACCTTCATAAATTTTCTGCCAAGCTAAGTAGATTCTGAAACAAAACATTTATCTTTTTTAAAACTTATCTGAACCAAAACTCCTTTGAAAATTTCACGAAAACTAAATTTAAATATCAGTGAGCCTGAGCTGTAAAACATATGCTAACAAATTTGAAAGAATAGAAATCATATGATGTCTGCTCTCAGACTGCAATAGAATTAAACTAGAAATCAATAACAGACACATGGCTGGAAAATCCCCAAATACTTGGAGATCATACAACACACTTCCAAATAACACATGAGTCAAAAAGAAATTTAAAAATATTTTTAACTAAATGAAAATGAAAACACAACTTATCGAAATTTGTGGGATGCAGTGAAAGTAGGGCTTAGAGGGAAATTTTTAGCATTGGAAGTATATATTAAAAAAGAAAAATATCTAAAACCAATAATCTAAACTTTTTGGGAAGCTAGAAAAGGAAGAACAAACTAAATACAAGGTAAGCAGAAGAGAAAAAGAAGAATTGAAACAAAAATTAGTTAAAATTAAAAATAGAAAATAAATGAAATCAAAATCTGGTTTTTTGAAAAAGATCAATAAAATCAATAAGTCTCTAGCCAGGTTACCTAAGAGAAAAAGAGAAAGGAAACAAATTACTAACATCAAAAATGAAAGAGGGGACATCATTACAGATATGGAAATTAGAAGGATAATAAAAGAATACTATGAACAATTCTGTAGGCACATATTTGATGACCTAGCTGAAACGGAACAATTTCTTAAAAGACACAACCTGCCGAACACACACAGGAAGAAATACATTATCTGCATAGGCCTATATGTATTAAAGAAATTGAATCAATAATTACTTACCTTCTAAAACAAAAAGCACCAGACCCAAATGAGTTCACTGGTGAATTTACAATAAAGCTTTAGCAATCAAATGGCATGGTGAAATCAAGGTGGTATTGGTGAAAGAATAAACAAATAGGTCAATAGAACACAATCAAGGGCCTAGAAATAGATCTATATAAATATAGTCAAGTAGGGGCACCTAGGTGGCTCAGTCCATTGTGCTCTAGATTTGGGCTCAGGTCATAATCTCAGGGTCATGGGACTGAGACCTGTGTCAGGATCTGCACTCAGCAGGGATTCTGCTGGGGATTCTCTCTCTTCCTCTCCCTCTGCGCCCCCCCCCCCACCAAATAAGTAAATAAATAAATCTTTAGAATATATATAGTCAATTGATCTTTCACAAAGGAGCAAAGGCAATACAATAGAGCTAAGATAGTCTTTTCAACAAATGGTGCTGGAACAATTGGATTTTCACATGCAAAAAAAAAAAAGACTCTATAAACAGAGCTTATAACCAATTCAAAAACTAACTCAAAGTGGATCACAAATCTAAATGTAAAATGCAAAACTATAACTGCTAGAAGATAATAGGAGAAAATCTAGATGACCTTGTATTTGATGATGATTTTTTAGATATACTACCAAGGGCACCATCCATGAAAGTAATAAATAATAAGCTGGACTTCATTAAAATGAAACTTTCTGCTCTACAAAAGACACTGTCAAGAAAATGACATAGAATATCTCCACAGATTAGGAGAAAATATTTTCAAAATATATCTCATGAAAAACTGTTATCCAAAATATACAAAGAATCCTTAAAACTCAACAATAAGAAAACAAACAACCCGGTTTTATAAAGGACAAAAGACTTTAACAAACTCATTACCAAAGAGGATAGACAGATGGAAAATAAGCATGTGAAAAGATGCTCCACTTCATGTTGTAAGAGAAATGCAAATCAAAATAATGAGACACCAGAACACTATTAGAATGGGCCAGATCCAGAGCACTGCCAACATCAAATGTGGTGAGAAGTGAAGCAACAGGAGCTCCTCCTATTCATTGCTGGTGGGAATGGATGCAAGTGGTATAGCACTTCAGAAGACAGTATGGTTATTTCCTACAAGACTAAACTATTCTTATTCTATATTCCAGCAATTATGCTCCTTGATATTTACCCAAGGGAGTTGAAAACTGTATTCACACAAAACCCTGCACATGAGTGTTTATACAACTTTATTAACAATTCCCAAAACTTTGAAAGCAAGATTATTCAGTGGGTAACTAGATAAATAAACTTGGGTACATCCAGGCAGTGGCATATTACTTAGCACTAGAAATAAATGAGCTATCAAGCCATGTAAAGACATGGAGGCGATTTAAATGCATATTACTAAGTGAAAGAAGCTAGTCTGGAGAGGTTACGTGAAAAGGCAAAACTGTGGAAACAGTAAAAGATCAGTGATTACCAGGAGTTAGGGGAAGGAGAGATGAATAGGCAGAGCACAGAGGATTTTTAAGGCAGTGTAATTACTCTAGATACTATAATGGTGGATACATGTCACTATATATTTGTCCAAACTCACAGAATGTACAACTTCAATGTAAACTATGGACTTTGAGTGAAAATGACATGTCAGGGTAGATCCATCACTTGTAACAACTGTACCACTCTGGTAAGAGATGTTAGAATGGGGGAGGTTACACATATGTGGGTGCAGAGAGCATATAAGAATGTCTGTATCTTCTCTCAATTTTGCTATAAACCTAAAATTGTAAAAAATAAAGTCTGTTAAATATCAATGAACAACAGAAATGTTTGAGGTCAAATTCTACACAAAATTAACATTAGAGAAAAAAAAATAAGGAACAGGAATATGTACCGACTGGCATTCCAAGAAAAAAAATAGGCTAGAAAATAAAAATAAACATAGTAACTTACTATTTTAAAAAGAGTTAAATGACTGTAAGAAAATTATACATGGCATGAAATAAAATAGGAATCAGAATTAGAAATTAGGTGAGAAAAACTTTAAAAGAATTCAAAATGGAAGAAAAAAATATGACTTCAAAAATTAAGGCTAAATTAGAAAGAACACAAGAGAAATAAAAACAGTAGATAGGGATGCTTGGGTGGTTCAGTCAGTTAAGCGTCTGCCTTTGGCTCAGGTCATGATCCCAGGGTCCTGGGATTGAGTCCCGCATTGGGCTCCTTGCTCGGCAGGGAGCCTGCTTCTCCCTTTGCCAGTTGCTCCCCTTACCTGTGCTCTCTCTCTGATAAATAAATTAATAAAATCTTTAAAAAATAATAATAAAAATAAGCAGAGTAGATAATAAGTAAAATGGAGACAAAAAGAAAAATAAATTTTAGATAAAACATAAAGCAATATAAAACTGTGGGAGAGGGAAAACCCCGTTCTTCTTCTAGCCCCCTGGATTCCCTGGCTGGGGAATCACTAATTAGACTGACAAAAGACAGATTTAACAAGAGAAATTCAGAAGTTTATTAACATGTGCTTTGTGCATCCACATGGGAGAACCCACTGATGAGTAACTCAAAAGGGTGGTTAGAACTTGGGGCTGATATAGCATGTGAACAAAGAATAATAAATTTTGTAGAGACGTGACAAGATAAAGGAAAAGGGTTTTAGGCTTCCAAAGGCAGCAAACTGTGGGAAGGCAAAATACAGGGGAAACTAGTGGAGGAAGGTTGGTTTGTGCAGGTTCTTCTTGGTGCCAACTTTCCATTTTCTTTGTGGCCATAAAACTTCCTCAGGAGAAGAGATTTATGACAGCCTTAATTTCTTAGAAGTTTCTGCTTTTAGTCAGATAAGGGAAGCTCTGGGAAAGCTTTTTTTCTACGTGTGTTGATTTTCATTTTCCTCCAGCTCGAAATAATCATTACGCTCAACGGTGTATTTTGGAGTGGTATATTCTGGTCCCCTACAACACATAAAAGGATTGTAGAGAAAGTGACAAATATTGAAAATAGGCCAGAAAAGAAACCTAACTTATTGATAATAGAAAACACTGAAGAAAAAAAAAGAATAAATATTGCAAGTTAAAAGCTAAGCAAACTTTCTTGAAATTAAAAAAAAAAAACTGGAACTATATTATGAAAGAGCACAGCACATACATGACAATATTGAGCAGCACGAGGAGCACCAACCCGGTTACCAAAAAATTACCTGACTTAAAAAACAGTGAAACAAAGCCTTTGGGCAACTAAACAGAAAGAGCAAAGTACTGATTAAGAAAATTATGTTATCATCACCTTGTTCAACAGTAATACTTTTCCATCAGAGGAAAATATTTAAAATACTCAATGAAAGAAAATAGGAGCCAAGGATTTGAAGAATACCCTCAAAGTTTCAATTTTCAACCCAGAAAAATTGAACTGTTACCAACATGCAGGAATTCAGATAATATTGCTCCTATGATCTCTTCTTAAAGAATCAACTATAGAAAAAGCTTTAGAAACCAAAGTGAGTAAAGACACGTTCACATAAGAATCAATGGTGAGTATTAACTATACAGTTGCTGGTAGATTTAAGGATCAATGAGATTTTAAAGACCATAGTGTGTAATAGCTCTATGATCTTAAAAATTATGCACAGTATAAACATAAAAATGGGGGAGAGTTGGGAAGATCTATTTTCAGACCATTTTAATGTAGAATATTACTGTTGTTATTCTATGTGTTGTGATTTAATGTGATATAAAACATGAGCAATTATCATACCCTGTGTCCTTAAGAACCAGAATTTTTGGTATACAGGAAAGGTAGAAAATAGTGCGATAGAGGATGTTAAGTAAAAACTGGGAAGTCCTGACTGTGAATTGTGAATAGCAGGTTGAATGTCTTAACCCTGATCATTGAAAAGGTTTAAAAACAGTGACCAACTTATTTGACCTAATAGCAGTGAGCATCTCTATACCAAATTTTGTAACATTAAAACATCAGAGACTGTTAGAGTTACATTAAAAAAAACAGAAAACAAAAAAACCTTAGAGCCCAACATCAGGAAACTCAGTTTGCTCAAAAATAGTAGGAAAAGGTTGAGTCTTGATAAGAACAGTAGCTCTAATGGATTAAAAGCTAAAAATATGTTTAAATCCATAAACTCATAGCAATTCTAAAAAAATATTAATTGATTATGTCCAAAGGATAACAAACAACAAATTATCTTGAAAATTGGTAGATAGAGGGAAATTGCCAAGTATTTTTACTTCATTTCCTATACAAGCTGTCATTAGAAGTATCATCTTATAAAATTATTCTAATTAGTAAATGAAAATAGAGGGATAAAATTAGAATATCACAAATGTGCAACCTCAAGCAAATTATTAGATCCAGGTATTTAGCAGCAATGACAGCTGATATTGCAAAAAGAGAGACAATCAGACATCAAACGCTTCCTGATGAAAAAGCACAAAATTACTGATAATCTTGCCAAAGTAACCAACCTGAGTGTGATCAAGCCTTGAGGTCCAGCTGCCAATTTTCAGCAAATAGAAAAGAAGGGCATGATGAGCTAGACCATAGGTTTGTCCTTAGGACTCGCCAGACTAAAAAAATTCCACAGGTCCCATGTCCTGACTTCTTCAGCAGAAAAAAATTTTGAGGGGAAAATCAAAGGATAGAAGGAGAACCTGATGATTAATAAAGCTTACTATAGCATGTCAAATAAAAGGAGGTGGTCAAGATTAAACCATAATGTCTAGAGACACACACTTGGGTGCCAAATCTACCCAGAATTGGTTATTATAAAGTCAGGATAATAGTTAATATGCTGGAAAGAGAGGCAGTAATGTGTGATGTGATATGTTCCATGGACAGCTTCTTCGGTATGTGAAAAGTACTATTTTTTTTTAAAGCTGAATGGTTCATTAGCTATACATTTGTTTTATGTGGTTCTCCTTACCTCTATTTTATCTTACAATAAAAGCATTTTAAAAAATTCCAGATCTGGCTAATGTGCAGTAAGCACACTCCACCCTATCTCTCCTACCAACTATAAAACACGAAATAGAAGATATAAAACAACTGTCTGAAGGCTCTGAAAAGCAAATAGAAGGCAGACTAAGAAGAGAAATTAAAACTCAAAGAAAAGTCTATAAGGTGATGAGTTTTTGTTTTGTTTTTTAATTCTTCCCATTTTTCTTGCCTCAGACTCTAGGGCAACCTGGAACCCAACCTTGGAACTGGGTAGTGAACAGAGACAGAAAAACTGTAAGAAAATGTCTCTTTTTCTGGCCAGAGAATCATGAAGGAAGGTCGTGAGGAAGAGAGTGTAATAGTAGATCACACTTGTTTTGCACTTGTTTTACCCAACCAGACCTGCTTGGGGCAAGCCCCAGTCATGAGGTTAGACTCCTCTTGTGGTGGCAGTAGAAGCAACAGCTCTGCAGGCACCCAACTCTTAGAAAAAACTTAATCTTTCATTTTAATAGAATAACTCCCTGTACTCCAAATAGTGCAAGGGGGAAATGCGATTCTTTTTTCTCTTTTTTCATATTGATTTGTCCCAAACAGATCCCTCCTGAAAATTGTGTGATGGTGCAGGGAGGCTAAAACCAATCAATCTAACCAGGCACCAGGAGAAGTGTGGGGGGAAACCAGGCATAAAGGAAATTGGAGTAAAGTATCCTTTAAGTCTATGTATGAAGTCTTGGCTCCTCCCCAAGCTGTACATGTGCAGAACTAACCCAAATCAAAATAGCAAAGGCTTTGAGAACAAAATGACAGTGTAGACCATAGCCCAGGTTCCATACTGGCCCATGGATGGCACATCAAACAGCATTTCAAAGGCTTTGAAAATTAAACTTGACATTAGAACCACAGCCCAGGAAAGGTGACTTGTGGTCTGAAAGTAACTTTATTGATTGCACATAAAACAAAGAGAGTTAACATTCTCCAAGGGATTTTAACAGGACCTAGACTCCCATAATATAATATACAAAATGCTCAGGATGTAATCCAAAATTACAAAGAACCACTGGAAGATTAACAACTCTGAAGGGAAAAGATAATCAACAGAACCCAAACCTGCAGTGAGTCAGATGTCGGATTTATCACACAGAGTTTAATGTAGCTCTTTTATCCACACTCCATGAAGCAAGGGTGAACAGTGATCAGGTCTAAAGAAAAATTTAGGTCAGAATCTGTGAATAAGGTCCAAGGCAGCCTCAGAATTATTTTGTGATGAAGTAGTGACATCAGCAAAAGTGGCAGAGTCGGCAGCTCCAAAAACCTGTCCCTCCACACAAAAATAGAAAAATCAAGCAAAAACTGTCAGAAGCAACTTTGTCAGAACTCCAGAAAACAGTCAAAGATTTACAGCCACCAAGTGAGTACTGAATCAAAAAAAAAAAAAGCAACTTAAAGAGGGTAGGAAAGTTCTGTGGCATTTTTATTTGTCCTTGCCCCACTCCCTCCCCAGTTCGGTGATGGTGTTGAAGATCACAGGTTGCATTACCAATGTGGAGTCCCAGTCTCTGGTTCCAGAGGGAGCAGAGTGGTCCATATCTGCAGAGAATTGTGTTTTTCTGTTTAATCTGCTTGGGGACCACTGAAGGACTAATTCAAGGGCTTGTCTTCGTTTCACTTAACTGGGAACTCACACGGAGCAAAAAAGCAACAGGAATTTCCTAAAATATAGTTAAACAAAAAATCCATAACTGCCAGGGGGAAAAGATTATCGTTAAGTCATACAACAGGTCAAAATCCTGTGAGGAAAAACTGTGAAGGAAGTTACTTTGGAAAATCAAATGTATTAAAAAAATACTTGTGCATCCTGGAGAACTTAGAAGGCCATGCAAACACCCAGGGCAGGAAGCACATTCAGAAAAGACCTAAGAGGAATCTCAGCTTTTCCCTCTGGCTGATCTCTGGCTCAGTGAAAACAGGAAGCAAAGGCTAAGACAGAGCTGCAAACAGGAGAGCTAAATGTTGAAGGCTTACTCCCAGCCCAGAGCCAATCTGCAAAGACTAGAAGAGGATATTCTTTCTGTTTCTGTCTCCCTCTCTCTCTCCCTTTCCATACATGACAAAGAATATAGACTTCTAAAAAAGATTTTGAAGAAAAATTCTTGAAAAATCACCAGACAGCTACAGTTAAGCAAACAACTAAAATAAACTCTAAGGATGGTGAAGAATCTGATTCCAGATTTGTCACATTATATTCAAAATGCCCAGATGCCAAGTAAAAATTATGGAGCATTAAAAAAAAACACACACAAGAAAGGACGGCCCTTTCACAGAAGAAATGAACAGAAATAGTCCCCTCGGAAACATATACATTGGACTTACTAAACAAAGACTTTAAATCAACTGTTTTATATACGCCCAGGGGGTAAAGGAAACCAAGGACAGATAGCTAAGGAAACTGCAAGAACAATGTATGAACAAATAGAGAATATCAGTAAAGAAATAAAAATTATTTTTAAAAACAAATTCTGAAGTTGAAAGTACAGTAACTGAAATGCCAAATGCACTAGAAAGCTTCAAAGCGGGCTAGAGAAGGCAGAAGAAAAGTCTTAAAGATAGCAGACTTAAAGATAGATCAATGGAAATTATCCAACTTGAGGAGTACAAGGAAAAAGGAATAAAGAAAAAGAAAACTTAACAGAAATTAAGGGACCTATGGAAAGGAGCAAGTGTATGTACCAACATACACATCATAGGAATCCCAGATGGAAAGAAGAGAGAGAAAGAGGGAAGAAAGAATATTCAAAGAAATAGTGACTGAAAATGATCTAAATTAGATAAAAGTTATGAATCTTTTCTAAAACTCAATGAACTAAAAAGATAAAGACAAAATTCATTTGTTATGGATTGAGTTGGTCAAAAAGATGTTACAATTTAATGTGCCCAGAGACCTCTCCTCTCCCATACTTAGTCTCAAGTATGTTCCCACTATGGGTTTAAAGGATGGTGATCATCTATCCAAGAATTAACAAGCTTGAGACTCTTCAGAAAAAGTCTCATATTTATCCACTATTTTTGAGATACTTAAAATCTGGTTATTGTAGGACTTCAAGTAGTTTGGAGACACCAATTTCCTCAAATACAGAGAAATTCTTTGCACAGTCACATCCTTTTTTTTTTTTAAGATTTTATTTATTTATTTGACAGAGAGAGAGAGATAGCCAGAGGAGAGGGAACACAAGCAGGGGGAGTGGGAGAGGAAGAAGCAGGCTCCCAGCAAAGGAGTCTGATGTGGGGCTCGATCCCAGAATGCCAGGATCATGCCCTGAGCTGAAGGCAGACGCTTAACCACTGAGCCACCCAGGCGCCCCGTGCACATTCACATCCTTGATGTCCATTTATCTTCAGTGAAGGGAAGAAGGTCATAAACAATGGGTTTTCTGTATTAATGTGCCATAAATCTCTGTGACCAGAAGTATATGGAAAAGATGAAAATAAATGTAAGTGAAGTGCTCATTTGCCTATTTCACTAACAACAATCTGGGGAACTGTTCACCTTTGTATTCACTCTTGAGAAGGAGATATACTATACATTGTTCAGGGGAGGATAACTGTAAAACTAGGTCATGAGAGATTATGGAAGCCATCTAATATATGGAATATTTCAAGAATATGTTTAGTTTGGGAAATTGAAGTGATTTTTGGTAACTATTCAAATATTTCCACAGTTAAGTTAAATCAAAAACACACTTATGCTTTTGTTTTTACAATAGGTAGACATTTACCAAGAGTTCAAATTTACAGAGACATAAATTTCAATTCATTTCCAACAATTACAATTCCAGAGTTCAAAGAAGAAAGGAAAAAAAACTTTTCTGTCTTTATGCAGAAACAAGCAGCGACTCGTTCACTCATTCATTCAGTCATTCATCAAACATTCATTCATTCAGTGTGTAGTATGTGTCAGGTACTATACTAGCTATAGTGGATTCAGTAATGATAGAGTCAGTTCCAGCTATTATCATCTGTAAGTGCTGAAGTTACGTGGGTGTCCTAAACCAGAATTATCGGTACACAGAAAGCCTACAAATTTTTTACCAAAATTGTGTGTGTGTGTGTGTGTGTGTGTGTGTGTGTGTGTGTGTGTGTATGCAACAATGCATATATTTTGGGGAGGAGGAAAATAAGTCATACCTCTCATCAGATTTTTTTAAGCATCCATAGTTCAGATGGGTTCTTCAAGTTTCCTACTAATGTTAACATTCTGAGTTTAATATTATGAAATATCATACCTAATATGCCACTGTCCTCTCCATCACCACTTTCTAAAATCACTCTAAAATACTGGCTAAAATTCAAATTTTACTTTAATCCTAAAGATAGAATGTACTCATTTGACTTGTGAAAATGCCATTGATTGACATGATAAATTAACCAGGCACAGTTTGAAAAGGACTGGAAGAGATGTTTTCTTGTGTTTCCATGTACAAGAAATGTTAAAATTAGATAAGCCTTCAAGGTAATGCTGAGCAGGGGGTTATTACCCATCTGTATATTTGAATTAAAAAACATATATGTTTAAATGCATATGGGCATATGTGTGTATAACTCTATAAGAATGCATTTTGCAGTATAAAAATTTCAGCCTAAAAATATAAAGGAAAGGAAAATTTGCAATTCAAAGAAGACCACACTATGTCTAGAAAATCAAAATTTGTAGGGTTATCTCCCTGGAAAGCAAGGGTAAAAAAGGAAAGATAATTGCATTGCAATTCAAGTTCCAAAGCACAAAACTCTATCTAGAAAATCACAGTCATCATGTGCATGAATAAAAATTTGCCATTGCTTGGAGACTGTGATTAAAAAAATAAAGTAATATCAGGGAGAATATTGAAGCTGACAGTCCAAATACAGGAAAAAGTTAACTGATTCTTCTAACCTCTTATGAGATAGCATCAAGGTTGAAAATGTGTTCCTTTGGTTACTTTTCCTAGAGAAAATAGGAAAAGGAAAGATTCTGGGTGAATATATCTTTAAGGAAGCCATGGAAATAAGCACTGGCCGATGTCTCTTGGGTCTAAAACCAATCAAGTCTGGCTTAATAAGAAACAGGCTTTAGAAAAATGTAATATTCTATCTTTTTTTTTTTTTGGCCATGAGACATCTGTGTTTTTGCTATGAACAAATGCTTTTGTTATTTTAATCTAATAAAAGAAGTGGTAGAAAAGTGCGGGTGCCCAGAAAGCAAAGGGCATGATCCTGATATATATGTTCTTATCAGACCATCATCACTTAATTTGCAAAGATTTTCAGCAACTAGGGAGAGCAGGGAACAGAACCCTGAGGGGTATTTATAGGAAAACAAAGGGGTTAAAGTTGTCTTCCAATGTTTCTTTTCCTGGGCTCACATGGACTCCATATCAAACTATGGCATGAACAACATTGGATCCCAGCATCGAGCAACACACATGTCAAGGATTTTACAGCTCAACAAAGAAATCATAAAGAAGGAGACGCTAACACATTGGAATGCTACTGCCACACTTTGTGTGGACCCAGATGAATAGCACAGAATATGGGCGGTGGTTAAATCAGTATGTATTAGGCTGATTCACTGTATGACACTGCCCAAGGTGCCTCACTTTCCCGAGTCTCTGCTCTTTCTTCTGCAATAAGATGATGTGTGCTCTTTGATCCTGTGTTTTATGAAGTGTTTTCCCAGATAATCTTTACAGTGTCAGAGTATAAACCAGGTGTGTGTGTTGGGGAGGGTGGGTGGTGAGTATTGGAGTACAATACATGTAAAGACACAAATCTCTGTGTCTCATTCCAGGACTGACATATCAGAATCTTTGGGTGAGAATGGGATTGAAGCCTAAGAAACTGAATTTTAACAAATCCCTCAGGTAATTCTTATATGTACCAAGGTATGAGAACTAATATAGTTATAACATCTCCCATCCCCTTCATAGACACATTTTTAGAATCGCAATTTTCATTTTTAATCATTGCAGAGTGGCCAGTCCTTTTTAAAGTGAAGGCAGAGACCATTTAGATAGCAGAGTGCTCGTTTGAATGAATTCCCACCCCCCCATCACCTACGTTCTATTTTTCACAGTTCCACAGGCTCAGTTTATTGTATTATGTTCTCTTTAATAATATATGTTATTATCCAATGTCCATCAGAGACAGGATATATTTGATTGGGGGCTGTTGATCATTTTAGCAATGGGTGAGTGTCCAACAGGGACCAGTTTGGTCTTGAGAATGGTGAAGAATTGTTTTATAAAGAAGTCTTACTGACACAGGGGAAATTTAATCTTGGTGAGACATTTATCAGTCTATTAACTCTTCGGTCAGGTTGAATTCTGGTAAAATGCAGGGACAAAATTTGTTATACTGTCTGTATGCCTTCTTTTCAAGGATCGAAGTTTCATCAACCCAGAAGTTTATTTTCTATTGCTTAATCACTAGTGCATCAACAAATATTTGTTGCTGTGTTTTATTGGTAAACCTGGTTTTTATTTTGTAATATACAAAATTTCACTATTAAATTTGACCCACATGGCCAACACTGTTTTCAATATCTTTATATTGCCCAGTATCAGTAGTGAAGCCCTGATAAATATTTTTCCCTTTCTTCTATAGAGGAGAATTTTTTTTTCTCCTTTTTCCCCTTCTAGGTTTGTTGGCTGGTCTAACAATTAAATTGATATAAGACAGATCAACAGGAGAAAAACATTTAATTTAGCATGTATGGGAGCTCCTAAAAATAAGAGACTCAAAGAAGTGAACAAAGCAGGCAGCATTTATACCGTTTGGAGAAAGAAACAATAAATTTGTGAAGAATTGATGAGACAAAGAAGTTTAGCACATTACTGAAGAAGTAACAAGGTTTGTTTATACAGCCTCCCTGGCTCTGAATTTCCTATCTGTGGCAATAAGAATGCTTTCTACCCACCAGATGCAGGAGGGTCCCCTTCACGTGGGGCATTTATTTCCTGCTCTCTGGCGGATGGAGGAGGGTCAGAGTGTTCTCTTGCACTAGTTGTTTCTTAAGTAACTTTAATTCAAAATAATCAGTATGCCAAAGTGGCATATTTTGGGATGGTCTCCTCTGAACCCCATTACTTCTTAACCTTTGAAATCACATTCTATTTAGCCTCTTTGTAACTCTCAATTGGATTATTGCAGTCATTTCATAACAATTCTGCCAATCTCATTTCTTTATGTTTCAGAACAGATACATCTTGCTAAAGTCCTTTGTTCAACTACCTTGAATGATATTGCCAATCACATTATATCTAACCTCCTTATCCAGAATACAAAACTCTCCATAATCACGTCTCAACATATTTCCCTTGTTCTCTTCGAGAAATTGACCTCTAACTAGAAAGCAAGGAGTAGGTTCTGCAGCTAAGCAAGGCAACATGCTTTCAGGAAGATTCAATGTAAGTTTGGCATAATGGGTGGTTGATGCTTGGGGAAGTTAGTGTGGCCTGGAGGAAGGGGCCCCATCTAGAGATTTGCTTCTCTTTCCTGTTGTTACCCAGCTTTGTACCTGTGGAAAAGTACCTTAACCACATGGCACCTGCATTTCCTTGCCTTTAAAATGTGGGTTAATATGCCAGATTCCAATCTTCTCAAATGGATTGTTAACAAAATAAAAAATAATACTGTCATTTTAAAAGTTCTCTGTAGCAAAAAAAACCTGAATTTAGCACTTTTAAGAGTCCCCAAATGGACACGTTAAAATTACGAAGCCAAATGATTTGACAGGCTAAAGGAGACCCAAGAACTTTCTGTATTTTCCTTGCCTGTGTATGTGTGATTCTTAGTATCCATTTTTTCATTTGTTTTTGTTAAAATTGTAGATTGACGTATGGCTGTAAGAAATAATAGAGAGAGATCCAATATACCCATCCCTCAGTCTCCTCCAATGTTAATGTACTGCATGACATAGTACAATATCAAAACAAGGAAACTGCCCATGACCTATTTAGATTTTACCGGTTCACATGCATTCCTGTGTGTGTGTGTGTGTGTGTGTGTGTGTGTGTGTGTGTGTGTGTGTGTTTTAGCTGTATGCAATCTCACCATGTGTAGATTTGTGTGATCACCACTAGAGTCAAGATACAAGAATCCCATCGCCATGAGTATTCTTCCTGTTCCTTTTTATAACCATAGCCATTTCCCTTGCAACCTCCCCCACCACACCCCTAACCCTTGGCAACCATTGATTCATTCTCTAGTCTCATAATCTTGTCATTTCAAGAATGCTATACCAATGGAAACATGTAACATGTCGTCTTTGGGGGTTGACTTTTTTCATCCAGCATAATTTTCTAGAGCTTCATCCAAATTGTGACATGTGTCAATAATTCATTCCTTTTTATTGTTAAATAAATACCAATGGTTATGTATGTACCTTGGTTTATTTAACCATTCCCCCATTGTAGAATATCTGGGTTATTTCCAGTTTGTGGCTATTATGTATAATGTATTGGAAACTTTCATTGACAGTTTTTGCATAAACATAATTTCACATTTCTCTAGCCTAAATGTCCAAGAATGAAATAGATGGGTCATGTGATATTTACATATTTAGTTTTTCATGAAACTGCCAAACTGTTAATCCAGAAGGCTTGTACCATTTTTTTCTTTAATTCAGCAGATATTTATTACATGTTTGCTGATGGTATTTTAAAAAAAATAATGGCTACAGATTTTTTCCCATTCCTCCCATTGAGAAGAAGGGTCTATGTCCCTGAAATGTGTGTGGATTTGTGGCACAGAAATGATGCCATGTGACTTCTATGGCTGGGTCATAAATATCAATTCAGCTTCCACCTGGATCTCTTGAAATGCTCACTTTCAGATGATTCCTTCTAGGATCTTTCCTCTCAGAACCAGCCCCATGCTGTGAAAAGCCCAAGTTACATGGACAGGTCACATACAAATGTCTCTGGTCTTCAGTCCCAACTGAGTCTATCATTTGAGTCTTCTCTGAGCAGGGGCCAGAGAGTTGAGTAAAGGTACCAATAAATGGCTCCAGCCCCCACTAATTCCAGTCTTCCTAGCTGAGATAAGTCCCCACCCCACCTGACTTGAAGAAGCAGAGATAAGACACTTCTGCCCTGGTAGGCATTATACTCAGATGGCCCCCAAGATTCCCACACACTCCCCTTGTATACCCAGTCTGTACAATCTCCTTCAGAGGGGAGAAGAGGAGCTGTGAATATGATAGGATATCATCCCCATGATTATGTTATATGGTAAAATGAAGGGATTTTACAAATATAATTTAGGTCCCAAATCAGATGATTTTGAGTTAACAAAAAGGGAGATTATTCAGGGTGGGGCCTGACTTAATCAGGTAAAAGCTCTTAAAAGATGGATTGGGACCCTCCTGAGGAAACAGATTTCTTTGCCAACCTTGAAGAAGGAAGCTACCATGTTGTGAGAGGCCCATGTGGCAAGGGACTGTCAATGTTTTTCTGAGCTAAGAGTAGCCCCATAGTAACAGTCAACAATAAAGCATGGACCTCAGTCCTACAACCACAAGGAACTGAATTCTGCCGACAACCATGTGAGCTTGAGAAACGCCCTCATCTTCAGAAAGAAATGCAGCCTAGCCAACACCTTGACTGCAAACGTGTGAACCTCTGAGCAGAGGACCCACCTAACCTGTGCCCAGACAACTGACCTACTGTGATAACAGATGTATATTATTTTAAGCTACTAATTTTGTGGTAATTTGTTCCATAGCAGTAGAAAAGAATATACCCACTGTATAACCTCTTTGAATTCCCGACCACAAAATCTGCATATATAATGAAATGGATGTTGTTTTGTGTCACTAAGTTTGGGATTGTTTCTTTTTTTTTTTTTAATGTTTTTTTATTACATTATGTTAGTCACCATACAGTACATCCCTGGTTTCTGATGCAAGGTTCGATGATTCATTAGTTGCGTATAACACCCAAAGCACCATGCAATATGTGCCCTCCTTACTACCCATCACCAGTCTATCCCATTCCCCCACCCCTTTCCCCTCTGAAGCCCTCAGTTTATTTCTCAGAGTCCATAGTCTCCCCTGCTTCACTCCCCCTTCTGATTTCCCCCCTTTCTTTATCCCTTTCTTCCCCTACCGATCTTCCTAGTTCTTATGTTCCATAGATGAGAGAAATCATATAATTGTCTTTATCTGCTTGACTTATTTCACTTAGCATTATCTCCTCCAGTGCTGTCCACATTGCAGCAAATGTTGAGAACTCGTTCTTTCTGATAGCTGAGTAATATTCCATTGTATATATGGACCACAGCTTCTTAATCCAGTCATCTGTTGAAGGGCATCTCGGCTCCTTCCACAATTTAGCTATTGTGGACAATGCTACTATGAACATTGGGGTGCATATGGCCCTTCTCTTCACTATGTCTGTATCTTATGGGTAAATACCCAGTAGTGCAATTGCTGGATCATAGGGTCCTCAATTTTTAACTTTTTAAGGGACCTCCACACTGTTTTCCAGAGTGGCTCCATCAACCTGCATTCCCACCAACAATGTAGGAGGGATCCCCTTTCTCCACATCCTCTCCAAAATTGTTGTTTCTTGCCTTGTCTATTTTTTCCATTCTAACTGGTGTAAGGTGGTATCTCAGTGTGGTTTTGATTTGAATTTCCCTGATGGCTAATGATTTTGAACATTTTTTCATGTGTCTGTTAGCCATTTGTATGTCCTCATTGGAAAAGTGACTGTTCATATCTTCTGCCCATTTTATGATTTGTTTATTTGTTTCTCGTGTATTGAGTTTGAGAAGTTCTTTGTAGATCTTGGATACCAGTCTTTTATCTGTAGCATCATTTGCAAATATATTCTCCCATTCCGTGGGCTGCCTCTTAGTTTTTTTGATTGTTTCCTTGGCTGTGCAGAAGCTTTTTATCTTGATGTAGTCCTGCATGTTCATTTAATCTTTTGTTTCTCTTGCCTTTGGAGATGTGTCATTAAAAAGGTTGCTTTCGCCGATGTCGTAGAGGTTGCTGCCTATATTCTCCTCTAGGATTTTGATGGATTCCTGTCTCACATTGAGGTCTTTCATCCCTTTGGAGTTTATCTTTGTGTATGGTGTAAGAGAGTGGTCAAGTTTCATTCTTTTGCATGTAGCTGTCCAATTTTCCCAGCACCATTTATTGAAGAGACTGTCTTTTTTCCACCGGATGTTTTAATCTTTATCAAAGATTAGTTGCCCAAAGAGCCGAGGGTCCATTTCTGGGTTCTCTATTCTGTTCCATTGGTCTATGTGTCTGTTTTTGTGCCAGTACCATGCTGTCTTTGTGATCACAGCTTTGTAGTACAGCTCAAAATCCGGTTTGTGATGCCCCCAGCTTTGTTTTTCCTTTTCAACAGTTCCTTGGCAATTCGGGGCCTTTTCTGGTTCCATACAAAGTTAAGGACTATTTGTTCCAGTCCCTTGAAAAATGTCCTCGGTATTTTGATCAGGATAGCATTGAAAGTGTAGATTGCTCTGGGTAGCATGGACATTTTAACTATGTTAATTCTTCCGATCCATGAGCATGCAATATTTTTCCATCTTTTTTTGTCTTCTTCAATGTCTTTTAAGAGTGATTTGTAGTTTCTAGAATATAGTTCCTTTAGGTCTCTGGTTAAGTTAATTCCAAGGTAACGTATGGTTTTTGGTGCTATTGTAAATGGGATGGATTCCCTGATTTCTCTTTCTTCAGTCTCATTGTTCGTGTATAGAAATGCAACTGATTTCTGAGCATTGATTTTGTATCCTGCCACATTACTGAATTGCTCTATAACTTCTAATAGTTTGGGAGTGGCTTCTTTTGGGTTTTCCATATAGAGTATCATGTCATCTGTGAAGAGAGACAGTTTGAATTCTTCTTTGCCGATTTGGATATCTTTTATCCCTTTTTGTTGTCTGATTGCTGTTGCAAGGTCTTCTAGTACTATGTTGAATAATAGTGGCGAGAGTGGGCATCCTTGTCGTGTTCCTGATCTTAAGGGAAAGGCTTCCAGCTTTTCCCCATTGAGAATAATATTTGCTGTAGGCTTTTCATAGATGGCTTTTATGAGCTTGAGAAATGAACCCTTTATTCCTACACTCTGAAGGGCTTTAATCAGAAAAGGATGCTGTATTTTGTCAAATGTTTTTTCTGCATCTATTGAGAGAATCATATGATTTCTGAATTTTTGTTTCTGAATAAAATATAAGACACTGATAGATTTGCGAATGCTGTACCACCCCTGCATCCCAGGGATGAATCCCACATGGTCATGATGGATAATCGTTTTAATGTACTGTTGGATTCTCTTTGCCAGGATCTTGTTGAGGATTTTGGCATCCATATTCATTATGGAAATCGGTCTGTAATTCTCCTTTTTGTTGGGGTCTCTGCGTGGTTTGGGGATCAAGGTAATATTGGCCTCATAAAATGAGTTTGGTAGTTTCCTTCTGTTTCTATTTTTTAAAAATAGCTTTAGGAGAATAGGTATTATTTCTTCTTTGAATGTTTGTTAAAATTCCCCAGGAAAACCATCCGTGCCTGGAGTTTTATTTTTTTGGAAGATTGTTTATCACTGACTCAATCTCTTCACAATTAATTGGCCTATTTAAAAAATCAATTTCTTCCTGTTTCAGTTTTGGTAGTTTATGGGTTTCCAGGAAGGCCTCCATCTCTTCCAGATTGCTTAATTTATTGGCATAAAGCTGTTGATAAAAGTTTCTACTAATCCTTCCAATTTCATTGTTCTTGGTTGTGACCTCTCCTTTTTCATTCATAATTTTATTAATTTGGGTCCTTTCTCTATTCTTTTGGATAAGTCTTGCCAGAGGTCTATCAATTTTATTAATTCTCTCAAAGAACCAGCGTCTAGTTCTGTTGATCTGCTCTACTGTACTCCTGGTTTCGAATTCGTTGATTTCTGCTCTTATCTTGGTCAACTGCTTCTTCGTGCGTGGATTAGGCCTGTCCCTTTGTTTCTGTTCCAGCTTCTTGAGGTGAGAATATAAAAACTGCATTTTAGATTTTTCTATTCTTTTGAGTGAGGCTTGGATGGCTATGTATTTCCCCCTTAGGACTGCCTTTGCAGTATCCCATAGGTTTTGGACCATTGTGTTTTCATTCTCGTTGGTCTCCATAAATTGTTTAAATTGATTTTTGATTTTCTGGTTTATCAAATCATTCCTGAGCAGGATGGTTCTTAGTCTCCAAATGTTTGAGTTTCTTCCAAATTTTTCCTTGTGGTTGAGTTCTAATTTCAAAGTCTGAGAATATGCAGGGAATAATTTCAGTCTTTTGGTATCAGTTGAGACCTGTTTTGTGTCCCATGGTCTATTCTTGAGAATGTTCCATGGGCATTAGAATAGAATGAGTATTCTTTGGTTCTTGGGTGTAGTGTTCTATATATATCTATGAGGTCCAACTCATCGAGTATGGCATTCAAAGCTTTTGATTCTTTGCTTAGTTTTTGCAAGGGTGTTCTGTCTATTTCTGATAGTGGGGTGTTGAGGTCCCCTACTATTAATGTATTTTTACCTATATGTCTCTTTATTCTGGTTAAGACTTGGCTTGTGTATCTTGATGCTCCCCTTTTGGGGGCATAGATATTTATAATTGTCATATCCACTTGTTGGATACATCCTTTAAGAATAATATAGTGCCCTTCTGTGTCCCTAACTGTAGTCTTTAGTTTAAAATCCAATCTATCTGATATGAGAATTGCTACCCCAGCTTTCTTTTGAGGTCCATTTGTGTGAAAGATGGTATTCCATCCCTTTCCTTTCAGTCTGAATGTATCTTTAGGTTCAAAATGAGTCTCTTGTAGACAGCAAATGGATGGGTCATGTCTTTTTATCCAATCTGCAACCCTGTGGTATTTTATGGGAGCATTTAAGCCATTCATATTGAGACCGAATACTGAGAGATATTTTAATGATGCCATGTTGCCAGTAAAGTCTTTGTTTGTATCGGTTGTGACTTTCTGTTCTGTATCACTCTTGGGGCCTTTGTACTTTTATAGAACCCCCCTTAATATCTCCTGTAGGGCTGGTTTTGTGGTTACGAAATTGGTTCATGACTGGCGATCCTGGAAGGTCTTTATTTCTCCATCAATTCTGAATGACAGCCTTACTGGATAAAGGATCCTTGGCTGCATGTTTTTCTCTGAAAGAGTTTTAAAAATGCCCCCCCAACCGTTTCTCTCATTCCAGGTCTGTGTAGATAGGTCTGACGTAACTCTGTTACCTTTGCCTTGGTACATGAGAAATTTCTTTGCCCTGGCCACTTTCAATACTGTATCCTTGGATCTAATATTTGCTAATTGCCCTATGACGTGACGTGGCATAGGTTTGTCATGGTTGAGCTTGGGAGGGGTCCTCTCTGCCTCTTGGACACAAATGTTTGTTTCCCTCACTAGATTAGGGAAGTTTTTAGCTACAATTTGTTCAAATATCTCTTCTAGACCTCTGTTTTTCTCCACCTCCTCAGGGATGCCGATGATTCTGACATTGGATCGTTTCATTGAGTCAGTAATCTCCCGTAACCTACATTCGTGGGCATGGATTTTTTTAAGTCCAGCTTCTATTTTTGCTTTTTCTTCTATTAACCCATCCTCCAATTCGCTAATACGTTCCTCTGCCTCATTTACCCTGGCCGTCAGAGCCTCTAGTTTTGACTGCATTTGGCTCATAGAATTTTTAATTTCTGCCAGATTCGCTCTCATTTCTGCCCTTAGAGATTCTATATTCTCATTAACATTTTCGTTAATACTTTTTTCAAGTCTACACATCATCTTGACCATTGTTACTCTGAATTCCATTTCTGATAATTTGGTTATATACATATCCATTAGTTCTGTGGCAGAGGCCACAGACTCATTGTCTTTTCTTTGCTGGGGGGGGGGGGATTTCTCCTTCTCGTCATTCTGATGAGGAGAGGTTGCGGGGTTGTCCGGAGCCCGAATTATTGACCAGGACCCAGGCTGTGCGCCCTTGTTTTGTAGGGATCTTAGGGATGTGGGCTTCTTGATTTTTCAGCCTGCTTTCTGGGGGAGGGGCCTGCCGTGCCAGTACTCAGGCAACACTGTTTGGGTAGAGTCTCCGTGTCCCCTGCGAGGGGTGATGGGGATGGGCACCCTGTGAGCCGATGTTTCCAGGCTTTTGTTCTCTGATGGCTTTCCCTGGCTGTTTGCTGTGCCTCTTCTGAGAGTCAGAGCAGCAGTGGCCGAATCTCAGCCTCTGTCTCAGAACAGAGGGATCGTGGACCGTTCTCCACTGATATTCTGGCCACTTTAACTCTGTTTCTGTTGGTGCTGCTCAACCCTGCGCCCTCCCGGTATGTGCGCCTCACACCCGGCGTCCCAGCCCTCACTTCCAGGGCCGGCGAGTCTCTGTCCTTTGTGTTTCTAACACCGCCAGCTGCCAGCCGCCCCCGCGCTCCCCGGAGCTCCTGGTCTCAGTCTGGTTCCAGTGAGCGCACCGGAGTTCCGTTTCAGTCTGGTGGCGCGCGCTCCCCGCTCACGGTCTCAGTCTGCTGTCTCTCGGATGCCCGTCCTCCAGTCTGCCCATTCCCCCGTGCAGGTGGCTACCGCTTCCCGGCGCCCAAATGCGGTGGCTCCCTCCCCCTTCTGTTTATCTTCCAATATCTTTGCGCGGTTTCACGGCTCCCCACTTCGTACCTCAATACTCAGCGCTGGAGATGTTCATTTGTAGAGATCCAGATGCGTCTTCCTGCGTCTCAGGCTGGTTCCGTGGATGTTCAGGCTGGTCTAGTACCTATCCAACTCGACTCAGGGGACCAGCTGAAAAAGGGGTCCCCTACTCGGCTTGTACCATTTTACATTCCTATCAGCAATTCATGAGTGAGGCAGTTTATTTGCATCCTTGTCAGCATTCAGTGTTCTCACTATTTTCTACATTGTTCATTCTGATAGGTGGGTAGTGATATCTGATTGTGGTCTTAATTTGCATTTCCTTGATACCTAATGTAGTGGAACAACTTTTTACAGGTTCAGTTGTCATCTGTATATCCTGTTCGGTAAAATGTCTGTTTTTGTCTTTTGCCCTTTTGTCATAGGGTTGTTTGGGTTTTTTTTTTTTTTTAATTGTTAAGTTTTGAGAATTCTTTATATATCCTACATCTTTGATCTTTGTTGAATGTGTCTATTTGCAGATATTTGCTTCCAGTCTGCAGCTTGTCTTTTCAACCTCTTATTAGGGGTCTTTCACAGAACAAACTTTCCCATTTTGATGAGATCCAGTTTGTCAATTTTTTCTTTTGTAGATTATGCTTTTGGTATCCTGTCTAAAAAGCCTTTGTCCAGGGGTGACTGGGTGGCTCAGTGGGTTAAGTGTCTGCCTTTGGTTCAGGTCATAATCCCAGGGTCCTGGGATCGAATCCCACATGGGCTCTCTGCTCCACAGGGAAGTCTGCTTCTTCTTCTCCCTCTACCTCTGTCCCCCTGCTCATGCTATCTCTCTCTCTCTAATAAATAAAATCTTAAAAAAAAAAGAAAGAAAGAAATCTTTGTCCAACCCTAAATCTCAGAAATACTTTGCTATTGGCTTTTTCTCACAAGATTTATAATTACATATCTAAATCTAATTTATAACTACATGCCTATGTAGTCCACTTTGAGTTAATTTTTATATAAAATGTGAAGTTTAGGTAGTTTAGGTTGAGGTTAATTTTTAACTGTAAATGTTCAACGACTGCAGCATCATTTGTTCAAAACAACAGTAGCAACATTATCTCTTCTTAGAGACAAGATTGACTGGACATTAAAACAATCTTTACCATTAGATTTGATTTTTTTTTCCTTAAATTTCAGACTGTCCTTCAAATAACATCTTCTTTATTCTGAAAATACTTGCTTGGGGAAAAAACCTCTTAATGAAGATGTTGAGTTCATGGGCTTAAATAAAGGATTCCTCTCAGAAGGAGTTGGCTGTAGCATAGAAAACACAGGCTTTGGGGCCAGATTGATTTGGATTTAGATTCTTTTTTATAAGTTTTATTCAAATCCCAGTTAGTTAGCATACGGTGTAGTATTAGTATCAGGTGTACAATATAGTGATTCAACACTTCCATGCAATACCCAATGCCCATCACAGCAAGTGCTCTCCTTAATCCCCATGGTTAATCAAAAAATTTTAAATAAAACATTTTAGTGAGCAGTAGTAGACAAGAGTCAAAAAAATCTCATGAGGGAAAAGTGAAGTAGTGGCTTGTAAGAGGGTCAGAAATAATACTTTATGAGTCCTTAATCTGAGCTGGAGAATAATACCCAGGTAAGTCTGTTGTCAAACCTAAAATAGGACAATGTCTCCAGCACAGATTAAGGACCCAATGTATTATTTCTGACCCTCTTATGATTTACTACTTCACTTTCCCCTCATGAGATTTTTCTCACTCTTGTTTACTATACTGCTCACTAAAATGTTTTATTTTAAAAGTTTATGATAGCCATTTATTTAAAGGTAAGACAGGTGAAAAACTGTAAGTAATTGTTACTGGCATTACTATAGATATCACAGCATAAAAATGCAAATATTTATTATTAAACTACAATTAATTTTAATACTAATAATTTATTTTAACCACTGAAAAATAAAATGTAAACTTAATATGAAATAGGCAGTAGCTAAAGATTAAACATCAGTTCTGTTCATAACCAAGAGGAATTATTTGTTTTGCCAATGTAAGCTTTTCTCCATTTTAACTAAAATCTTCTGACTTCATTATATTCATTAGAGCCTGTCAATATATGATAGTGTTTAAATTTCATTTCCTGGCATTCCAGAGCAGAGATTCAGACTAAATCAATATTCACCTAGTGTCATCTGTAGTCAATGTATGTCTTAGTTGAGCTGATAAATAATTACCTTTTGCAATAGATATAAAAGATATATTTGTAATTTTGTTAATTGCTCTTTTCCATAGAAAATGTTAGCCGTAGTAGATAGGACTTATCTCTACATACAGAGCAATATAATATACATCATCTAACTTGTATATTTCTACACTGCAAATAAATGTGTGTGTATAAGAAAGTGTATGTCTCAGAACTAGGAACTGCATAAAGTGAAGATCTTCCATTTTCAAATAACCTTGATTGTTCTTATATGTGCCAGTTGAAAAAGTTAACCTCTCTTCATGATAATTTACATGATAAATATTTATCCTTAAACACTAGAACCACCACAGGATGAGTGCTTATACCATGAGAAACACGCAGCCACATCTTACTGATAAAACCACAGTAGTAGCCCCATTCAACTGTCACTACGGACATTGACTGGAAGAATAACTTAAATTGCTATTTTTTCTTCCTTTATTTTCTTTATATTTTTGCATTTATATAGGTACATAGGTAGGAACATTTGTATCTCTTTACTTTTGCTGAGCAACTTGATTTGAATGTAAGACTTAAATATGCATTTTGAGACTATACCACATTCCTCAGTCATTAGGAACCCAACTCCCCACTTCTAGGCTGTGTGATATTGAGCCAATTACTCTGCCTAAGCTTCCCCCACCTCATCATTAGAATAGATATGATAGTAATAGTTTTGTCCTTGTTAGTCTTAACATCAGTGTCTACTTCAGAAGAGTTTTGTGAAGATTTTATGGCATTTATAGAGTTATTTATCCCATTTGTGTAGGTGCCGGACATATATTTAATACTCAACAAACAGTTGTTAAATTATCTGTTTGTATACACTAAAAATATATCTTACAGCACCAGGGAAATACAAATCAAAACCACACTGAGATACCACCTCACAGCAGTCAGAATGGCTAAAAATAACCACTCAGCAAATGACAGATGTTGGCGAGGATGCAGAGAAAGGGGAACCTCCTACACTGTTGGTGGGAATCAAACGGGTGCAGCCACTCTGGAAAACAGTGTAGAGTTTCCTCAAAAAGTTTAAAATAGAGCTACCCTAGACCCAGCAGTTGCACTACTGGGTATTTAGCCCAAAGATACAAATGCAGTGATTTGAAGGGGCACCTGCACCCCAATGTTTATAGTAATAATGTCCACAATAGCCAAACTATGGAAAGAGCCCAGATGTCCATTGACAGATGAATGGATAAAGAAGATGTGGTATATAGTCAATGGAATATTACTCAGCCATTAAAAAAATGAAATCTTGCCATTTGCAATGACATGAACAGAACTAGAGAGAGTATTATGCTAAGTGAAATAACTCAATCAGAGAAAGACAATTATTATATGATCTCACTGATATGTGGAATTTAGGAAACAAGGCAGAGGATCATAGGGGAAGAGAGGAAAAAAATGAAACAAGACAAAACCAGAGAGGGAGATAAACTGTAAGAGACTCTTAACTGTAGGAAACAAAATGAGGGTTGCTGGAGTGGATGAGGGTGGAGGGATGGAGTAAAATTAAGGAGAGCACGTGATATAATTAGCACTGGGTATTATATAATATTGATGAATCATTGACTTCTATCTTTGAAACCAATAATACATTATATGTTAATTAATTGAATTTGAATTAAAAACATAATTAAAAAATAAGATCACTTACAGTAGGTTATAAATGCAGTAACACATTACAGTGCCTGGACTTAGTCATATAGTTGCACCTAGTTGCATGGGTTCTAGGACTAATTTAAAAAAGGGGGGCAGCATGGAGAATGGATAATGGGAAATAGTTAATAGTCTCTGGATCTGCCTCCACTATTCATATTCTACATTCTTTTTTCTTCAAGTATTTATTAATCCCTGATATATTTTTCAGACAGCGACTATGTCTTTTGCTCACCTTTGTACCCCAGTTTCTAGAAAAGTACCTGAGGCATAGAAGGAATTTAATAAATATGGGCCAAATGAGTGGATGAATTGTTAATTCCAGGGAGGGGGCAAAGTCTAAGAAAATAAATTTAAACATAAAGAAAGATCCAGTCTAGGCCCAGAAGATGCTTTGTTTTGTCTCACTTGGTTAAAAACAATGCCCATCACCCAGAAATATTAATCTCCCCCTCTGGAATTATAATTTTAAAAAGCCTCCCTCCTCTGAACAGATAATTCATGTCTTTGAAGAAGACACAACCAGGGGCACCTGAGTGTCTCAGTCAGTCAAGCATCAGCCTTCAGCTCAGGTCAGGATCCCAGGGTCCTGGGATCAAGCCATCATACTCTCCGTTCTGCAGGAGCCTGCTTATCCCTCTGCCCCTTCCCCCAACTTGTTTTCTCTCTCTCTCTCTCTCAAATAAATAAAATCTTTAAAAAAAAAAGGCACAATCACAACCAATACAACCATTGGTGATATCCCTGTAATAATTTCCTATTCTTGATAGCATAAGCAGTATTATTTCAATGTGTGCAATAATGTAACTATTGTATAATTGTGAATCTGATTATGCATTGTGTAATTATGCGTCATATGTAATTGGTAATAAAAATGTAAACATTAAAAAAAAGTATCTTAAAAAGCAATGTGCTATCACTTAACAACAACACAAAAAATCAGCTTTAAGCTGTGGTGTCTTGATCCTTATTGCACCTAGAGAGTGATTGCAAAGAAAGAGGTTGGTGCCTCCTGTGGTGATCTGAGGGGTTACCAACTCCAGGGTTGTATAATGCAAATGTATGTTTGATTCATTCTGTAGCTATGCATTCTGTTTTCCAGGAAAGATGTCATAGGTAACTACTATATAAACTAGGATACAGACTCATTCATTTGTATCAGAACAGACACTGCCAGACAGTAGACTATTATGGTGACCAACACTGCTGCTCCTTCTAATTATCAAGGCATTAAAATTATAAAGCCCGAAGTTCCTTTGTGACCATGGATATTAATTATTGGCTCTAGAAAAGTTTAATCAACTCTTCCTGCTTCATGAAACAGTAAATTTCTCCAAGGGCTACACAATTCACCTCTTCCAAATAGAACCTCTCCTTGGACACTGCTTGGTAAACACCAGCAATATTTGCTCTTTGTCTCCCTATCTTCTAGATCCATGGAGAACATCCTGTATGAAACACTCAAATACAGTTCTTAACACCCTCACGGTCCGGTTTGTTAATAGACTGTTTCTCAGACATATTTTAATACAATTGTCTTGCCTTAAACATATCATTTTTTAAGATTAAAAGTAGAGTTTCAGTTGCCCTCATCTGAGAACTTTTTAACATTTTTTCATATCCTTATATTTGTGGTAAAATATACATAACACAAAATTTTCCCTTGCTTGATGACTAAGGATGTAGAACTTGTATACCTTCCTTAGATAAATGCCATTCAGATATTTTGCTCATTAAAGAAATAAATAACAGCCCTTATTTTAGAGCAACTTTTCGTTCATGGAAAAATTGAGCAGAAGTTGGAGATTTCCCTCATACCACCTGCCTTTACATATGCACAACCTCCCCTTACTGTCCACATCCAGCACCACAGCAGTACGTTGTTAACAATCGATGAACCTGCACTGACACATGATTATCACTCAAAGCCATAGATTCCCTATTTTTAAACTAGGTTGTCTCTTTATTATTGAGCTTTAAGACGTCTTTATATATGCTGGATATAAGACCCTTAACAAATACACGATTTGTGAATAGTTTATCTCATCCCGTGGGTTGTCTTTTCACTTTTTTAATGTTCTCTGAAGCACAAAAGTCTTTAATTTTGATGAAATCTAAATTTTTTTTTAATTTTGTTGCATATATTTTTGGTGTAATATATAAGAATCCTTTGCCGTATCCAAGTCATGAAGAGTTATTCCCATATTTTATTCTAAGTGTTTTATAGTTTTTACTCTGCAATTAGGTCTTTAATCCATTTTAAGTTAATTTTTGTATAGGTGTTCAACTTCATTCTTTTGCATGTGGCTATTCAGTTGTCCCATTATGCTTTGTTGAAAAGACTATTCTTCCTCTGTTGAAGGGTCTTGGAACTCTTGTCAAAAACCAGCTGACCATAAATGCCTGGTTTTATTTCTCAACTCTCAATCTATTTCGTTGATCTATAAGTCTATTTTATTTTCAGGTTTTTCATTATGAGTGTTGACAAATACAATTGATTTTTGTACATTGATCTTCTATCCTACAACCTTAGTAAACTCTTCTGTTAATTCCCATGGTTTTTAGAGAACTCTTTAGGATTTTTTTAAATGCAAGATTATGTTGTCTGTGAACATATGTAGTTTTGCTTCTTTCTTTCCAATCTGGATGGCTTTTATTTCTTTTTCCTGCTAGTTGCCCCGGCTGGAATCTCCTGTACAATGTTGAACTGAGAGCACATATCCTTGTTTTATTCTTGATTTTAGAGGGAAAGTATCCAGTCTTTCATTGTTCAGTATGATACTAGCTGTGGGTTTTCCATAGATGTTCTTTATCATATTTAGGCAGTTTCCTTCTATTCCTAATTTGTTCAGTGTTTTTGTCATCACAGGGTGTTGGATTTTGTTGAGTGCTTTTTCTTTATCTATTGATATATGATTATAATTTGATATATTATATGATTGTTTTTTATTCTCATTGATGGATTTTAGGATATTAAACCAGCCTTGCATAACTAGGCTAAATCCTGCTTGGTTAGAGTGTATAATTCTTTTTACATATATATGTTGCTGGATTCAGTTTAATAGTATTTTGTTAAGGATTTTGGCATCCATTTCCACATGAGATATTAATTATTTTCTTTCCTTGCAATGACTTTGGGTTTGGTATCAGGGTAAAACTGGGATCAAAAAAGGAGTTGGGAGGTACTCTTTACTCTCCTATTTTTTGGAAGAGTTCATGAGGAATTGGCATTAATTCCTATCTAAAAGTTTGGTAGAATTCAGTGGTGAAGACATCTGGGCCCGAGCTTTCTTTTACAGGTAGTTTTTTGATTATTATGCCAGTGTTACTCTTTCATAGGTTTATTCAGGTGATCTATTTCTTTTTGAGTCAGTTTTGGAGACTTGTGTCTTTTCAGGAATCTTTCCTCTAAATGATCTAAATTTATTGGCATACATGGTATTGGCATACAGGAATTTTTCATGGAATTCCTTTATAATCTTTTTTTTTTTTTAATTTCTGGATGGTTGTCAGTAATGCCTCCTCTTCCATTTTTAATTCTAGTCTTTTGAGTCCTTTCTTTCTCTGATCAGTCTAACTGATGGTATATCCATTTGGTTAATCTTTTCAAAGAATCAGCTCTTCATTTCACTGATTTTTCTGAATTGTTTTTTTTATTCTCTTTTTTAAATTAATACCCTCTATAATCTTTATTATTTTCTTTTTTTAGCTTACTGTAGGCTTAGTTTGTTCTTCTTTTCCCAGTGTCTTCACAGAGAAAGTAAGGTTATTAATTTGATCTTTCTTTTTATCTTAATACAGAAATTTACAGCTATAAATTCCTTCTAAGTACTGCTTTAATGACATTCCATAAGTTTTAGTATGTTGTGTCTTTATTGTGTTTCTATTTCCTTATTGATCTTGTTAATCTTTTGTTTAATTGCTCTATATATTATTGAAAGTGTCCAACTATTATTGTTAAATTATTTCATCCTCTATTTCAGTCAGTTTTGCTTCATATATTTTCATGCTGTCATTAGGGGCATATATGTTTACAATATAATATTATATATAATACTAATATATATTAAAATATATAATATATTAACATATTTTATATAAAATATATTAATTATATAGTAAAATATATAAATTTATAAAATCCTTTCCCCCCTTTTTATATGTTATACATGCTACATTTATTAATGTTATAAACTTAAATACTTTGTTATAATTAATTAACCATCTGTAGCCATTTCCTTGGCCCAAAACAGCTTTTATCTTACCCACTTCCTCTGTGCTATTCTTGGCAATTTTATTACAAATATATTACAGTTTTATGTTATTGGCCCAACAATACATTTTATACATATCATTTCATATCATTTGTTTTAATCAGAAAAAATGAGAGAAATATGCATTTATACTATTCTTTATAACTACATAATTACTTTACTAGTGCTTTTTCCTTCTTTCTGTGAATTCGGTCTGAAGACCTTCCTTTCGTATGTCTTGTAAGGCAAATCTGCTAGTAATATGTTCTTTCAGTTTTTATTTACCCGGGAATGTCTTTATTCCACCTTCACCTTTGAAAGATAGCTTTGCTAGATATGACAATCTTGGTTGACAGTTTTTAATCTTTGAGCATTTTTCAGCTATTATCTTATTGGTGTTCCACTGTAAATGGCAAGTCATTTTTCTTTTGTTACTTTCAATATTTTCTCCTTACCTTTGACTTCCAGCATGTTTATCATCATGTGTCTGCTCATGGAGCTCTCTGTGGTTATCCATCTTGCAATTTGTTGAACTTCTTGTGTACTTCAGTGTTTTTTAATAAATTTAGGAAGTTTTCAGTTATTATTTCTCCTAGTATTTTTCTGTTCTTTTCACTTCCATGCTCTCTTTCTGATACTCTCACTATGCAGTTTTTGATGTACCTAATGGTGTGCCACTTTTCTATGACACTCTTTCCATTTCTCTTCATTCTTTTTTTCTCTCTCTTTTTCAGACTGTATTGAATAATCTATCTTCAAGTTTGATAATTCTTCCATCCAACCATTGAAATTTACTGTTAAGCCCTTCTAGTAAATTCTTAGTTTCAATTATTATACTTTTGAACTCTAAAATTTCCATTTGGTTCTTTTTTATAATTCCTATCTCTACTGATATTCTCACTTGATATAACATTGTCATATCTTCCATTACTCCTTTATTTGAAGTCTCCTTTAGTTCTGTGAGCACACTTTTCATGACTATTTTGAAGTGTGTTTCTATTAAATTCCACATCCAGTCACTTCCCCACACAATGTCTGCAGCCTGGTTTATTTTTTCTGTGTATGAATCATACTTTACTATTTATTTACATGTCTCATATTTTTGTTGTTGTTGTTGTTAGAAACTGGACATTTTTTATCATATATTTTAGCAACTCTGGGTACCAGTTACCCCTCACCTTGGGGCTCTTAATGTTATTTGATAGTTTATTTGCTCAGTGACTGGCTGGGTTATCTAAGTAAAGTTTATTTCCTCATCCATAATGTTAAACCCATGATGTTCATTCTCAAGAAGGCATAGTTCTGGGTACACCCACAGTCAATATGGTTTGACAGTGGTTTTAGCAGGGCTTCTTCTTGTCTTTCCCTGGCCACCCCTAACTAGTAGGCCCCACTAATGGGAGGTTGATTGTTCTATTGTTTCTATAATGCCTTAGGGCATAAATTCTTCTAAAAACAATCTAACCAAATTTGGGCTCCCTTGAAGGAACAGCACCCAAACTCAGTGTTTGGTATTTATTCTGACCCCAGGAGGGCTCCTCCTCACTATCTCCTTCTCCAACTCTCTCCTGCAAACTAGCTGACCTACAGTTCAGCCTGTATCTTGAATGTTCTTCCAGTTGTTCTCTAATGCAACCTCCAGTGTTTTGGAGAACACCATTAGGTTTGGACTTCTCCATGCTCTATTGCAAATGATGTCAATTCCTTTGGGAAAGTGTATATGCTCTCTGTTTTATAACCTGCCTCTCACCCCAGACAAAATCTCTGAGGCAGGTATCTGGAACTGGTGGTGGGACAACGGCAAGCTGTGACACCCCTGCTCTAGGAACTGAGTGCTGGATGGAGGAGTATGGGCAGCAGCCTAAATCATTCTTGGCTTGCCTTTTCTAATACGGAACCACTATTTCACAACACATGCAAGGGCAGTCATGGTCCAAGTTGTCTCAGCACATCCCTGCCCAAGGAGAAGTCTCTGTTTATTGACGGGAGGCTGGGCAGAGGAAAGGTGTTCCTAATGTCTCAAAAACACCTGCCCAAAACTTAGCCTTCAGAAAGGCAATTGGTGACAGAGTGAGAAAAGTTGATGTCGTGCTCCTCCTCCTGGGAGCTCCTTCTGCAGCGAACTGAAGAGGAGTTTTGTGTCCTTAGATGCTAGAAGAGGGAAGGGATTGGTCTTTGTTGAAATATCACAAATTTATGCTTTTTCTACAGGAGTTTTATAGATTTTGTTAAGTAAATTTTTTTTTCTGAAATGAAGATCATTTTCAGAGGCTTTAAACATGGTTGTTCAGTTCTTTTTAAATTAGTTTTCACCAGTTTCAATGTAGATCAAGTCCACAGATCATCTCACACCATCATGCTGGAAGTCAATATAGTCCTTTATATCTTACCATTTTAAATTACTCGTGTGGTTTCTGTAGCTCAACTAAAATAGGTGATTTCATGAGGATTAGACAACATACAACTCAGATTCCTATGTGTGTTCATAGGGAAATGATCATGCATTTTTTAAAATAAAAGATTACATAAAAGGTCGTGTTTTTTAAATAGAGTGTAACATACATTATGCTTTCTTGAAAACATTCATATTGTTTCTTTTCTGATCTGTTGTACTGATGAACACTGCTCCAGGTGCCAACAAATGTTAATGAATAAGACTAAATAACACTGGAGAAACACTGTAAAACATGCCCCTTAAGGAGACTGACCTTATATTAAATTATACACTTGCTATGGGATATGAAGTAAGCAATCAAAAAGAAAGTATTAGAACAAGATAAAAATATTTTATGTAAATTACAAGTCTTGGTGATACATGCCTCATAAATGACATTAAAGCTGTAGTCATGTTTTAATGGGAGATCAAATGTAAGAATCTTACAAAAATTCACATTGAAATTTGGCAGATGAAATACTCTGGCTATTAAGAAGTAAGCCCAATGATAAATTTGCCTTTTGCATCCATGCCTTCTGCTGAATAATCAAAACACTTTTCGGCTTGAAATAACCTACATAGAATTGCACTTTAAACAGAGTATCAACTCTTCCAATGAGTGAGAAACAAGACATCAGGAGGTTATACAATTTTCCTATTTTTCTTATGGTAAATTGACTCCAAGTAATTTCAAATCAGTTTTCTTTTAACGAAAAGAAATTGCAAATAGATGAGCACATCCTGGAAATCTAGGGTCAGGGTCAGAGGTCTTATGAAGAATTCAAGGGAATGAAGAATAAGAATACGAGAGGTGGGTCAAAAATTTTAGATGACCCTGTGAATAGTTTAAGGTCACAAGAAATTTTCCTGAGATCATTTTTTTTTCCAAAACACATTTGATTTATAGTTAAAATAATGTTACTGGGGTCTCCACTTTTTAGTCTTGCTATGCTTTATTCACCATTTGTGAAGCACTGGTAAGTAATTTTGCTCAGATGTTTTGCTGAAACTTTTGGCTGTCACTCAACTCCAAAACTGCAAGAATTGATATTTTTATAAAATGATCCCCTGAAACTGCTGAGTTTTAAACTGAGGTTTTAGTATGAGGAGATACAAGCTTCAGTTTCATAATGAAACTCAAGCAGCTTGGTTGAGTCCAAGTTTCACATGAACATAAAACCCAAAGACTAATGAAAACAATCACTAAACTTGATACATTAAATCCAAAGTCATAACCCTACTTTACTGCTGTGATTATATTAATAGCATGCTTTTAATCTTATCATTGAAATCCAAATATCTGGAATGATGTGTGAAAAATCACAATATGTCAGAGCCAAACTGTCCATTATCAGAATCATGTTTTTCTTCATGTCCAAGCCATAATTAAATCCCAGAACTCTGCCTGTGAATTTGTGCATTTATCCATTCCGCAAACATTACTGAGTGTCTACAATGTGTCAGGCACTGTGATAGGTTCTGGGCACACAAAACTGAATGGGGAGTTACTTGTCTTCAAAGAGCTAAAGGTGAGAGAAATGATCACACAATGTGATGAGTGTTATGCTTTTAGAATGACCTGAGAATAAAAGGGGAGCATATAAATCATACAGATCAAAGGAGAGTTGAGGAGGAGGGAATACTTTCCAGGGGGTGACACTGAACGCAGTTTACTGTTTAATAACCAGTACAGAAGTAGGCAGAGGGAAGACAAAGGATTCAGGCAGATATTTCAGGCAGAAGTAGCAGGAAGAATGAAGACACGGAAGCATGAAATGAGAACTTCTTAATTGCAAGAGGTTAGTGGCAGAAGTTGCAGCTAGAAATGTTGGGATAGGCCAGTTTGTGGAAGGACTTGTATACCAAACTAAGGACTTTGAAAACCTTAAAGGAAAATAATAAATATATTTGAATAGAAGGGTGATGTGATCATATTGGATTTTTGAAAGAACCTTCTGACAGCAAAGTGTAAGATGGAGGGATTGAGAAAGGATGCAGAAGAACAGAGGATGCTGTTATAGTAATGTGAGAAGGAAGTCATTGAGATCAGAACCAATATAGTGTCATGAGAAAGACAAGGAGCAGATGATTAAGAAAATATTAAGGAAATAGATTTCAGGACTTGGTGTCTGATTGGGTGAGTAGAGAAGAAGTCAAGGGTGCTAACAAACCATTTTGGTTCTGGAGATGGATGAAAGGAAATATTTTAAAAACAAAACAAAACCGAATTTGGAAAATGAAGACATTTGGTTGAACCATGAATGGTGTCATATACTTATGACACTTTAAGTGGAAATATCTACTTGGCAGATAGATACACGGTTCTAAAGCTCTGTGGGCATTTGGGTGTCACAAGAATACCTAGTGTGTGAAACCATACAACTAGATCTCTAGGTAAGATCCCTCAGTAGGAAATATACACCTAGAGGAGAAGAAAATTGAACTTTAAAGAGCAAAAATATTAAATGAACAGGTGAGCAAGGAAGAAACACAGACAGGTATGGGTACATATACAACACCACACACACACACACAAACACATACACACACACACACACACACACACACACACACACACACACCACGGAGGAGTAGGCAGAGATTCAGATGAAAAACCAAGAGTCAGTGAAAAAGAGAAGAAAGTTTTACAAAGCAACTGGATCAACCGTTTCATTCATTCATTCATTCATTCATTCATTTAATAATGCACTCACTCATTGTGCACCTGACATGAGCCAGCATATTCCATCCAGGAGCAAGGGGCTGTATGGCACAGAAAGTCCTTACCCTCACCATGCCCTTGGATCCCATTTGACATGAGCCTCTTAAAGCACTGCTAGTTCAAGGTAAGTAAGAGACACTGTGTTTATCTGCCTCTCTTGAATCAAAAAGTACCTCTGCAGCCCTGCTTGAGATACTAATTTTAAAAATTGTTTAACACTAGCTGAATATAAAACTCTAAATTCACGAATGATGAGTTGAACTGTATCCCTGAGCCCATTCCAGGTTGACTCATCAACTGAGAATTTAAATTCTTATCCAAGGTTCATTAACCTAAAAATACATCATAAGAAATTATCCTTGCACATGGTTTTCAGACACTTTTGTCTGAAAAGCAAATATTGTGTTATAATGTTTTACCGTTACTTTTAGCTCTGATTAAAAGCAAAAAAAATTTTTTTTTAATTTAAAAATCAAAACTGAAAGAGAAATCTCAATTAGACATTATTTGTTACTCTCCTTTTTGCTTAGATGTTTAATTATCTGGGAATTCATTTAACCTTGATATTAAGATAAAATTTATATTGACTTTGATTCCACATAATCTACTTCTTTTTTAAGGCATATAAAGTACCAGATGGTATAAAGATTAGGACTCATTTATCCATGTATACTTTGCCCTGTGGGCCAATAACCAGACCTTTATGATACTCACTTCTTGGTGCAGTTATTGGACTTTGGCCCTACTTTGTGTGTAATGTTTTATTAATATAATATTAGTGTTGTTTCAAAGAAGAAATTCCTTTTATTTTAATACTTTGCTTTCTTCTTCAGCCCTTCCACTTCTCAGTTCTCCAACCCAGAACTTAGGAGCAAAATTGCTTTTTCTTCCTGAGATATATTTGTCCTACACATGAAAGTGATCGGGCAGAGGAGGGTCTGCATGACACATTCTGAAATAGTAGCATTTCAGAGCACCTTTCCAGTTGTCACCATCTGTACCCTTCAGAAGTATGGTTTCAATTTTGCTCTTGAAATATGAGTCAGGCTATGTTACCAACACATATTTTTCCCTGTCATAACATTTCACTTATTCCGTAGTCTGTAGACAGTTTACAGGTTGCATCTTTTCCCTAGTCTTATTGAAACGGTATCTTTTTGCTCTTTGAATTCATTTTCCATTAGGAAAGGTAAAATCAGATTCTGTGCCCAATAAACAGAAGCATCTGGCCTAAGGGTGTGTCGTCAATGCTGAGCGTCGCCCCCTGGTAATAAGCAGCAGTCGGATGCCACTGAGAAGAGGTGACCATGGCAGCTACTATGCCTCCCTTTTGTAGTCACTAATGATCTGTCCCTCACCCCACCCCAGGAATTAATCAGGCATGTAATATGCAGAATAGAAACAACTTACAGCAATGAGTCACAGGATTGTAACTTAATTACTGTCTTTTCTCTGTTTCATAGCAGTTTCCCAAGTTCACAGATCTGGGGTTAAAAGTCCCATTGGACATTTTTCATGTCTTGAGTAGAGCACTCCAAGCAAGCACATACAGCGCCCTTAGCCTTCTGGCTCCAGATTTCACAAAATGTTGTCATAAATGTAAGCATTTCGTTAAAGTTAAAAATTTTAGAGGTATTGATGTGCTTTCTTAAGTCAAACAAGATGATTAAAGCAAAGTACCAAGACACCATCCTGGCTTTATTACCAAAATAATGCTTTTCTAGGTTACTCTCAACAAGCTATTTCCATTAAGATCGATCCCATTAAGCAGAAAAAGTACTAGGTCTCACCGTTTTTAAAAATGTCTATTCTTTCAAGTCAAAATGAAATTGTTTATCCTTCACAAGAGGTAAGTATAATAAAAGACATAAAGAAAGCAAATGAATTTTGATATCAAGTATAAACTGAACGATAAATCCTGGCATATCTTATAAGGAAATCTAGCCAGAACCATATCAAGGGAAAAAAAATTAAGTGTAATAAATAATAGAATCATCTTACTTTTATATAGCACATTGCATTTTGTGCTATAAAGATGATTATAGCTGAAGTAAATCTTCGAAGTTGACCTCAAGAGTTACAACAGCCACTACGTTGCTTAAGATAACAGGCAGTGAAAAAATATGTGACAGTCAACTGTGTTTTTTGATCAAAACAACATGCATAAGGAAGGTAGCATTTGATTCAGTCAGTTTTACCTTTCGGTAAATACTAGGCTCTTGGAGCGCTGGATGTTGTTACTAAAAGTTTGCTAAGGTGTGTTATGGTCTCCCTTAGCTTAAAATATTAGCTTCATGAAAAAGCCCTGTGTCGAGTACAGAGCAAACCACAAGTTCATCAACACCGACGATGGGTATTTATGTTCAGGGGAGGGAAGGGCTGACAGTGGAAAGAGAAGGGGAAAATGCGCTATCTGTTACAAATTCCTTTCAGCTTTGAACCCAAAATAATGTACGAGGAGATCATCAGCAAAACATGAATAGCAATAATCTTCTAAAAAAAATAAAAAAGAAACCAAGGGTAAAATGAACTGAATGAAAATGAAAATGGCTTGCTATAGAAGAAAGTAGACACATTAAAATCAAGAGTAAAAATAATCAAATTGATGCCCCAGGTGCAGGGAAGGTAGAGAAATATTTTAGAGCTCTAAGAAACATTTGAGAGCTGAATTAAACAGGCTAAATTAATCTTTGAGCAATTTTCTTACTGGGGAAGACAGGATTCATTTTTTTTCACCTTAGTGAATTTATTAATCTCCCCATGGGCAAAAAAGTCATTTACATTTTTTAAGTACAGAAAGATCCGTGGGTTTTCAAAGCAGCTTTATAAGAGAGGAGTTATCATTACAACTGTGTGAACAATTAGGTTTTCAACATTCTTTAAGTCAATAGTTGGTGATTTTAGAAATCTTTGATACAAATTTCAATATTCATAGCATTGCTTTCCCTGGCAAAGTAAACAAAACAGAAGAGAAGGTCAAGTAAAATTTTAAAAGGTCTTTTACTTATCATTAAATAAAATGTGAATAAGTAACGCATTGAATTAAATGCATATTAATTCATTTTATATGGAAATAGAAAGCATACTACATTGTTTCAAAATTACTTGAGGATTCCCACTGTTTCTGTTTTACCAAAAACTACCTATCCATTTGATATCTTATACACACATACACACACACAATGAACACACGCAACACACACATACACACACGCACATGCACCCACCTTGAGCATTTAAAGTACTTTTCTGTTTTGTCTCAGAAATAAATAATTACACAATTTCCATTTTTGCCAAATTAGACTATTAGTTGAACCTTCAAATAAAGGACAGATATCATGCTTTAAAATTAGAAATTTTGACTCCCTACACCTCCTGAAGTTGGTGGAAGATAATGTTTCCAAATTCCCAACAGACAAAAATCTTCAGAATTTGGAAACAAAAAATCAGAATTCCTGGGAATTTGTAGTAATCCTGAAATCTTAGGTTAGTCATAAAGCACTTCCAGTTTCTTCTTTCTCTTTTTCATTATTATAGATATCTTTTTTTTAAGATTTTATTTATTTATTAGAGAGAGAGAGAGAGAGCAGGAGCGAGGGAGGGACAAGAGAGTGAGAACCAGACTCCCCACTGAGTGCAGAGACTAATGTGGGACTCCCTGTGGGGCTCAATCCCAGGACCCCAAGGTCATGACCTGAGCCGGTCAGACACAACCAACTAAGTCATCCAGGTGCCCCAATTATTTCAGATATCCTTAAACAGTTGTTTAGTAAATAAGAAATGTTACCTTTAATAGCATTTCCAGAGAGCTGTCACCTATAGCAAATATTCAAATAATGGGAAACTCCCACGGACATTATTAGGCCATACCTAAATAACATAAGATTCACATCTCCTATCGGCACTGTGTATTAAAATTTCCCATTGAAAGACTCATTTTGCTTCCAAATGTTATTTCTCCCAATTATTTCCAGTTGTTATTTCTTGGGACACCGCCAACTGAATTTGTATAAAATGTGTGCATAAACTCAATAGTATTCAATATACCACAATGACTCACCATCAGGGAGATAGGACCACGCACATACAGCTGTAACATAGCACTAGTTACAAGTAGGCTGATGGTGGAGGGGGGCGGGAGGACTGCCTCTCTCCTACCTGCTCCTGTGCCAGTTCCTGGAAATGTCAACTTTAACTTTTCACTCCATGGTGTGCCTGTTTCCTGCTCTTGCTTTTGACTTGATATCAGTGGATTCCTTCCAACCAGTAATGCTCTATAGATTATTAAGCTTTAAATCTCACATGAGGGGCACCTGGGAAGCTCAGTCGTTAAGCATCTGCCTTCGGCTCAGATCATGATCCTGGGGTCCTGGGATCAAGCCCCACATGGGGCTCCCTGCTCCGCTGGGAGCCTGCTTCTTCCTCTCCCAGTCCCCCTGCTGTGTTCCCTCTCTCGCTGGCTGTCTCTCTCTCTCTCTCTGTCAAATAAATAAATAAAATTTAAAAAAAAACCCTCACATGAAAACTATAACACTTTTCTTCACTTTCCCAGTTTGTGGACTAATTTTCCTCAGGATTCAGCATTCGGAAAACATAAATTTCCCAAGAAATGCTGGGCAGAAATTCCTACATGGAAACGCTAGTTGTAGGTGTGTGTAAGTGCATGTGTGTATATAGTTATGTACTGAGTGTGTCTAATACATGTTTTATTCCTCCAAAGTAACATTTTCTGTACTAATCATAGTGACAAATGGCCAACATGACACCTCCATCCGTTCCATTGCCACCCAAAGTTATTTCACAAAACAAAGCTTGGCTAGTCTTTCTCACCTAAGATAGAACCATTTCTTACTTCATGTTAGAGAAAAGATGGATTGGAAAGAAGGAAGGAAGGAAGGAAGGAAGGAAGGAAGGAAGGAAGGAAGGAAGGAAGGAAGGAAGGGAGGGAGGGAGGGAGGGAGGGAGGGAGGGAGGGAGGGAGGGAGGGAGGGAGGAAGGAAGGGAAGGAGGAAGGAAGAAAGAAAAGTTTGGAAAGATTTTCAGAAATTTATGCATCTTTGTTTTGTTTTTTGAATTACCAAAGCTGAAGAAGCACATTGATAAAGCTGGGTGAATTGTACGTATTCCTTAGACATTTTCGGTAGTAGAACATCGCATTTCATTATACTTTCAATGATTTTATCTTTCATTACAAAATTCATCATCATAATGTAATAATAATGTCACTGCCAATTTTATAAAATTTTACAAAAGGACCTTAAATGATGTTATACATGTAAGTGTGTGTTTTCAACCCGGGGCTCAACTGCTTGAAATCTCACCAACATCAGTGATTTCAGAAAAAAACAAACTCACAAGTTTCTGCATTTTTTATGTGAAGTCTTCTGATTTTATATAAGATAATTTTAAGAATTAAGATTGCATGAGATAAATAAAGCCCACATAGGCCAAGTTTGGGGTACAAGATTCTAGGTGGAGTTCTCTGTGAATGTGGTCACTGTTGCACATACCACAAGAGGTCTACAGGGCTGTGAGAAACAAGTTAAAAGGCAAGTCCAGAAGAAAGTAGAGGCCAAGACTTCCAAGCAAGGAGCTTGCCATATAATTCCACTGAGTGAGGAATGGTACAGAGCTACCAACGTGTCCTTCGTGATTGTGGGATGCTGTGTAAATGACCTTAGGACAGTTATGCTTATTTAACTTGCTTTATATACAGCGAGGCACTAATTACAGTTTGGTAATAACAATTCCTTCTCAACTTCAACTTACTGTGTTGTTGTTTTTTTAATTTTATTTTTTTTATTTGAGAGAGAGAGAACATGAGGAGGAGGTCAGAGGGAAAAGCAGACTCCCCACTGAGCAGGGGGTCCAACACGGGATCAATCCCAGGATCCTGAGATCATGACCCGAAGGCAGACGCTTAACCAACTGAGCCACCCAGGCGCCCCAACTTATGGTGTTTAAACCAGTTCGTTACATTCTAGCTGTCTTCCCATTTTGATGGTGACATATAGTTTACAGTGTCGGAAGATAGAAGCACACAAAAAAAGCACAATTTCGATTTCTATTTTCATAAATACCAACTGATATTCTATGTTCTTTTCTGAAACAAAAATTCATCTTCTGAGGCAAGTGTAACCCTTTCTCTTGCCTTTTGGGTGTCAGTGTTTCAAGATAATAATACTTCTCCACTGTGAACTCAGGAAATGCTCAATAAAATGTGTCCATTCTTGTAGGCAGATGGATGAAAAAATCAACTCAAATGTAAACCACATGCTCACAAAAACTTACATTGCAGAAGGTGAATGTCTTTAAAAGTACTTGGCACATATTCTGAGGCAGGCAGCTAAAACAGAGATAGAATTCCCTTTGAAAGGTCCACGTGTGATGACTCTGACCAGACTTTATTACAAAAACTACTTAAATAAGACTGTGTCCAAGCTCCATAATGAGTTTATGTAAAGTGATAGTAATTTTCTCTCAGATGTTATTCACATAATTAGCGAAGTGGGTCAAATTGTGTGGAAAAAGATCTGTTTCTAAATTGCCAATGGGAATCATCTCTGGCATCAATGTACACTTTGCATTCAAGCAAAGCTTGAGTAGGAGAGAGATGATTCACACAGAGCACTGTTCATAGAGGGTCTCTACCGGAATATTCTGCCAAATCACAGTGGTCTATTGATGTCTCAGGGCTCTAGAGAACCGTGTGTAAGGGAATGATGAGTCAGGTGTTGTTATGGGCTAAATTGTGCCACCCCGCCAAACTCATATGTTGAAGCCTTAACCCGAACTGCCTCAGAATGTGATTATATTCAGAGATAGGGTCTTTAAAGAAATAATGAAACTAAAACAAGGCTGTTAGCATGTGCCCTAATCCGATCTGACTGGTGTCATAAGGAGAGGAAATTTGGACACAGGGAAACACAAAGGATGTGCGCACATAGAGGGAAGACCGTGTGAGGATGCAGCCAGAAGATGGCCATCTGCGAGTCAATGCAAGAGGCCTCAGGGGAAGCCGCACCTGCTGACACCTTGATCTTGGACTTCCAGACTCCAGAACTGTGGAAAAACACATCTCTGTTGTTTAAGCCATCAGGTCGGTGGTATTTTGTTACACACGCCCTAGCAAATGAATGCGTCCGTATTTGGCAGTTAGTTTACAAGAAAACAACCATGTTCGTGCATCTACCTACTTTTAACAGTTGAGTCTGCAGAAGTGGTAGATCAAGATTCAGGACTACGGAACAAGGACCGTGCATCTTAGAAAGAAACCATCTAAATGTACCAGTTGAAGTTTCTGTGTTTCTTAAGATCATTGCTAGTCAGATTTTAATAGTTGGAAGCAGATGGTTAAGGTTGGTGATATTTTCAAAAGATTACTACTAGAATGGGATAATTTGTACTCCCCAAGGAAAAAAAATAGTTCTGCAAAAAGCTCTGGAGGAGTGAAAAAAAAATATGGAAAATAAAGCTTCAGAACACTTCAAGACATGAAAGGTTTTTGACTTTTCACTTTCTGATGTAGAAGACAGATGTCAGCCAGTAGTTAGAAAAGCATAAAGTGAGAAAAAAGGAAGCGTGTTTTAAAACAGGTACATTGTAACTTATACCTCAGTAACATACCCATGAAAATAAGCATTGTAACAACACAAGGTAGATTTACAAAAAGATCAGAGTATGTTGTCCTGGCACTATGGCCAGTTTTCAAGAAGAAAGTAGTCTTTATTTTACAGAACATCTAGGAAAGATTTATGATCTTAATATTAAGATCAAGTGACTATTTCTCAACTTTGTACTATTTGAAAGTACTTCGTGCAAAGGGTGCTCACTAATTGAAAGCATTATAATGTTCAATTTCCAACACTATTTTACCCCTTTGAAAGAATAAATAACAGGAAGAGATGATTGAACATCTTTTATAATTTGTTACCAATTCAATTGCAGCATAACTCACATTTAAAAGATGAATCCAGGGGCGCCTGAGTGGCTCAGTGTGTTAAATGTCTGCCTTTGGCTCAGGTCATGATTTCAGGGTCCTGGGATCGAGCCCCATGTCGGGCTCTCTGCTCAGCAGGAAGTCTGCTTCTCCCTCTCCTTCTCCCTCTGCTGCTCCCCCTGCTTGTGCTCTCTCTCTGTCAAATAAATAAATAAAATCTTTTATAAATAAATAAATAATAAAAATGAATCCATTTTAAGTGAACAGTGTGTTAAGCTTGACAAATGTAACCATCACCACAATAATATACAGAATAACTTCATCATTCTGGAAAACTCTTTTGTGCTCTTTCCCAGTCAATTCAGCCCATCTCTGGCTCTAGTCAACCACTGATGTGCTTTCTATCACTATACATTAGATTTTTCATTTCTAGATTTTTGTATAAAGAGAATTATTCATTATGTACTTTTGTGTCTGGCTTTTTCACTTTGCATAACATTTGGAGATCCACCATGTTGTTGCATGAATCTGTAGTTAGTTCCTTTTTATTACTGAGTAATACCTCATTGTATGGATAGTACCACAGTTTGTGTATCCATTCACCAGCTTATGGACATGGGTTGTTTACAATTTGGGGCTATAATGAATAAAGCTACTAAGAACATTCATTTGCAAGTTTTTATGTGGATGTATATTTTTGTTTCCCTTCGGTAAATATCTAGAAGTGGAATTGCTAGATCATATGGTAGATGTATGGCTAACATTAAAGAAACTGCCAGTTTCCCAAAGTGAGTGTATTATTTTACAGTCACACCAGAAATGTATAAAAGCTCCAAAAGCTAACACTTTTTATTGCTAATGTCTTTAATTTCAGCCATTCTGGTTCTGAGTGGTGGGATCCCATTCTGTGGGATTTGCATTTTTCTGATGTTGAGTATCTTTTCATGTGCTTATTGGCCATTTGTAGATCAGCATTTTTGGAGAAATTGTTCAAATCTTTTGCTCTATTTTACTGAGTTGATTTTCTTCTTAGTATTGAGTTGTTTGAGTTATGGGTCCAAGTCTTTGGTCAAATATTATGTATTACAGGTATTTTCTCCCATACTGTGGCTTTCCTTTTCATTTTCTTATTGAAATCTTTCAAAAAGCAATCATTTTTAATTTCAATGGTGTCCAATTTAACATTTTTTTCTTAATGGTTAATGCTCTTTCTGTCTTAAAAGTCTTTGCTTATTTCAAGGCTGAGAAGGTGTTCTTCTATATTTTATTTTAGAAATTTTCATTTCAACTTTTACACTTAGGCCTATGATTCATTTCAAGTTAATTTACACATATGTCATGAAATAAGAGTCAATGTTCTTTCTCTCCTGTTCCAATATCACTTGTTAAAAAGTAGATTCTTTATCCATGGATTGCATTAACATTCTTGGTCACGAATCAATGTGCCTTCTAGTGTGATATACTTCTGGACTTTCTAGTCTATACCACTTGTTTATATGTTTCTGCACCAAGGCCACACTGTCATAATTACTACCCCTTTGTATAATGAAGGACATGCATAACCACTCTTTTTCTTCAGTTATCTGAAGCAGAGAAGTTGCGAGTTATCTAGTTATGTAGGAACAGATTTGGAAACATTTCCAAATTAAAGATACAACACTAGTTTCCTTCAAATTACCTGTAAATAGAAAAATAAAGGTCCTGCGTACCTCATAATTCTCAGCTCCAGAATCAAGGCTTATGGGGACACTTAAGTGGAAAGTGTGTAGAAAAGAGGAAATGATAGCATGGAGCCTAGAAATGAGAGAATATAGAGAAAATCATTCCCAACAGAATACCATCCTTAGTGGAAAATACTTGAAACATGTCTGCGTTGTGGTCTGAGAGCAATGGGGAATTCACAATGAAGTGAAATTACATTTAAATTGCAAGAAGCCCAGAGCAGAAGAGATTTAAATGCAATATTAATAAGGAACATGAAGAAAAAGCCAAATGAGTGAAAAGGTAATTTGAAAAAGTGCAAAGAATCACACAGAATGTGTTAGAAATAGAAGATAGGCAAAGAAGACATAAAACATACATACAACTTACCATGGAAAAAAAGAAGAGACCAATGAAGTATACCTAATATTTAAAATTATTAACCTAAAAAAGATAAAATTGTTATCCTAGACAACTTTCTGGGAATACAAGAAGACTTAAATCTATGTATTGAAAGTCCTCATTGCATGTTTGGGGAAATTGATGTATCCTGATAAAACTATTATAAACCTTAAATAAAATTCAAGATTGAGGGGGAAAAAAAAAACCTTCAGGGGATCCAGGGAAAAAACAGTCACTTAGAGAGAGAAGAAAATCCCGTTGACAAGACTTATGAGCAACCACATAGGAAGCAAGAAAACAGCGGACCAGCATTTGAAAGAAATTCTACAAAACAAAGTGAGAATCAATGAATTTTATATCCAGCTAAGCTATTGTTATTAACAAGGAAAATCAATCTGATGACCACTGACTTCTTGACATCCACTTATGAAGCAGTACAAGAATGCAGCAACATTTTCAGAGACACAGTAAGACAAAGTTGGAACCAAGGATTTTATATTCAGCCAAACTATTCTTCAAGTGTCAAAGCCACAGGAAAGTAGCAAATTTGCAGGATCTCAAGAAATACTCTATTCATGAGCCGATCCTGACAAACCCATAGGAGGATAAGCTTCATCCAAGAGACTGCTGAGAAACCTCAGCAGAGGACAGAGGAATTTATGAATGAATCCTTCAAAGACAAAAAGTTACAAGGCAAAAGAGGAAAATAACATGTAAATATTATATATCCTGACCAAGTAAAAGTGAAACTATTTATTTATTTATTTATTTATTTATTTATTTATTTATTTATTCAGAATAGAGGGTCTTTTTTTTTAAGATTTTTAAAATTTATTCGACAGAGAGAGCGAGAGAGCACAAGCAGGGGGAACAGTAGAGGCAGAGGGAGAAGCAAGCTCTACGCTTTAGTTCCACGCATTCTTCAGTCATATCAAACTTGGCATTCATCCTCAAGCAAACAACAGCCATCGAGATTTATTAGGAAAATCTCTAAGTTCATTAAGAATCAAGGAAAACCTTTAAAATAATCTGCCTTATTTCTTTTACTTAACATTTGGAAATAATTCACAGGAAATTGCAAAGATGGTATAGTTATATCCCATGTACTTTTCATCCTATTTCCTCAAAAAGTTATATCTTGCATAGTTATAATGCATATAATACCAAGAAAGTAATACTGGTGCAATATTTATCAATCTATACACGGGTAAAGTCAAGCAACCTCTGCCATGCAATCAAAATAGAGAGCTTTTACGTCACCACAAAGATCTCCCATGTGCTATCCCTTAAAAGTCATACCACCACCATCTCTAACTCCCGAGAACCACTGAACTCTTTTCCATCTGTATAATTTTGTAATCTAAAAAATGTTATGTAAATACATCATATGTCTTGTTGAGATTGGGTTTTCCCCCCAACTGCATAATACCCCTGAAATATATCTTAACTTCCTGAGTATATCAATACTTTGTTCATTTTTACTGTTGTAGATTCATACGGCTATACCACACTTTGTTCAACTATTGAGAGATACCTGGCTGTTCCCAGGCTTTGCTCTTGCAAGTAAAGCTGCTATGAACAATTGTGTATAGGTTTTCGTGTAGACTTAAATTTTCCTTCTGCATGATAAATGCTCAGAAATTCATTTGCTGACTCATATGGTGAGTGTATGTTTAGTTTTTTTTAAAACCTGTCAGAATATTTTCCAGAGTGGGTGTATATCATTTTCCATACCCCACCAGCAAAGTCCGAGTTTGAGTTTCTCCACATCCTTATTAGCATTTGGTGTTGTCACTATTTTTAACTTTAGCTGTTTTAATAGGTGTGCAATGATTTCTCATTGCAGTCTTCATTTGCATTTCCCTAATGATTAGTAATAAATATTTTTTCATGTACTTATTTGTCACCCGTATATCCTCTTCAGTGAAATGTCTCTTCACTTTCTTTGTGTTCTAATTGGATTGTTTGCTTTTTACTGTTTTTTTTTTTTTGAGCCATTGTGCTATGTGGTGTTCAAATGTTTTCTTCCAGTCTGTAACTTGTCTCTTCATCATATTTATAGAGTCTTTCATAGAGTAAAATTTTTAATTTTAATGAAGTCTAATTTTATTCTCTATGGGTTATGCTTTTGGTATTTTATCAGAACTCTTCACCTGGGCAGTCTAATTGGCCCAGTTGGTAGACCATGTGACTTAGTCTCCAGGTCTTGAGTTCAAGCCCCACTTAGGCTTAGAGCTAACTTTAAAAAACAAAAACAAAAACAAAAAAACAAAAACAAAACACTCTTCACCAAACCCTACGTCTGAAAGATTTTTTCCTATGTTATCAACGAAAAGTTTTATAATTTTTGTTAACATTTAAATCTATGATCCTTTTGACTTAATTTTATATCAGGTGTGAGGTTTATGTCAATATTTAATTTTTTGCTATAATTATGTGATTACTTAAAGCCCTTTTTGCAAAGATAATTAAATCTCCATTGAATTGCTGTTACATCTATGTCAAAAATCCATTGGCCATACTTGTATGGAATTATTTCTGGGCTTTTATTCTGTTTGATGTGTGTGTGTGTGTGTGTGTGTGTGTGTGTGTGTGTGTGTGTGTGAATTCAGTTTTATTAGTAGATTGGGGGCTGTTCTTTGAATGAGTTGTAGTGATTTACACTTTTTAAGAAATTAGTCCATGTCTTATAAATTGTCAAATGTACTGTGTAAAGTTATTCAGAGTATTCTATTATTCTTTTGATGTATGCAAACTCTGTAGTACGATACTCTGTTTCAACCTGATAATAGGAATTTCTGTCTTGTCTCTTTTTCTGTCAGTGTTGCTGGAGTTTTTTCTGTTTTGTTGATCTTTTTAAATAAAAACTTTTGTTTGAGCTTTTCTATTGCGTGCCTGTTTTTAATTTTATTGATTTCTGTGCTTTTTCCACCCCCAATTATGAGTTTATTTTGCTCTTCATCTAGTCTCAGAAACTGAGAGCTTAGATTATTGATTTGAGATTTTCCTCCTTCCTATGTAATAAGCATCTAGGGCTATAGATTTCCACCTCAGCACTGCTTTAGCAAGGCCCCACAATTTTTGATGTTTTGCTTTCATTTTCACTAAGTTCAATGTATTTATTTGTCTCAAGACTTCCTCCTTGACCAATAGATAATATGAAAGTGTGCTGGTTTATTTTCCAAGTGTTTGGAGATTTTCCTGATCTCTTTCTGTTCTTGATTTCTAGTTTTATTACATGTGGTTAGAGAAACACACTCTGTGTGATTTCAATTCTTTTAAATTTGTTGAGGTTTGTTTTATGGCCCAGGATAATATCTTGGTGTTGTTCCATGGATGCATGAAAATATTAGATATTCTGCTGTTGTTGGGTAGTATGCCTTATCAGTATGGATTAGCTCCTGTTGGCTTTTGGGCTCTTCTATCCTTGATGATGTGCTGTGTCATTGTTTTATCAGTTGTTAGATGGGGTATTGAAGTTTCCAACTGTAATTATAGATTTGTCTTCTCCTTTTATTTCTTCCAGTTTTTGTTTCACATGTTTTGAAGCACAGCTTTTTGGTATATACAGATTTAGGATTCCTGTGTCTTCATGAATTCTCTCTCTCTCTCTCTCTCTCTTAATTTTCTTTGTCCTGAAATTCACTTAATCTAATATTAAAATAGCCACTCCTGCTTTCTTTTGATTAGTGTTTGCATAGTATATCTCATTTCATTCTTTTGCTTTCAACCTATCTGTATCACATTTGATGTGAGTTTCCTATAGACAGCCTATAGTGAAATCATATTTATTTTTTTGTCTTTAAAATCCACTGTGCCAATTCCTCTTTTAATTGGTGTACTCAGACTATATACATTTTATGTAATTAGTGATATGTTGGGGCTTAATTGTGCCATTTTACTTTCTTTTGTTTATTCTGTTTTTCATTTGTTTTTTGTCACTTAAATTTTTTAAGAAATACATTTCAATATATCTGTCATGTTTTTAAGAGTATCTGTTCCCCTAACAATATTAGTAGCATTCTAGATATTATATTGCACATGTATATTATGGTCTACTAGTGTTGACATTTTTCTCAGTATGAGTGAAGTATAGAAATTTTACCTTCCTTTTTTTTTTTTAAAGATTTTATTTATTTATTTGACAGAGAGGGACAGCCAGCAAGAGAAGAAACATAAGCAGGGGGAGTGGGAGAGGAAGAAGCAGGTTTCCCAGAGGAGGAGCCTGATGTGGGGCTCGATCCCAGAAAACTGGGATCACTCCCTGAGCCCAAGGCAGACGCTTAACAACTGAGCCACCCAGGCGCCCCAGAAACTTTACCTTCCTTTATGTCCATTTCTCCTTCCCCCTCTATAATGCTATTGTCTGTCATTTTTCTTCTATATAAACAAAAGAAATTAGACAGTGTCATAAATTTTGTTTCAAATATTAAATATAATAATAAAAACATGAGAGAAGAAGGAAAGTGTAGTATATTTCCTTCTGCTTTAGCTCATCCTTTTCTTTCTTTCCTCCTGGTGTTGCAAGATTCCTTCTTTTATCATTTCCTTTCTGTTTAGAGGACTTCTTTTATCTATTCTTTTGTAGTAGGTCTGCAGACAACAAATTCTTTTAGTCTTCCTTTCAATCTAAAAATGTCTTAATTTCCTCTTCATCCCAGAATATTTTAGCTGGATATAGAGTTCTGGGTTGACAGTTCTTTCTGCACTTGAAAAAATGTCACACAATTTCCTTCTAGCCTCCCTGGTTTCTGTTAAAAAGTCTGCTGTCGTTCAAATTATTTGAAGTGTTTCTCTCTGGCTGCCTTCAAAATGTTTTTCTTTGCCTTTAACTCTCAAAAGCTTTTGATGTTTTTGGGTTTATCCTGTTTGGAGTTCATTCAGCTTCTTGAATCTCTAAGTTGATGCCTTCTGCTCAATTTGGAGAAATTTCAGCCATTATTTCTTTGAATCCTTTTTTAGCTCTGTCCTCTTTCTCCTCTCCTTCTAGAACACTGATGACATGAATGTCAGATATTTTTTATAGTCCACAGGTCCCTGAGTATCTGTTCACTTTTATTTTCAGTCTTTTTTCTCTTATTTAGCTTGGGTATTTTCTATTGTTCCATCATCCAATACATGTATTCTTCTGTTGAGATTATCCATTGAGTTTGTTCGAGGGCTATTGTATTTTTCAGTTCTAGAATTTCCATTTGATTCTTCTTTACGTTTTCTATTTCTTTGCTGAGAATGTCAATTTTTTTTTCATTAGTTTCAAGTGTGTTCATAGTTGCTGGCTAACGTATTTTAATGAAGGATGCATTAAAGTTGTTAGATAATTTTAGCATCTATGACATCTCAGGGTTGGCATCTAATGATGTCTTCATGCATATTAAGATTTTCCAGGTTCTTTGAATAACAAGTGATTTTTCTATTATTAAAATCTGGACATTTGGGGTCTTTTATGAATCTTGTATCTTAATAGACTCCCTCTGACACAACTCCAGTGAGAAAGAGGACACCACTTTGTTACTGCCAGGTGGGATTAGATGCCCAGATTCTTCACTAGGCTTCTGTTGTCTGTTGTCAACAGGAAGAGTGGGGTTCCTTGTTACTGTGAGCTAGAAGCTCCCCAAATGATCTCCACTGACAATGTTGGGAGGAATGACCTCTATCTCTGGGTGGTGGTGAAAAACCCCTCTCCACTAAGCTTTCCCTGATACTCCTCTTCCAAGTGTAGGTGAATTCCAGGCTTCTTATGTCATTTCCATCAGCACCACGGATTTCTCATTACCACCCAGCAAGGATGAAGATCCTATTTCCCGACTCAGCCTCTGACACAGCTATGGAAATGCATTTGGGGTAACTTGTTAAATATCCATACTTTCCACTCTAGCATTGGTGAGGGTGAAGGTTGATCACAGTTTTTTCTGTGGTGTTTGGCTGGAGTAGTACAGTTATAAATTAAAAGCTTTCTGTCTTGCTAGGCAGCCCCTTTCTTGGGCCTTTGGCTAGAGTGAGCAGGTCCTTCTTAGGGCATTTTTGTCTATACCATTTGGCATTAGTAAGTTCCTGGCTTCTCCTGTCCCCAGTATGGGATAGATGCGTCAGAAAAAAGCAAAACAAAACAAAAACTATGTCATTCCATAAGCCCTAAGCTCCCTACTCAGTCTGCCTCCTTCTCTCCATTTTTCAGACTCTTCTTAATTTTTTAATATATAATATCCAGGTGTTCTAGGTGGGAGGAATATGGAAAGTATGTTTACTCCATCTGATGTTCTCAATATCCTTAACTCTTGAAGCAACTGTTCATACTAAAGGCTAATAGTCTCAATAGTCTGGACACATTTCTTCATCTGTTGCAATCAAACACAAATTAACTCAACATTGGTAAATGGTTTTCCTTGCTTGGCTAACAAAGGAGCTGCTCAAAAATTTACTTTGATTTCAGCCATATTTTAATATTTTTAAATTTTTTGATGAAATATTGCTCTGATGCGATCTTCCATTTTAAAACTTCTAATTTTTCTGAAAGTTGGTTTTCTGTGAGTGGGACTATTGTAAAGAGAGCTTAGTCTATTACTGTTATGTTTCTAACATTATCTCAGCACAGCTACTGTATCACTGCAGACAAAATGCAGTGCTGTGCAATTTAATTTGATAAAATAGTTCATCCTTCATTCTTCCTTAAAAGTACAACATTCCAAACTGACTTTTCTTATCATGTTTTGACCAGCGGGTAGGCACTGGTAATAAAAAATAAATAATTAAATGTTATGGCACAGTAATAGGCATGGCATTCAAAATGCTGTTAATTTATATTTGGGTTGCAGTAATTCATAGTATACCAAACAGCAATGGAAAGGAGAGAGAATGTGACAAACAATTCTTGTCACAACAAGCCAGTGCTGTTGTTATCATATGAGAACAACCATACATAGACAATATAATCAAACAAGCATGTGTTCTAATAAAATTTATCTATAGACGCTGGTATCCAGGACCAGAGAAAGAGACACTAACCACAAATTAATACACACTGAATGATCCCATGTATATAAAATTCACAAACAGACCAATGCACTCTTTTGGGTTAAAAATAGTGATTTCCTTTAGGGATTGTAAAGCATAGAGGATTGCCATGAATGAACTTTTTTGGGTTACAGAAATGTTCTAGATCTTGATTGGGGTGTTGGTTACTTGTACACATTTACCAAAACATTAAACTGCGTACTTTAAATCTGTACATTTTACTCTACGTAATTATACTTCAATAAAACATTAAAAATAAAATGATAAAGTATATTATTAACGCAGAAAGAATGACTTGAATAGGCTATATATTAAATAACAGTATTGTATCAATACTCAATTTCTTGAGCTTAATAGTTGTATTGTGGTTATAAGAAGAATTTTCTTGCTTTTAGATGATGCACCTGAAATATTTAAGACTGTAATGTCATAATGCCTGCACGTCTCTCTCAAATAGTTCAGCCAATATTATGTTTAGGATATTTAGGAGTGTAGTGTCATAATGCCTACAACTACTTCTCAAACAGTTCAGCCAAAAAAATCATTGTGTGTGTCTGTGTGCATACATGTGTGTATGAAAAGAAAGAGAGAAAAAAAAACAGGCAATGTTTCAAAAAGTTAATAACTGATGAGTTTTGGTAAACTTAACGGCTGTTTATTTTATTACTCTTGCAGATTTTCTACAGGTTTGAAAATGTTCAAATTAAATGTTGTAAGAAAACATAAATGCCAAACAAAAATTCCTGCATAGAAATATATGCAGAACAGCGAGTTGGATAACTCTAGAAAATCAGAATTTGCCAATCTGCATAGGAGATATGCACTACCTCTTGCGAAATGTAATTAACTTATCTACAGTTTTGTCATGGTAAGAAATTTGGAGGTAATAAGAAATTTCCCACCAACCCTGGCCAAAATACAGTCACCTATAAATGTTGTATCTATATCAATAGTGGCCTAGATGTATTTGCTCTTCCTTTCGACTGAAATTTTCCAGCACACGAAAGCTTTATAATCAACACAGAGATAGTTTCAAAGCATTATTTGTCATTAAGTAAAGCTTTGATGTTGACAGATGGTGACCACAGTCTTAAATAATTTCTGTTACTAAATCAAAAAAAAAAAAAAAAAAAAAAACGAAGCACAGCTTCTGAAGCCAGATTTGTGCCACATCTGAACACAATAATGGCTTACATTCTTACTTTGAATCTCAGTAGTAACTTCTTTAGAGTAGGTCAAATGCTCAACAAGCAGATATACTTCACATGTTTCCATTTCCAAGAAGTGACCATATTATTTATACAGTTCACTTTGCAATTAATCATGTAGATACTTTTTTTATTGTTACATTAAACTGTCATGTATCTCTTGGCCCATGACAACATTTTTATTTTGTGTTGGTTCTCTATATCTATAGTATACACCTTAAGATCATAGACCATGCTTCATATGTTTTTATATCTCCCTGTGATTTCCATAAGACAGGCCTTTAAAAAAATATTTGTTTATTGACCAGAAATTGTAATTGTACTTTTATGACTTTGTGGAATATTTGTCAGAACAGTGTCAGACAGCCTCTCCATTTTTATAAGGCTATCACAATATATTTTAATAAGTAATTGTTATTAAAATATTTCATTGTCTAAGTATGAGGCTATAAAAAGAAATCTGTGAATTTCTATGTTATAGTCATTTTATTTAAAAATCATACTCCAGAAGAGGAGAATACAAAAATTATGTCAGGTAGGAAAGAAGATATCCCAAGGTAGGATAGTATATTAAAAATTTTTTAAAAAGAGAACAAAAAAGTTAGGGAAAGATGAAAATCCCTACGGTAAAATTCTACAATATGCTGTGATAAAACTTCACCATTTCTACTTGATATAAAAATAAGAGAAACTTAAAAATATATATTTCTAGAGTTAGGGAGCAAAAACAATATGCCAGAGTTAGAGAAAAATACCCTGCAAGTGAGAGAAGTCTTTTGTAGACTACTTAGTGAGGCCACAGAAAAATGATCTGACCTTTAGAAAAGGCTCTCATTCTATCATCAGATATTTTGCCGTATGCTGATGCCTGTCCTACACTATTGGATAGTAGTCAGTAGCTGGTTTTGCAAGCTGGTAGTGATTATATTTATTAGCCTAGGGGACATAAGCATCATGGGGGTAATATTGCCATGAAAATAAAAAGCTCAGAATTCATTACACCAACTAAGGAAAACAACAACCCATTTATCAAGATTTTTAAAAATTCAGCTACCCTCTTCCATTTCCCTCTCTTTTCCTAGCTTCATTTGACCAAACTACCAAATATTCAAAAGCATATTACAACAAAGTGCTGGAGATCACATGTGCAGCTGAAATATTTCATCAGTAGAATATCAACGTCTTAATATAGAATCTTCGGAAATATTGTCCTGAGCATGAGTTTAAAAAGAATCCCAGGACCACAAATTTGCTTGGTTCTGCATGGTGGTAAATAGCCGACTGGTGGTATGTGGTCATTACTACAGCTCTCACAGCTGCCTGTGTCCTCTAGATAGACTATCACTGATGATCGGCTGACTTCTGGCCTCATGCCCCTCACCGAGATTTCAAGGTTTCCCTGAAGGTCAAGATAATCACTCACCTCCCTTTACTCTCCACCAGCCTCAATAAAAGGCTCCTTCTGCCATAAGTCAACACTTCTCAGATAGGATGCTGGGGTATTTGGTGCCCAGTAAGGATTTCTTTAGAGCACTATCCCAGGACCTGGGTGCAGGAAGAAGAGAGGAGGGCTTTTGCCTTAGGCAGACCAAAAAGTTGGGTTCAAAGATACTTTATCAGTGAAAGAAAAGGTATGCTGGATGAGGCATGAAGTTTGTCACCTTCTTCATCTGGAACACTCAGATATCAAGCTTGGGACCCCAAAAGGTGACAGAACTCTTGATTACCAGTGGATATTAAATTGTTGCAGAGCAGAAGTAATACCTCGTATACTGGTGTAGCCCTACTATGACATGGGTACTTTGTTGTGACTCAGTAAAATGTTCCCATGAAGGCCAACATCACAAGACAGACATAAAATGTGCGCTGGATACCTCCATGTATAAATCATTAGTCTCTTACTCTCCTAGCAAGCTTCCCATATGTGTCAGGCTACAGTGAAGTAGTCATTCAGGGAGAGGTCAATGGTCTCCTCAAACTCACTAGCTCCCACCAACGTCCAGGAGAGCTAGGTAAGAGCACTGCCCTCTGTAGTGGAGAGAAGAGGAGCTGGAGAACATTCTGGTTGGAAGTGTATGGACTTCACATGGAACACCCATTATCCAAGGAGGTAATAGCATCCAGTACCTGGCACAGGCTATGCTGATGAGAGTGAGGTCTGGAGTCAGACTGTACACAGGTTCACCACTTGGGGGTTGGACCTTGGGCAAGTTTCTTAGTCTGTCAGAGCCTCTTGTCTGTAACATAGGGAGTAGGTTTTATTAAGATGTTCCCTGAAACACTCATCACAGTTCATGTGAGGGTTAAATAGCATCCATGGAAAACATTCAGCACAGTGTTTAGCATGTGGTGGATGCTGTAAAAATGCTAGCTATAATTAGTAGGGTATTATAATGATTTAGAAGACTGAAATCAGGGGAGCCTGAGTTGCTCAGTCCGTTAACCATCTACCTTCAGCTCAGGTCATGATCCTGGGATCCTGGGATCAAGCCCCACATTGGGCTCCCTGTTCCGTGAGGAGTCTCCTTCTCCCTCTCCCTGTGCCCTTTCCTCTGCTCATGCTTGCTCTCTCTTTCTCTCTCAAATAAATAAATAAAATCTGAAAAAAAAAAAAAGACTGAAATCAGAAGCAGCTAAAGTCATAACCATGAAGGTAACCACATGTACCACAGTGGAGGGATAGAACAGTCCTAGAGAGGGAAAGTGACAAAGTCAGTATTTTGAAGATCGGACCAGGTATAGGGTAGCCTTCAAGGCTGGGCATTCCCTCCCTTTAGTTTGACAGTTGGCATGAGACTCAGTGTCAAATGAAGAATTTAATAAATGCAAAGCCCCAAACAAATTACCCTATGCCATACAATCTAAAGAAAAGACCATCATGCTCAGTAATCTGAAACCATACCACATAACTGTGTCTACCACCATTCTCCTGCCATCATATGGGACAGCCCGTTTCCAATCTAATGTAATGTGGCAAGCTCTAAAACACGAAGATGTCATTTACAAGAAGGTAATTCTGGGGCACTTTGGTGGCTCAGTCAGCTAAGCATCTGACTTTCGATTACAGCTCAGGTCTTGATCTCAGGGTTGTGAGTTGAAGCTCTGCGTTGGGCTACTTTAACGATGAAGCCTACTTGAAAAAATAAATAAATGGAAGAAGGTAATTCAATAATAAAAAATTAGCTTGTCATTTAAAATAACTGTGTGTTATACGCAACCAAAAAATTATTGAACACTACATCAGAAACTAAGAATGTACTGTATGTTGGCTAACTGAATTTAAATGAAAGAAACATAGTTTGTCTGATAATAATAATAAAATTATTTCAATAAATTGTCTTACATACTGAGGGATAGATAAAATCCTTCTAGTCTAAGACACTAGTATTTGATTGTTATCATCTAAAAAGAAACTGAACTTGGTCTAAATAGCAAAACTTACAGGATAAATAATTCTCATTTGAAAACCAATGGTAAATACCAGCCACTGAATGAATACTACATGTGAAAAGATCAGAATCTTACCATAAAACACACTTATCCATGTAACTTTAATTTTATTGGTTCTTAGCCTTCTCCTACTCTTTGTCTATCCTTAATAGCATTGCTCTATGGTATTTTCTGTAAAATAAGTGACCCTTATTTTCTAACTATGCAGTTTAAATTCTCAATTAAGAAATATCTGTGTATTAATTTTGGATATTCCCCAGAGTTTAAAGCTAATAAGTGGTTTATATCTTTATCTTTATTATTATGAATTTTTAACTACTGATAAAATCAGTGGAGTTCAGCAATCCCATATTCCTATTCTCTTAGAGATATAATTATTTTTAACTGGTTTATAGTTTTAGCCCTAGTTATTCAATATTAAAAGAAAACATACTGATGATTTCAAATTGGGTATGTAATAGTGCATTTACTTTGAGTAAATAAGGGAATTTGGTAAAAATAGACAAGATTCTTTTCACCCCCCACAAAAAAAAAAATGTCAAGTTACCACGAAGGAATTTTTCCAGTAAGCTCAATAGTATAACTATCATGTCAATATGCTAAAGATTTTTAATGTTTATCTTTTGTACATTTGCTAGTGCATTTTGCCATAGCTTGTGATTTGGACATAGATCACATTTGCAATGATACCATATTTAATCAGTGTTTCATACACAAAGAAGTGGAAACCACTTATTCTGAGAGCAATTGATAGCATATCTCTTAGTGATGTTGGCAAAAAAAGTTGGGTAAGAAAGCAGCTCTCATCTGAGAAGTATGGTCAAAAAGAGCCCCAAAATGGGACATGTGGAGGCTTAGAGGAGAATTATCAAAAAAGCCGACTACAGATCAAGTTCTGGCCCAGGAAGAAGGCCTGTGAAGTTTTATAATTAAAGGAGGTTTTTCAGATATTTGCAAAATTAACACCAAGAAGGATAATGAATCATTCCTTCTGGTGTTTCATAAATAACAGTGATTTTCTCTAAAACCTATAAAGCTAATTATTATTATCTTAGCACATTGATATGGATGGAATCCTTCCAGAATAATATTTTAAACCTAAAATATATACTGTTTCATAATTTACCAATTATACCTATCATGTTTCATTTGTCTATTTTATGACTTTGGGCAGAGAAATCGTAGATTGCTGACTCAGCTCTACAGTGAGGAGAACAGTTCAGGGTGTAGTAATCATTCTTCTATTCTATGCAAATGAAATTAAAATAGAATTCAGATGCCATGCTTTAGTGGGCCTAACACTTATTTCCATAATGTCAATCAACATAAATCAAGTGTCTTATCATTAATATGGTCTGATCTATCTCAGGAGAAGACACAAAGCAAAAAAGAGAAGAAATGTATTTTTGCTTGGCATGTTTACTGTTTCCTTATGTAAGAACAACAGCTTTGTGCTAACAGATGATTCTATCATACTAGTTTTGGAATTAAATAAATGCTTTCAGGCTACCAAGACATCACTCAAAATAACTGAATTCATGCCAACAAATGAGGCATAATGATCATAGCTCACAGACTTAATAATAGCAGAACTTAATAATAGCAAATAATGTTTATTGACTGCCTATTGTGTGTTAGGTGAACACTATCCCATAGAAACCTCATGGCAGCCATAAACACAAGCCACATACATGATTCAACATTTTTGAGTAGCCACCTTAAGAAAAAAATAAACAAAAAGAAAAGACAGGCTTACGAAAAGGTAAATCTAGTAAATCCAAAATATTATTCTTTCTATATGTCACCAACATTAAAAATTATTCTATTTTTATTTTATGTGTGTTCTGAGTCTTCTTACGCCAGTGTGCATTTCCATCATTTATATTGACAGCTCGTGTCTATTTGGACTACTCCCATTTCAAACGCTCAGTGGCTGGGGCCAACGGCGCTGGACAGTGTAGTGTGAGACCTGGGCTAGTATAGTAAGTCCCTTACAAGGCTCACTTCATTCAGTCCTCACAGCCACCCTAAGAGATAGGCAGCACCATCACTCTGAATTACAGATGAGAACATGGAGATTGAGTAATTGTTCAAGGTCCCAGAGCTCATAAGTCACAGAGCAAGAATATGATCGCAGTGGTTCCTTTTTTTTTTTAAAAAAAGATTTCATTTATTTATTTGAGAGAGAGACAGCACAGAGGGAGAGTGAAAGGGAGAAGCAGACTCCCGCTGAGCAGAGAGCTCCATGCTGGACTCGATCCTCAGACCCTGAGATCATGACGTGAGCCAAAGGCAGACGCTTAACAGACTGCGCCACACAGGCGTCCTGATCGCGGGGGTTCTGACTTCAAAATCTTCCTCACTAGATTATCACCAAAGTACAGGAGTGCGTACCAGTATATCAAGAAAATGGATAAGCATGGTAGGTAGGATCAGAGACAAGAGAAATCCAGAAACCAGTTCCACAAGTTCCTCAAAGAGGGCTAACTGGCTGTGATCTTTTTGTAAGGATTCCGGCCTTGTAAAAGATTCCAGACTCAGGAAGAAGGGCAGAAGTGGGTTCAGTTCTAATGCGGACGGTTCAACTTAAAGTAAACCAGCTAAATGCACCCATTGGAACCTTAAAAATTCTCCCCAGACCTTGCACTGTGGTTGGAGCCAATCATTCTGACATTTCTGGGAGGCATAGAATGCACGAGAAAAACACTGGTTTGAGACTCAGCAGCTTTGAAATCAAATCCCAATTCTCTTGTTTCCTGGCTGTGCAACCAGAGGCAAGTTTCATATCCTTCCTGAGCCTCTTTTTCTTCAGGTCTAAAAAGGAGCTTTCGAAATACACTTTTTATAGGCTGGCAGTGCAGGTTGAATTATGTAGACTCTAATATCACCCTTAGCATGTAGTAGGCATTCAGTAGTATCTTATGTTCCTATTCTTTGGGAAAATTAGTGTTTATGGCAACAAATTCAGTATTTGTCATTTATTCTGTACCCCTGGTAGCAAGTGAGAGAGCTGGATTTGAACCGAGGCATTCTGCCTCCAAAGCCCATAAGCTAAAGCCATATGCTCTCCTGCTTCTTCAGGTATATATTCCTATGTATACATATATGCATATGTATTTGCATAGGTGTGACTGTAAACATACATGAGACTTTCATTCTTATGTAAGTGTCTGTGAGGGAATCAGAAAATCATAAAAAATGGTGATTTACATTCAAATTCATTCTTGTCCCTTTCACAAAGGCTTTGAAAGCTTCAAGCTTCAGATTTATTTCAATCTCTCTATTCAATAAACTAGAGACCCAGGCAATATATTTAAAGCTTTTTTAGCAGTAACATTAATTCACATTGTAGAAAAATAATGGTGCAGACTTGTACAAAGGAAAAAACTAAAAGCATGATTTCCAGTTTCTGGAAATAGCTTGTAAGTCATCACCCTCTTCTTCAAAAAAAAAGAAAAAAAAAACTGTACAAACTGAAAATCAGTGACTTCCACGATCACCCAAAAACTCGAACCCACCATGATGGTTTTCGATAGGGGAATGGCTAAACCAGCATGGTGCCTCCATACAATGGAAGATTCTTTAATGATAAACAAGGGCATGAGCTATCGAGCAAGGGAAAGACATGGCTGAGTCTTACATACATACTGCTAAGTGAACAAAGCTACTGTAAAAAGGCCACAGACCGTATGGTTCCAATTATCTGATATTCTGGGAAGGGCAAGTCTACAGAAAAGGCAAGTGGATTGATGGCTACCAGGAGTTCAGGGTGGTGGTTAATTTAATAAGTGAAGCACAGGCGATTTTCATAAGGCAGGAACTATTCTTATGATACAGTAATAGTGGACACAGGATACTATGGATTTCTCAAAACTCACAGAACTTCACAGCACAGAGTGAACCTTAACATACCCCAATTGGTAAAAAATCATTTGGGATTTTGGGGATCCTAGGAAGAAATGTAGAATAGGACAAAATAATCTAACTGTATTACTAAAGTACGGAAAGGCCTCACTAATGGGAGGGGTAGGAAAACACCTTTGCAAATAAGTCAGATCTGTAAGACTAAAGGCCTTATACAAGCCTCATATTCTAACCGATGAAGGTGTTTTTTGATTTTTGTTTTTTACCATGGAATACAGGCTACTGAGGCTGAACAACCGCATGTGTCTGCTGACACTGACAGTTAAGTGAATGGTTGGTGGATGGCAGATGGTGTTGCCATTGGAGTGTACAGACAGCAAGGAGAGGTCAGAAAGTGGTAATGGATTCAAGTTAGAAACATCAGTGTGAACTCATGTTTAGCTTCATATAGAAAAATGGTCACATATTGACAGACATGAGTATATACATAGGTTAGTATATACACATGTGTTTCTTTGCCCTCTCATCTGAGAAGGCCTGGAAAGGACAAGTACCCAGGAACAAGGAGCACACTTAGCATCCAGTTCTTGATTTCTTTTTTTTTTTTTAATTTTATATTTATATATTTGAGAGAGAGAAAGAGAGAGAGAACGCACAAGCTGGGAGAGGGAGAAGCAGGCTCCCCACTGAGCAGGGAGCCTAATGTGGGACTCAATCCCAGGACCCTGGGATCATGACCTGAGCCGAAGGCAGACATCCAACCGACTGAGCCACCCAGGCGCCCCCAATTCTTGATTTCTAATACCATTCTCCAATAAAAGAAGCCAGGGCTCCCTGGAGAAATGGCTGATTCTAAAACTAAAGGCAAAAATGGAGCATCTTATAATATCAGAAAATAAAAAAGTGCTCAAAACTCACACACAGACACTCATGCACACGTATGCACACAGGCATGCACATACACACACCCTGATGGGGTATGTCAAAGGGACACAGGATTCAACTGAGAGAGCTCTCAATGGCCAAAGCTGGAAAAATTTGTGCAATAAAATAAACAAAGTAGTATTGAATTAAAGCTAGAGCATAAAGTAAACATCCATGAGCCCATGCTGATATAAATAAGTAATAAAATAAACAAACAAATGGATAAAATGAACAAATCTCCCAGGCAGAAGAATTCCTAATAATTTCTGTAGATACCCTCAATGAGGGGTAGCATAACTTCCCTTTGTTAAGTGTGAGCAATTTATAATGACTTCCTTCCAAAAAATACAATGTAAAAAAGCAGGAGGTGAGGAATAACTACACAGTAGGAAAGATTCAAGAACACTAGACTAGCCAGGTGATCAAGGTCAACAGAAATAGTGGTCATTCATGATGATGGTAGGTTCCCTTAATAGGACGTGATGGGTATGATACTTAACCTCTCTTAATCTTCTTCCCAAAAACTCATAACCCCAATCTGAAAATGAGAAAAACATCTGACAAATCCCAGTTGATGAACATTCCACAAAATAACTGACCAGAACATCCCTAAATTGTCAAGGTCATCAAAAACAAGGAGAGCCCGAGAAATCGTCTCAGGCAGAAAGAGCCTAAGAAGACGTGACAAATAAATATAACATGGTAGCCAGGCTGGGGTTCTGGAACATTAAAAGAACATTGGGTAAAAAAGAAAAAGGGGGGGAATCTGAGTAAACTATGGACTTTAGATAATAAAAATATATCAGTATTGTTTCATTAATTGAGACCAAGACGCCATCCTAAGGTAAGACGTTAATAATAGTGGAAACGGAGTGGGATATAGGGGACCTTGCTGTTCTAACCTCACAATTTTTCTGTAAATCTAAAAGTATTCCAAAATAAAAAGCTTAATAAAAAAATAAAAGTTCTCCCCCACACCTTATAAGTAGCTATTCTTACCTTTTCTCTCAGAAATAATTCCATATATGTTGTTGCATAACTTAAACATTTTATTTTGCATATACTCAATAAACTGTTATCTTTGAAACAGTTATGCCTTTTAAAATATATATCAGTGCTATAGAAGTTATATGAATTCTTCATCTTCAATCTTGAATTCATAATCCTAATTCTTGTTACAGAGATGACAAAACTAAGTTCTAGAAACTGCATTTGCAAATGACTTTAACATACATTAACCTTATTATTTAACCCTGTTAAATGGGCATAACAGATATTTCTATCATTCTTAAAGGGTCAAATAAGAAAACTGAGGCTAAGAAAGAAATCCAGCCTCTGCTCAAGGAAATGCGACTGATGAGACAGACCTGGGACTGGGATCGGACTGTTCCAGCTCCTAGTCTGCCACCTTACTTCCTGTCCCATGCAGTTTGCCTCTTACCCTCTGTCTGGTGTTAAAACCACCGTACTATAATAAGCAAATCAAACACTAAACTACATGAGAATCAAGGATGCGGTATCTGGTTGAAGGAATTTCATCAATAGAAAAATAACTTTAAATACCAAGTATTCAAGTGCAAGAATGTGTGACTAAACCTAGCCCCTGGAAACTGTGAAACTGACAAACTAGCTTGGTCGTCATGCATGCCTACAGCAACTTTTCCCTACTGACAGGCCCGAAATCTAGACAAAAGGTTTCTTAAGAAATCAAAGGTGAGATAAGGAATACCAAAAGGGCCAAAGTCATCAAATCTGGGGAAAGAGAATATGAAACGCTGCGGTGAGGCTCCAGTGCGCAGCTGCCGTCTCTACTTTCACTAGGATTGAGAGAAATTCTGGGGAGTTGGGTGCTTTGTGCTTTTGTGTGTGCACTTTGTTTCTTCATTATTGTTTTTGTCAAAAGTTATAAAGACAGAGACTGGTCTTCATTTCAGAGTATCTTAAATTGTGCCAAATGAATTCAGCTGCGAATGGACACAATAAAGACAAGCAATAATAAATAAACTATTATATTTCTGGGTAACAGAAGTGGTTCCAGCTGTTGGTCTAATTCTATCTATGTAGAAAACTGCTTTCAGCAAACATCCCAAATTGCCTGACTAGCTTGGCTGATTGAGATTTCATTTGAGAGCTTACAAAATGTGGTTCATAACAATTAGGTCAGAAGTATAACAAAGTAAATGGGAAGACAGAGAATTTCCTTAAAGAATTTACATTGAATTGAAGGGGCTAAGGATACTTATCAAAATTTAATTTAATATTAACAAAAACCGGAAGGTCGCAGGTACTGAGTTTGGAAAGGCTTACTTCAAGCGGTTTGTTTTCATTAAGTATTTGTGAAATATGTGTATTATAAAATGTTCATTCATTAATTATTTGTTCTAGTCACAGAAGAACCTCCCCTCTTTTTTACTATATGAGCAACATTCATATAATCAATAATGTCCTCAGATTTATTAAATCAACTTCATCCCTTCACATCAATCTAACTTTCATTAAATTTCTGTCTTACATCATACGCCGCAGAAAAAAAAAAAGACGAAAATTTAGTCAAATCTAAGGAATCAATTATAAGCATGAAGCTAGATTTTAGAGTTTCGAGAGACATAAAAGATGGTATGAACCATTCACTTTATTTTATAGATGGAGAAGTTGAGCACAGAGTGGCGCGTGAACCACAGTGCCCCACCCGATATAGGTAATTATAAAAAAGCTGTCCTCGTTCTCTTTCTTAACGAATCACACTCCGTTGCTGTTACAGCGCGCTTCCCTCCGCAAATGTCTCTCCACAGAAAGCTAGTCCCACCTGCTGCACAGGACCATCCGGGCTTCTCAACGTTTGGTTTGTAGAAAAGCAGCATCAGAATCACCCGGGTGCGTGTTTGTTCAAATGCAAATCCTTCAACCCAATCCCAGACCTCCTAAATGAGAACCTTCCGCGTTGTTTGTGAATAATTGCATAAGATCAGTGCATATACACCTTATCTGAGTATAACTCACCTGGTGGGCTTATCAAAAATGCAAAATTCCACGCATGTGCATAGAACCGCATATGTGCACAGGCACACGCGCACACACACACACACACACACACATGCAGGCAGGTTTAAAAATGGTGCAAACTGGCTATGGCCTACTGTCTAGTTAACAGCAACGTACCAAAGTCAAGTTTCCTGGTTTTAATGTTGTTCTACAGTTGTGCAAAATGTCACTATTAGAGGAAGCCAAATGAAGAGTACACAGAATGCTATGTACACATTCCCAGGGCCTCACTAAGAGATTATGACTCCGCAAATCGAGAGTAAATATAGGAAGTGTGTGTGTGTGTGTGTGTGTGTGTGTGTGTATGAGAGAGAGAGAGAGAGAGATCCAGAACCCCGGTGATTCTTCATACTGCAGCAAATCCTGTTTCATCCTCCCTGCCCCGCCCCCCCCACCGGCGCATAGCAGTGTGCCTACATCTCCTATGAGGATTTTTTAAACCAAGTTTCCCCATTTTTACAATGTGGAAGCTTTCTTTAAAATTCCACTTAAAATTTCAGAAGCACTTACAGATAAAGAGGATTTGCAACAAAGATTTGTACTCTATAAGTAGGATAGAGTTTGGATTCGTTACATGGTTTGATGGATATATAGAGAAAATGTTCAGAAAATATGCTGTAAATCTGGCTCAAAGAAGGTGAAAAGCAACCCAATATATTTTAAAACAAAATAATTTAAAGGAAAACCGCAAAAACAGTGTATATCTCTTCACTATTGGAATACTTTGAGATAAAAGAGGATTTGTTCAGAATATAAATAGGACAACGTAGAAGTCATAATGAACCTCATACCATTTATTAAGGTACAAAGATATAATTAGTGAGGTAATACCAGTCCTTGATACTTTCTAGGTACATTATAAAATTACTTAATGAGACTATGAGATAATAGAATTTTTATCATAAATAATAAACCAAGGTCTGGAGTAAACACGAATTCATGAGAATGACCCAGCACAAAATTAATAGAAAGATTAAAGAAATGGGAATGTCTATATATGGTTACCTAGTCCTGTTGTATTTTTTTCTTCATCCCAAGCCTAACCTACTGTTAGTTGCTCAGTACTCTGTTCACAAAGTACTGAGCATTTGGATATGCGGGTTATTAGGCAATGATCTTAAAAAAAAAAAAAAAATACGGCCGTGAAGACCAATCAGTCTCCGCTGTGGAAAGTCAAGGGCAATCTGCTTTAAATCAGCGTCTTAAAATTCGATGGCTATTGTTCCAAACTGCCGCTTAGTTAGTTGAGTAAGAGATAGAATTCCCAAGACCGCTGTGGCTGCCAAAAGCTGCAGTAACAGCGAGAGGACTGGCTTGGCGCAGGCCCCCAGGAGCAGCTTTGCAGCTGCCACACAAGGGACTGGAGCCCCAGCACGTGCAAGAAGGCCAGAAGCCCCCACATCCGCCCTAAAACCCTGTCAGGTTTACCGATGAACAGAAATCGTCCTTTTCATTTGGATCGAATACGAGCTCGGACTCTCCTTCCACGGACACGACTTGGTCCAGAGCCTCCGGGGTAGGAGGTGCGGGCTGTGCTCTCCGTGGGTGGTCTCTGTGCCCCTGACGAAGTGCGACTTCTCGAAGCCTTTACTTTGCCGAAGCTCATTCTCTCGCCAGAGGTCCACCCCATGTCGGTGCCCCTTCCAACCCCCTTACATGTAATTCACGAGTGGCATGTGACATTGGCATAGGGCCCCCTCCGGCACTCATGCACTACCTCTCCTGCCACACTATAAGTTCCTTGAGGGAAAATTTTTCATCCTTTCCCACCTCACAACACCCGGAAGGTGGCAGATGACTTACTGTTGAATATATTTCTGCTTATTATTGGTTTCTAGTGTCAATTCTAATACCAGTATCGGAATGATCACTATCTGTCAATAATAGCATGTGTAGTATGATCTTTTTTTTCCTAAAGTGTTTTTTGGTAACAAATTTAATTTTTCAATCTCGTCTATTATATATGTATATATGTATACACTTTATTACATGTATATGTATATTTTTTATAATATATATTTTATATATGTATAAATAATATATGAGCTTGACTATTCTTTAAAAGATTTTATTTATTTATTTTTGCGAGAGCGAGCGTGCTCAGGAGGAGGAGCAGAGGGAGAGAGAGAAGCAGACTCCCCTTCAAGGCAGGGAGCGCACCACTGCACTCAATCCCAGAACCCCAGATCATGACCTGAGCCAGAGGCAGACGCTTAACCAACTGAGCCACCCAGGCGCCCTACAATCTTTACTATTATACATGCATTCTTTTACAACCAGCTTCTAATACACTGTCTTGTACATAGGAGACAATCAAATATTTTTTAATTAAACAGTTAATTAAATGACAATAACAAGAGACAAAGGGAAGATGAAAGCTTTTATTTACTCAAAACTGAACCAGGTTTGAATTTTTAGACACGTTCCAAAAATGAAGAAAAGGGTGACATATCCTCTTTGTGACCAGCTTCTGCTACTCTTACTTCTCGTGATATCAATGCATTCAGGTGGTGACATTAGTAATCCTCATATATATAAATAATAAATGGTTGTTCACTTATTTTTCATTTCAATCACTTCGTACTCCAAGGGATTCAAATACCCTCACAGAGTCAAGGTAAACAAATTTTATCACTGATGAAATTTTCATATAAAACTATATTCTTCATGATACTGAATTCTGTTTTCAATGCTAATAATTTCTGTCAATGAAAGTAACTATTTCCTTTGTGAAATTAAATTCCTGCTATAATTTTATTACCTTTGGCAATCACGTCTGCCAGTTTCCAAAGTTAAGCTTGCCAACGAGATCATTTAAAAATATCTTGTCTAAGGATGGGCACTATTTCAGAATGACTTTTCAGGCTAGGATTTCATTGATTATCACATTTCTGGTAACTTGGAGAGACGATTCAATTGACAGAGGAGTACATAGAAAATTTGGTTTCCATTTCAAATTTTAGATTCTGCTATTCATCTGTATTTTCATTTTGTTATTCATATATTACTGAGCTTTTATCAAGTATACAACACTGTGCCATGTGAATGCTGTAAGATGTATAAATATTAATAAGTGAGACATACTCATTGTCCTTATGACATTCATAGTAGAGAATGGGAAATAGAGACCCGCAAATACCTACAGTACAATACACATCATGTATTGTTATATTGGTAACATTCTTCATCTTAGTAACTGGCGAAGTTAAGATTCAAAATCAGGGAACCTGCCTGCAGTCAGCAGGCTTAGACAGTTTACTACACTGGGGTAGTAATGACTTCATTTCAATTCTGTGTCTGAGAGAAAGATGGTGTCATTAGGAGAAATAGGAAATTCAGAAGAAAAAAAGTAACTTAGAAGGTTAAAAAAATTGATTTTGAATCTACAGTATTTATTCTGAAGTATTGGCCAGATAACAAACTAGACATGTATCATCGGCATTTGTAGGACTAAAGAATAGAGAAAGTTACAGCTGGAGACACAATCTTCAAAGTAAAACCAAACCCAGAGATCTGATTTGCCAAGACAGCAAATCAGTCCTGTGTCACCTAGAAATACACCCTTCTCCAGCTGTCATTTTTTTAATTTTGAAAAAAGTATACAACGGACATTATGGGAATGGCTGAATTATCAATTAAGAAATGACCTACATGAAAATAAGATTTAATCAAATGCAATTATGAGTTATGCTCGCTTAGTAAAACAAAGGAACCCACAGAAGGCAGTGCTTATTCACAAAAAATTCACTAGAATCCCACAGCTACATGAGTACCAGTTTCCATGGACAATGATAATAATTATTAAAATGAATAAAAGTTTTCCTCCAATTTAGAGTCAACAAATAAAAATGAAGGATGATTATTGAGGTCCTAGAAACAATGCCAACTTCTCAAAAACAAACAAACACTAAAGGATGTTGCTGAAATGCACCCTGAACTTCATTTTCTCGCATCTGTGGCTTGAGCGTGAAGGTCTTTCAGAGTAATATGAGTCTCTTTGCTTAGTAAGTTTATACACTATCCAATCCCCCGCTGATTTAATCTACATAAGTGAATCAAATCTAGCAGCACAACATAGATCAAATAGAGAGATTAGTAGATGCATTCTCTACCTGAAGTATTTGATGTATAGAAGCTACAATTTAGGAATCCTTCGAAGTACCATGTGGCAAAGCTTTAAAAACAGCCCTTAGTGGGTAGCTTTAGATGAATCACACTGTCTAGTTTTTCCAATGGCAAGTGAAATTAACAGTAATGGTTTAAATGGGAGAAAATTAAGAAATTAGTAGGTTTTTTTTTTAAAAGATTTTATTTATTTATTTGACAGAGAGAGAGACACAGTGAGAGAGGGAACACAAGCAGGGGGAGTGGGAGAGGAAGAAGCAGGCTCCCAGCAGAGGAGCCTGATGTGGGGCTCGATCCCAGAACATCGGGATCACGCCCTGACCCTAAGGCAGATGCTTAACGACTGAGCCACCCAGGCACCCCAGTAGGTTTTAAAGAACAAAAAAGGAAATTAACTTGTCTAAAAGAATCTCAGACTGAATTGGTGCGGATTTCCCACTCTGCTTTCTGGCAGGGAAAATCTGTATTGAAACAAACTTTGTGGAAATAGTGGAAGGAATCGAAGTCTTCTATTGCTTTAAGATAAGGGACTAAACATTGTATGCTGAGTTGCAGTCAAGTAGATGGTAGGTTGGCATGCAAATAGATGACATCACATGGTGAAATTGAGTAAGACCTTTCTACCCACTAAGGGTCACCTTGGGCTGATCTTGCCACCTCTACCTACTCTCAGCTTCGTCTTTGGTAAAGTGGGGACATTTGACTGGATGATCATCAAGCCCTCTTTGAATTCTATCTAATATTCCATTACAAATGTAAATTGTCAACAAACATTTTATTCAGTTCTTGAAGAACTATTGAAGAAGAATTGCGTTGAAGAATTTTCCATTATCTTGGATAAAGCTCAGAAAGGTTAAAGAAATCTATTGCCTCTGATTTTTTTTTCCCAATAGACAACAAAGCCTGTACAAAGTCTGTACATTCTTGAGGCTTCTTTTCTCATGCAATACAATTTAGAAGCCATGAAGAAACATAGACAGTAACTTTCAAAGAGTTGAGACCTTCAGTGATGACTTCACTCAGGTTTTATGGCACTGGAAACTACTCCTACTTCTTTGAAGGTAAACCATTTTTCACAAAAGATCATAGGTGAGTCCCATCTGGCCATCAGAAAAATGCACAGGACTTGAAGACACACTTCCTTTCCATTAGGTTCCCTTTATAAATTATTTCCAGCTATTAGTGACACACCAAGCTCATTGGTGCTTTGTAGAGCAATGGACAAGTATCATCAAACCCAAGAAGCATGTAAAAATTGCTTCCTTCTAAGGCTGCTTTTCCATGTGGTGAATGGAAGTTGTAGAGGAAGATTTATCAGATTCCCACTAAAGGAAACTTTGGCTATGCTGATGGAAACAGCATTGGCTTAGTTATCTATCTTAGTTTAAATCTGGTGGCTTTCAAAGGATGATGAATGCTGATGGACCTGAGTGTAATATCCATTAGAATAAGGAGGTAAATGCAATCACATTTCTTGATAATTTACCAAGAGCCAGGCATTGTGTTAGGAAGTTTATGTACATCTTTTTGTTCATCTTTAAACATCTCTAAAGAAGTAACTAATGCTAGGTCTCACTCTGTAGATGACAAACAAAAACAGAAACCAAAAACATGACACTTACAGAAGTTAAATAACTTGCAAAAGCCCATACTTCGGTAAATAGCAATGAGGGGCATGGCTTTGAGCCTCGGGATGTCTGATGTCAAAGTACTTCTTTGTGACCAACCCATCTTGCTACTGTAACCCAGCATAAAAGGTTTATCTCCTTATCATCTTAAAGCAGTTGAAGACTTCGATTCTTTCCACTACCTCCACAAAGTTTCTTCTCAATAGATTTTCCCTGCCAGAAAGCAGAGCCTCAAATCACCAATTCAGTCTGGGTTCCTTTCAAGAATGTTAATTCTTTTTTTCATTCTTCAAAACACTGATTTCATAGTTTCTTCCCATTTTAAATGATTAATGTTCATTTCAGTTGTCGTTGGGGAATCTGGAGAGGGTGATTTGTCTACTGCTCCCAAGTAAGGATGATCCACTGGGAAAGGTGTAGGGTCAGGGATAGGAAGAGAACAGGGAAATTTGGGATGGGGAGGATGGGAGCAGAAGACAAAGAGGGGGAGAGCCACACTGCTGGAGCTCCTGAGAGCTGAGGCCTTGGCATTGGCGGATGGAGACAAGAGGATACAGTAGGTTTAGTAGCAGGAAATATAAATTCTTCAAGCTCTGTATGAACATTCTTGGCAGCACCCAAGCAGTTCATGTGCTAATTAGAAGAATTATGAAGAGGAAGGGATTTCAGGGCTGCTGACCCAGGTAGTAGGAGTCAAGCCTTGATATCCTAGTTTTAGGATCGCTTTTCACCCTGATGATTCAAGTAGCCTAGAGCAGGCTTAAGGAAATGCAGATAATGTGTAGTCTTAAGAGTTGTACTGGGGGGGGGGGTGCTTCCTGCTTTTAGGGCTATGGCCCACTATAATGAACATTTCTTTTATCACCTGCACATGCCCTAAAATATCTAATGTCTGGAAGTCTTAAACATAAAGTCAGATCATGCAACTCAGTTGTAATGCTACACTTTGAGAAAAGGTATTCATTCCATGATTGAAAGATAAGCATGTGACCTACTTTACATTGCACGTTTCAAAAAAATTGGTGACTCGTTGGAAACAGGACATCCTAGGGCTGACTACCTGGCCATTCTCCATTGATGTTCTCTAAGCCGGTTGGCCCCATAGGAAGGATACTTTGACTATCTGCCCAGGGCTGCTCAAGACACTGCACATGCCCCTCATCCATGGCGCTGACCTTGCACCTATAGATTCAGGGAAAGGAGTGCTATCTCCTCTCCTCCAAGAGAGTAAAGGAGGACTATCTTCTTGGAGGGCCTATTGGGTGCCCAAATGGCAATATCTTCTAGGGCATGAGCCTGAAAGGGGAGGGAACTGCAGCCCCACATGCTCCTAGTACTTGTGACTGTTCCCCTACTCACCCCCCGTCCTCCCTCTGGTTTTAGAAGGACAGGAGTCAACATTAGATTTGGACTTTATTCTATTCATACACTGTGTGTTTCTGATCTTGGTCTAAAGGCCCACTTATTTAGATAGAAATGAATCCCCTCCCAGTTCCACTTCTAGAACTAGAAACTTAGTGGTTAATTTGCACAGCCCAAGAGATAACACATACAAAATGCCTTGCACAGTAACCCAAAGTTATTTCGATGTTTTTATTTTTACGTATTCTTGCCGTTTTTTTATTACTAGTTGCTACAGTACTTTCAGATGTGTACATAAATATGTATATTCCATAGGTCCAGTATTATATAACTTGGTTAAAGGTGCTCTAAGTCCACATGGGAATTGAAGGAAGACAGGAGTTGGGGAGCAATCTTGTGAAACTATAATGGGAGCAGGGTAAAGCAGAAAAGATAGGGCACAAGCCAATTCCAGCATGTTCTACCTATCAGATATCCTGAGAGGCATAGGATAGAAAATCATGGTAAGAATGCATTCTATCCTTAGCTAGTGCCCTGAGAAGCTGGTGGAAGGTACGCTGTTGTGCTGTCACCTATGAACACTATTATGTCATAAATAAGGACATCAAGGTACATCACTTTCAGTTTTTGCACTGTTGCCAATAAGTTAACTTCTCCAATGCTCACGTAACTTGCTTATTTGGCAAGTTTTATTTGCAATTTTAGTCAGATCAGTCCAAGGTCTGCCAGATATTTCTTGAAGTGTCAGAGATAGAGTATAGCCTAAGGCTATGCCAAGAGGAACTTCTTTACTGGAGACAAATGCACTGGGTCTTTTGAGGGGTGCTATTCATTTCAATTGCTGCATTGAGCTCCTGTAGCAAAAGCGGGTTAAAGTCCAATGGGTTAAAGTTCCTGTGAAGCCAGTTTTTCTTCAAGCGTTCAGCAGTGTAGCAAAAGTTAATTCATTCTAAAGCATGTGGTTTTCCAACAACATTGTCAATATTATAATGTTCCTTTGCAGCTCTGGCCTAGCCAGTTTATTAGATGAAGGGAAAATACAGATGGCTGACAAGCAAGGCTGTACTTTGTTGTAGTGGAAAAAACTATCAAAGAGCTCTTCTGAATCATTTTCTTTCTTCTAACGTATAGGCTTCTGCAAAAGTTCAGAAGTTAGTGCTTTTATTTTTATTATTTTTCTCTCACCTCCTTTTTATTAGCTGCACTCTTTATAGGTCTTTAAAAGTGGGAGCATTTTTCACCCTTAAGACAGGCAAAAAGAAAACCTACCAAGTATTCCTCTTTGGACTTCAGTGAAATCTCTTTAAAAGAAAGAAAAAGAATTCAGTATAATTTCTGTAGAAAATGCCCTCCCACCAATATAGTTACATGCAAGGCAGAGAAAATGTCTACTGTTTCCTACAGTAGGAAATGAAACAGCCTAGCCTAATAGTTCCCGAACGATTGATGGAAAAATGCCAAAAGGGCATATACTGTAGTCTATGATATCTGCATTAAAACAAGTTCAGCCAGTGACTGTAGGTGAAAGATAGCTTGCCTACATATGGGCCCTGGAGAGCCTGTGGGTGGCTGCCATCTTGGTTCCCTCCAGCCGTGTGGTGGGCAATAACCCACCTTTGGCAGAGGAGGGGACTCAGAATCAGTTCATCCAGATACACTTCCAGGAACTTCCAGCTGAAACTTCCAGGATAACATTCTTTATTAACAATATCTTCCAGAATGCAAGTCCCCGTCCCTTACTTTATAGTGACTCTTACTTAAAATACCTTACCCATTTCATTGTGTATTACATTTTGTGCTCTAGCCAAGTCCTTTTCTAGCTGAGATCCCAATGGATCGGCAAGTTGGAGCCCTTTCAATTTTAGTATATGTGCTGCAGAAGCAAGCACTGGAGCCCTTTCCATTTCAAAATTAGGTCAGATATCAGAGACTTTCAAATAAGAACCTCCTCTTTTTCATTCATCTTCTTTAAGGGCCAAGCAGACTAGAAGTCATCCACCAAGATACTCTTTGTCCTTCTATGAAAATGTTTAGACATTCTCCAATTTGCTATAAGAAGAAAGAAGATAAAGTACTTGGTTTGTTTAAAGTGGTTGCCTCTATTGGATAGAATTAAGTAATTATATACTTCTCAATAAACTAATCAATGCTGATAAATTTCCATTACATATTGCAGAGTTGGACTGTAGACTCGTACTTTGTCCTTCCCACCAACGTAGCAGAGTAGAAAACCACGAGCCATTCAATGCCTCAGTGCCTACTGTGTTGAGTGCCACAGAGGATACACGTGCCTTGCTTTCAGCATGTGTATGATCTAGAATACACTGAAGAGAGAAAGTCATAAGAGCTCCCATTAATTAGAATACAGTATGTGTTAAGCATAGTGCTAATTCCAGACATTATTTTATTATGTCTCACGTTTTTAGAGGTGAGAAAATGGCTTTGTAATTTGCCCGAATTCAAATTCGATCCTCAGGATTCGAAGATAGCTCTAGGTCTCAAGAACATTTGCTGAACAAATGAATGAAAAAAAGGTAGAATTAAATGTGTACCAGAACACATGTTCGAAGGAAATCTGTTGTCTATTATCAATATGATACATATTTAGAGTTATTTTTCCCAAACAATCATAGTAATGACAATTGGCGTGTGCTGGAACATCTGGAACGTCTCTTGGGCTCCAGTTCTTACTTATAATAAGAACAAGACAAGATAGTTGGCTGGGTTAGATATGCAGTTCTGGGTTATGAAACAATGAAGCTAAACATGCCCGTAGATTGAATGTTGATTTTGTCCTTGCTTACTTGCACTAAATGACCATAGCACAGACAATAGGTTTTTTTGGTGTTGTTAGCAATGGTCATGCTTTCCTTTCACTGAAAGGAGAAGCCAAGAAGCAACAATATTATCTTTTGATGACTCCAGAAATGGGGCTGCTTTATGAAAAAGGAAATGCAAAGTGGCCCCATGTAAGCAAAAATATATATAATTTTTGTTTTCTTCACAGCAAATAACAAGACAATTGTGCTTTTTGTTGTTGTTTGTGTTGTTTTGTTAAAGAAGTGGTCTGTTGTTGACCTCCATCGAGTACGTCAGAGAGGCATGATGTGGTGAGAAGGGCATAGGTTTTGGCATAGGAGAGGCCCAGATTGAAACCCCAGCTCTGCCATTTACTCTTTTTGTGACTTCAGATAAAATACGGGATCTCTTGGAGCTGTTCTCCTCATATGGATCTTTACAATTTATCTTATAAGGTTTTAGAAATATTAAATGACATCGTAAACACAAATTACTTCCTATGTAGTAGGAAATGTTCCTTCCTTCCTCCTACATAAAGGCTCACAACTGCCCCTTTCACTCAAGACGGAGAATACTAGGTTCTGAAACCTTGCAAGATAGTTTTATGTTCTTGACAAAGGCTGAATTCAATGAAAGAAAGAGAAAACAACAAAGCAAACCTAAGGGAGGAGTGCAGGGAAATGTGAGAAGCAAAAATGAAAAAGAGAAAAAGAAAAAGAAAGTTACTTCTAAGCTCCAGTGAAACCTGACTCAATACTGGGATATTTACAATAATGATGACTAAGCCTTCTAATATATGCCACCGTGGAGCCAAGATTCACATACAGCAACATTTAATTTAGAAAGTAGGGAAATGCTACAATCTGGATAGACATATACCAAGTTATCTCAGGAAAATTTATTTTTCACATATGAAATTGGAATAAATCTATTTTAATGAAGGCTTCAATTGTCCTTTTCTAGATTAAACCATATGCAAGTTAAAGAATTTAGATGTACTTCATTTTAAAACATCTTAAAAATCCTGTAAGGCAACTCCCTAAGGTATCACATACTTTCTGAGCCCCCACAAGTGAAGTGTGATTCAAATTAGTCCTCAAGCTGTTCAAATAAGAAGCTAAGGCTGAAAGTAACACAGTTTGAGGAGGAGATGTACGTATTTTAAAAGTTACTTATATCTTAGAGATAAGCCTGACAAAATGGATTAAAAAGTGAAATCTGAATGAATAGGCTTAGATTAACCAGTGAACTCCTCTAATCCTGAGGGTAAGTCCAGATCATTAGGAAGATAAATATTTCTTGTTCGGATCTGCTGGTTACTGCAATCAACCTCTCTGAAAGTAGTCCTCAAGAAAATGGTATTATTCTTATGCATAATATCATTTGAATCTGGAATATGCTGCTTGATTTGAATTAACTTCTAGCTGGCCCCATCACCATTGTAATCCCCCTTCTTCCACTTCTAGATTCTGCCTTAATTTGGAACCAGAGTATTCAGATGACAATATCTTCAGTTTGTAGTCGTTTTCCCCAGAGCTCTGACATTCAAGAACAGTTGTCAATACTCCCATTTAACTAACTGAGGAATTATGGGGGAGCGATCCTTCTGACTTGGGCATCAGGACACTTAGTTCTACCCATACTGCTAACCGTCAGAGGTAAGTCACTTAACCTTGCCGGCCCTCGTCTCAGAGTGAAGGGGTTGACTAGCCCATCTCCAAGGTCCTTTCCTGCTCAATCATCCTGTGATTCTGTAGTGTGCTTGCTAAGTGCTTCACCTAACACACAATTACCCGGTGGTCCTCCTGAACTGGGAGTGGATGATCACTTGTCAAGGGCATTGTAGAGGCTATTCGTGAATTAGTAAGAGGTCAGGTTATGACCTCTGCTGTCACTTCTAACTCTGTTTCTGTTCTGCACCCTGGTCTGCTGACTCCTAGCCCAATGCACTATCCATCAGAAGGACATTACCTCTTCTTGGAAGTAGCCAATTTCTAGTTCATTAATAGAGAGATTGCAAGCATTAAAGCAGGCTGTGTGAGTGAATGATAAATATAAACCATTACCAACTTGTCCTCCTACTAAAATAATTGCATACGGAATTCTTTTCATCTCATTTTAAGATAATTCTTGCCCTGAGAAAGAAAGAAGAGAAAACAGAGGCATCATTTTGGTGCCCCCCAGTGGGGAACTACGATGGCTGCAGGAAAACTACACCTTCCCAAGCACTGGGGGCATCCTGCAGCCAGTTGAGTGGAACTATTGGCCCTCTTGTCTTGTCCACTCCTATTTTTGTTCTACAAGGTCTTCCAGATTTTTTCTATCTCAGCCTAGAGAGGCTGAAGTTAGCTAGAAAGAGAGAGGCCATTCTGAATATCCCCAGGAGTCTGTGGTCTTTTCAAGGATTCCAGTTGATGTGGATATGTTCCAAAAGGTTCAAGCAAAGTTGGGAGACCCCCCAGATATCCATCCAAGCCTGTATGATGAGATTGGGAGGCATTTAGTCCTCCCTGCACTCAGAATAATGGACAAATAGAATAGTTATTTCTTGGAATCGTTAGGTCCCAATCCATCCCCTGCTTTCCACAGCTTGCATTCCAGAAGTGGAAATTCTCAACTAGAGCCATATGACAAAACCACGGCTTCATTTTGCTAGCAGCTTTATGAGCATTTGAAAATGTTGGTTGTAAATGCAGACGCTCCAGTGTCATTTTGTCATAAGAGCCAGTGACCAGAAATAGTGACTCTGAGACAGCTCCCCTGAGTAATAGGGTTTTGTTTAAGAATGAGGCATGCTTGCTTTTCCATTAATTTTTCCAGTGATGCTATCAGTATTTCTGAGCTTCATTTGAACCAAGTCTCCAGCAATTACTATCTGCATAACTTACCTTGGATAATATTTTCAAACCTCAGAACTTCTGCAAAACTTGGATACAGTAACACATCTCATAAGATTTTTACAAGGACTAAAATGGGATGATATAAATACTACATAGAACACAGAGTAAAAACACATAATGAACCAAGAGATATCTGTTAGCATTTTCGAATTTAAACCAACTCTATGTCATGAGCACCTACTGCAGAAAGGGCAATTTGTTGGGTACACAGTCCCTCTCTAGCCTTGGAGATTACTACATATAGTAGACATGCGTCAGCAGACTTCATATGTGCCAGGCATTCTATATAGAAGCCCTTAAAATGTCATTAAAGATACAAAAAGAGAAATGGAAACTGAGAGGCACTTAATTGTTCATACAAAAATACAGGAAACCTCCCAAGGTAGTGTGTGCTTAAGCACCAGATGAACAGTTCAGATGACCTCTGTCATAGAACTTCAGAAGACATTGTTTTGGATTAAAATGGTCTGGGAAGGCTTTATAGAAAAGACAGATTTACATTTAGAAGAAAGAAAGGAGGTGAGGAGATTAAAGGAAATTCTAAGTTGGAGCACCATGCGATCATTCTACAGCATGAAAATTTGGAAGACTTGTTTGAAGAACAATGAATCTTGCTGAAGCAAAATATTGGGAACTATAACTGGAGACATTATTAAAAGCAACTCTGAGTCATGAGCCAGAAGGCAAAAATTCAGGCTTTTATTTCTTAAGCTAATAAATATAGCATTTATCTTGTAGGTCAGAGATGAACACAGTTAGCGCGCATGGTGTATATCTGCCTACATTCCTTCTTCCCCGAGCTATGACAGCTACCACTATACAATCATCACGCTGTTTCTCACTGAGACTGAAGGAGACCTCTGGATCCTACTTAATATTTTACTTAAGGTAGCAACACCGTCCTACTGGATTGGCTCAAAAGATAAAACCAGCTTGCCACTCCTGCACTAGTCTAGACCACAAAAATAGGAACATATTTTAAGGTAGGTAGAGAAGCAATTGGATAGGATACTGGGTGGGAAGATGGGGGTCATTAGAGGCTGATTGTACTAATGTAGAGATGAGCTGTCAGCATGTTCTCATTTACTCAAGCATTCGCTGAGTGCCTGTTGTGTGCTAAGTAATGTGGTGGGGCTGGGACCCAGCAGGAAGTAGGGTGATGGCAGTAAGCAGCCTAATTGAAGGCTTGTGTGGGAGTGCCTGGAAAGATCTGGGCAACAGAGACAAAAACCGGAAGTCAAGGGAAACCGATCTGAAAGGAAGAACAGCTTACTACATGTTAGAAGTAAATGAGTTTTCCTTGGGAGAAGGTACAAAGAGAAAACACAATGGATAACATTTAATTATGAAGAAATACATATGTACAAGGCAGTAACATAATAAAGAGCCCATGAAGAAGGCAGAAAATTACTCATCAGAGAAATAGAAAAAAGAACGAGCACAATCTAGAATTCTGGGAAGCAAAACAGGAGAGTATCCAGAAGAAAGCTGTGGCTAACAGTAAGCAGAGGTTATTGTGAGGACAATCCAACTGGATTTGACAATTAGCAAAGTATTGGTGACATGAAGGAAATTTTAAAAGAGGGGAATGTACATTTAGCTTACAGGGGTGTAGAGAAGAACAAGCACAAAGGAATTCTGAGGAAATGAATGTGACAGCACATCAAAAGACTTGGCAATAAAAGGATACAAGGAAGGAAATGTTAGCCAAAGGGAGCATGAAAAGATATCAGATACCTGACTATGTTGAAAACAGAAGAAGCAGCTCGTGGTGGAGAAGAAGAGATTGAAGATGCTGGGGAGAGAATAATTAGTAGAAGGAGCCGTGCCCTGAGATGGGAGTAGAAGGCAAGTTTAAGAACCTATGTGGGAAGGTCAGCGAGAAGAGCAAGAATAGTCCCTCATTCCAGATGGGAAGCAGCCGTGTAGAGATAGAAACAGTCCAAATAGTAAATAGAAATAGTTGAAGAGAAGGACAGATTGAATGATTTATATCTCATATTCTTAGTAAAATATAAGAAGATAATTTGCAGAAAGGAAGGAATGGAGTGGAATGGATCAGATTCGGGAGGTGAATATTTGGGCAAAATGTTATAGAAAGTTTCCTTGTTTATTTACCAAATATTTTTTGTGTACTTATCATGTGGCAAACATAAGATCAGGTGCTGAGAATATGGTAATAAGTGAAATGAAATTGTCTCTGCCCTCAAATGTCTTATGTTCTAGAGAAGAAGGTAGACTTGAAAAATAAATGAAATTACAAACAAAATAATTGAAAGTTATGATGGGCACTACAGAGAGAAGCAGGGACCAGATCACATAGGTCTTTGTATGTCATGGCACAAAGTGTAGTTATGTTCTAGGTGCTGTAGAAAGCCATTTAAGGGTTGAAGCACAAAAATTATTTTTTTAATCTTTTTTTTTCAATGTAGATGATGAATATTGAAAGATGAGAGAGTTGTTTGGAGGCTCTAAGTAAAAGATAATGGTGCCCTGGACTCCAGTAGTAGCCTTGAAGATGGAGAAAAAAGGTGACTCAACAAAGTTGTGTAGACAAGCTTGGCAGGACTTCCTCAAGGGTCGAATGTAAGAGGCAAGGCCATTTAATGTGATAGGGAAAGCTGACTGGCCAGGGGAGAGATCTGGGGAAACCGTTAAGATGTCTGTGAGATAGATAAGAGGTACCAAGCATGCACTTTAATATGAAAGGAGGAGTTCATAGGCTAGATCTGAATAGAAGTTATAAATTAGGGAGGGACACACATGAAGATACTTTTTAAAACCAATGGAAATAATTGAGATCACAAAGACAGAATATGGAGAAAGAAGAGAAGGTCCCATGACCTCTCAAACAGGTAGTTGGGACGTTGATCGTAGAGACCAACAGTTAAACAAGTTGAGTCTGAATCCAGACTAGATTCCAAGTAGATAGAACCCAGATTTCACCACTCAACATTTTATGATGAAGACATGGAGTGGCAAAACCACAAAGGAGATTGAATATCCTTAAAACTGCATAAGGAATGACTGAGGTCAGAGTGAGCCAGCTGGCCATGACAGTAACCATTAACTGGAGACTTGCTGATTGCACCATAGACAGTTTTATCCTATCTGGGCCTTATGAAATGTAAATTCTGAATTTTTCAAGTGCAGGGGGAAGTCACTATTCACTGGCCGCACACTGACTGAGCATCTGCTGTGTGCCAGCCACATGATGAGAGCTAGGCTATGGGGAGATTCAGAAAAACAACCCCCACATTGGGTGAGCCCACAATCTAATGAGGCAGGCAGAGCAGATATGGGTCCTTGGAGCCTTTTCCTACAGCTAAATACAAATTAATGTCGAGGCTGTGGTAGGACACCTAATTTGGCTTTGTATAAAATGAAGAACTACCAGAATAATAGAAGTAAAGATGACAAAAGGCTAAGTAAAGGTAGAGGCCCTCGAAAATTTACTGCAAAAATAGAGCAGCTCTTTTAACAAAGAACTAATAAAAGCAAAACTCCAACATTAAAAAAAGAAATTTTCCATATCCCATGGTTACAAATTTTTATTTAAGATTTTTACTCCTACTATATATCCAACTATAATGGCTTATTCTTGCTATTATATCCAATCCCAATACCCCAAGGTGTTTTTCACACTATAAAGCATCTTCCTGCGTTATTAGAGTAAATTAGTTAGCAAAAGAATGAGATATTAATCCTGTAAAGGTCACATCATCTTGATTACAAGGAGCCAATAAAATGGAATTTTTGCCTTTAATAGTTGAATGTCACAAGAGGGAAAATTGAGAGCTTTACACATCCCTCTGTAATGGAGAGATTGTTTTGTTCACAAAAATTCTATTCCTCAAAGTGTCGCTGGTGTTTGTTTCTCAAGACAACTGAAGTGGCGTGGTCATGGAGGGGATGAAAATCGAATAGGCAGCCCTGAGGAAAACACTGTTGTCTCTCGCTCACCATAAAATGCTTAACATTTACATGAATTGTCTTCAGGCTTTTGATAAAGATAAGCTTCCTTTCTTCTTTCCATCTGCGGACAAAGCAACCAGGAAGAGGGAAGTAAAGCATTTCTTGACTACCACATACTAATGGGCATTTGAGACCAGAGGTATGGTCATTGGGTTCCTAATCCATTGCTCAAAACGGTGTCCCACTGCTTCTAGTTCACTTGAAGAGTCCTAATTGAGGTCACTTTTGCTGGATATTTGGATTTCTCGCTGTAGAATAAAAACTGGAGCCAATCACATTTTCTTCTCTGCCTTTGGAATCAGTTCATGAACATCCTAATCAAACAAGCAACGTTTAGCTAGAACCTCTATGTGCCAGGTTGAGTTCTGAGCACTTAAATGGATTATTTCATTAATGCCTCACCACAGTCCTCTAAGGTACATATGGATATTAGCCCTGTTTTGCCAGAGATCTGGCCATCTCAGCTGCAGAGTTTCGCATAGTTCACACAGCCAGGAGGCAGGAGAGCCAGGGTTTGAACCCAAGAAGCCTGGCATGGAGGGCTGTTCCTCCCACTTCGCCGCACTGCCTCTCTGTGGACCGTGTATGTTATATTCCTGGAAAGGTATGTGTGCCATGACGACATTCACCTCTCTCAGCTCAAACAAAAATGTTATAAGTATTGTCAAAAGTCCCCGAAGAATAACAGAACATGTGTGGCTATGATCATGGCAAGTAATGATGATACTATAGGGTAAATGTCAGAAGATCGTGGGAGTTCTGGACACACTGTGACCAGATTACGAGTCTCAGGATGAAAGTGGCCCAGTGATACAGAGAGAGCATCTCTTGTGGTGACTAACGGTGCTGACTCTGAAGTCAGACAGCCCAGGTTCAAATCCTGGCTCCACCAATTACTGTCTGAACACGAGCAGACTATTTACTTTCTCTGGGCCTTACTTTCCCCATGTGTAAAAAGGAAGATTAATAACACCTATAATATGTACTTTATTGTTGCCAGTAATGATTCAATTACATAATTCATTTCAAAACCTGCAAAGGTCTCAGGCACACACAGAAGCGTTAAAGTTATGTTAAATCTTAGAATTGTTATTAATAGAAGTAGGAGGAAGAGGGGAAATAAGGCTAGAAATGGTAGTAATAATACTAATGCTGGCCATTCTGTTAGCATTAAAGCCTCCAACCGTACCTAATCCATCACCTTTGGTGGATGGGGTAGGGGTGATGGGTGCTGTCCCATTACCCTCCAGGGCCCCCACCAGTGCCGAGATGCTTGCGTCTACTCTGCTGAAGATGTAAGGGCATAGAGGGAAGTAAGTGTTGCTAGTTTAAAGCATCTTCTCGGCTCCACCTCAACATTTCCATTTTCCCTTAGTTTCTTTTAGTTTGAAACAGTAATGTGAAACTATCTCCAATGCCCACAATAACACTTTTAAATCATTCATTGTACTAAGAACCATGCGATTCCCATTTGTGTGTGTGTGCACGTGTGTGTTTGAGAAAGAGAGATAAGGAGTGCAAGAAAGATGCAAAAAAAATCAAGCCCGGATCTTGCCTCTTTGAGCTCTCAGTCAAAACTGTCGTCTACAAGTGGGGTTAGGAGATGAGAATTCTTCCCCTTACAGGGGGTCAGGTAGGTTGGAAATGGGTGGAAACAGTTTGAGCTGCCACACTACAGAGTCCTGGCTTTCAGGACTGGTAAGCATCCTCTAGCATTCGAAATGATTGTTCACGCCAAACAGTAGTCCCACCCAAAAGGCCAGCAGTGCCCCCTTTGTGAAACACTGAAATAAACTATAAGCTATGTTAGAAACTTACACATAAAACACTAAGAAATTCAGAGACGAAAGATAACTTCTTGCTATGTGATCCTGGAAAGCCTTTGCACAACAACCTGAATTTAAACAGGATCTTGAAGAATGGGTAGGATTTGAACCGCCAAAGGGGTGAGAGGAAGCACACATGACTTCTGAATTCCTGACAGTGCCTCATAACTAGAGTAGCCATATAATTTATCTTCTGCACCAGGTCACTTATAAGAAGATTAAGGACCATGAATAATTAGCAACCAAGAAAACAGGCACAAATTGAAACTGCCCCGACAAATTGAGAGGCACAGTTATCTACCCATAACACAAGCTTATAACAAGGAAGAAATCTTGGCTTGATCCATGAGGATACTAAAGATTTAACATGACACGAGGTCATTCAGATGTGGACAGCGCCAAGATGTGACTCAGTTTCCACGAACATGAGAAATGCCAAGACAGGTGTCCCAACACCTGGGAACCGATTTCAGTTTGTCAGTACCAAGTGTGAGGTCTTTGGCAATTCCCTGACACCTTTTGGGTAAGGCATCTCTTCTGTATAAGGAATAAGTGGGAACATCTGATCTTCTACAGCTCTGATACTGTAAGGTTTTTCTTGCCAAGATAGATACTTATCAAACCATTTTTTTTACTGCCTCTACATAGGTTAACTCTTCCTCAGCTCTCCTGTGTCTTTGTTTTAACCAATATAGGCTTTTCTGCTGTAATGAAATATGTGCATTCCTGAAGGGATTAAAAAAAAAACTCATGTTCTGCAAAATTACACACTAAAAATAATAAGGATTTGAGGGTGGGGGAGATAAAGCCATAGGCAGAGCCTCAAACCTACAATCTTGTAACCAGAGCACTAATAAAACCAACGTAACCCTAATTAAAATCTAACTCAGAAAAAAAGATGCCTTCAATTCCCAATTTAAAATAATATTACAGTAGATATAAAACTTTGCCTTTAAATAAATGTAATGATAGCTTGATTGAACCGGGGTGTGCAGAGAAGTTGAGGCTTTTAGTTTGGAAACACAGGATCAGAGGAACCATACAATATGCCCTTCCAGCCAGAACACGTGGCAAACTGGGCAAAGAGGATATGCTGGGGGACGGGTGCCGGGAAGGGGCAATGGGGGTAGGTGGCTGTACACACTTGCTTCTACCCAGCCTGCTGAGCCCCACCGCGCTGGTGTACTTGGAGATCAGCTGGTATTACTTGGTGACACAAATCATTAAAATGCTCAGAAAAATTGCTTATGAACCAACACAATTTCCGCATTATAATAACATGATTCTTCTATTTACTAACCTAAGATAAGCTCATTTGCATTAGAGAAACATGCAGTGGAGTAGAAAAATTTATCTGTGCAGTCCTATCTATCTGGGCATATTACCGCTGAATTTGGTCATTCATTCATTGGTTCATTCCACATGTCCCACCAACCTGCCATGTGCAAGGCACTCTGCTAGGACTCACGGGAAGCAAAACCTAAATCTAAATGACATTAAATTGTTATTTGTTCCAAAGTTTGATCGCCATTTTAAGTAATGAATTCTCAGGTCAGAATGTGTATCAACCAGAAAGACTGCGATCGTTTTGAGTTGGACCCAGGAGCAGTCATCTGGACTCATACTGCCACATATGTAATATTCTGAAGTGGGCTGAGGTACCTTTTCTCCTTTTCTTGTTAAAGTCGTTCTCTCAGAAACTGATTTGTTTTGTGCTGCTTTCCATTCACATCACGATCCAATCAAACCACAGAATATAGGAAAGATCAAAGTAGTGCAGTCTAGCCATCTACAGTAATTCATAGAATATATGAGGCATTAAAATTTTCATTCCTCATTCTTGTAAGAAAGACTATAAAGGTAACCGAAAATGATACACAATATGAATTCATTCCTGAGACAATGATTGTAGCAAGAATGGGAAAAGCATAAACCAACAGACCTTTTTTTTTTTTTTTTTTGGCCTCGGTCTTAAGCTTTTTTTTGAAAAACATTTCTTGCCTGTGCCGTTCACGCTTTTACTTTTATCCTTGATCTCTTCAGCTCTTCTCCTATCTAAATGGTACATGAAAAAAGCCCAGAAAAGTTTTCAAGTATTGGCTTCCTGCATTTTCATCCAAAGCGATTTTATGAGCATTCCCATAAACATGAAAAAAATTTTCAAGGTTATGTCCGACAGATGCAGAAACAATTGATGGAAAAATGAAAACTTCAGTCAAACAGCCGGCAGGAGGGACAGGTATTTATTCTGTAATTTTTACCCCATGAAGTTTACTCTTGTTGGTGGATTTTTTTTTCTGTTTATTAACCATTTTTCCCAGAATACATTTTTTTAATTCCATATATTTGTATTCAATAAAATAAGTCTGAAACAGATGATTTAGAGCAAATTAAATGTCTTCCATTTTCAGAATTTGGCTGGGAGACTATGAGACACAAACATTGCAGGCGGAGACAAATATGCAAAATTGCATCTCTGAACAAGTAACCAAGGAAATGTCATCAAGAAATTCAAATACAAAAGTTTTTAAATTCTTTTTTTCTTCTTTCTATGTACTTATTCTTTCCTCTAAATAGAAAACTCAGGGAATAAAATACATACGACTACATCATAACATTAACCAATGGGTAATAAAGGCAAATGATATTCTAAAAGAAAATAAACTTGGTTTGTGAGTTTTTATTTTTATGTTTTAAAGATTTTTTTATTTATTCGAGAGAGAGAGCAGAATGATCGATCGAGAGAGACTACAAGTGTGGGGGGTGGGGCAGAGGGAGAGGGAGAAGCAGGCTCCCTGCTGAGCAGGGACCCTGATGCAGGGCTCCATCCCAGAAACCCCAGGATCATGACCTGAGCTGAAGGCAGATATTTAACTGACTGAGCCACCCAGGTGCCCCATGAGTTGTTATTTTTAATCAAAATGTTCAAAATGAAGGCCAGTCTGATACTCTACGTATCATTCTCCAAGCCTTCCATGGTGCCATGAACCTCCCCGCCTTGTTGGCTGTTCTACACTAGGCAGGTGTGGATGATCAAAGGAGATGGACAGATTCAGGAACCTCAGGCACCAGCAGTACCAGGGTGCCCCAAGACACCTGTGGGTCCCAGGTTACTATTAAGCAGCTGAGGAACTTAATCTTTGGGCTGCCTCTTCTTCTTTAAGTGGTTTCTCACATGCAATGGCCACTTCCCATGTGATTCAGGCTCCTCCCAGGGCTCTCTGAAGACACACCAATCACACTGCAGAACTTGGTATTGTAAAAGATTCCATGAGAAGGGCACAGATTCATGTCAGATGGATTTGGCTTCATATTCCAGCCCCATTACTGAGCAAGTATGTGAATTTGAATACTTTTTTGTCTCTCCAAGCCACAGTTTCTCCATCTACAAAATAGGAATAATAAAATTTACCGAAAAGTGTTTTGAGGTTGACATTAGATAATTTACATAAAGAACCAGGCACAGATTGGTTCTTGGCATACACTCTAAAATGACTTGCGGTTCAGACCCTGGCTCTGCCATTTAACTATGATGAGACTGACCACTTCGTTCTCAGTGCCTCATCTATGAAGAGAGTAAATATCACCTTTTTCACAGGGTTTAGTTGTGCGTGTTCAGTATTTGTTTGTTTGTAAAGTATTTAGAAGAGTGCCTGGCATACCACGAAAATTTGGTCTTATTTTTTCACTATCCCAAACGTCTTACAGTCAGCAGCTACGTATAATGGGTGATTCAAAGGGAAAACAGTCCTTGCCAATAAATAGGCCATACAAAAGATACAAAAGAAAAAAATAACAAAAAGTAACAAAAGAAAAAAATTTTTTCTTTCTCCAGGGCAGACGTTTGGTATAGATGGGGGGAAAAGGTGAACATGAAGTTTTGAAGCATGGTGTGTCCCTGTTGCAGAAGCTGAAAGAAGCAAGGTAAGCGAAGCGGAATCAAATATGAGCCCTGCACATTGACTTGGGTTGGCAAAATTCAGAGGAAAAGCTGGAAGGAAAGAAATTGGATACAAAAAGAAAGGAAATCTAATAAGTTGCTGCTATAGATCAGGCACTCAGTGAGACTTCACTGTAGTTCCAAAACACTTAGAGAAAAATCGCTCTGCACTCAATAACAAGGGCGCTGTGCTGAGAGACAGGAATTCAGAACAGCTGCGTGGGCATGCCAAGGGGCTGGGCCATGGGAGAGCTGTGCCCCAGCAAGGCCAAGTATGTCATTGCGGAAGCTGTGCATGGTGTACGTGATGAGAATAAAATACTGGCCAGCTTTCAGTCCCTGGTGTTATTGCATACAGATTCCCTGCAGACAAGTCCCCTAGCACCTAGTGCAGACCGCATTCACCAGATTTCCTGGGTCCTCCACGGACACCGGGTGAGATATACCTACCAGTCTGCAAGGGACGTGCAATGTAATAAGGAACCATTTAAGTGAGATATTTATAACCTTAAACATTAAATGGGAGCCACACCTTCTATTAATTACCAAAATAAATTCCAGTTGATATAAGTATCTAACTGCATAAAATAGAATTACTTTAACATCCAAAGGCAAAACCAAAACTACAGGTTACAGGTCAATTTTTATCTTACCTGAACATTAGGCATGTCTCTTTAAAATCTAATACATTGCCAGATTTAGCAAATAAGGAAACAGGACACCAGTTAAATTTGAATTTCAGATAAACAAGGGAAAATATTTTAGTATAATTTTATCCCAAATACTGCACTCAAATTTAACTGGTGTCTTATGTTTTATCTGGAAACCCTATCAATACGAGAAAAATCCATGTGATGAACATTTTATTTCATGAATCCTCATTGGGCTCCTACTATGTGGTAGTAGGTGTGGTAGTGCGGGCTCCGGCGTGGTTCTAAGCATTGAGGCAGAGAAGGATTCTAGGTTAATGAAGTTTAACATTCTGCATCACTCGTTTGCTTAAGTCCCTCCCAAGGCCTTGGGGGAATAGGTTGCTTTTGCAAAACTTATGTAAATAAGCTATTTTGGCAGCAATTGGTTCAGACCACTGTTTCTCATCACTCTGATTCCATAACACTGGCCCTTCTGTATGATGGTATAGTTGCAGGTGGTTTGTGTGTTTTCTATGGGAAACATAGTTGGGGATACATTTAGTTTGTGTTTAGGTGGAATATATTTTTGTGGTTTGCAGTTACATCCAAGTATAGTTACATTATTGTTAGCCATCTGGATGCGGCTATTTCTTCCAGGAATACACAAGTAACCCACTATGTTAGTTCACCCAGCCAGAGCTTGTCTCATGATCTGGAAATGTCTAATGCCTCTCCATACTGGAAATCTGTGCTTAGAGGAAGAAATATAAGGCTGAACAATGGACAAAGCCAGTGGCTAGCACGCAAAAAAATTCTTCTAAATCAGAAAACTTATGAATGAAACTTGAATACATTTCCCTAAATTTGATAACAATTCTAAAAATTTATATGACTTTACCAGTAATTACACACATACACACACACACACACACACACACACACACACACATATATATATATATATAACAAAGACATTAAAAGGTTACTGACCAATGAGGTCATGAGTTTAGAAAGCAGAAAATAAAAATTAAATGCTGAACATTAAAATGAAAACTACCATACTAATACGTCAGAACTGCTTCAAAGAAATACCGCCTTCAGGAAAAGTCCCTATACATTCATCTACACTTTATAAAGCTTGATAGCAAAAGTGCCACTTGGCAGGGCATTGACAATTAAAAACACAGAGAAATTCAGAAAGAATACAAGTTCAAATGCCAAAAAGAAGAAGAAGAAAATGAAAGCAAATGTGCTACATTGTGCTATTTGAAAGCATCTGAAAACACAGCCCATGGTTCATTAAAATTGTTCTGACTACAATGACCAGTATTTATTTACAATCTCTCCCTAACGAGGATATCATCAAATTTATTCATGGCATTAACAGCCAGTTTCCACTAGTCATGCCAAACATGCAAGTGATATCTGCAAGCAGAAAGGGCAAATGAAAGGGAAAAGTAACTTTCTTAACATATAGTTGATGGTATTGTAACAATTTTGCATGTTGATGGACAGTAGCTACTTATTTGGTGAGCATAGCGTAACAGTAAACTTGTCAAATCACTATGTTGAACACCTGAAACTAATGTAACATTATGTGTCAACTATACTTCAATTAATAAATATATACAAAAATATATTTAAAATTTATGTATAAATATATATTTTATATAAATATCATAAATATATCATATAAATAAACATATAATTTGTATGTAAAATAAATTTCAGTTGACCATTTTGTTTTCATTTTTTTGTTTTTCTGTTTTGAAATTATATTACAAAATTGTTATTTAATATTGATTAAAGAGCACACAGCAAAAAATTTTGGGCAGTTAAATTTTTAAAATATATATCTATTTTACAGTGTTTGTATTTGTAAACTTTTTTTGCATTCGTAAGCTTTTAAAAGAGTCTAATGTGTTTATAATTTTTCTCCTCTCTTTAAATAATTACCAATTTTCATATCTGATATTATGTTTTTAAGAGATATCCCCAAATTGTATGAGCTCTAAGCCCCACAAAATCTGGTTCTAATTCTGAAAACAGTAATAAACAACTAGATTTAAAACAAAAACAGAAACAAAACAAAAACTTATTGCAGCTTAATTTCTAGTATAGGAAACAGCCAATAAATAAATCTCACAAGTAAATACTCTGTGAGATGTGATAAGCTGAAGAGAAAAAAACAGTAAAATGGGGTAAAGGTTACATTTTAAATGAAACTCTCAGACAAAAAGAACATTTCAGCAAAGACCTGAAGTTGAGGGCTCAAACCCCATGGATATCTGGGGGGAGAGGAAATCATACATAGAAAATCTCTTAGCCCGGAGAGGGGGGGCGCTGACAGTAGAGACAAAATCAAAGAGGAGAGAAGTTTTGTAGGGCTAGACTTGTGTTCTATTGTGAACATTATGGTTTTTAATTAAGAGTGAGAGGAGAGAATTGGAAGATTTTGAACCAAAGAGGCTGATGAACTGACATGGATTTCAAAGGACTACTCTAGCTGCCACGTTGTACAGATGCAAGGGCAGGAAGACTAGTTAGAAGACAACTGATTCATTCAAGAGATGCCAATGATTTGCCAGGGTGGTGAGATTAGCCAGATATGGAATCAATTTTTAGTACAATATTTAGCCAGCAGATTTGATAAATGAGGTAATACATACTATGCAAAGAAAAAGAGAATCAAGGATACTATTGTGGTCTTTGGTGTGAACAATGGGAAAGATGGAGTTGCCATTTGCTCTGATCACAAAGATTACAGGAGAAGCAAACTTTGAGGAAAGATCAAAACCGTTAATTTCAAGATGTCAGTTGAGCAATCAATTAAAGATGGCCAGTGAGTACTTGATTAAGTGAGCTTGGAGTTCAGGGGAGAGGTCCAGGTTGGAGATATAAATCTGTAAGTCATTGACATTAAGCTGAGAAACTGAAGAGCTCACCAAGGAAGTAAAGTGCAGAGAGGAGTGAGGGCATGCTAAATCTCAGAGGATAAGGAGATGATGAAGAATCCACAAAGAAGACACAGAAGGAACTCCCAGTGAGACAGGGGGAAAACCGAAACACCTTGCCCTGGAAGCCTAGTAAAGAGAACATTTCAAAGAGGAAAGAGATGTTAAGTTTGTCAAATGATGAGAAAAAGCGATTAAGGTAAGGGTGACTACTGACCTCAGATTTGGCAAAATAGAAGCCACTGTAATGGAAGTAATTTTGGTGGAGTCAAGAGGTAGAAGACCAATTTGGTTGACTTCCAAGGAGAATGAGATGAGAGGAATGGAAGAGAACGAGTATGACAACTCATGGAGTTTTGCTGCAAAAAGGAGCAGAGATGTGGGGGTCTACATGGATGGAAATTGTATGTTGATGGGAATGATCCAGTCGAGAGAGAAACTGATGATGAGAGAGAATGAAGAACTGAGTTTTTACTAGATAAAATCTTAATCATTACTGTGTATCTGTCATTTATTGAGTGCTTACTCTACATGGTGTGTCCTTTGTTCACAAAGCAATGGTTTATTTATTATACCAACTTAGGAGCCACAAATTATTATCACCATTTTATAAGGAAGAGTTTAGGCTACTTTCTGAGGTTACACAGATAATAAGCAGCCAACTAGGCATTTATATTCAGGTTTATCTGATTCAAATGTGTTGTGACTCAAGTCTTTCTCTATGTTGTATTCCTAGAGATATCACAAGAGCACGCAGTAAATATTTATAGTCAAAATTCTGTGAACGTATGACTTTATGAATGAATGAATGGTGAATATGTATACACAGGCATATATATATACAGCCATGCACACATATCTATACATGCATATATACATGTATGTACATACACACACACATACATACCTATATACATACACACAAGATGATAGAGGGTACTTCATGGGATAAGTGAAAAGCAGGGTGGATTAGGGGTTCTTTTGCTGGACTAGAAATTCCTCTCCAATTTCCTACAAAAAGTGCTGGCAGGAGGAAGTTACCTGAAAGGAACAATGGACGCCAGGTACCCACCTCTTCACCCTTTACCAAGTCAACATTTCCCAAGTAAGCCATAAGCTTCATGACAAAGAACTTTAACTAGTAATACTATTTCTAAAAATTGCAGACAAGTAAACAGAGGAGATTCCTTTGTTGGGGGCACAATTTGCACTCCCTTTAGACCTGTAACATAGGCAATTGTTGATGTAGAACAACAAGAGAAGTATTAACTAACACTTAAGTAATAAAACTCAGCAGAAGAAAAAGCATCTTCTGCATTAATTAGAATCATATTTCTTCCTTCTGCACTCTATCTTTTCAAATAGTGTGATTTCTAAATTCCCTGGCATTACATTTAAACAAATAGACGGGGGTATTTTATGATTTTCAAGACATTTCCCTGCAGAATATAAGATGGATTTAAATCTTGGTGAAATTCTGACCTTCAGTTAACTGTTCCTTATATTCTTTAAATATAAATACTTGTAAGCAATCAGGAATGTGTATAACTTCTAACATTCCAACATGTGTGAAATTGACCCTCAAAATAGACACTAGCTCTTTGTAAAGAAACACTATCTACCTTCTTGCTTTTTGCTACAAAGGATCATCATTTTTCAATAGTAGTAATGAATCTTTTCTGCTAATCCACTAACATTTTAGTGCTGTAGAATGATGAGCATATCAGTTTCTATACATTTTTAGATAATATATTTAGCTCTGAGTTGAACAAATTACACAGGCTTGGAGAGTCATTCCATTTTCTTTCCTCATTAAAATTTAGCTTCATTTATACCATCTCTGATATTAGCAATCATATTTTCAATAGAATTTTGAACAGCGTTATTTCAATTTCAGTGCACAAATAAGTGATATAACCATTCTTGGCTGCATTATAATCTCCTTAGCTTTAATTATTGTTCCTTAGAATACTGTGTCTTCCTATTTTATGGGCTTTAAAATGTATTCCCATTTTCTATTCTAAAGCAGTTCCTTCTAGTTGAGAAAGAAAAGGGCATGAACATATATGGCACATTCTTTTGAAATTGTACTTTATCATTTCAATGGTCATTGTATCTAACCCATTAGGTATTGGAATATAATATTGTGCAACCATAAAAGAAACAGAATTTTAGAAAACCACGGAGCTTAGCATAAATCAGCAAGCAGGATGAATTTGGGATCAAACATTAAAAAGTGTAGGGACTCTGAAATAGAGCTCTTCTTTTAAGTTTTGGATAGTATAGTAATATTCAGTTCTAGAAAGACAAATGCCATAGATTTCACTCATATGTGGAATCTGAAAAAGAAAACAAATGAATAAACAAACAACCAAAAAGAATCAGACCTATAAATACAGAGAACGAAACTGATGGTTGCCAAAAGAAAGGGGGAGTGCAGGGATGGGCAAAATGGCTGATGGGGAGTGGAAAATACAGACTTCCAGTTTTAGAATGAATAAGTCACAGAGATAAAGGTACAACATAGGGAATATAGTCAGTGGTGTTGTAACAGTGTCGTAGTGTCGTAGGTGACAGATAGTGGCTACCCTTGTGGTGAGCACAACATATCATATAGACTTGTTGAATCACTATGTTGTACACTTGAAACTAATGTAACATTGTAAGTGAACTATACACCAATAAAATTTTTTAAAAGAAATACTAAGTTCTGGGGTGCCTGGGTGGCTCAATCTGTTAAGCATAAACTCTCGGTTTCAGCTCAAGTCATCATCTCAGGGTCCTGGGATCGACCCCCATGTCTAGCTCCATGATCAGCATGGAATCTCCTTGAGATTCTCTCTCTTCCTCTCCCTCTGCCCCTCCCCCCCACTCTCTCTCCAATAAATAAATAAATCTTTTTTAAAAATTAAAAATAGAAGAAATACTCAGTTCTATTTGGGACCCTTTCATATAAAAGAGATACAAATCACCTCCATGATTATTAGTGCCCCGTGAAGAAACTATTTGGAGTTATTAATGATTATGATTTTATAATTATGTTCTGCCAAATCGGAGATAGCAAATAGATTTAAACTTTTGTGCCAACTCTCATCACTTGGTAGAAATGGACTAGGAGTCCGTGCAGGTTTCTGTAGCCATGCTTACGTGCAGCAATATAGAGCTCCTTGTTGATTGAAGTGTCTACCACAGGTGTAGGGAAAAAGACTGGCCTTGGGGTTGCTTTATCTACATCCTTGGGTGGAGAGAGCACTGGGGAGTCATGATAGAGTCTCAGTCCAGATCCTCACTCTCTCCTTAAAGAGCTCATCATCACTTGCTCTCTCTGGGTTTCATTTTTCTATTGTGTAATGAGACCTACTTTTTGTAGTTACTAGAAAAGCTAAATGAAAAAATTTTTATGCTGAACATCTAATAAATGTTAGTTGAATATGAGTTCATTTCTACAGGTTAACAAGGGAGGGGGTGATTAGACCAAAACATATACACAGGGTGCTGGATTGATTATGGAGTTAAGAAAGAGTGATCTTAAAAACCTGAATGTCCTGTAAGAGGAGAGGTTGAGTCTGCTCTAGTAAATTTTTTTAAAAGCTAGAGACTTTTTCTGAGTGTGTCTGGGTGAGATAGTAACCCAGGTTGGGGGAGGATCAGTATGGGAAAAATTAAAATAATAGTCTGTGATGTCAAAATAGGCTAAGGATTTGTACCTAATTGTGGATGAATCATGTGGTCATTAGAGAAGCAAAAATGGTCTTGATCAATCAAGTCATATAAATGTTTGTGTAACAAAGCTTTTCTGAAGAGAACTATTTCAATCGGTTGGGGACTTTAGCTGTCCCACCGAAGATACAGCCTGTAGCAGAGTTCTAAAGCGATAATTCTAAAGGGTGGTTTACACACCACCACCTCCAGTGAAATATGAAGGAAGAGGTAATCACTTCTGTTGTGGACCTCAGTCCTAGAACACTAGGTTTCTCCCATTTTTTTCTGATGGACAGAGTGATTATACTGTCAAAGAGAAACAGAGCCAGACACTAGTTGAGATGGTAAGGACAGACTTTAGTCAGTTACACACTACTCCAATAGGGAAGAGCCCAGCAGAGGCTGACCTTCCTTGGATTTGTACAGAGGTGGCTGGGCCTTTAGAGGGAGAATGAGGAAGTGAGGAGGGGGCTCTGTGGAGTCTGGGAAGTGAAAAACTACAAAAAGTAGGAAGGGCAGGTTGGTCCATGTGAAACCCATCTGGGTTGTTCACTGACTCTTACCCAAGTTCGACTTCTGCCCTCCCACAGACTGGGTGACAGGGTGCATCTTCAGGTGTTCATGAGAACAAATAGCAAATTCTTCTGGCAGCTTGATTTCTCAGGCAGGCACTTTAAGGGGGGGCTCAGGTCCTCCTTGGGATGTGGCCTTGAGCTGTCAGAAATATGTTAGTGTTTGTTCAAGTCTTTATAGGTCAAGGTTGGAGCTTAGTTGAGAAGAGGGCTCAGAGGAGCCCAGCTAAGTAAGGTTGGGTAGTGGGGAAAATCCCTTTCAATGTACACATACATACATACCCACATACATGTATACACATGTGCTAGTATCACTTACCATCAACAGACACCACCTATGGTATTAAATACCAAACATGTTAAAATACGCTACATCTAATGCACGTGTGTGCACACACATGTATATACATATATGCTCCACATTACGTGGTTGAAGAACCTGAGAGTTAGTGGTCACATAACTTACCTAAGACATCCCTTATTAAGTTGTAGAAGCAGCATTTGAAGCCATGTCAGTCTGTCTCCGGAGCTCAGTTGGAATTAGTGTGTAAGCTGTCTCCTATTATAGTTCAGGACACAAAGATACAAAACCCAAGGTACAAATGCAGAGATGGAGTGTTGAGGAATGTTGACAAAGAATTGTATCGTATATCCAGGTGAGGTAGGTCACAGGAAGGTTTATTGTTCCCTCCCAGCTTCATTGAGATATAATTGGCTAAATTGTAAGAAAACTAAAATGTATAATGATCGTACATATATGTATATATATATAACATTGTGAAAAGATTTCCACCATCAAGTTAATTAGAACATTCATCACCTCACATATGTATCCTTTTTTGGTGAAAACAGTTAAATTCTACACTTTTAGCAAATTTTAATTGTACAATACAATATTATCAACTATAGTCAGCATGTTACACATTAGATCCTCGACCTTAGTCGTCTTATAACTGGAAAATCGCACCTCTTACCAGCCTCTTCCAATATTGCCTACCCCCCAGCTCCTGACAAACACCATTCTACCCTCTGTTACTATGAGTTTGGCTTTTTTTTTTTTAATTCCACATATAAATGATACCGTGCAGGATTTGTCTTTCTCTATCCAGCTTATTTCCTTTAGCAGAATGCCCTCTTTGTTGCAAATGGTAGGATTTCCTTCTTTTTTAAGGCTGATATATATATGTGGCACATTTTCTTTATCCATCCATCCATCAATGGACACTTAGGCTGTTTCCATGCCTTGGCTATTGTAAATAATGCTGCAATGGACATGGGAACACAGATGTCTCTTCAGACAGAGATTTGGGGGTGAAGGGGGTCTGGACATGTATTGAAATCCATATCTGGGATGCTGGTTGATTTGGTGGTTCTATTTTTAATTTCTTGTAGGACCTCCACATTATTTCCCATATCACCAATACCAGTTTACATTCACACCAAGAGTACAGAAGGGTTCCCTTTACTCCATAACCTCATCTGCCTTTGTCTAGTCTTTTTTAATAACAGACATCCTAACAAGGGGGAAGTGGTATCTTTTGGTTTTGATTTGCATTTCTCTGACGATTAGTGAAATTGAGCACGTTCTCATGTACCTGTTGGCCATTTGTATGTCTTCTTTGTAGGCTCCTTGCCTACTTTTTAATTAAGCTATTTGGTTTTTTGCTAATTTGCTTGTTTGTAAATTGAATTATATGAGCTCCTTGTATATTTTGGATATTAACTAACCCCTTATCAGATATGTGGTTTGAAAATATTTTCTCCCATTCAGTGGGTTGCCTTTTCATTCCGTTGATGCTGTCTTTTGCTGTGCAGAAGCTTTCTGGTTTGATGTAATCCTACTGGTTAATTTTTGCTTTTGTTGACTTTGCTTTTGGTGTCAAATCCAAAAAAAAAAAAATCGTTGCCAAGACCAATGTCAAAGAGCTTATCCCTTATGTTTTCTTCTAGGAGTTTTACTGTTTCAGGTCTTACATTCAAGGCTTTAATCCATTTTGAGTTCATTTTTGTATATGGTTATTAGATAAGGACCCAGTTTAATTTTTTACATGTAGATATCCAGTTTTCCCAGCAATATTTTTTGAAGAAGGTATCCTTTCCCCATTGCATATTCTTGGCTCCTTTGTCATAAATTAATTGACCATATAAGCATGGGTTTATTTCTGGGCTCTCTTTCCTGTTCTATTGATCTGTGTGTCTGGTTATATACCAATACTGCTATGGTTTGATTATAGTTTTGTAATATAGTTTGAAATTGAAAGTATGGTACCTCCAGTTTTGTCCTTTCTTAAGATTGCTTTGGCTAGACAAATACCATATGATTTCACTCATATGTGGACTCTAAAAAACCCAAATGAATAAAGAAACAAACAAAAAGCAGAATCATACCCATAAATACAGAGAACAAATTGATGGTTGTGAGAGGGAAGCAGGGTGGGGGAATGGGCAAAATAGGTGAAGAGGAGTAAGAGGTACAGACTTCCAGGTATGGAATGAAGAAGTCATGGGAATAAAAGGCACAACATAAGGAATATAGTCATTATTTGTAATGGCATTGTATGGTGACAGATAGCAGCTACACTTGTGTGAGTATTGCATAATGCATAAACCTGTTGAATCACTATGTTGCACCTGAAACTAATGTAACATTGTGTCTCAACTACACTCAAATAAAAAAAATTAAAGATTGCTTTTCTTTTGTGTTTCCATATAAATTTTTTGGATTTTTTTTCTAGTGCTGTGAAAGATGCCATTGAAATTTTGATAGGGATTTCATTAAATCCATAGACTGTTTTGAGCAGTATGGACATTTTAGCAATATTAATTCCTCCAATCTATGAGCACAGAATATCTTTCCACTTATTTGTGTCTTCTTCAATTTCTTTCATCATTATCTCATGGTTTTTATTGTACAGATCTTTTTATCCCTCCTGTTAAAATGTAGTCTTAAGTACTTTATTTTATTTTATTTTATTTGCTATTGTACATGGGAATTTTTTTCTTAATTACTCTTTCAATTAGTTCATTGTTGGTATATAGAAACACAACTGATTTTTGTATATTGATTTGTATCCTGCAACTTTACTGAACTTAATAATTCTAACTATTTTTTGGTGGAGTCTTCACGGTTTTTTACACAAAATATCATGTCATCTGCAAACAGAGACAATTTTATTTCTCCCTGTCCTATTTGGATGTCTTCTATTGCTTTTTCTTGGCTAATTGCTCTAGACCAGGACTTCCAAACTATGTTAATTAAAAGTGGCAAAAGTGGACTTTCTTGTCTGTTCCTAATCTTAGAGGAAAAGCTTTCAGCTTTTCATCATTGAGTATGATGTTAGCTTGCCTACATGGCCTTTATCATGTTGAGGTACAAACTTTTATACCAAGTTTGTTGAGAGTTTTTACCATGAAAAAAATGTTGAATTTTTTTGTTGATTTTTTTTATCCTTCATCTTATTAATGTGATGTATCATGTTTATTGATTTGCATGTGTTGAACCACCCCCCACTCTGGAAAAAATCCCATTTGCTAATAGTTTTTTGAGGATTTTTGCAGCTTGGCTCACCAGCATCTCCTGCCACTTACTATTTACCCATGTCTCCAGTTTCAGAAGACCTTGACTGCTGAGCTTGTACCCTTGATTACCAATCAAATGTCACTTCCAGTTCCAGGTCACAGTCTCCTTTAACCTCACTCTGAGTCTGTGGGGAAAAAGCTGCTTTTCTCATGGGATCCAGTTATATCCAAATATATTTTGTTTGTGATGACTTTGAAACATCAGATTAGCTTGACCCCAGAGCTGGATAACTCCTTTCTATCCCAGGGAAACACAAGTTTCTCTCTCCAGGGTGGAAGAGTCAACTCGACATCTAGTATAATTCTCCATTGTTTTCTCAGTCCGTCATTTTCTGTTCTCTTTTTTAGAGAAATATCTTTCCTTTCTAATATATATTTAATAAATCATAAATTTTGTATAGTTACCTAAAAATTACATGATGAACATACTTCATGAATATTTGCTGCAGCTTTAATGAAGGTGGATTTACTGAGTGAAGCAACAAGAACTTCTGAAAGGTTTTTGAACCCTGGTGCCAAATCACTTTCTAGAAATGTATTTATTTACTTTGCTGGAGCAATGCCTAAGAGCATGAGTTTCATGCACCTACATCAGTACTGATTTTTAAATTTTAAAAGATACCCTAATTTGCTGAAAAAAACACCATAACTTTTTAATATATGCATTCATTTGAATAATCATGTGAGGTTGAACACTGTGGCATGTTTGTTTTCATATTTATATTTCTTATTTTGTAAGCTGTTCATGACTCATTTATTTTAAAAATCAGGCTTTGAAGCTTGTAATTATTCATGGTCTCTTTACATTTAAGAAAATTGAAAATAAATGCAACTTAATAAACCTTAATATAAATAAAATGAAATATATAAGTATATTAAATAATAAATATTTTATCATAGGTAGAATATTATAAATTACATACACAGCAAATGTAATACTCAGTTTGTCACTTACAAGATTTTTACATTGATTTACAATGCCCAGGTCACCTTGAGTTTTTGAAACAGTCCTATCAATATTTTTAAATGTAATTTCTTCATTGTTTTGAAGGTATAGAAGTCTTTTCCCAGGCAGGTAGTAAATATTCATGCATACTTTCTTCTAGGTTTTTCCTTTCCACTTAATTTTGTTTTTAAATCTAATTGGCTATAGGTTGTACAGCAAACACCTAATTTGACTTCTTCCCTAAATAGTCCATTTTACAAAAGTATTTTGTAATGTTAATGCACTGATCCTCATTGATACTGTGACTTTATCATTGTTAATACTTTATTTCCAGATAGATAGATAGATAGATAGATAGATAGATAGATAGATAGATAGATGATAGATAGGTAGATAGATAGATGATAGACAATAGATAGATGATAGATATAACACCCATTGAACAATCTATTCTGATATCAACATTTTAATTATTGTAGCATTTAATTATTATTGTATATATAATTAGTATTATATGTGATATAAAACTTTATCTTTATTAATTCAACGTCACTAATTTATTACTCAATTTCTTGATATCCCTACTTTTGTCTTTACAGATTATCCATCAAAGCTAAAAGGAAGTGTAAGGATCTCAAATACAATTTCTAAAAGATTTTGTCTTTTACTAGGTAATGTCACATTTACGCTCATTTTCAAAGTGGTATGTGCAGTCTTCATTCCAGCAACAAAAAACTAGAGTTCTTATTATGTATCAGGCATGCTTCTGGTAAATGTTAATAGATAAGATGAACAAGAAATCTGCCTTTGGGAATTTTTTTAAGATTTAATTTATTTATTTATTTTGAGAGAGAGAGAGAGAGAGAGCACAAGCAAGGAGAAAGGCAGAGGGGATGGGAGAGAATCCCAAACAGACTCCATGCTGAGTGAAGAGCACAACACAGGGTTTGATCTCAAGACCCAGCAATCAGAGCCCTGAGACCACAACCTGAATGGAAATCAAGAGTCAGACATTTAACTGATTGAGCCACCCAGCAGCCCCTGGGTACTTCTGATGTAGTCAGGAGTGTCTACACGGGCAGCATACTTTCTGTTTTTAATATTCTTTTCTGTTTCTTTTATCTTCCATTTCTTAAATGTATTCACTTAATTTTTTTTACTTTTATTTACTTTTTTTCCAGGATATGGAAGTTATATATTCTATTACTCATTTTAAAAGACAGCAGAAATAAAATTCCATGTTTTGACTTCTTTCATGTAAGACTATAAATGAAGCTCACTTTTACTCATTCTCTAAATTTCAGTATTTGTCTTTGTTTGAGTTTTTTATTTTTTTAAGATTTATTTATTTATTTGTCAGAGTGAGAGAGAGCGTAAGCAGGGGGAGCAGCAGGCAGACGGAGAAGCAGGCTGAGCAAGAAGCCAGATGAGGGGCTCCATCCAGGGACCCTGGGATCATGATCCCAACTGAAGGCAGACGCTTAACTGACTGAGCCACCCAGGAGTCCCAGTTTCCATATTTGTTAATACAATCTGAAATTTTGATCAGTTATGTTTGTTTAGTAATTTTTTTTACATTCTATCTTTGTTCTTTCAATAATAGTTTTTAATATTTCCATTCAATTTTATAATTGGATTGTATAAAATAATTACTTAAACAATTTAATTTAAAATAATTATCTACACAACTGTATTTTAAATGGTTTTGTTTTAACACTATCCTTTTATGTTATGCCTTTGCAATTCTGAGTTGTTAGTTTTGATTCATCTCTCCTTTAACTGAAATATTCTTTTCTGTAATTTTTTGTGACAACTGTTTTTTGAATTCTTATATATGTGCAAATACTTTTTATGGCATCAATATATAACTTAGCTATGCATAAAATTCTTGAATAATAAAAAGTACTATCATTTAACACCAAATTTTGCAAAGGAAAAGTAAAAAAAAAGCAAAAAAAAACCATATGATTTTCATTTATATATATCACCCAAAGGTCTCTTTTTAATAGACATTTTTAATTAGGAGTGTTTAGGCAATCAGTATGTCTATTCTTAGTAGGCATTTTTTCATTAAAAATGACAATGAGGCAGGGTACCTGGGTGGCTAACTTAGTTAAGTGTCTGACTCTTGATTTTGGCTCGGGTCCTGATCTCAGTGTCTTAGGATTGAGCCCACATTGGGCTACATGCTGGGCATGAAGCCTGCTTAGGATTCCCTCTCTCTCTCTCGCTCTTCCTCTGCCCCTTCCCACCTCTAAAAAAATAACTGTGAGGCCGGTCAAAGTGCATATACTAGTCTCTGCCATTGGCTTTGAAAAGTCATGTTTAATTCATCCCAAACTTGCTGTATTTTTAATAAGCATCATGTTGTCTTTTTCTCCTCTTTACAAATCTTTAAGTAAGGTCTAGCCAGAGATGGTGCTGACAACTAGAGATATATGAGGTGTGTCAGTGTGGGCTTCCCCAGAAGTCCCTAGGACAAGAATTCAAGAGAAAATGCTGTATATGTGGGGTGCCTGGATGGCTCAGTCAGTTAAGTGTCTGCCTTTGCCTTGTGTCATGATCCCGGGATCTTGGGATGGAACCCCACATCAGACTCCTTGCTCAGCAGGGAACCTGCTTCTCCCTCTGCTTCTTTCTCTCCCTCTGTCCCTCCCCCAACTCATGTTCCTAGCTCTCTCACTCTCAATATCAAATAAATAAGTAAAATCTTAAAAAAATAATTCTGCATATGATTGGTGAAGGAAGCACTAAATGCTATCCTGTCCCAGGACTATGGTAGTATCTTTCCCCAACACAAAACAGTCACTCCCTCTGGATTGTGCTCTGGGTTTTCCTGTACTGAATAGTCTCAAATATGTTTTCCTTGGTCAACCATTTTCTATTCTCAAATCAAAATAATTATTTTTTTAAGATTTTATTTATTTATTTGAGAGAGCGAGAGCATGGGGAGGGGAAGGGACAGAGGGCGAGGTACAAGCAGACGCCCCGCTGAGTGCGGAACCCAACACGAAGCTCAATCTCAGGACCCCAAGATCATGACCTGAGCTGAAATCAAGAGTCAGACACTCAACCGAATGAGCCTCCCAGGCACACCTCAAATCAAAATAATTATTGTTTGAGGGTTCACTGTGCGCCAGGCAGAGTTACACAGTTTGCATGATCCCTTAATTAATTTTCACCGTAATTCTCTGAGGATATTTCTGTTACCATCTCCACTTTCCAGATGTGGAAACTGAGTCTTAGAAATTAAGTGAACTATAGAACTGTGCTTGACCCCACAACCTGCTCTAGAGCCCATGATCTTCCCTAGTGCTCCAGACTAATTTGCTGGGTTGAGGTGATATTCGCTCTAACCCTCATCCCATTTCTCTGACACTCTTACATGGTGGCATGCAATAACAGTTTTGATCGATGTACATAGCTTGTAGGGCTCTTGCTGTCTCCTTCCCACTCCTCTGCCTTTCCCCCTTGTTACTCTGTAGCTTTCAGTATACTGAATCATTGTCAGTTCCCCCCCACCCCGTTGCTTTGTGAAAATGGCAAGATCCAAAATGACAAATGAAAATAGGCACGTTTTTGATATGGAAGTGATACCAAAAGGAAGTGATGTTCCAACGACGCATACGCATGGTAGAGACCTAGCTAAGGATTGATAAGGCAGTGAACAGACATGGAGAAGCAGTTGTGGTACATCCCCAGCTTGAGAAGGGGTGTTGGACACCACTATTTTCTTTCCAGTGAGCAGAATGCTCTATTTTAGGTGTGGCTTCATACTTTATCTACTAATATGCTACTTTATGCTATGTCTTCTCAGACTCTAACAACAGTCAGCCTTATATGTATTTTATTGAAGTATGACTAACATACCATATCCCATTATTTTCGGGTGTACATCATAGTGCTTTGATATTTTTATACATTAAGAAATGAACCCCATGATAAGTCTAGTTACCTTCTATCACCATATAAAGTTACTACAAATATTACTGACTATATTCCCCACACTGGATATTACATCCCCATGACTTATTTGTTTTGTACCTGGAAGTTTGTACCTTTCAATCCCCTTCACCTATGCCACCCCCTCAACCCTCTCTCCCTTTGGTAACCAACAGTTTCTTTCCTGTGTCTATGAGTCTGTTTTTGTCTCGTTTTGTTTGTTCATTTTTTTTTCAGATTACTCATATAAGTGAAGTCATATGGTTTTTGTTTTTCTCTCTCTGACTTATTTCACTTAGCATAATACACTCTAGGTATATCCATGTTGTTGCAAATGGCAAGATTTCATTCTTTTTATGGCTGAGTACTATTCCATTGTGTGTGTGTGTGTGTGTGTGTGTGTGTATCACATCTTTATCCATTCATTTAATGTTGGATACTTTGCTTCCATATCTTGACTATTCTAAATAATGCTACAATGAACATAGGAGTGCAAATGTCTTTGGATTGGTGTTTTTGTTTTCTTCTGATGCATACTCAGAAGTAAAATTGCTGGATCATATTTTAGTTTTAGTTTTAATAAATTGGTGTGCCCACTGTGGAAAACAGTGTGGAGGTTCCTCAAAACATTAAAAATGGCCAGCCTTATATTTTGACATTGTGAATTGTCATGCTTTCCTCTTATGTCTTCATTTCTTCATAAGCATTCTATTGGGAAACTGGGAGAATTTATGACATGGTTGTGAACCAGATACCACTTCAAATTCAGCAGCATTGTACTTTAAGGAACACTTCTCTCCTTTTCCTGTCTCCCTTCCTCTGTTTCATCTGCATATCAGGCCCAATTGCAAGATTCCTTCCTCCTTGAGCCTTGAAAGAACTTTTTTATTATCCTCATTCTGGAAACCAAAGTATCCATTTGCATGTGAAAACAATTTTTTCAAATCACTACAAAATTTTTAAATACTTGGGGCACCTGGGTGGCTCAGTTGGTTAAGCGTCTGCCTTCGGTTCAGGTCATGATCCTAGTGTCCTGGGTTCAAGCCCCACATCAAGCTCCCTGTTCGATGGAGAGCTTGCTTCTCGCCCTCCTTCTCCCTCTGCCCCTTCTCCCCAACTCGGGCATATTCTCTATCTCAAATAAATAAATAAAATCTTTTAAAAAAATTTTTAATACTTAAAATTCCAGTTTACTCATTTGGTAAAGGAATGATTATTATCATCATTTTGAGGGATGAGAGGTATTTTTTAAACTACTGACCGAATTAATCTGTTGTGTTTTTTTCCAAGTGGTTTGCGTCCTAATTGAATATAAACCACCTCTAAATCTTTGTAGTGGGTATAAATAAATAAACTAATAACTAAGGTTATTTTACCCAGTCTCCTTAATCTACTTGGAAATCACTCTAATGCCTGAATACTCTCTATGTGGTGTTTTAGTTAATGTCATATTTTAAAAAGATATATTTTTGAACACTAATGTCATCTTCCAGTTCTATAATTTATTTTTTCCGATAAACTCTAAAGAGTCATTGTCAATAGATTTTTACATATTTTAACATATTCTTACAGTCATACCCATGTGTTATAAAACAGATAACAAAAATGTATGGATCCATCTTTAACTATTTTGTAATTATATTTTTCACATACTTTTTAAACTATTAAGATGGCATCGATATCTATTGGTATTTAATTCACACCCAATATCCTTGGTAGCTTAAATTAAATCCTTATTGGAGACATTTATTCGAACTGTAACTGTTTTCTCTAATGAACTACCAATTCATTTTCCCACACAGCATGTTCTAATTTGTGCTTCTGGTGGTTTCTAGAAACATATGGGGACCAACTGTGGTTCTGTTTTGGGATCTTCTGTACAAAAACATGATAACTGCTTTTGTTTTGCTGATTACTCTCTGAGACAGTTTCAAACCTCTTCAACTTTTTCTTTATCTGTGAAGCCTTTAATTGCAAATCCCCTTCTGTTTTATCAGATGAATTTCACATGATGAGCATATTGGATGAGCTAGTTAATCTGTCCGAGGTCCTATGATCTTTAGAAAAGATCAACCCCTTGCATATAGTTTACAAATTGTCCCCAGATACCAGCATCATCAGCCTTGTTACTTCCATCGTGCCATAAACACAAAAGCAGAAGAGACATAAAAGGTAAGAGGCCTTCTGCAACATAAAAGAGAAAGCAAGATTGGCAGATCCTTTGCTTATGGTTTTTTTTTGGGGGGGGAGAGGGCGGGCAGTGGCAAAAGATACAATAATACAAGCATCTTCCTGATTGATTAAAGTAGTGAAGTGCATTCTTTGGTTCATAAATAATGCTCTATTACTTTTCTTCAAAGACAAGTAAACCTTGACAGAGTGACCTTTTCCAGGGCAGGAGTTGTTTCAGTGCCATAAATTATACTGTAAAACGGGTGGAAATGCTACTGAGAAGTGTGTGACAAAATAAGATTAAAGATTACTATACACAAAAGATTGTTGTTTTATTAATGGATTCCTGTCAATGGGATGAAAAATCCTCGGCTTTCTACTGGACGCGGAGATCATGTCAAGCCGAAAAATTAGGAGGGCATTTTCTAAGGTAACTAAATGTGTCAAAATAACAATAGACTGATTAGTTTGTCGCTCTCGCATTATATTTGCTCTTAAAGCAAATTTAGTAATTGTCCACTAAGCTGTACCGTCCACAGGCATTTGCTTGCAAAGGGAAGGGTGGTGCGGTGGGCTGGCTTCAGTGCCGGCTGTGCCTTTGCGGGAAGGTTCCGGAGAGATGCTTTGCAGAACAGAAGCTCTGGCTACGGTTTCTTCTCCGCCAGGACGCTGTGGCTCGCCAAGAGGGGACAGCGTATGGTAATTCTCAACCCAGTCATTTATCTGCTTGAACACTCAATCTGACAGAGCCATCCATGTCACTTTGAAGAAAAGAAAAAGAATCACCTAGTGACTTACACTCTAAGTGGCTCTGAATTTTTTTACAGCACACTTGTTTCCAATTTTATCAATTAGTAAAAAAACAACTTGAAATTACAGACACTAAAACAAGCCCGTTTAAAATACAATGAAGGATTTAAGTCTGCTTGAATTACATGAGATCATGAGAGTTCAGGGATTTTTTTTTTTTTTTGGTAAGCATAAACATCCGGTCCAAATACCGTGTATGATTCCTTTTAATTTTATTACTGCAGTTTTGCTGTGGTGATTATCCCCGCCCAATTTCTCCTTAAAATCAAATAGATCATCTTAAATAAATAAATAAACGAACAAAAACTCATCAAAAGAAAGCGAAACTGGTGGCAAAAAGAAATGAGAAGGGAAAGCAAACAAGTACAAAGTATCAGATATTTTGAATGATTAATTTCAATAGTAAAATTCATTCAAGTCTTAGGGCCCTTTATTGTGTGGCCCTAGCAGACATACGATCTAGTAAAATAGAAACAGAAACAAAATCATTCTATTGAATTTAATTAAACCTTACAAAAGTTTCCTTGGAATTTGATCTAGCATGGTTCACTTAAATAATAACTACCCTTGTTAGACAGAGCATATGCTCAGCATGGCATGTTGCTATAAATCACTCCTTGTCACAAAGAAGAATAGATACACCGGCTCCTTACTGCTTTGTTATTCTTTATAACTAGACACAGGGTATCAGTGTTACCTTCATTATAGGAACAGAAACCCGGGCCTAATCCACACAAGCCATTTTCAAGATAGGTGTCAGAAAGCCAAATGACGAAACAGTGAGATTAGTGTTACAATAAGCATCCATCTACTTCTCAGACAAACATAAAATTGTAGCTAGTGCATGTGGAGCTTATGTGATGGGTTGGGTAGATATTTTGCCCATGTTTTCAATGGGCAAAGCAGAAAGCCTTTTCCTATTCTTACATAGCACTTATCCAAGAAGCCCTGTTTACTTAACTTATGAACTATTCAAGGACAGATCCAACTGTTGAAATTTTACTTTGGTCTTAGCACAAATCAAAGAATAAATTAAATCTTACTAGTTTTAATAATACCCACATTTTCCTTTACGCCAAAAAAAAAGAAGTGTTTTAACTAAGTAAGTCCTTTTCATTTACATTCTCCACATTCTCCTTGAGTGTGCAGAAAGGCTACCCTCTTCTTTGGCCAATAAGACGAGCTCAGGCAACACAGAAGTGAATGGCATATGTGAACAATCTTCAGAAGCCAACACTGTCTTAGAAAATATCTACAATCTAAAAGCCAGAACAACAGCAGTGATTGAAAGGTGATCATGAAGACTTGGGCGTCCCTCATCTTGGAACCTAAAGACCAGTTCGAAGGGGGAAAAAAAAAAGTTGTTTTAACAGTTGGTCAAATGACCTACCCTTTCATATTTACTATCAAAAAAGAAAAAAAAAAGTCTCTCTCTCATAATCTCTTCTCCAACAGAATGCGGAATGTGGTTCACTTAAATAATAACTACCCTTATGTGGAAATCTATACGATTCTTAAGTATGCACCATATATGATTCCTAAGTAAGCACTTGCTGGGTGCTTTGTGTGAACCAACCAGCGAGTCCCAGAACCTCCCTGATTTCTCTGGGCCACAAGAATTACTCCCTGAAGGAGCCTGCTGTTTCTGATACCTGGGTAGCTAATCCCTCCTGCCACTCGAGACTTTTGCATCGGTAGAGAATTCTTCCCTCTTCCAAATTCTCAGCCTTTCAGTTCCAAAGGTGGCAAGATTAGGAGCAAGGTTTCTCGTCTCACAAAGAGGGTATCAATTTAAAGTACAAAAATTATGTTGTCAGCATAATTCCATAGGGATATCGATTCATGGGTATCTAACTCTTAGTATTTGCAATTGTGAGGCTGAATTCATTGGAGTTTCATAAAATAACATCCTAAGAGCACTACTGCAGAATGCTTCAGCTTTCTCTTGGAAGATACAACAAGTTACACAGAAACAATTTATATCTGCTTAAACATTTATACGTATCTATATGCTTATACTCAGAACTACCTCAATTTTTGTCTTAGGGGAAATCTAAAACACTGCTGCTATAAATACTGAACACATCTAAGGTAAATTCAGCTCAAGAATGGCCCCTTAATCATAATGTTCCCCAGTATTCTGGGAACAACTAGGGAACCAACACAGCCAGATTTTTTTACTTCTTGATAAAGAGTGCATTTCCTCTAACAGAGAAACTCAAAACAGAGATGCCATATCTCTTTTCCAGGTTACTGTTACTGAACTCATTTCTAATACACACTTCTGGTTTGACCATATATCACACTATTAATCACTTATCAATCTATGGTAGTAACCATGGTAAAACCAAGACGTAGCCAAAAAGTAGCAACATAACCCTAACATCTGAGTGTCTCAAACACTGGGAGAAGATGTCAGCCTTATGCCATAACATTCAGAAAACAAAACCAAGTTCCAGACGAAGTGAAAAAAGCAACATGTGTTAACAATCTTAACTATAATAGAAGTAAATATAGCAAAAGAGTTTTACTTAGGGGTAATAAAATATCTTTCTGAAAAGGACATGCATTTCAGTAGTCATAGAGAATTATATTGGCAAATTTGACCACATTAAAATTTTACATTTTATAAAACTAAAAACACTATCAAGAAAGTTAAAATAGGGGCGCCTGAGAGGCTCAGTCAGTTAAGCCTCTTGGTTTCAGCTCAGGTCATGATCTCAGAGTCCTGGGATAGAGACCTGTATTGGGCTCTGCACTCAGCTGTGGTCCCTGTGCCTCCCCCTCTGACCTTCCCCACTCTCTCTCTCTCTCAAATAAAATCTTTTTTAAAAAGAGAGTTAAAATAGCAGCATCAGACTATAAGAATACCTTCTTAATGTACATAACATAAAAAGCAATATTCTTCATATTAAGCTAATAACCCAAGAGAAAAATAGTTAAAAGTTTGAATGTCCAAATCACAGAATAAAAGAGCAAATATGAAAATATTGATCAACTTATTAGTCAGTAGGAAAATGTAAATTAAAGGAGACACTTCCACCCACCAAATTTGTAGATAAATAGAATATTAACTAATATTTACTTCAGTTTAAGAAGGCATTTGGCAAAGGCAGTTACAATTGATGAGAGGGAACACTGGCCTAGGCACTGGATGAGTGGTGAAAATATCCACCAAGCCCCACAAAACCAAAAAATGGGCAGGCCAGGAAACCCAACTCAGAAAAGCTCAGTGAATAGTCAAAGTCATGTAAATCTTTTTTTTTTAAGATTTTATTTATTTATTTATTTATTTATTTATTTATTTATTTGACAGAGAGAGAGAGAGCACGCACACCAGCAGGGGGTAGGGGCAGGCAGAGGGAGAGGGAGAAGCAGACTCTCCACTGAGCAAAAAGCCCAATGTGGGGCTCCATCCCAGGAACCTGGGATCATGACCTGAGCCAAAGGCAGACACTTAACCTACTGAGCCACCCAGGTGCCCCTCATGTAAATCTTATATGGGATAGCCTGGAACCATACTTAGCCTTTTGACTTCTGTCTTTCCAGAACTCTAAGCTTCTTAGAATTTCCAGACCACTACTCCTTCTTAGAATTTAATTAGCACTTCAGCACTTTTTTCTTCTTTGCTTGCACTAGTTGTTAAACATTGGGAATCTTTTTTTTTTTTCTTTTTGGACAGTACTGTCATTTTGTGTTGCTTCTATTTCTAAAAATAGTGTGATGCTAAATATTTGTTCTTCATCTAGAAATAAAGGATTTAGACTAAATGTTCTTTTTAGGACCACTTGCATCTCTAAAATGCTGACTTTATTATTTTATGGATATTTTTCAAAGCACTTGCTATGTGTATGTGTGTGTGTGTCTGTGTTTGTGTGTCTATGTACATCTGTGTACGTGTGTCTTTCCCTATGCTCTCTTTCTTGCTCAAGCACTAATGAGCATCCTAATTCCAACTTGGGAAACCAAAATTTAGGGATGCCACTTCTAAGAGTTTTCATTATATTTTATTCTTCTTACATTTTATATTCATAAAATCTTTATCTCTAGGATTCACTACTGAAATACATTGGTGGAAATCCATTTCACTACTATACGATACTATAATTTCATTATATAACATTCAGTGTACATTATACATTAAAAAATTAAAGAACCTGCTACTTTAAAGAATTACTAAGCCAAGGATGATGTGTTCATCTTTACAATAAGATGCAAGTATTCTATAAGAAATCTTCATTTGGAAATATTTGCATGAAGTTATATTTAAAAGCAACTGATGTTAACTATTGCAATTTAGAACATTACACTGGGAGATTTTATGCTGGATTATGAATTGGGTAATTTCTAATTCTTTTTAAAGTTTGGCCATTTGAAGTTTATAATAAGCAAACTAAGCAAGTGTAGATTGACAAATTGGGTAACGTCAATAGTTACTCTCTTTCCTATGCAAATGGCCTCATAATCATATCGTTGCCAGTTCAAAATGAAACTGTCCTTGCTGGCATATTCCATGATTATGCAATAAGCATTAGTATTTTCTTATGCTTTTCATATGTTTCTGTAATTAATACTAGCTTACTAATTATACAAAAAATGACAGGGTAGGGCGCCTGGGTAGCGCAGTTATTAAGCGTCTGCCTTTGGCTCAGGGCATGGTCCTGGCATTCCGGGATCGAGTCCCACATCGGGCTCCTCCGCTGGGAGCCTGCTTCTTCCTCTCCCACTCCCCTGCTGTGTTCCTTCTCTCCCTGGCTGTCTCTCTGTCACATAAATAAATAAAATCTTAAAAAAAATGACAAGGTAAGCCACGGTCCCTAAACATATACATTCCATTTCTTAAAGGATCAAGAGCAGCTTTGCCGAGTTGAACATGGTGTTGATTAAGCATAATCCCTCTGAAAGGCCACAGAAATGTAATGCAAGCTTCTAGGGTTTTCAAACTTCTGGAATTCCTGTAGATTAAACACGAAGAACCACCTTGGTCCCAGCATGATAAGGTCAACCTGGTACTTGAAGGATTCATGTGAATTGCTTCTGTTTATTCAACTAGTTGCGTAACTATATCTTACTTTCAAATATAAATTTCATGGTACCAATTAGTATCAATCTTAGGCTGCCAAGGGTCCATCTGCTAAGCAAAGTCTGAATGCAAAATTATTTCTTACCGTGTCCCGTGATAACTGCTATACAGGAGGACTTTCTTCCAGTTCTCAAACTCCTGCTTGGATTTTTCTTCTTCACTTTGAGAATCTCCTCTGCTTTTGTTATTGCTGACCCTCTCCAGTTTGCAGTGCATAATAGAAGCATATTTGGCTCTCAGAACTCAAATAGGAATAATAAAGATATGCTTCTTTAAATAGGTTTCAATGTTTGATTGATGGCACGTATGCTTACTGGTTGATAAACACTTTCAGGATTTGATCACTGAATAGGCATGGTTATAAAATACCTACTGTAGTGGGCTAAGTCATGTCCCCCAAAGATGTCCACATCATAATACACACCACTTTGGGAGTATGTTGCCTTACATGGCGAAGGAAAATTTGCCAGTATGATTAAGAATCCTGAGATCAGAGATTATCCTGGATTACCCAGTGGACCCAATGTAATCACAAAGGTCTTTACAAGAGGGAGGCAGGAGGGTCAGAGGCAGAGAAGGAAATGTGATGACGGAAACAGAGATTTGAAGATGTTATGCTGTTGGATTTGAAATGGAGAAACGGGGCCATGAGACAAAGAGCGCAGGCAGTTTCTAGAAGCTGAAAAGCTAGGAAATAGGTTCTGCCCTAAAGCCTCCAGAAGGATCCAGCCCTGCCCATACCTTGACTTTAGTCCAGTGAGACTTAGTCTCTGCTTCTGACCTCTAGGGTTTTAAAATAAATTTGTGTTAAGCCCCTAAGTTGGTGGCAATTTGTTAAAACAATGAGAAACTCCTACACTTACTGAATAGTTTTTGGCTTTCCAACCAGTGAGTTGCCTCTAGCTAAAGAGTTAAACTTTTGGTTTTTGGTTGTTTTGCATAGTTTTTATTTATAAGAGACATTTCAATATATTTCCAGATCAAGTGACTATCTCTTTAAAAGGTGCAGTTTGATTGACCTTCAAAAAATTCATAAAGCCACCCAGCAAGGAGTGTAAAGGCAGAAATGGACCCTCTTTCAAGACTATTGTCTGACTTTAACAAGAAGAGGAACAAAGGCTCCATCCAGCATCGTGTGGTATGGCTGGGCCTAAAAGTGTGAAAACAGTTTTCTTTTCCACAGAAATGCTCCTGTCACACTTGTAAATATGTTCTGGATTATCTAGGTATTTACTGGAAGCTCACAAATCACCTCTCTGGGAGAATGCTATAAAGCAAACAGCAAAAAGCCTCTGAAGTGAAGTTTTAATAGTATACAGAAAGAAAATAATCAGCTGAGTATTCAACACATGGTATAATGACAAATACATAGTATTTAAATATATCTGTGGGATTCATTAATACATCAGCACATTAACACCAATAAGGTTTCCAGTTACTTTTTATTTTTTCTTACTACTTTGTTCTTCTTGTTAGAAACTCTTATTGTCTCTCAGATATCCCTAAAACCAGCCTCTAAGTGTTCCTCCAGCCCCTGAGATAATGTGATCACAGTTGCTCATCCCCAGGAGGTCATAATCTACTAGGAATACAGACAAATCCATTTTTAAGCCTACAAAGAAATCACCAAGGAACAAGAATATTTAAAATTAGAGAAATGTAGATTTAAAGCAATGAGAACCATTTTTCTGAGAACCACCATCTGGGCCCTTGAGAAGCACATCCTACAAGGGAAGTCATGGAGGCTTTTAGCAAAGGCTGTACTAAGCAGGGCACTTGGAAAGGCAGGAAAGGGTGTTTGTTACCGGCACAAACAGAATGAACAGAGGCACAGTGAGCCCAGTAAGCTCAAGGAAGTAAAAGGTTAGTTCTAGCGTAGCTCAAATGGGACGTGAGAATCCTAAGACCCAAAATGGGAGTTATAGCAGAAGTCAAATCCAGAAGGGCTTGGTAAGACATGCCATGGAGCATAGGTTTTATCCTATTTCCCCAGAAAGGGTGAATTTTTAGAAGAGAAATCAAATGGTTGTATTTGAAATAAACAGGTTACATTGCTGGCAATGTGGAAAATAGATCAGAGGGAAGAAAACAATTATAAGTGTGGGTGCTAATAGAAGGTGGAGTATTCCACACTGTTTACACAGAGTTTTATTCAGGCAACTTACTAGCGGAGTGGTGGGGGGTGGTGGGAGAAGATTGATGATCCAGGCACTACACAGTTATTCTCTGCCAAGTTCAGACCCTTGATCCCCACCTTTTACAGAGCAAGGGGCGTTGCGGTGAGGTCAAAGGCTAGTTATGGAAAGTGGTGCCATTTGTGGACCAGAGAGTCTCTACTAGTCAGCTAAAATGGGACCTGCTGTGTGCAACTTTAGGGAGGAGCAGAGCAAGCCTTCTGGCATTTGGTCACGACATACATTAAACTCCACAGGATGAACATGTAGCATGAACAAGACGGAGGGCCAAAGATGGAGTTGGTGTTGCCAGAGCTCTGATGGGTGCTTAGAAAAAGACCATTGCTATAGTCAAGATGAAGTAAGATGGGACTGATATCTGCCCTAGGACCTCATCAGATCCACTCAGAACATTAAAGGATGAGGTGGAATTAATATAATAGATAGGCAAAATATATAGGATTAGGTTATTGATTACTTATGAAGATTAAGAGGAAAAAAGAAACTAGAAATGACCTCCAGAATTCCTAGATGAACACCTGGAAGGATTGTATTATCCACAAAGTAATGAAGTGGAAAGGCGTATTTGGAATGGGGGGTGTTATTTCTGCTTTGGGCTTGTCGCCAGTGCCGTGGTCGCAGGACAATTACAGGCGTCCAGGGCACTGTGGGGCGTGGGAATCTAGGATGCGAGTGAAAAACCTTGAGGAGAAATAGACTTAAGACACATCAGCCTATATACAGGTCACATTTAAAGTGTGGAACTAAATGAAATCACCCAGAGAAGAGCACACAGGGCCATTTTAAAGAGTAAATTTGAAATAGCTACTGTGGGAAATTAAAAATGGGATGTTTAGCAATTACTAAAAAGACTATTCCATTGGCAAGGTTCTGTTCTTCACCCAACTTGCATGTTTCTTGTTAAAAAATAAGCCATCTTCCTAGATGATACTAAGTAAACTTGGTTGATTCAACTACTGATTAATTCACTAGGTGGAAACCTATTTAGACTATCCATTAATTGTGGTGAGTTTCACACCTTTTAATTTATTGATTTGGCTACAGTGTTTCCTGGTTATTAAGACTTTATTCCATCGATTGTATTTTTAACCTTGTAAAATCATTTTCGTATCCGGAGTTTCTCTAATTTTCCCATATTTGTCTTGTCTTCTGCACTTCTTAATGTGATCTTCTATTGAAGTAAGGTGCTAAGATTTATATAAATATATATACATAATATACATCATAGAATTTTATACATTTTGTTAATAAAATCTAGATTTTTATTTTTCAGTGTCCTTTTTGTACAAACCTTCTCCCACACTTAGTGATAGAGGTCTGGGGCCATAAACTCTAGTATGTTTAGTGATTATAAAGGTTTGCCTTAAATAAAGTCTCACATTTTGGTCCCAATCAGTATATGTATTTGTTCCTAAGGAAGAGGAAACACTCTGATTATATTTGAAAGATAATATATTATGCTTAATATTTCCCCTTTAATTATACCTTTGATTATGTTGTCTTTGATTTGTTTTACAATTGGAACGACTGGGTTAATTAAGGTAACTAAGATGAACCCTAGAAAGAATGGAATCTAAACAAGTTAGTGGGTATATCATCTGATTCTAACTGGTAAAAATGTCTCTTTAATAATTCTGTAGCGAAACATGTTTCTATACACAAGGAAATTGTACTTTCCATGGAAAGGGAGATTTTCATTCATTTTTGTTGATGTCATCTAGTGGCCACATGGCCTAATTTCCAAGTTGCTTTAGCTAACTTTGTTATGCTAAATAGCTGGAGTAATTATAAATTAAATAATCAGGAGACTGCCTGTGCTCACAGAACGCCCACTTTCTGAATTCCATTGGGAAGGTCTAAATTTATGAACTAGAAGTCAGGAAATGTAGTTTCTATGTACCACTCTTTAAAGTTTAACATTGAGAAGTCTATGAAAAGACCATGATTTTAAAAAGACAAAAGGAAGTCAAAGTATAGTTCTATACTCATTCCTGATTCTAGAGGGAACCTCCTTGAAAATTTTCAAAGCCAACTTTTTATTACCTTGAAGAGTCAAGTCATTCTTAGAGCTCTAAGAAATAACAACACCATGCAATATGTGCCCTCCTTAATAGCACTGGGTGTTATATGCAAATTACAAATCATGGAACACTACATCAAAAACTAAGGATATACTGTATGGTGACTAACATACATAATAAAAAATTATTATTAAAAAAAATAACAACACCACTATCAACAACAACAACCAAAACTAAATGCTTTGTCTAGTTTCTGACATGAAACTTTGAGCTATTTATGAAATTTATTTAAGGAGATAAGTTGGTGTTTATACATTTTCCTCTAACATATAATTGTAAATACTTAATGTTTGTCATAAAAATGATGATCCAACATGATTCACAGGCCTTTCCTCTCTAAGGAACTGTTGTTAGAAACTTCAATTCCAAGCACTTTCCTAGAAAGTTCTGATTCAGTAGATCTAGGGTGAGATCCAAGAATCTTTTTTTTTTTCAAAGCTCCCAGGTGATATTATGTGAAGTTTATGTGCTGCTGGTATAATGAAGTGAGTGGGAAGTTGAAGTGGCTAGAAAAAAAAATACTGTAAAGATGTGTTGGGCCTGGTTTGTTAAGATCTTTCTCTAAAAGAGAACCTAAAGCAGGTTTTCTCAACATTTAATGTGAAGATGAATTACCAGGGGATCCCAGTAAAGGCAAATTCTGGCTCAACAGATGAGACCCGAGACTGCATTTCTAAAGAGTTCCCACTTTATACCAATGCTGCTGGTCTCTGTATCTATCATACTTTGTGATCTAATCTGATTGATTGACAAGCAAAAAGGCACAAATAAAAATTAAGAATTTAAGGGTAAAATGTAGAGGGAACTTTCTTCTGATTTCCAAGCTGATTGGTTGGTGCTAGTGAATGTTGAGAACTTTTTGTATTGTCTCTTTTGGGGATAACTTAGTCAGGAGGAAAACAAGTTGCTTTTATTAATTCCACAAATTAAATGTCTAAACGGAGAAGTAATATAGTGCAGTGGTAAAAAATGGAGAAGTAACATAGTGCAGTGGTAAAAAACAAAACAAAAAAACACATAGATTTTGAAGTCAGACTGGCCAAGTTCATATTCTACCTCTGTATTTCACCAGCTATGATAGTGTAGGCCAAAAAAGTGTAACCTCTTTGCACATTTCCTTATCTATAAAGTGGAGCTAAGAAGAGTAAGAGTACTCACTCTCTGGAGTAAGAGTGAATTACTGAGTTAACATATGGAAAACACATAGCACAGGGCCGAGCATGAGTCAAGTGACATAGCAGCATCCTCCACTCTCTTTAGTATTTTTGTTTCCATGGATATCAATATGAGGTCATATTCAAAAGTGGAAACAGGGGCACCTGGGTGGCAGTTGATAAGCACCTGCCTTCAGCTCAGGTCATGATTCCAGGGTCCTGGGATGGAGCCCCACATCGGGCTCCTTGCTTAGCAGGGAACATATTTGTCCCTCTCCTTATGCTCCTCCTCATGCTCCCTCTCTCTCTCTCTCTCTCTAATAAATCAATAAATAAAATATTTTTAAAAAAATAAAAATGAATAAAAATTTTAAAAAGTGAAAACAGATTTTTTCAACTTGCTGGTTTTTTCAGCTTTCTGGCAAACCCGGCTTCCACCCTTGTTCCTCTCCCTTGCAGCATGATGAACATGCCTTCCCTTTATTCTTCATCTATCTATACAGAGCCACCATATTTTTAAAAAATATACCTATACAAGTTTACTTTTCCTTCTCCCATTTTCAGATTACCTTGTCATTTGTAAATCAGTGCAACTCTGCCACTCTCAATATTTGGTTAGAACTGCTCTTATCAAGATCAACAGGCATTTCCTCTAAGGCAAATCTTTTTTTTTTTTTTTACATTGTTAATCACATCCTTCTCAAAATTCTACAGCCATTTAAAAGTTCTAGATATGAGAATTTCTAATGCAAATTATAATCCCAAATGCTATTAAAATTCTGAATAGAGCCTCTGTTATCTGGGGTTCCATGGGTAACCTAATTTCAGGGGCAAGTACCCAGAATGGCAAAGAGAAGGTAGATAGGTATTTAAGATATATCAGACGGCATTAACAACGTGCACTTGTAGGATGGATCAGATGACTATGAAATGAAGTAAGGAAATTAGTTTGAGAGAAGATGAAAGGCTCTTGAGATTGAGAAATTCGGAGATAAGACTGACAGTACCACAAGGCGTGGCAACTCCACACTACATAAACTTGTCAAGACTGGAACTAGGCTTCACAGAATCTCCCTCTTCTAGAGTTTCAGGTCAGAGCTGACCAAAAGAGAGATTTACACGAGTTTGGGAAAGTACACAAGAGTCAGTAGCCACTACTCTCTGACAATCCTTAAGGTTGGAGATGGTGAGAGACCAAGAGGTATCAGAGAATCCTTACTTTTCCTCCACTATGCAGCCCGTTCTTCTCTTTACCTGTCAGCTCTGCTAACCAATAGTCATATGAAACCCACCACATGATACAGAGGCGCAGCCTTCTAGAGATTTCTCTAGCAGTCACTCTCATGGCCTCAATCCAGCAGAGATGCTTCTGACTACAGGAGGGCTCCTGAGGGTCTTCCCTCATGCTCCAACTCATCTTTCAGACTTCCAGTCCCCCAACTTCTTCCACTAGTGTTTAGATCTTATTCCTAATGTGAATGTCTTATCTTGTAATCCACACAATGGTTTTGCTTCCCTGACTGGCACTTCCTGACACCAGATTTCAGAATTAAGCCTTCATCTCTTGTGAAGCAATTGAACATTCAAGGTTCTCAAGCAGGAAGTGACATGGTAAATGTGGTCTTCAGGAAGATGACTATAATCGTGGTCTTCATTCCAATTCAGCCTTGGATTGTGAGTTAGCAACTGAAAATAGGGCTAGAACCAGAGCGGCTATCATAGTAATTCAAGCAGGAGATGTTTGGATGCCCAGAATGGACACAGAAATAAAGGAATAATCATCAACTCTTCAAAGTCATTGACGCTAGTGTTCCTCTGAGAGTCTTCACGATGCAATACAGTCCTGCCACGTGATGGAAACATATCAAAAGTTTACAGAACTTGAGAATGAAAGATACATCCATAAAAGATGAGTTGTACCTTTCCTTCATTAATATAAATTAAAATAAAGGAAATACTCCCCAATTTCCATTGAAATGTAAGTTCCAAAAGGCCATGAAAGTTGGGGATTCGCCTTTCCACTACTCTACTTTCAATGCTTAAAAAGGAAGTTGGCATGCATTGACGTCTGAATGTGTATTTATTGAATGAATAAATTAATGATTAATGTCAGTGGACATCACAAACCCTTATATAAACAGGTAAAACAGTATGTTCATTGGATTATATTCTTTGTTTCAAAAGAAAGTTTCCCCAATCAGAGGTTACAGAGTGCTATACAACCACATAAACATCTCCAAATACTTAATCTACCAATTAATCTTAATCTTAACTCAGAATTTCAGAGTGCAGGATCCTATAGAAAATGATTTGATGGAAAATCTGTGTTTTTGGCCTACAAAGGAAAGTATACATAAAATATATTTCTGTCAGAGGATTCTTCATTGTTGTTGCTTTTTTTTTTCCAGGCAAGAAATGATATTGAGAGGTTTTTTTCCCACCATTCAGGAAAATCATTTTTTGGCTATAAATATTAATGGGTTTAGTAATAAATTACACACTTGAATGGCATTTTATTACTTAAAACTAAAATATTAAAAACCTTATTTGAAATGCACAGAGAAATCATGTAATTTAAATCACCTTAGACTTGGAAATGGACTCCAAACCACTGCTTAGAAAGAGGTATAATTCTTAAAATATGTATTTTGGTAATGGGCCAACATATTCCACAGAACCATCTAGAAAGAAAGTAGATAGGTCCTCTGGTCCAGTATATTTTTTCTCAGATAAGCAAACTATTTTTATTTGCTTTCTCAGGCCATTCTTTAAAATTAATAACATAAGCACTGAAGTTAGAATTGATAAAGACTAATTTTTCTAACTATTAAAGTAAGATTTTCTTCTCTCCGGAAATGAATTCACTAACAATGTTATAAGCCAAGAGCATAATCTTCTCAAAAATAAATTGTACAGATCAGCCACATGAAATATATACTCTCCAAATATGCCTCCAATCATATTTCTTTGCTTTAAAAATTTGGAATTAATAATTTAAGCACTGATATTAATTTACTTCTTAACTGTGTAATAGGTGAATTCCTCAGATTAATTCTATCTGATCATTTTAGAGATAGAAATAATAATTTTATTCAGGAATCAATCATTATCATTATAACTTCAATCAGTATTTATCAGCACCAGAGCCTAAGATACAGTTCTTGCCCTAAATTGTTTTGTCTAAAATTCCTTCATTCTAATCAGTTACAAAAATACCTACTAACCATGTGGTTTGCTTCAAGATGCTGAGGGTAGTAGTTAAGTAGCCTACTTTTATGTAAAGTGAAATAGGTTTTAAATTTAGGTTTTAAATCTTCCCCAGTTCACTAATCAGAGTTGTTTTTATATCACTTCCCCATTAAGAACTTTCAGTACCCCCACACACACACATAGACACACAAAAGCAACCCTGGTTTCCTTGGCTTATTGGTCAAGGACCTCTCTAAGCTACTCCCAGTCTTCTTTTTCTTCCTACTTCTCATTCTTCTTGAGCTGTCCCCATATATACCAGTCACATCAGACCTTTCTCTGTTCCTGAAGATGCCTGCACTTTACCCCTCCAAGGTGTCTGTGCAATATGAAGGGGACACCTGGATTATTCTCCTTTCTCACCACTAACGTCTCCCATTCTTAAAGACTACAGGTACCTGCCCTCATTTGTACAAAATATTCACACCTCTCCCTTACCTGTCCACCCACTATGGTTTGTACCTCTTTGTTACCTTGTATTAGAGTTTCTTCTATGTCCATCTGTCTTACTGCCAGTCTGTGAGGCTGGGATGAGAAGGGATCTTGTCTCATTCATATTTATATTTATCATTCAAATAGATCAATGTCCCACTAATAGTTACCAGTTGAATTGAACTGAATAGAATTGAACCCAGCTGAATTGAAACTGACAACCGGGATGGCAGTGGAGGTGGGAAGATGACATCAGACCAAGTTCTCCAATGCAGCCACACATCAATCAGCAATTACCTTTCTGGGCCCAACTGAGATCTGAGATCTCTGTTGGTCACTGTAGGGAGTACATAGGGAATAAAACAACTTCAAGAATCCTCCTAAGAATGCCCTAAATGATCTTTTTGAAGGAAGGGGAAGAAAGCAAAATTTGACAGGGGGATTGATATCCAGTATCATTTAATCTCCAAAACACATTCAAAGGTGGCACGACGTTTACAAATAAAAACCTGAGGTCCAAAGTCACACAGCGAGTGAGCGGCCAGGAAAGGGTGCAAACTCCTATTTCTCAGGTCCCACGGTGGTGCTTTCTCAACTACATGAAATTGCCTTCAGTCTCATACAAGTCTTGCTATCCACACTTTTTAAAAATGGCACTCCTATTTTTATAATTAAAAGGAAGTACATATTAGCTGCAGAAATGACTCAAAAACCCAGAGATAACTAACATTTTTTGTTTTCAGGCTTTTTCTCTGGGAATAAACAAACAACATACATGTATAATATTTTTTCTAATATTAGACCACTCTGTATATGTTACATGTTATAATAATTTTCACTTTATAACTCAACCCTTTCCATAGAATTCCAACACATGTGATTCCATATTATTGCTACAGCATCTTCTTTGTGCTATTATATTCCAATTATGTATCCACCATAATTAATGATATCAATTTTGCATTGATTTGAGATGGTTTTCCACATTTTACTATTATAAAGAAAATTGTGATAAGCATCCTTGTGCTTAAATATTTTTGTGCATCTCTGATTTGGTGCTTAAATTTCAAGTCTATGGAAAAAGGAAAGAAGAGACACAGATAAGTTAGGCTGTAGGTGATTTCACACTTCTGGAAAGTAATGGACTCCTGATAGACTTCAGTGCAAATCTAATAATGCATTTCTCAACCTCAAGCACCGTTACCATTTTGGAGCAGATAACTCTTTGGGGAAGCTTTCCTGTGTGCTATAAGATGTTTAGCAGCATCGCTGGCCTTTGTCCGTAAATGCCAGTAGCAGTCTCCATCCATGCATTCATGACAATCAGAAATGTCTCTAGACATCGCCAAATGTCCTGGGGGTGGGTGACTCATAACACCCCACCCTGCAGTCATTGATCTAACGTAATAGACTCAGTGCTATTATATCCATCAACATTTAGACAGACCTGATTTTGGAAGACGAAGAAAAAAAATGGACACAGACACATATCTCATTTTCCCAAACCAGTGGAGATCCATAAAAGAGTGCAACAACTACTTTGCATTATAGAAAGCTATCAAAATACACAGCTTCAAGGAAATGCAAGGAGCATTCCCGAACAACCAAACTATATCCAAACATGTATAGAAAATAAGTACGAGTTTTGCCAAGAATGACACAGCTGAATGTATAAAAGACAGTCTTTTAATAGCTTGCAATATAAGACACTTCGCAGTAACCAGTTGAAAAATGAAGATAAAACCTTGAATAGAGACAGATTGATATGTAAAGAAAAAGAAGGAGTAGAGGTTAATGAATTATTTCTAAATCAATATAATGTAATAAAATTCTCTCTTCTGTGAAAATGTGAAATTTGCATTTATGCCCAGTGAAATATAGATGAACAGTGATTGTGCTTATTACACCTGTCACAGAGAAAAAAAATCAGGGCACATTATCTACTGGTTACATTTCTTCAAAACTGATTAACCTTAATACATTTTTTCCCTTCACTGATCTCACAGAGTTTACTGAATATAGCACGTCTTGATTAAAATTGCCCACATCTTAATTTAAGTCTCCCCTTGCTCTAACTCAAAGATCTTCTTTAAATTAACTCTTTAACTAATGGGAATAATGCAATCTCTTAGTCATAATAGACTTTAAAAACTCAAATAAGGCATCCCCCTAAAGGAAACTTTCCAGAAAATTCAACAAAAGATATTAAAACAGTGTTTTTGCCCATTTGTATCTGTGTAGGATAAAAATTTATTATGGGTAAGAGAGAAGTCTTTTCAAAGACTCAGAGATAAATTTTGCTGGTGTTCAAAATTGCTGTGTGCTTGCAGTTTGAGACTATTTCATCCTGCTTTCTCTAACTCAGGCATTTTTGAAGTTTCATTATTTGACACACAATCTTTGCATGGATATTTTTGTTGTTGTGAATTGAGTGTGGGGCTATGTTTTTATTATTTACCTATTAGCAACTCATTGTATTTCCCTAACAGTTGGTCTGATATCCAGCATTGAGAAAACTACAAACACCTAATTATGCATTTGTCAGTTCACAGCTTAGGAAGAAAATTGACAGCTTTTGTCTTTTCAATTGGGTCAGATCTACTACTACTCGTGCAGCCAGACCAGCACAACTGAAATATTTGGGAATTCTTTTTCATGACAAATACACAAAGCGGTATGAAGACTAGAAACATGGGACCAAAGGAAGTAGTTCAAGTGCCACACAATGAGACCCGGGAATCTCTCAATCAGATTAGTTCACTCAAATAGTAAGCCCTAGGCACACCATTTCTTTGTGAATGGAAACTTCTGATTATTAAGTCTGAAGTGTATTTGTCTCAATTAGCATTTCTGAAAAATTCTCCATCGGAACTCTTCAGTACAGCTTCGTAATAATCTTGAGCTCTGAAACCAATACTTACTTTTCTTCAATAACCTCTTGGACCTGCACTTTATAATATTTTTACAGGGTAAATTTTTTCTGTTTGTGTACACATAAAATATAATATAAAAATAAAACTGTCCTGTGCCATGTTAAGTGATAATGATTGGCTCACTATTTGACTCATGTACACTCCCTAATATCTGGTACTGCACACATAATCATAACTCTTCACCTTACACTCACACTCAGCCCTGACTCTAGTCATGGGGTCAGACTACTTTCTGCTATGTGGTATATGCTTCAGAGAAGGAAAAAAAGTAGTATATTGAAACAGAAGTGAAATTGCAAATATTCTGCACGGATGAACAAACAGTAATTTGTCCTTATTAGGTTTGTCAGATGTTACATAACGGATTAAACATAGTACACATACACTTTTGTTAGAAGAAAATTACTTCTGCAAAGTTTCTTTCAATACACAGTAAAAAGAATGCTCACTAGGATCACACACACACACACACACACACGCACACACACGCACAAAACAGGGCTTCAGGGTCACCTGAGTGGCTCAGTTGGTTAGGTGTCTGCCTTTGGCTCAGGTCATGATCCCAGGGTCCTGGGATCAAGCCCCACATTGGGCTCCCTGCTCAGTGGAGAGCCACTTCTCCCTCTCCCTCTGCTGCTCCCCCTGTTTATGGTCTCTCTCTCTCTCTCTCTCTCTGTGTGTGTTAAATAAATAAATAAAATCTTAAAAAAAAAAAAACAGGGCTTCAAACTATATAGCAAATGTTCCCCTCTTTAAAGCGCACCTAAATAAAACCGATTTCTTAAAATATTTTAGGAGTATATTTAATTGTTTTTAAACATGGATACTGTATGAGGGTAATTCACATTATAAAGTGATAAATGCTTATGTCTGGCATAAGAGAAATTATACTAGAAATAAGTAAGAATAAGCACAAATCTACTTGTTTTTAGAACCTGCTGAGATTCAGTTCCTCTACCACAGATCCAAGAAAAGTGTGAAACAGAATAAATGTCCTATTTTCTTTCTTGTGCCTGGAGATTACTTTAGTTGAATAGGTGACTTCATCATTTTCTTGCACATTTTGTAATTCTAGGACAATTGCCAATGACACGTTTTTCTCAACTATTCTAAGGCATCAATTCAAACATTGTTTACACAAAAATTTCCAGGAAAAATATTTAGCTGAAATATAATCCCTCTCTCACTTTCTGGTCAGTGGTACCCATCAAAAGGTATTAAGGCTTTTTTTTTTTCCTGTGGCAATTAATACAAAATTACCAACATCCATCATTTTTAATGCAAGTCATATTCATACCCATCAGGGAAATATATGAGAGACAAATACCCAGATTGCTTAAGGTTGGTCTCAAGGTCAATCTCAACAATCCACCAGAAACATTTACAGGCAACTGAAATTGCTTATAATTTATCAGTCATCTTTTAAAGCACTCTTCAGTAGATAAGTTGTATCTCTGTGATTTGAAATAGCCAACACAAGTTTTGACTCAAAGAGACAGGCTTGGACTAGGTTAAATCAAAGAGAATATATTTGTAGTAAGGCAAGATCAGTGGTAGACATCTCCCCCAGTGCTCTTTCCACTAGAGGGATTGATACACCTCTTTGATTCAATACAAGATTACCTAGCAATAAAACTTGCACTTATTTTTGTTTATGGAAGGAATAAACAGTGTGAAGTTTGAAAAATATTTCACCACTGAATTTTTTTTATAGAAGATTTATCAATCAAACAAATCTAGAAGAAAGTAAATTGCAGGACCTTAGCAAATTTCTAAATTGGATATCCATCTATTTTTACAACAGATTTTGAAGATGCCAGTATGTTTCTTACATGACTTGATGATCCCTCAGTCCAGAAACCTTGAGTAAAAACCAAAATAAAATGGAAAAACTAAAAAAATATATAACCCTCCTATGAGAAAGTAGTAAAACATGCTGACAATTTAACAGCACAGAGCTAGAAGAAACAGAAATGTTCTTTGGTGGGGTGGGGGGGTGCTAAAACCAAGAGTGAACCTATTGATTAATCTCCAAGGAAGTTAATTAAAAGGCAAGGGCAAGTAGTAACATTGTCATTCAATTTTGAAATGACACCAGATTTAGAAAGAACCACCGAGTACTTTCATGCTTATTTTTTTCCATGAAGAAAAGTTGTATCAGCTCTGGTGAGGCACATCAGATGATCTTAGAAACCACATCCTCGTTACTCAGAACCAGATTCCACCTTTCAGTATTTCAGTATTATTAGTTCTGTCCCCAATTTCTTCCTTTGAAACCACTGCATGTGTTCTCAGTGGTCCAGTGACCACTACTGATGCTAATCAGGCCCCTTATTTTCATAACCATAGTGACGTTTAACACGAAGTAGGTCAGGCAAGAGAAGGAAAGTTATAACTGGGGAGTGAGTCAATGTGTGCTAGAAATATTAAACACAGACACACACACCGACCTTTCCATTTTTAAAAAATAGCCATTAAACTCGAGTTAAAAATGATTGTCTGATTTCCCTTTTCTGATTTTTTAAAAAGATTTTATGTATTTATTTGAGAGAGAGGGATAGTGTGAGAGAGAGAGATCATGCGTAGGGAGGAGGGACAGAGGGAGAAGCAGTCTCCCCACTGAGCAGGGAGCCCGATATGGGACTTGATCCCAGGACCTCAAGATCATGAAACAAGGAACGGCAGATGACTAACCGACTAAACCACCCAGGCGCCCCCCTTTTCTGATTTTTAAATGATACATGTTCACTATTGGTGAACACTTAATTCCACTTTGTCATTGTTATAGCAGTTCACGTCCCTAGATGTAAACTCTTCTTGCTTATCTTTTTGCTTCTGTACTTATCCCTCTCCATGGTACAAGTGACTTATCTGATTCAAGATTGGAAAGAGCCCACAATCCACTTAGACTTAATAATCAGGGTGACATCATTTCATAGAAACAAAGATGCTCCCCCCCTTCCTTCTCCTGTTTATCTCAAACATAGGATAATCTCCAACTCCTCTTTTATCCATGAGGAAAGCCAAGTGAGTAACAAAGAGAACTTCAGTAGCTTCTTCACCATGAACAGAGTGTAACTCATTAATGCAAGGTGCAATAAAGATGCTGTCCCCTGTCTAATATAATTTTACCAATGTATTGTTTATCCCCCAAGTAATACAATTGTCATTTGTAATCTGCCACAGTTTCTGAGAGTCAGAAAGTCTGACAGGGCAGAGTGAGGTCAGCCCATCTCTGTTCCATGATGTCTGGGGTCTCAACTGGAACTTGAAGAACGTGGCTCTAGTCAACATAAAGATTGTTCCCCATGTGTCTGTCTTGCAGTTGACAAAGGCTGAGACTTTAGCAGGGCCGTTGACCACAGTAGCTACACATAGCTCTCCATATGACCTGAGCTTGCTCATAACATGATGGCTGGCTTCCAATGAATGGCAAGTATCCTCAGATAGAGATAATATGACAGAGCCTGAGAGATACAGAAAGACAGAGACAGAAAACCAGAAAGAGACAGAGAAGAGGAAGGGGGGTTGTATCCTTTTATTGCCTCAGGTCAGAAGGCACATAGCATCACTTCTACCATCTTCATTGGTCGGGACAGTCACAAGGGAAAGGAACATAGACTCATTCTCCAGTGGGAGGAGAGTCAGCCACATTATAAGAAGAGCATGTGGGATGATACCAATGTATTGGAAAGGAATATTTTTGAAAAACATAATATGCCATTAGCAGAGATAGAATAATACTGTGTGTTTAACCTCAGTTGACTTCTGGAAGAAGGAGGAATTATTAGGCTGTCTTAACCTCCAACTGTTTTAAACAATTTTTTCAGTTTCTCAAGCCTGAATTGATTCCACAAACAAGGCAACATGCTAGAATATTTGCTTAGAGTAATGTAAGACTCTGCCTTCATAGATCTAATAATTTTTAATGTCTTACATTTCCACAGAGCTTTGTATTCTCAGAACTAATGCATATTGACTATCTTACTTTATTTTTTAAAGATTCTTACAATCTATTACATCTATTTTGTATATGAGTAAACTGAAATCTGGAAGCATTCAGGGACGTACCCGGCGTCATAGAGTAGTAGATAATGGAAACAAGACTCACATTACAGAGAAAACTATTATTTCTTAGTCCGAAGTCCTTTTCTATTTATTTATTTGTTTACAAACATTTTATTTAAATTCAATTTAGTTAATATATAGTGTGCTATTAGCTTCAGGAGTAGAATTCAGACCCATCAATTGCGTATAACACCCAGTGCACATTACATCACATGCCCTCCTTAATACCCATCACCCACTTACCCCATCCTCCCACCCACCATCCCTCCAGCAACCCTCAGTTTGTTTTCCATAGTTAAGAGTCTTTTAGCGTTTGCCTTCCTCTGTTTTTACCTTATTTTTTTTTATTCTCTACCACTAGACTTTAGAGGTATAATTGATACAAAAAAACAATTCTATTACATAAAATACCAATTCAAATAAAACTATCATAATATTGCATTTAATATTCCTCAATATACCCTCTGCTCCCCACGTTGAAGAGAAAGAAAACCAACTGGGATAACTAAGGGTAGAGACTGCCAAAGCAGAGATAGCCAGCAATGAGAGCCGAGCCAGATGCTCAGCACTAAACCTGGGCTTTTCTCTGTCCATGGTTGGAATTGATTATGTGCAAGTCAAAAGTAGTGGCTATTTCACTTCATTCGGTGCTTTGTAGACACACCCTATAAGAGTGATGCAGTTACTTCGATGACATAGATTTTAAGAATGCCTAAAGTCTGTATCTAGGCGAAAAATAAAAGCTCAACATGGCAATGTAAAGAAAAAGTCATCTAATCTTCATCTGGAGTTTGTATTGGTATTCTATTTGCCATACAAATAACACAGACTGAGGAGCTTAAACGACAGATTTATTGTCTGTTCTGGAGGCTGAAAGTCCAAGATCAAAGTGTTGGCAAGCTTGGTTCCTTCCCTTGACTTGTGGATGGTCACCTTCTTGCTGTATCTTCACATTGTTTTCCCTCTGTGTGATCTCTTTCTCTTTACATGGTGTTCTTTTTATAAGGACACCAGTCATGTTGTATTAGGGCTCGCCCTAGTGATTTTATCTTAATTAATTACATATGCAATCACCCTATTGCCCAATAAAGTCACACTTTGAAGTACTGGGTTAAGACTTCAAGATATGAATTTGGGGGGAGGAAGTACACAATTCAACTCTTAACAGAATCCCATCAACTTTACTGCATAAAAACAAATAGAAAAGTCTTACTAATAACAATTAAGACAGGTGGCCATTCAGTTGTACACTAATCAGGATGAAGCAGTGTTCCACCATATACAGCAGAGGAGTTGGCAAAACAAAAGGCAGAGGGGGAGCCTTGATAATCCACCAACGTACATGGGTGGGTTGAGTTATTATAAAGGCAGATGGCATCTGTATTTTCATACTGGAGGAGGAGCAACACAGAAGCATTTTCCTACTACTTTTAACACATCCTTCCACCATAATCTATTTCCCTAGGTTGTCTCTGTAACACCCTTTATGTCTGGGTCTCTGTGAATGATTCCAATATATGGAAGAACAGGATCTACTCAGAAAGCTAGTTTTTAATAATGGTGTTGCTGCCAAATGTGCAGACAGAACTCACGGATTTATGAATAAATAAAGGCAAACCTTCAGATACCTTGCCAAGTGAATTCAAAAAACTATTCTGAAAGCGTTGAGAGAAAGGAAAAGAAATTTTGATTCCAGACTAATCCCAAGACTGTGGACTTCATGACAATTCAGATTTGACTTTTAAAATGTTAGAGGAAGATAACTTTAAAATCAATCTACATGGTATCTGTTTTAGGCACATTTATCATTTTATTTTTAAGTCTCTTCTTATTAGAGATACAGAAGGAAAATAAGCATCCTACTACATCATTTTCTTAGTTTTTACAAAGGCATTCAAGTGGAGAAGAGCCTAAATACATTAAGTTTTAGCAGCAATGTAGAAAATCCCATTTTAGAATGTTTTATTATGAAAAATTAAAAACATATGAAAAATATAATATGATAATGAAATTTCCATATATACTTATCACCAGATTTAATAATTATCAAGAATTTGCTTCATCTGTTACTCTGTGTCTCTCTTCCCCCCACCCCGCCTTCCCATCTTTCCTCCCTCTCTCTTTCTCCCTCAATTATCAATTTAAGCCCCAGCCATCACTGTACTACATATTTATAAACAGATCTTTAAAAATTATAAACATTCTTGAAATCCTCAATATCATCATCAAACCTAATAGAATAACAAAATTCCTTAATACCTTCTAATACCCAGTACACATTCACAGTCAAATTTCCCAGATGGTCTTCAAATGTATTTGTAGTTGTTTTGTTTGAATCAGGATCTAAGTAACCCTCACACCATAACCACTTGTTACATTCATTAAAATATTTTTTAAACTATGAGTCAATGAGTCCATGAGGTGATTTGAGCCTTCTCCTTATTTATCTGGCTTAGAGAACTTCCCCACCCAGAACTGTCTTGACTCCGTTCCAACATACGTGCCCCAGAAAAGCTGATTCGAAGTCGGGACCTCAAGTTGCCCAGCTGAGAAAATCTCAACATGGTAGAGAGAGGAGAGAGACAAATCACAGCAGGACAGAAGAAGAAAGGGGATATTCTAGGACAGGATACATAGAGAGAAATTTTACTTTTGGGGGAGAAATTAGAATTTTTTAAAAGTAAGTAGGCAAAGAAGAGATTGACAGTTGTACTCCCACTATACTTCCAAAGGCTTTTTTCCCTGGAATTTAATTCTAATTTGGAGCAATTAGTTATTACTAGTATCACTTTATTTCTGTGCTCCTGGAGTGCATAGTGCTTATTCTACTAGGACAGGAGAAGTTTAGGTACTAAATGCAGAGAAAAGAAAGACTCTCTTTTTATTAAAGTAAATCTACATGGGCATAAAAACTTACATAATTATAATCACAAACCACATTAACATTTTGACAGGCAGAATACAAAATAGGATCCAAGATTCCCACTCCCTGGTGTGTGTATCTTGTATAATCCCTTCCACTTGGGTGCTGTGGGACCTGTGCATGTGATGGGATAGTCACTCCCTGGATTAGGTTATGTTATGTAAGACTCCCTTGCTCAACATTGGAGAGAGTTGGAGCCTTTTTGATGGCCTGGAAAAAAGCAAACATCCAAGTTGTGAACTATCTATGGGGACCACATGGCAAGAAACTGTGGCAGCCTCTAGGATCTGGGAACAGTCCCTAGCTAACAGCCAGCAAGAAAAAGGGGAGGGGCACCTGGGTGGCTCAGTCGTTAAGCGTCTGCCTTTGGCTCAGGGTGTGATCCCGACATTCTGGGATCGAGCCCCACATCAGGCTCCTACGCTGGGAGCCTGCTTCTTCCTCTCCCACTCCCCCTGCTTGCGTTCCCTCTCTCTCTGGCTGTCTCTGTCTCTGTCAAATAAATAAATAAAATCTTAAAAAAAAAGAAAAAGAAAAAGGGGAAACTCATTACTATACCCACAAGGAGCTCAATTCTGGGAATAAACTGAATCGACTTCAAAGAGGACCCTGAGTTGCAGATGAGAACCTCAGTGTGGCCAACATTTGACTGCAGCAAAATGAGACCCTGAGCCTAACCCAAGCAAGATCCAGTTTGCCTGGACTCCTGACCCATGAAAACTATGAGATAATAAATACGTGTTATTTTAAGAAGTTAAATTTATGGTAATTTGATGTGTAGCAATAGAAAATTAATACATTCTATACCCGTTTACATATTATCTGCATATATTTACATAACATAATTGTGACAAGAAATATAAAAAACAACTGTTCAAACTTCTTGAACAACTTCTTTCAGGCTAACAAAGCCTGGTTTTATTCAACATGTAGTCATATACTTCAGGGAAGGAGGCAGGAAGCTCAGAGAGAGGGTCCAGTTTGGTCTGAACCAATCATGGTGGCCTCGTGGCCTTGGCAGTGATTGGTTTAGGTGTGGGTGTGGGGCAAAGCTCTGAACAGTGAGACTTGAGGAAAAGCATTATGTCGAGTTCTCACTATTAAAAAGTCACACACTGGGGCGCCTGGGTGGCTCAGTCGTTAAGCGTCTGCCTTCGGCTCAGGGCGTGATCCCGGCGTTATGGGATCGAGACCCATATCATTCTTCTCTGCTGGAAGCCTGCTTCTTCCTCTCCCACTCCCCCTGCTTGTGTTCCCTCTCTCACTGGCTGTCTCTCTCTCTGTCAAATAAATAAATAAAATCTTTAAAATAAATAAATAAATAAATAAATAAATAAATAAATAAAAAGAAAATAAAAAGTCACACACAGGCCGAAACATTCCTTTTTATTCCACTAGAATACCTAGGTGTGGTTGCAATTGCACCAGCTATCTTGGGTTAATAAAGAGAGCCAGCATAAGAAAACAATTCAAAATGCTGAACAACGCAGAATAGAAAAATAGAAAATATGAAGCTTTGACCTTGATGATGTCATTGAACTCTTAATTAAAAAAACATGAAGTCACCCTACCATAAGACCTTTTGTTGTTTGCATTAATAAATAATAAATTAAGCCATTTTAGCTGTATTTTCTGTTATTTGCTGCCAAAGACAATTTAGTTTATGCATTTGTGCAGTATCATACACTGTGTGTGTGTGCTTATGTGTGTGTGTAAAAAGAGTACATGTTTAATTAGCGCTTATTATCAAGAGGTCTAAATAAATTGCCAAACCTCTCCTCCCTTGACACATCTTAGACCTATCCTAACAACATGAAGCTGGTATTTTACTAGAGTGAAGAGACTGTAACATTTAACCATGCTCTAGGTTAGGCACAGGCACTGTGCTTGATCCTTTCCCAAACATTTTCTTACTTATTCCCAACAGTAGCTTTTCAGCGTAGATGTATATAAACTTGCAGTGTCTCCTGGAGTCTGTGATTCATTTCAAAATACCACATATCCTCAAACTGTTCTCTAAAGAGTTCTCTTTTCCTTCTATTAACTGATACCTCATCATCCCTTTCAGATGGTGTTTCCCTCTTCAGCCTTCTCTGGTGATGCAGGTTTCTCCCTCAGCCTCCTAGCACGAAAACCAGACATGAAATAGATGTCCCGTTTGACCTTATCAGTGCTTCCAGACCATTCTCCCTGCTTAACACCCCGTGAGATTATATCACCCACCACCTGCTCCTGTTGCTTACCAACACCCAGGTTCCATCTTCTCATTTCCTTTAATTTCTTTTTCTCACTTCTCATGGCCCACTGACACCCCAGAAGTACCCCTGTCTTAATTCTTGGCCATTTCAGTATGTACATGGATACTCCTTCCAGTATTCTAGCTCTCAGTCTTTGAACTCCTCTCTCTTCATTTGATGTCCATTTATCTCAGTGACTTCTTCTTCAGGACCTATCTCAGACCTTGTCCTTATCTATACCCTCAAACTCTCCATAACCTCAATTCCATGCACCCCTCTCTCTGAGGTCCACCTCTTTCCAGCCCACTTCTTTAGTACTCCAAGGCCAACACTCTTTTTATCCCATGGGCACTTTCAATTCATTGATCGCCCACCACTCTTCAATGTCTCTCACCTTCATGATCTCTTCTCTTCCCTCCTCCCCTGGATTAAATTTCATTGTCAATCATTTTATTCACTCCCTAGCATAGACACTCAATTCCCTTGTCCATCACAGTATTTGTTGGACTTGATTGACAAAACCACAAACCTGGATAGCACCAATTGCCTGTGCCCTTTGGAATTGTATAACAAAAGAACATAGCAAAAGAAAACACTACCAACCACACTTCCTGGTACCATTTTAAATTAATAACCATAAGTCCCATCATGGTCTTAATAATACCCAACAATTATACTATATAATTCCTTAGTCTATTTACTCTCTCACTATGGCAATTGACTCTTTCCTCCCTTCTTCTTGCTCTTCAAACCTCCAGCACTTTCTCTCCCCTCCTTGTACAAAACAAATGCCTTTGCTTCCTACCAGACTAAAAAATTGAAGTAATAAGTAATGTCATTTCAAGTGAAAGGGGACTAGACAATTTCCTCATTAAAAGTAAACCATGGAAAAAATACACACAAAAGTTTTTTGAAGGCAAGATAGAACTAATAAGATAATAAAGAATTGTGGCATTGGCTCCTGGAGAAAAAAACTCAGATAATTGAGGTTGCCATTTATACCAAGAACATCTACCAATTCAGGAGGTGTGTGAGAGGCTGAGCAGTTGAATAGTACTTTCAGTATCCTCTCTGGCCTAGGGAGACAGATGCTGGAAAATATGTCCAGCCAAGAAGGGGGGACCCTGGTAAACTACACATATTTTAGATACACCATAAGAATAAAGCAAATCCAGAAGTAGATAAGGTTTGAATTATTTCAATCCCTGGAATTGGATTAGGTGATTCAAATTGCTAGTGTCTCCCAGAAGGAAAACTATATCCTCCCTGCAGGAAGATATTACCTTCAATATTAAAAAAGATATATATAGATATAGATATAGATATTTTCATACAATATCCAGCATTTAATCAAAAGAACATGCATGAAAAGAGATAATACCACATGAATTTTAAAAAAGAAAAGAAACGCAGAAGAAAATAGATACACAGAAAACAGTGCTATTAGGGTTATAGCATTAAAATAACTATGCTAAAAAGGCTTAACATAAGCAAGGTTGAGAATTTCAAAAGAATACTAAAAACTATAAACAAAAGAAGATAATTTTAGACCTGAAAAACATAATAACCAAAATTAAGAATCCAATGGATAACTTTAGCAACAAATGAAACAGACCTTAAAAGGGGGTGCCTGGGTGGTTCAGTCAGTCAAGCATCTGCCTTCAGCTCAGGTCATAATCTCAAGGTCCTGGGATTGAGCCCATTGCGGAACCCCATGTAGAGCCCCATGTGGAGCTCCCTATCAGGGCTCCCTGATCAGAGAGGAGTCTGCTTCTCCAGCTCCCTCTGCCCCTTCCCCCACCCAGCTTGTGCTTTTTTTTTCTCTCTCTCCCAAATAAATAAACTAAAAATCTTTAAAAACAAAAAACAAAAAACCAAACAAAAAAACAGACCTTAAAAGAATAGTATCAAAACAGATAGCAGGCAGAAGAAAATATTTTGAACAAAACAAGTAAGAAACATACACATGGAAAATAGAAAAGAGAGAAAAAGGAGAAAAAAAGCTATCTAACATACATGTGATTAAAATCTCGGAGAGAAAGCAAAATAGGGCCTGAGTCATATTTCAAAAGAGGTAAGTAAATGGTTGAATTTTTTCCATAATTGATGAATTAGAAAGCACAAATTTGAGAAGCACTCTGAGCCACAAGCACTGTAAATTAAAAAATAATAATAATAGGTACATCTTTATAAAATGTTGAAAACCAAAATCAGAGAAAATCTACAACCACATCAGGGACAAAAAGAGATTAACTCAAAAGGACCAGAAATCAGACTGCAGGAGATTTTTCAACAGAAATAACAGAAGACCCCCAGGTTAGTATTTTCACGAAGTATGGGAAGTGAATATCTGCCAACACAAACGCTACACCCAAAGAACACATTCTTCAAAAGTGAAGGTACAACAAAGGTATTTTCTGAAAAAAAGAAAACGGGGCATTTCACATTGGCTGACTCGCACCAAAGGAAATACTAAAAAATGTCTTTCAGACAGAAGGGAAAGGAAACGAGGTAGAGCTCAGAAAGGAGTTAGCGAAGGAATGAGAGGCCACGGAAATGATAAACATGTATAAAGATTTAAATAGGTATGACTTCTAGAACATGATAAAAGTACAGTGGTATTTAGCAAATATGCATTTGTGTATATGTGTGTGTGTGTGCGTTTGCTAAGAAAATATGTGTGTGGGGATGCAACATTAACCAGATAGGATGGTATGAATAAAAAGGAAATGCATAGACTAACAAATTGGAATAGATCAAGAAACCCCCTCAATCATATATAGATATTTATTTTCAGACTAACGTGGCCCTTCAGAGATGTGGAAAAAGAATGATCTTTTTAGTTAAGTGGTGCTGAGAAAATTGGATTCCCTTATGAAAAAAAAACATTAATTTTGACCTTATCTCACACCATTATCAATTCCAGGTCAATTATAAATCTAAATGGGAGAAACCATCAATACAACTTCTACAAGATAATATCTTTTTAATCAAGCATAGGAAAAGTTTTCTGGTAGTATGGGGAAAGCTCTAAGCATAAAACCAAAAACTGATAAGTAAGACTATATTAAAATTACGAATCAGTGACTTGAAAGTACCATTAATAGAGTTAAAGGCAAACAACAGAAAGTGAAAATAGTTTCAACATAAATAACCAGCTGAGGACTGATATCCAGAACTTACAGAATCCCTTGTTGATAAGAAAGAGCCTCATAGAAAAAAAGGGCAAGAAACTAGCATAGAAACTTTATAGAAAAATGTATGCAAATGGCCAATATATATATATGAAAAGATACTTAACTTCATTACTTCCTAGGGAAATGTAAAATAAAATCCACATTCACCAGAAGGTTTTAAATTTAAAAGATAACAATTGCAAGCATAGGAGAGAATTGGGGACAATGGGAAGTTGTGCATTGCTAGTGGGATTACAAATGATACAAAGAAATGATAATGATTGACATTATGTCCTGGAATTGAACATGGGCAAGTTGTTGATCCAGCAATTCTACCCTAGACATGTATCAACAAAAATGCCTTCACACACGTACAATAAAGTTCATAGCAGGCTAAAAGCTCAAAACTAGAAACAATCCAAATACCCATCAACTACAGAACAGAAAATCAGACTATATGATCTTACAGTCTAATATGCTATAGAAATAAAAATAAATATTCTACAGTAATGTGCAACAAGGTGGTTGAACTTCACAAACACAATGTCACAAATGCAAAACATCGCATATTAGCTTTTAAAGTTCATAACTGAAATATAGTGTTTTAATTCAGAATAGTGGTTACTTTGAAGGAGGGGAAAGTGCGTAAGGATTTTGAAGGAACAAGTGAGTAGTTCCTGGGGTGCCTACAATTTTCAATTGTTTGAGGTGGTGATCAAACGGTATTCTTAAGCTGAGAACTCATTAGGCTGTGCTTTGATATTTGGTATACTTTTGTGTGAATTATTCTCTTTTTTTAAAGATTTTATTTATTTATCTGAGGGGGAGAGAGAGCATGAGTGGGGGGAGGGGGCAGAGATGGAGGGAGAAGCAGGTTCCCTGCTGAGCAGGGAGCCCAATGTGGAGCTCAATCCCAGGATCCTGAAATCATGACCTGAGCAAAAGGCAGTTGTTTAACCAACTGAGCCACCCAGGCTCCCCTTGTGTGAGTTATTCTTGACAACAAAAAAGTTCTTAAAATATAAAGCCATTAGAAGAGAATTTTCAGACCTACCACCATCACAGCAATCTACTTACTAGAGACCGAACTCATACACCATCTTCCAGCCTAGTACTGATAAGGCCGGCCCCCCAGTCTATGCACTAGACTTTGGCCCTGCCTCTTTAGAAACATCACTCCAAGGTTTCTATCCTGTCTTTCCCACATCATTATTTTGCTTATTAATGAATCATTTTCATCAACAGCATTCAAAAAGATGTTATTTGTTCTAGTGAAAAAAAATATTAAGTCAGTGTTATTTCCCCAACCAGTTAATGCAAATTTTTCCAACTGCCCTTTGTAGTAGATTTCGCAGGACAGATTGCTTATACTCGTTGCCTCCATTGCTTCTCCTTTCAGACTGTCAAAAACCTTCTCAAGCAGGCTTTTCCCTCACCACTCCATGAAAGTTATTACCTTGTCAAAGTCACTAATGACCTCCCTGGTGACCCTCAATGACCTTCATCCTCATCTTATTTGACTCATCTGCAGGATTGGATGAAATTGATATCTCTTTCCTTGACATTCTTCCTTCTTTTGACTCCCAGGGAGCCCCACTCTGGTTTTCTTTCCACCTCACAATGGGCTTCCCTTCTTAGTTTCCTCCTCTGGGTCTTCCTCTTTTACAGAATTATTTCATGTTCAAACTGAGTCTTGGTGTTCTAGTCTACATACCCACACTCTCTTCATGACCTCATTCAGTCTTAGAGCTTCATATAACCTCTCTGTGTTGATGGCAACTCTCAACTGTAAATCTCCAGCCCAAACCAAACTCCAGATTCATCAATCCAACTACCTACTTGACATCTTCACTAGGATTTTGACATCTTAAATTCAACATTTCCAAAGCTGAACATCTGATTTTTTCTCCCATCCTGCTCCACTGAATTTTCCCTATGTCACTAGCAATCCCATCCTTCTAGTTACTCAGAAAAAAAAAAAAAATCTTAGAGTCATCCTTGATTCCTCTCTTTCCCTGAAACTCCACATTCAGTCCATCAGGAAATCCTATCCGGCTCACTTTTTAAAAATCATCTATAGCCTGACAAATTCTCCCTCTGTCCACATCTTCCACCTTGTTCCAAGCTGCCATGGCATCCCACATGGATTAGTGTGGTGGCCTCCTAAAATTCTCCCTGCCTCTACTTTACCTTCCTCAAACTACTCAAAACTGACATCTGTAGTGATATTTTAAGATGATTTATCAGGATATACCAAGAGCTGGTGAAAACCTTTTCAAAGGCTTTCATCTCACTCAGAATGTAAGTCGAAGTCCTTAGATCCTAATGATCTGCTTCCTATTCCTTCTCTGTCTTCATCAGCCTGCTCTCCTCCTCCCCTACAATGCTCCTTGCTGTTGCTTACACATGTGGTACACATTGACATCCCAGGGCCATGGAACTTGCTGTTCTCTCTGTCAGGAATGCCAATTTTCAGGTATCTGGGATTATTTCCCTCACCCACTTCAGTCTTTGCCCATATTTAATCCTCTCAATGACACTTACTGTAAGCCTTCTATTTCAAATTGCAACCACTTATTATCTTTACAATACCCAATAATCCACATCTATTTATTGTGCGTGTTATGCATTGTATGCCTCCCTCACTAAAATGTAAGGTCACAGGATCAGAATTTGTGTCTGTGTTTGTTGATGCATTCCAAGTGGTTGATACATGATAAGTAATAAATAAACTTATTAGATAAATGAATAAATGCAGAAACTCAAATTTCTTTTACATGCTTTGTGAATAAATTCAAGGATGAGAAAACCACTGGAAGATTATGAGCAAGTGAATATTTTTTTTGAAGCAAAAAAAAATGAGAAAAAATAAAACTGATATTGATTTTTTAAAAGATCAGAATGAATGATGTATGACCATGTTCAGAGAAATAAAAAGTCCATTAGTTGAGCATGGAGAAGAGGTCTTTTATTTTCCCCAGAAAATTTGCTTCAGACTCTATCAAGGGGAAGAGTTAAGAATATTAAGTTGAGAGTTGGAGAGAAAAAGTAAGAAAATGGTAGAACACCATGCAATCATGGAGTACTAAATAAGTGGGAATTGAAAAATTAGATGGCTACTACAGAGAAATTTCCATCATCCTTTATCTATGAAGAAAGGAAAGCCTCCAATCCTAATGTAATGTGCTAGCCTCATTCGTGACATTCTCACTATGCCGATATGATGCATAGTTAACACTTTTGTAAACATCATTTCTCTTAACTACAGAATGTTAGATTTTATCTAAAACTCTAAATCAAAACTATTTCCCTACATGATCACTAACATTAACACATAAAGAAAAGCTATTTTATAAAAATATGTTCTCCCTTAATGCTAGATATTTGTAAATAAATGACAGGGAACAAGCAAGCATCCTACAGCTTCAGAGTCTCAGACCTCAGGCAGGCTGAGGGCATCTCATAAAGTGGACTTGCTTTATGACAATCTTTAATTCACCAAATAATGAGAATTCTCCTGTGGCTGATTTTCTCAAAATCTTTACCTAAGCTTTCTGTCACCAAGGGTCTACTTTGATCAGGAATAGAGTAGTATGGATAATACTATTATTGAGAAACTCAAAGAGAAAGCAATACCCTCCATAAAATAAAAGGGAAAAAAAAGGTATATGAAATGCTCTAATTCCACCATGATATTTCTTGGAAAGAAAAGAGATTCCTGTTATAGCATTTAGAAAAAACCTAAGATGATTCCAGTAGGGTATTTAAAGAACAGACTTGGACCAATACATTCATTCATTTGATAACAATCTCTATATTAATTGAATCCCTACTGTGTGCCAGCAACAAAGATAAAAGCCCTCAAAAACTAACACTATTTCTGAAAGAAACGTTTACCGATTCTTTGAGTGAAGTGTTGTAAATGTCATGTTAAAGATAAAGAATAATCCGTGGACAATGGGATCCAAGAAGAGAGAATAATCTAGCACAGATTAGAGGAGAGATAAATCAACCAGTCACAATTCCAAAGGAAATTATAGAAGATGGTGAAAGGGGAGAGCAACTGTCTCAAGGGAAGAAAGAACAAAGGTGCAAATGCCAGGAGAATCACGTCTCAAGCGCCTTTAATGACAAGCATTCTATGCCTCAAGTTGTCTGGGGTGAGGCATGTGGATTGAATGATAGATAAAGCTAGAAAGAAAGACCCAATTGTGTAATGCTTTCTATGCCAAACTCAGAAGCTTAGACTTTCCTGAAGGCTATGAAAACCCATTAATAGAATTTAATCATGGGAGTGCCATGCTTTGATTTGCATTTAATATCTCTCTGTAAGTCCTGTGAAAGATGAATTGTGAAGAAAAATGTCTGAAGGCAGAGAGAAAATTCAGGAGGTTAATACAGTGATCAAGGCAAGAAGAGATAAAGAAGTGAACTAAAGCAGTAACAAGTAGGGATGGAAAGAAGAGAATGTGTTCCAAACGAAATATAGGAAGTAGACAATAGGGAGTAAAGGTAGGGGGAAGGTTGAAGGAGGGAGGGGTTTAGAATAATTCCAGTTTTCTGGTTTGGGTGACTGGATGCCATGGTCTTCCTGATAAAAACAATGGAAAGAACAATTTTATAGGAGAAGGTATGGAGTACAGTTTTTTACTCATTTTTTGAGCTACGTGTAGAACAACAAAATGGAAAGGATCAGCTAGTGGCTGTGGTTTTGATTTTGAAGTTAAGAAAAGAAATCTGAGCAGTTAGTATAAATTTGGGCATCACCAGTTTTAGGCAAGTTTACCGATAGTGAATATATAGGTAAGAAGAGCGAAAGACCAAAGATTGGACTCTGGGAAAGACTGATATTTCAGGGTTAGATCAAGAAGGTAAGTCATCAAAGGAGACTGAGGATGAGATGCTAGAGGATAAGAGAAATAAGGAAGACAGGGGAGGGAAAAACTCAAAGAAGGAGAAAATGGTCCCCAGGGTCAGATATCACAGAGTGATCATGTAAGGTAGGCAGAGAAGAAGGTGTGCATTATTTGGTGATTGGAAAGTTAATGATGACTTGGGTTAAAGTAGTTTCCACTGAGTAGTGGGGAAAGAACAAGGTGCACTGGGTTGAGGGTGAATACATGAAGAGGTGGAAATGAGTGTGCATCATTTTAAGAAGTTTACCTTCAAATAGCAGGAGAGAGAAGAAATAGCTGGAAAGGCTAATGCAGTTTTAGGCTCTAGAGTATATTAAAGCTAAGTGAAATAAACCAGTCAGAGAAAGACAAATACCATATGATCTCACTCATATGTGGAATTTAAGAAACAAAAGAGCAAACCAAGGGAAAAAAAGAGAGAAACCAAAAAATACACTCTTAATTATAGAGAACAAACAGATAATTACCAGAGGGAAGGGGTCTTGGGGGAATGGGTTGAAATAAGTGAAGAGGATTAAAGGGTGCCTTGTCATGATGAGCACTGAGTCCTATATGGAACTGTTGAGCCACCATATTGTACACCTGAAACTAATATAACATTGGATGTTCATTACACTGGAATTGAAATTAAAGTTTAAAAAATTTCTAAAGCAATTTTGTAACGGTTAAAGAGATCTTAATATGGTGGGGAAAAGCGTATGGAAAACATTTTCATGCCACATGTAGACAAAACAAATGATGGAGCAAGGTTTCTAGGAAGGTACAAGGGATGGTTCCAGAGCATAGGAGGAGGTGATAGCTTTGGAGATGAACATGTACCTCGTACAGAACAGGTACTGCTTAATAATCGTTGGAACAGTAGATGGAATGAATAAATGAGTGAAAGACAATGGCTTCATATTTCAAAGTCTCCATTTTCTCCCTATAAAATATAGAGATAGAAATACCCAATCCGTGGGAACAATACAATAATTATCAAGTAAGATTTCAGATGTAAAGCAGATAGTAGAGTGCCTGGCCTCATGATAGGTTTTGTTGATCAGTAGACCTTATTCTTGTATTAGAGGCACCTGCTAGCTTTCCACCCACTGATAATGATTATTGCCAAGAGCACCCCATGGCATTTTTCACCAGGCCAGAGGCTGTAACTCATGTACTTCAGCAAAAGTAACAGCAGAAATGGAATGACATAATCAGGTTCTGCTCTAGGAAAAAGTAAAGAGTAAGTCAAATTTTGTTTTGTCTTTGTTGCTTTGAAATTATCCCTACTGTTGCTCTTGGGGGCACAAAAAGAGAAAGACCCAGATCATTACTTAAAGCTGACAGTTATTTCCATTTTTTCTCCAGCAGGGGTTCTCTCTTAGCAGTCTTAAAAGCTAATAGTGGGATATGGGGACAGCCAAAAGCAAGATGAGGCTTCCTCCCAGCCCCCTATCCCTGGTGAGCAAGGGCCCTACGGGACCCTTCCAACCTGGCAGCCCAGATTCCAACATCTTAGATTTATTCATCTCTGTATTCCAAGCTTCTGGACATGGATAGGCATCCACTTTGAAAGACACATATGTGTCTCCATTTTAATGTAGATTTTCTCTCCTCGGCGTTAAAGAAAAAACTTTCTCTCCCAAATGTTCTTGCCAAATCTCGCATATATTCTACATGCCAAATCTTATGTATATTCTACATATTTCATATACTGTAAGTAATTTCCCAATCATATAATAAATGTTATAAGATAAAGAACTACTTAACTGAAAAAGACATCTTTTTCAAACACAAGTTAAATGGTGTTATTATGATTAATCACTGAAATATAAATTGTCTATTTAGAGCTTGCATATATTTAATTTTCTGACTCATTGTTGTCATTGGTTTTGCAATTTTAATTCTGTTCTGATAAAATTTGGAAACATGATAAAACTATTCAAGTCTTTTAATTTTGTACTAACAATATAATGAGTTTATTTCTGTCTCAAAAAAAAAATCTTACTCCTCTGACAATTCATTTGGCTATTGACATCAAGAACCCCAGGAATTATAGTACTGTTATTCTGTTAAAAACAAAGGGTTCTCAGGGCACCCTTGTGGCTCAGTCAGTTAAGCATCCAACTCTTGATTTCCTCTAAGGTTATGATCTCAAGGTCATGAGATGGAGCCCTGCATCAGGCTCCATGCTAGGTGTGGAGCCTGTTTGGTACTCTCTCTCACTCTCTCCTTCTCTGCCCCTCCCCACTGGTGCAGAAGAATGTGTGCTCTTTCTCTCTAAAAAAGGGGGGAGGGGTCTTATTTTACAACTAATTTCTCCTTTCTTTTCTCCCTTCCTTACTTCATTTCTTCCTCCCAACAGATGACTTTTATCTGACTCTTGATCAGGGACGATTCTAGTGCACCAAGGCAGATATGAAAAATGGTGAGATGCTGCCCAGGTCTTTGGTAAGTTCATAGTTGTGAGTGGAACAGACACACTAAAAACTCAGGCAAATGCTAACTGAGCATAATGGGAAGGGGGAGGGATGTTAGTGACTTAGTGAAAGATCAAGGAAGATTTCACATGAGTTGTCATTTGACTTGAGTCATGAAAGATGGCTAGAACAGAACCAGATATAGAAGACAAAAGATACATGAATATGCATAATAACATTATTCAAAATAGCCCCATACTGGAAGCAACCCAAATGTTCATTAAATAATAAATGAATGAATAAAATTGTAGTATATCCATAGAATGGAATATTATTCAACCACACAAAAAAATGAAGTACATGATACAACATTGATGAATCATGAAAACTTAATGTTAAATAGAAGAAGCCAGTCATGAAAGACCACATATTGTATGATTCCATATGAAATGTCCAGAATAGGCAGATCTATAAGAGACAGAATGTAGGTCGGTGGTCAATGGGAGTTGGTAATTGCCAGTGGCTATGAATTTCTTTATAGGGGGAGGAAGTCTTCTCAAATTAGATTGTAGTGGTGTTTGCACACTCTATGAATTCACTAAAAACACTTTAAACAAGTAAATTACATGGTATGTAAATCATATCTCAATAAAGCTGTTATAAAAAAGAGGTAAGAAGAGACACCTGGCTGGCTCAGTTGGTAGAACATGCAATTCTTGATCTCAGGGTCATGAGTTTGAGCCCCACATTGGGTGTAGAGTTTACTAACAAAATAAAACAAAAATTTTTAAAAAGAGATGAGAAAGTATACTTTAAACAAAAGGAAAGTCTATGCTCAAACTTGTTGGCATAAAACCGCTCAGTGAAGGGTTCCCTCTGCGGAAGAATAAGTCATATGAAGATGTGGTAATATATACAATGGAATACTACTCGACCATCAAAAAAAAAAGAAATCTTGCCATTTGCAATGATGTAGATGGAACTAGAGGGTATTATGCTAAGTGAAATAAGTCAATCAGAGAAAGACAATTATCATATGATCTCACTCATGTGGAATTTAAGAAACAGAACAGAGGATCATAAAGGAAGAGAGGAAAAAATAAAACAAGATGAAATCAGAGATGGAAACAAACCATAAGAGACTCTTAATCATAGGAAACAAATTGAGGGTTACTGGAGGGGAAGGGGGTGGGGGGATGGGGTAACTGGGTGATGGGCATTAAGGTGGGCATGTGATGTAATGAGCACTGAGTATTATATATGACTGAAGAATCACTGACCTCTATCTCTGAAACCAATTATACATTATTTGTTAATTAATTGAATTTAACTTAAAAATTATAAAGAAAGGGGAAAAAAAAAGAGAAAAGAAAAGTCACATGGCAAAGAGAGACATGCACTATTGACCTCACCATTTATTTGGTAAGATCTATGGGCAACATGGAGACCTTTACATCTTTACACAGGGTGTGTCATAAGTATGTGTTTGGGCATAAAAAGTTGGGCAGCAATTTGAAGGAGGACCTGAAAAGAAGATACCAGTAAGAGAGAAATCAGAGAGTTTGACCATATGCACAATCCTTAGTTAATTGTGACCAAGGTAAAAGAGGGGCCCAATACAAAACTCAGGCATTTTAAAACCCACACCTCTGGAAAAAGGCGCACATGAATCATGAACAACACATAGCTTTGCTGTTTGCACTTATCAGTGATACACAAATCTTCCCTTGAGCATACATGACAAATATTTGCCAGTATAAACAATGTTATTTTTAACAAAGGGACATAATCAAAACCAAATGTACCATCTTTTATATAAGCTATAAATGAATGTACATATGTCATGTTAATTGAGGACCAACAACATGTAGTTGGAAATACTTTGATTAAAAAATGTTATTCCTAGGGGCGCCTGGGTGGCTCAGTCGTTGAGCGTCTGCCTTTGGCTCAGGGTGTGATCCGACGTTCCGCCATCGAGCCCCACATCAGGCTCCTCTGCTGGGAACCTGATTCTTCCTCTCCCACTCCTCCTGCTTGTGTTCCCTCTCTCACTGGCTGTCTCTCTCTGTCAAATAAATAAATAAAATCTAAAAAAAATGTTATTTCTAATAAATAAATAGAGTCAGATTGTTTTAAAGAATGCTTTTCTCAAAACTTTTCTCATCTAGCAGAGTTTCTCAAAGTGTGATTTGTGGACCATTTGCATCCTGGCCCATGCATATTTAAAACTCTATTTTCTGGGCCTTTACTGAGATGGAAGGCATTGGGATTTCTGGAGGTGAAGGCTGAGAATCTATAGGTCACTAAGTTGCTCAGGTCATTCTTGTCTAAAGTCATCAGTAGATTCACCTAAAGTCTCAGCAACTCATGGAAGACTTAGAAAGGAGATCATTCAAGATGGCAATTATTTAGACAAGTTTTTGTTCCTTTGTGGAGTTTTTTTTTGTTTTGTTTTGTTTTCTGAAAATCCTTACAAAGACAGTCCTCATCCAAACTCATCTTGTGCCTTACCTTTCCTCCACTGGAATATGAATGACACAGTATTAGCTGTTGTATCCTCAGCATCTAGAATGTGACTTTGCACCTAGTAGACACTCTGTAAGTACTTATTGAGTGAATAACTTGATGAGGTTATGTGTTTGTATGCATATATATCATAACATATACACATACAAGAATCATAGAAATTACTTTTACATATAGACTTTCTTTTCATTTAGAGAAAATTTATACAAGATTCTCTCTCACTTAATATGTCTTGTCATATACTTATGAAAGTAGTTACATTCCAAGGCACCTAGGTGGCTCAGTCTGTTAAGCAGTCAACTCTTGATTCTGGCTCAATTCATGATCTCAGGGTGTTGGGATCCAGCCCCACATCAGGCTTCATGGTCAGCATAGAGTCTGCTTGAGATTCTCTCTCTTCCTCTGCCTCTGCCCCTGCCCCTCCCCCTACTCATGCTCTCAATAAATACATACATACATACATAAATAAATAAATAAATAAATAAATAAATAAATAATCGTTTTTAAAAAAAGGAAGGAAGGAAGTAGGTGCATTACTATAAGCTAAAGACAATGAGGAAGCAAGGCTGTCTTCACTCTGGTGAAATCAATGTGCAGCTCTCATTCTGTAGCCTGACTGCATTTGTCCTTTCAGAATATAAAAGCAAGCATGCTCACAAACAAAGTGCAGCCCATTAGGGGAGAAATTATATTTTCGTAACCAAGAACAGTATTTCCCTTTGGAAGGGCAAGTGCAAATGAATGAGTTTACAGCTGATTCGAGTTTGTAGGAGTTACAATTTGACGGCTCTAGAACGTTTCCAGGAATTAGATGAAAATTCCGATTTTGAAAACCACAGGCCAAAGCTTCCATTGTGACCTCCAGCTGTCCCTCCACTGCAATAACTTCTCCAGGGCAACTGCCTCCAGGTTGGCCTAGCACAGCTCCAACATACGTGGGGGACCAAAGATACTTTTGAGATTCCATAAGATCATTCCTGTAGCCTCTTCTTGCTTATATGGGCACAGACCGACAAATCAAAAGTAAGTGACTAAGAATACATTTTATTAATTTCATGGGAAGATGAATATTTTATTTCCAGGGGATTTACTCCACAATACTGTCAAGTAAATACCACCATGGCTCAGTATGCAAAATTCACATAATGCCAACCACACACAACCAGATGCTTAATTAATGATTTAAAATACAATAATGAAAAGGTGCTTATTGCTTTGCTCCAGGCCAACCTATTCTACCTCCCATATTCCGTCTTTCAAGTCACTGAACCTCTGTTTACCCTTTCTCCCTCACCCCACACCTACAAGAAGTCATTAGGTCCAGCTTATTGTACCTTCTGCCTATTTCTTAAATCTGTCCATTTTTTTTTCCAGCTCTTCTACCATTTTCCTAATTTAAGCCACTGTTCTATCTTAGCTAAATTATCACCTTATCCCTGAGAACCCTGCCTATAATCTTGCCACGTTCCCATCCATTCTCCGCTCTTTAGTCCGCTTCTTACCACTATCTTAGGATACTGTCCTAAGGCTCAGGACTCTCCATCCTGCTCTCTCTGCCATCCTATGCTCTTTAGCAAACTCTGGCTCATCATTCTATACCCAACAGAAAGAATGAGCTACCTAACTCACAAATGAGAAAATGTCATACCCCCATGAGTGCTTTAATCCCTTTGAAAATGTCCTCCACCTTGTGGACAAGATCAGAGTTTTCTTTCAAGGGAAAGGACCCTTTGCCATCAAGCGCCCAGTTCCTTATACAGTCCTTGCCCATAGTTCAACTCTGTGTCCTCAGTTTTGCTGAATGTAGAATGTTCTCTTTCCTCCCTGAAAATCTCTGTGTATATTGTTTCTTCTTCCTGAACACTCACAAATGACTTCCTCCACACAGCCTTATCCTGAAATTGGATTGAGTGTCTACGGCAGGTTTTATTTCCCAAAGATGGTCATAACAGTGTCTTCCACCCCCTTGGCTTTTATGCAGTGTGATATTTACAATCCTCCCAAGGAGATATGGAGCCTATGTTCCCTTTTTTAGAATCTGGGTGGGCTTGTGCCTGCTTGTCAACAATAAAATGTGGCAGACGGATGACACACAACCTTTGAGGCCAGGTCAGAAAAGGTAATGCCATCTTGCCTATTGAAAGACTTGTCCTTAGAACCTTTAGCCTCCAAGTAAGAGCACAACTTCTCTGATGTTTCTGCAGTGAACAAGCCGTACCACATACAAGAGACACTCAGGGGTCACTCTGAGCCCTCTCAGCCCAAGGGCCCTGATATCACAGAGAAGAGACCAACTATCCCCCATGTTGCCTTTTTTAATTCCTGACTCAGAGACTCCTTGAACACAATAAAATCATTGCCGTTTCACACAACCACACTGTGGGTAGCTTGTTAGGCAACAGTAGTAAACTGAAGTGTCCCTGGCACTCTGTACTAACCCCTAATGCACATATCACACTGTATTGTCATTTCCTGTGTAAACAAATACAGAGCTCCAGGACTGAAAACCATGACGTCCCCTTCTATCTGACTTAGAACAAACCTTCAATAATTTTTTTCTTTTCTTTTAATTTAGATATAATTGACATATAACACTATATTCGTTTCAGATGTATAACATAATGGTTTGATATTTGTAAATAATGCAAAATGATCACTACAATAAGTCTACTCAACATTCATCACCACACAGTTAATGAAATTTTTTTTCTTGTGATGAGAACTTTTAAGATCTACTCTCTTAGCAACTTTCAAATATACAATACAGTATTAACTATAGCCTCCATGCTGTACATTATATCTCCATGATATATTTACTTTATAGCTGGGAGTTTGTATTTTTAACCCCCTTCACCCATTTTGCTTACTACCTCAAGCCCCCCGGCCCACCTTTCCTGCTTCTGGAAACCACCAATCTATTCTCTGTATCCAGGAGGTCAGTTTTTTGTTTGTTTGTTTCATTTGGGGTTTTTCTGTTTTTTTAGATTCTACATAAGTGAGATCATAAGGCATTTGTCTTTCTCTGTCTCATTTCATTTAGCAGTAATGCCCTCAACGTCTATCCATGTTTTCACAAATGCTGAGATTTCATTCTTTTTTATGGCTGAGTAATATTAAACATTGTATGTGTATACCTATCTATATTGATATAGATATATGACATTTTCTTTATCCATTCATCTATCTATATACATGTAGGTTGCTTCCATATCTTGGCTATTATAAATTACGCTACAGTAGACATGGGAGTGCAGATACCTTTTTGAGTTAGTGATTTTGTTTTCTTTGGACAAATACCCAGAAGTAAAATTGATGGATGATATCATAGTTTTTTTTTTCATTTTTTGAGGATAATTATTTTCTTAATAACTAAGCTTCCACACTAGAAAATTTACATCATCTTCAACCCTTCTCTTTCTTACATTTCCACATTTCATGTTTTCTGCTTCCTAAATGTCTTTCAAATCCATCCACTCCCCTTTGCATCAATCTTTAGTGGAACTCATCATCTTTTGATAGGAATTTTGAAAGAATCTTCTATCTAGTGTCACCACCATAACTCCTCCCAAAAGCCTAGACAAAAATCAAGCAGGATTCTGTTACTCTCCATTGCCAACTAGCAAAAGGTAAATTTTTTGCTGACACAACAGACCCATCCCAGTCTTGCCTTACTCTGCCACTCCTAACTCATCTCCTTCCCTCCATCCCACATACTCTTGTTCCAGGCCCAATTAAAGTATCACCCTCACCCCCAGTAAGATCCTGGCTCTGTTCCTCCTCCTTAGAATATCCTCTTTCCATCTCTAATCCTCTCTCCTCTGTCAGGAATCCTTAAACCTGCCAATTCAAATAACTTCTCAACCTTCCCAAGCAGACTTGATCAGTTACCATCCATATCCCTTCACCCTGGTGATTTTCATAATGTGTTCTAACATACCAGTTTACATATTGTCTCACTAGAATAGTAATTCTTCAAAGTGAGGGAGGTACAACTTACTCATCCTTTTATCATCCAACATCTACTGCAGTGTGTGGGACATAATTGGTTCTCAGTTAATGTTTGCTGAATAAGTAAATGAATGAAAATTTGAATACAGAAATTATCATATAGCTGAAGTATATAAATCCAAAGCTCATCAATATTTGGGGGGAATGGCTGAATGAGGGGACATATGGGAAATTCACCATCAAGCATCCTACAAATACTACATTTTCCAAAGTGGTGATTTTTTTTTTCACTGAGATGACCAATATAATTAACCATCTGCATTCATTAGAATCGTGTTTTGAAAAATCAATTGCTGTGTTGAGTTTTGAAAATTTTACATTTCCTTTTCAAGAAAAAGAACAGATCTTGTTAACTGAGCATGGGCCATTCTTACCATTAAGAAAGACTAAGCAAGCTATGGGGGGTTATGGTTCACACTGACAAATGATAGGACACTTTTCCCCATCCCATAAAGCCTTTCTTCATAAACCATCAAGTTGGATTGTGGGATTTTACTACTTTGAAGTGGTAAAATGTGCAATATTGAAGGTATGGGTTCAAACAAGTCCAAAAGGGGAAGGTAAATGGTGAGGGTCAGGGAGAAGGCACGCTGAGTGTGGAGCAATTTGATGCTGAGTTTGACCTTAGCTTTCTTCTTAAAGAATAATTCCAGAGGCCATGTGTGGTTCTGAAAAAATGTGACTGGGGAGACAGGGACATTTGCTGGACTCGAGCAACTCAAGCACCAAAGTGATGACTTCTTGGGCTTCAAAGTCTCTCTTGCCAAATCTTTCAGGTCCTATATGAGGATGCTTCCCCATAACATCTTAAGATATAGTTAGTTTCAGGGAACACTAGACCAAAGCTTTCCAGTATGTGCCACAAAGGGGTCACGGATGTACTTAGAACATGGATCCCCTCAGCCCTTGGGGAGGTTGGAGGATGCTCAGGGCTGCTGGTTGGCCTTCCTCAGTCTTGATAGAACTGATCATAACCACAGAAAGTAGCATGAGAATCAACAGTACTGCCACTGGAGCATTGACTTCAGCCATCTGCAGGGCACACTGTTGCCCATGTTGGACAAGTCCAACTTTCCAAAACGTCTTAAGGGGCTCATAAATTATCTTGTCATGGGATTTCTCAAGGTTATAATCTTCCCAGTTATAGAGGGAGAATTACACCATGCCTGACTTTCCCAGACTCCTTAGGTCTCATAACCCCATGCAGTCCCAACAGCCAGCTCACTAGCCAGTGTCATGAAGTCTCCAGTAAGATGAAAATACCATAAATCATGGGGAAACAACTATAATGACACAACTAGCATGTACTGAATGCTTACTACATGTCAGGTGGTATATTAAGGTCTTAATATGTATCAACTCATCCAATTCCTAACAGTGCTTTCTGAGCTAGGTAGTAGCAATAACAGCAGAAAAGTGAGGTGCAGAGTTGTTAAGTTCCTTGCCCAAGGTCACCTGATCAGTAAGAACTAGAATTTACATCAAGGCAACATGACTCCAGACCCATGCTTTTAACCACATCCTCTACCATCATGGCATCCTCTAGTTAAATTAAAAATGTGCTTCAGTGGCAAGAGCTTCTTCTCCATCTTTGGGTCTCAGAGCAGGTTTTCCACCCACTGAGAGGACTACCATTATTACCCCTTCCCCAAAACAGCCCAATCCAGCTCCATGCCAGTCCCTCCCCATCATATCTACCAATTGAACTCCATTATTGTAGACATCATTGCACGAAAACATCTTATTCATCATATGCCTATCCCTTTCACTAGGATATATACTCATTAAGGACAGGAACCAACTTTACTTGGTTTAGTTCTGTGGCCAACAGGCTTAGAGCAGAGGCAAGCACATATTTTGTTCAAAGGAAGATGGAAGAATAGATGGATGCATGGATTGATAGCATGACAGCACAACAACTGAATTTCATCTTTCTTCCACTTCTTGCTAAGTTTGCTTGCTAAATTTACAAAGCCTCCCTTTGGAAAGTAATTTAAGCTTTGTGAGTACTTCTACTGGGTAGCTCTGAGAAATAAAAGGGATGTGATATAGAATGAAAAAGAAGAAAACAGTGTCAGTTTGCCTCAAACTGTTTATCTCAAGACCAGTATTCCTTAAGACATCAGAAGAATCATGGATAATTGAGAAATGCTGGCTTAAATAAAATTCAGCGTGGTTCTTCATTGCACTATTTCCCTGAGAATTTGCTATAGACCAAATGTTTGTGTCCTCCCCCTACCAAATTCATATGTTGAAACTTAACCAGGGCAGAAAGCCATGGCAGGGCCATCCTGATGAACTGTGGGGGTGACATTGCCACCCCAGTGGGCCTGAAAGGCAGAACATGGATCCAAAGTGGATTATCCTTGAGCCTTGACATTGAATGAAATTTGCCCCATTAGGTTTTGGACTTACTTGGGACCTGTCACTCCTTTTTTCTTTTTCCCATTTCTTCTTTTTGGAATGAAAATGCTATCTTATGGCTCTCCCATGATTGTTTTTGGGAAGCATATCACATATTTGGTTTCAGAAGTTCACAGCTTGAGAGGAATTTGCTTCAAGGTGAATTGCACCTTGAGTCACATATATATTCGCTTTAGATGATGTGTAGATGAGATCTCAGACTGTAAAGTTGATGCCAGAATGAGTAAAGACTTCAGGGGCTATTGGGATGGAATGAATGTATATTGCATGTGAAGACAAGAGTTTGGGAGGCCAGGGGTAGAATGCAATAGATTGAATATAGATATCCCCCAAGGTTCATATGTGGAGGCCTGATCCCCAGTGTAACAGTATTAGGAAGTAGGGCCCTGGGAAATGTGATTAGGTCAAAGGGTGGAGCCCTCATGCATAGGGTTAGTGCCCTCAGAAAAGGGACCCCAAGGAGCTCCCTCACCCCTTCTGCCATGTGGGAACACAGTGAAAACACTGCTGTCTATCAACTGGGAAGGAGTTGGGCCCTCACGAGATGCCGAACTTGCCACCACCTTGATCTTGGATTCCCAAGCCTCCAGAACTGAGAAAAATAAATTTGTGCTGTTTCTAAGCCACCCAGTCTATGGTATTCTGTTGCAGCAGCCCAAACTAATTAAGACAGACTTTCATTTGCTAAATGGACACAATGAAACTGTAGCATTGTAAATGTTTCCCAAACTTTGACATAAATTCTTTTTTTTCCCCTCAGATCACCCTGTGATATATTAGATTTCCATGAGAAATGTTTTGGAACACACTGAATCTTAAAATTGTTAGGCATTTTTATTATTGTTCTACAATTACAGCAACGGATCATTAAGTTGGCATTACCTGAAGCAAAACAAATGAAGCCAAATTAGATCCCAAATCATATTGAATATTATGGCTGGCTTGGATTAACGTGTAAAGCTTTTCTCTAACCTGGATAAATTTTAATAAATATCCTAGGTAGAATTCCATGATCACCAAGGAATACACTGCAACCTTTTGATAACTAGGTGATTCATCATGATAAGAAACATTTGCCGAGGAACCTCTCATTTTATTGTCACTTATGTAGGATAATAAATTAGCATTGTACACTATAATAAGGTGTCCGATAAAGTTCTAACACATAAAGAAATTCAGGGCATTAGGAAGATGAGCTGCATAACTAGTTGCTATGTCCTTGTGGTGTTTCAAGTGGGAAATAAAATTGATTGTTGAAGGCAGAGAGTATCTTCTAAACTCTAAATATTTTGGAGTACTTATTACGTGCAAGGCCCTCTTTTAAACACAATAGCTTACTTCTGATAAGCTTCTGCTTGGTCCAGAGGCTGGTCCCTCTCTGTACCTCTCTTCTAACTTGGTGGTAGGGTTTCTCTGGGAGTCACAGGGTTCAAAGGCAGCACCTGTTTCAGTGAGGGCAGCACCACCACCACATATGGGCTATACTTTGGAGATACTGTGGGTTTGGCTCCAGACCTCTGCAATAAAGCAAATATTACACCAAAGCAAGTCAGATGAATTCTTTGGTTTTTCCAGTACATAGAAGAGTTATGTTTACACTATATGGTAGTCTATTAAGTATGCAATGGCAGTATGTCTAAATAACAATGCACATGCTTCAATTTAAAAATGCTTTATTGTTAAACAATGCTAACCATCATCTGAGCTTTCAGCTGGGAGAGAGTCTTGCCTCAGTGTTGATGGCTGCTAACTGACCAGGGTGGTGGTTGCTGAGGGTTGACGTGGCTGTGGCAATTTCTTAAAATAAGACAGTGAAGTTCCCACATCAATTGACTTTTCCTTTCATGAGTGATTTCTCTGTACCCTATCATGCTGCTTGATAGCATTTTACCCACAGTAGAACTCCTTTCAAAATCAGATTCAATCCTCTCAAACCCTACTACTGTTTTATCAACTAAGTTTATGTGATATTCTAACATCCTTTGTTGTCACTTAGACAGGCTTCCCAGCATCTTCACCAGGAGTAGATTCCAGCTCAAGAAACTACTTTGTTTTCTCATCCGTAAGAAGCAACTCCTTATCTGTTCAACTCTGATCATAAAATTACAGCAGTTTAATCCCATCTTCAGGCTGCACTTCTAATTCTAGTTCTCTTGCTGCTTCTACCACATCTGCCATTACTTCTCCACTGAAGTCTTCAACCCCTTCAAGTCCTCCATGAGGGTTGGAATTCCCTTCTTCCAAACTCCCATGAATCTTGACGTTTTGAACTCTTCCCACAAATCACAGATGTCCTTAATGGTATCCAGAATGGTCAGTCCTTTTCAGAAGGTTGTCGATTACTTTGCCCAGATTCATCAGAGGCATCACTACCTAGGGCAGCTCTAATGAAATGTATTTCTCAATAATAAGACTTGAAAGTCAAAATTACCCCTTAACCCATGGACTCCAGAGTAGATGTCATGTTAGCAGACATGAAAACAACATTAATCTCATTGTCCATCTCCATCAGAGCTCCTGGGTGATCAGGGGCATTGTCAATGAGCAGTAATATTTCAAAAGGAATATTTTTTTCTGAACAGTAGGTCTCAACAGTGGGTTTAAAATATTCAACAAACCATGTTGGAAACAGATGTACTGTCCAGGCTTTGTTGTTCCTTTGATAAAACACAGGAGAAGTTGACTGAGCTTAATTCTGAAGGACCCTAGGATTTTTACTGGCAAATGAGCATTGCTGCAAATTGAAGTCAGCAGCTGCATTAGCCCCTAACAGGAGAGTCAGCCTATCCTTTGAAGCTTTGAAGCCAGGCATTGACTAGCTATGAAAGTCCTAGATGGCATCTTTTTCCAATAGAAGGCCATCTCAATCGATGTTGAAAATCTCTTATTTAGTGTAGCCACCTTCGTTAATTATCTTAGGTGGATCTGGATAACTTGCTGCAGTTTCTGCCTCAGCACTTGCTGCTTCACCTTACCTTTTATGTCATGTGGATGGCTTCTCTCCTTAAATCTCATGAACCACCCTCTGCTAACTTCAGACTTTTCTTTTGCAGCTTCCTCACCTCTCTGAGCTTCACAGAATTGAAGAGAATCAGGGCCTTGCTCTGGATGAAGCTTCAGCTTAAAGGAATGTTGTGGCTGGTTTGATCTATCCAGACCACTCACACTTTCTCCATACCAGCAATAAGGCTGTTTCACTTTCTTATCATTCATGTGTTCACTGGAGTAGCACTTTTAGTTTCCTTCAAGAACTTTTCCTTTGTATTCACAATTTGGCTAACAGATGCAAAAGGGCTAACTTTCAGCCCATCTTGACTTACAACATGTCTTTACCACTGAGCTTATTCATTTCTACCTTTTGATTTAATGTAGGAGACATGTGACTCTTCCTTTCACTTGAACCCTTAGAGGCACTGTAGGGTTATCAATTGGCCTAATATCAATATTGTTGTGTCTCAGGGAACAAGGAGGCTTGAGAAGAGGGAGAGAGAGAGTGAACAGCTGGTTGGTGGAGCAGTCAGAACACAGTGTCTACCCATTAAGTTTGCCATTTTATATGGGAGTAGTTCATGGCACCTCCAATAATTACAATAGTAACATCACAGATCACTGATCACAGATCCCCATAGCAAATATAATAATAATGAGAAAATTCAAAATACTGTGAAAATTACCAAAATATGACATAGAGACACAAAGTGAGCAAATGCTGTTGGAAAAAATGGCACCGGCAGACTTGCTTGGCTCAAACCTTCAATTTATAAAACAACAAAAACAACAATAACTAAACAATATCAGCAAAACACAATAGAACAAGGAATGCCTGTATATATGCCCCAAGATCACAGAGTGTTTTAACCTGTTTCTGCACAGAACCTTTCTATTTAAGGGAAAAATCAGGATGCAGAGGAATACCAGAAAAAGATTGTAGTATTCACATATTTATAACTTTGTACCAAGATACATATTGTACTGAGAAAATTAAATATGAGGCCAAGAGTCTCTGGATGTTTGTGCACATCTAAATGAACGTCTGGATTGTTTTTTCTCTTAACCTAAATATTGTGCCATTATGTGGCCAAAGCCTGTAGACATATCCTTAGGAATCTGGACTCTGAAGACTTTGACTCAGATCCAAAAGTCAATTAAACGAATGAAACTGCAAGAAATAAGCATGCAATTCTTAGTTTAAAGCTAGCCAGTTTTAATCAACAACCTACTGAAAATTCATTTCCAGGGATCATGTGCTCTAATTTTCTGGGGGTTTAGTATCTATTAATTCTCATATTTTATATATGTGATAATTGTCTGTAATTCTTAAAAGGTTTCATATTTATGTTCTCTTCTGTGCCTTAATACAAATTCAATTTTTCAGTTAACTTTATTGAGGATTAATTAACATATAATAAAATACTCATCATATTTATAAGTACAGTTCAGTGAGTTTTGACAAATATACACATCCACACAGCCACCAACCTAATCCATACTTAGGTTTCTGTCACTCCAGAACATTCTTTTATGCCCCTTTCCAGTTCATCTCCCCTGAATTCCTGCCCCAGGCAATCGCAGTCCTGATTTTAATAACTATAGGTTATTTTTGCCTGTTTTAGTACTTCATATTAATGCAATCATCCTATAAATTTATCTTGTTCCACATCCCACCTCTGTAGTTAGAATATGGATTTTTAATGACTGGAAGCTGTTGAATACAGACATTCTCTGGTTCTCTCCTTTGGATTCATTTCTTAAGAATCTAGTCCATTTGCTGCAAATGCCTTAATGGGAAAACATCATCCACCAAGTTTAGTACATTACCAAAAGTTATTTATAGGTTGTAAATTATCTGAAGACTTTTTCTTCCTTCCTTTCCAAAATTTGATCAAAATTTCCGCGTTTCAGCCAGAAGTGGTATTTGCAGTAAGCATTTGCAATCTGTCTAAATATGTAATAGTGCTGTTTTCCAAATTATAATTTTAATAGGTTCTTTTCGTCTGACTTACCCCAAGAGCCCATGAAAACACTCATACCATTCCCCTGTCTTCATGTTTATAATAATCCCTTTTTTAAACCTTGAAACTTTTCCCCCTTTGACTCATCTTGTTAGCCGACTTTTCTCAGTTGGTTTCTTGTGTTTGTTTTTTTTTTTTTTCAGTTATACCAGTGGCAATTTAGTAATGTGTGTCCTAAGACAGAAGATTCTGAAATATGCTCATGATCATCCATTCTGAGCCACCCCTCAGCGATCTGGCTACACATATGAATAAGGAACAAGTTGTGTTTGAAGAGGAAAGGGGGCGGGGGGGGGGAAGAGGGAAAGAAAAAGATGCTTTTTTGCAGTGTGCATAGAATCTCCCGGGCCTGAAGTGTTGTAGAACCAGGGGGGAAAAAGACACAAACAGCAATGTAAACATGACTGTCAACAGTACCATCCGCAATCGTTCCCAAATGGCCAGTGTGTCAACAAAGAAATCCCTGTTTAAGCCATGCAACGTAAAATTGCAGAAGGAAGCTGCCAAAATCTTTCAGAATGCAACAGGCATCCACCCTTGAGGAATCAGAGAGACTCCCCGAACACTACACGGGAAGGATGGGTGCTCTGCCCCTGATGATCAGCCTGGGAGCCAGACCACACCTGAGGAGAGACACGGAACTGTCAGGTGGCAGCTCATGCCCTTCAGGCAGGAGACAGAGGCCAGAAGAGCATCCAGAAAGGCAAATGCAGCAGTCATTATGGTAATAACGACCATATATCAGCATATATTAAGTATATTCTAGGCACCACGTAGGCAGCAACGCAAACAAACAGGTATTATAAAATTAATGGATCAGCAAATGAAGGCTCAGAAAAATTAACTAGATTGCTCATGATCACTTGGCCAGAAGATGATTTCACTGGGATTTGACTCACATCATCCCTTCTTTCAAATCAGTTACCATTTGGGAATGTTCAACATTCATCATTCAAGTGCCTGGTACCAAGCATGGTCCCAGGCACTTGATAACATGTTAACCCCCTTGGCCACTCACAGTGGTAGATCCGATCATCATTGTTTCAGGCAGAGAAAAAAATGGAAGCTCAGATGGGTGAGGAAACGTTTGTGAAATCACTGGAAAAGGCAGAATGAGGATTCAGAACTTTGTCTATCTGGGTACAAAGCAAAAAAGTGTGAGTAAGTGCATTTCTCTCATGTGGCTTATAGTCCTATCCACCTGAAGAAATTGGGAATTTATTTTCAGGTGGGAAGTGAGTCCATTCTTGATGGAGGATGAATGATTATCTTTCAATCTTCAGCTACATCATGGTACAAACTACAGATGAAGTTTGGGAGTGCAAGTTTGTGACTACGTGATTTATATCTTTATAAAGAAGGGAAAATTAAAAAAAGAAGAAGAAGGGGAAATAATAAACAATTATTAGGAAAGTTCTCTCACCTAGCCTACAAACATCTGTTGCCATGTATTAAAAAGCAGATAGGTATAATAACAGTTTTCTGAATAATTGTTCTAACACAACAGAAGATACTCTCCAATTATGAACATAATTAGGTAAAGATTTCTTTTCAAAATATGGGACTTTGAATTCAATGTGTTTAACTGTAACCTCCAAGAGGAGAAAGTCATTGTCATTAGTAAACGTGATTATCTATTTTTCAATATTCAAGTCCAGATTATGTTGCTAATGCAGAATTTTTATAAAAACAATCAACAGTAACCATTTTATAAAATCCTGAACTGGATTCAGAAAATACTGTAATTATACATAGGCTTTCAGACGCCCTTCGCTATTAAGGTTACTCAAAGAAGTAGAATTTGAGCCTACTCTATAAATCTAAGTCCCTTGGTGACATTGCTTTCACCAAAATAAAATGTTAAATACACATACAATTTCCTTAATAATATCCACTCTGAAGAGAGCTATGGAAAGAAAGCAATTGACTGTGTGGAGAATTTGCAGTAGTACTACATTTCTCTGCATATGTTCAAAATAGTCCCAAGCAGGGTCCATGTTCCCGTGTGATTTTCAGCAAGCCACCTTAGCTCAAGTTATCAGAAACAGATGACAAATGGCTAAAAATATTTCTAAATAATGCTAACCCAGCAACAGCCCAGCTGACTCATTGAGTTTGGCTAATCCTGCTGAGAAATGCTAAAATAGTCTAAACTTTGGATCAACTGTCTTGTAATGCTGCTTCATCAGAACTAAGGCTCTTGTCCCAAATAAGAGGACACTAACACAACTCTTGAACCAGAGAAGCTCAAGGACACCATGTCACCCGGGCTCAGGTCCTTTCCTGTCTTCCAGGCCCTGAGGAGGAACTGACAGAGTGGAATAGCCATCCATGTCTAAACAATAGCTTTTCAGTTTAGAATCTTAAGTTTTTATATTGTTCTTAGCTAAACTACTCTCACAAATTCTTCAGGGAACTTAAGAAAAGGGGGAAAAAGTCACAAAATCAGGTGCATATCTTCTGAAAATTTTTGTTGTGAGAAGTGTTATCCCTGTAAGGAGCTCCATATAATGGTGCTCTCAGAGCACATTATCTTACCATTGCCCCCCAGGTACCGAGAGACAGGATGATAGTGCTGATCTCAGATGACTGAAAAGCACTGGAAGGTATCAGACCAGAGTCAGGGTTGTGACACCTGACAACAGGACTGTGTCCAACGAAGCAAAGTGAAGTGACATCTCCACCGAAAACTGAGGGGAAGGGAAAGGAAGAGCAGGCAACCCCAGCCCCTTGTCCTTTTCTCCAGCTGACGAGCTGGATTCATGCTCTCTGTGGCATGTTGTCGACCGTCCCCACTTGCTGCTACTAATAATGATACCTGCAAGAAGGAAGCACAGAATCTTCTACTTTATCAAACCACAAATCTGAAACTGTCACAAAAAGTGCTGAGCTAATAATATTTATTCTGGGTATTTCCAGCAGTAATCTCTTGTGAATGTAGGCACAACTTGACAAGAAAAATGGCTTATATAAAAATTTCAACCATCTGCAAATACTAGATTTTTTTAAATATGTTTTTAATCTTGCCTAAACCAATCCCTGGCCATTCTGAGATTTGCACATTATTAATTTCGCTTGGGTCATATCTAATGTTTTCTGAGAGATTTTCTTTCTGATCTTATGCCAAGGACAATATTGTGGTCTTATGTTCCCCCAATTTTTAAGGATTACATAGTTCATTTCTCATGAATTTATTTTATTGTTATGTTCTCTTTAAATTGTCAGACTTGACTTTTCCCCATTTAGGTGTTGTTTTCTATGTTTTCTTTTTCTATCCAGCAACTGAAATGTTTGAATGGAATGAAGTAAATGTGATACTGTAGATGCCCTCCGTGTAAGACTAAATCTCCATGCAAACAAAGTGTTCTGCTGTAAAATCTAACCTAAAAGATTGTTCCCTTATCCCGATTACTCTTAGGTTCCATTGAGGCTGGGCAGTGACACAAGATGGGCAGCATGGCAGAGAGGACAGTTTGGACGGGTCATGTGGGACACTGAGAGACAATGACAGAACCTTGGCTCTGCTACTGATTTGCTGTGTGGCCTTGGTTAAACTACTTTTTCTCTCTGAGCCTCAACTTCTTCACCTATAAACTGGGAGTAGTTATTCCCACTTTATGAGCTTATTGTGAGGAACTGGCAAATGTTCTTTCTCTTTCCTTCCACGTAAGCAAAACGTATTTACCATGGGGTAAGGTGAACAGCCATAACCACAACAGACTGAAACATCCTCTCCTCCCACTCTCCTTCCTCCTCCCTCTGTTCCAGCCACCTTGTTCTTTCCCATAGCTTGAGATTGGCTCTTCCTTTTTTAGGAATGTGTTTCCCCCAGACATCCCCAACATAGCACCTACAGGACATCAATGAGCTCCACCCTGTGTAAAATTATACCCTTCCTTCCTTTCCTTTTCCCTTCTTTCTTTCCTTCCTACCTTCCTTCTTTCCTTCCATCCTTCCTTCCTTCCTACTCTTTACTGTTGGTCTCACCTGCTGCACTAATGTAAGTACCACCAGGGCAGGGATATTTCTGTTTTGTTTGGTTTTGTATCACAATGGCCCAGAACGCCACATTATAGTTTTCAGTAAATACCCTATTCCTATTTTGCACTTTATGAGATTATATAAGACTATGGAAGACAAGATTAAATTTAGATCTCCCACTTTGCTATCTCTGTGAATATTTTTAATGTTTGCTTAAACTTTTTAAAGTTTCTGTAATAATTTTAGATTTACAGAGAAGTTACAAAGATAGTACAGAGAGTTCCCGTATGTCCTTCACCCAGCTTCCCCTAATGATAACATCTTACATAACCATGGTACATTTGTCAAAACTAAGAAGTTAACGTTCTAGCAGTACTTTTTTAAACAAATGAATTGATAAAAAGCACCAACACATCTATGAAGTTTATAGTCATACGTTCAGGTCATTAACCCAAAATAGATACTGACAAGAACAGAGTGTCCTGAAATCATTTCACTTCCTCTCTTTTTTCTTTCACATTTTGTCATCTTGGAAATCCTTTCTATGTGAATAACATGTATATTTAAGGGTTTGGGTTAGTAGATTTGCAAAAGACTTTCCCACCACGGATATCTAGAAGACCCCCGGATATCTCTGGCAGGAAACCTTTAGAACTCTCGTAAAAATAGCCTGTGACTGTCTACTAAACAACAGCTAAAAAGAAAAGTTTCTTCTTTTCTAAAATAGTAGGATAAAGTCCAGAGGGAGCATATAACATAGTACTTAATGAGAAGCTTATTTTGTCTCTAACATGTAAATGTTTACTCAGTGCCCTGGGAAGTGGTTCTAGAATGCCAAGGTGTTGACAAATTGCTAAGGACTGTGCTAAATGCCCTCATTAGCTTAAGTTTAGATAAAGTAACTCACAAAGTACCCTCCCCCCATGCTTCACAATTTGTCAGCAGGAGATCTGCGTACCACAGCTATCACTTTTCCCAGTCGTAGCAAAAACAGCTGGGAAAAGGCAAATGCATGATGGCGCTTGATCTGTGACTAAATTAGGCAGGATGCGACAGCTGTGCCTTTTGCAACTGCAAGACAGTCAGCGTTCACAGGAGCGGGGTGTCCTCCTCTGTGAACCTGATCATCCTGGTCCTGGGCCACCTTGCCATGACCCTTTTATTTAGTTCTCCATCCAACACTGCACAGCCTCTCGTCTTGTTTCAGCAACTCCTTTTATTCACTAACTCAATAACATTTAGACGCCATTTGCCAAATAGATTTACACACATTATTTCACTTAATTCTCATCATGACTTCAAGACGCATTATTTCATTTAATAAGTAAAAAAAATGAAGTTCATAGACCTTAAGAAACTTGCCCACATAGATGATAGCTAGCAAATGGCACAGTCAATATTTAGACCCAGACCCGGGAGACTCTAAAGTCATCATCCTTCCCTTCAATGATGTTCTACTGCATTTCAAGAAAAATAAAAATTATAAAGGAGTTCCTTTTATCCAAATGATTTCATGAATAACTAAATAAATGTGATGAATTGATGTTTGTCAGTCAAGAGTAGCTTATGATTGAGGGTTAGCCACATTAATGGATTCTTGACCTCGTGCACTTGTTATGATGCCAAAACACAATGTGGAAGGTGGGAGGTGGAGAGCAAAAGAGAAATATTCCTTTTTTTCAATGGAAGGTGGAGAAAATAAACTGAGAAAATGGGGTCTCAATTTGAATTTCTACCTCACAAAGGTGTTCTCTGAACCCCAGCTGAATAGGAAACCTTATGCCCCAACCCACCCTGGGCTCCCCCATCTCAAAGCCTTTGTTCATGACGTTCCCCTGCCCTTACACCCTCCCCACACCCTGGGCTTTGATTTCTATTTCTCTGCTCTATAAGACTGTATTCTCCCAGAATGGCATCTACCATCATGCTTACATGCTCAGCAAATTTTTGATCGAAAGAACAAGCTCTCCAAGATGGATGTCGTAAAGACAGGTTAGGTAAACCCTGGTTCACATCAGATAACTCAGTCATGATCACAGTCGTGTCAGTGAGGAGGTGTCAGGAGAGGAGGCAGTGCAGTTTGAAAACAAAAAACCATTTTCTTACTCCTTTGAATTATTTTTTAATCATAGTAACTATTTATTCTGAGTCTCAAATATCATAAAAGGAGGCCATAGAGATGACTACTTGCTTTATCAAACTGGGGCATGGAAACTATTTTATTTCTTTGTGCCTCAATATTTTCATCTGTAAAGCAGGAAAAAATAATCTTACCTATCAGGACTGAATAAGATCTTCTACTAACACACTTAGCCCATTATCTGGCACATAGTAATGGCTCAAAAGAAGTAGTTTCATCATTGTTAATATTGTTAGTAACACTATCTTTTAAATTTTAACTACCTTGAGCATGTCTCTAGGCCTCAGTTTCTCACCTGTATGCAATTTGTGTGCAACCATTAATGTCCTTTTCAGATATTAATTTCTAAGATTTTAAGCCTCTCAATATTTATATACTTCAAATTATCCCAGAGTTAAATAAGAATTTCAGGCCCCTAATACTTTCTTCCACCATAAGTCATATATTTACATGACAATTTTATGTGTATATTTCTATGTATGTGTGTGTGGTGTCTAATAGAAAAGTTTGAGCTCACTAAAAGTCAGTTTTTACAACATTCTAAAGCAACAAACCAAACCTTCAGAATAATAAAAATATTTTTGTTTGGTTTTAATCTGATTGTGCATTGTTTGAAAGACATTAGTTTCAGAGAAAGTTAAGTAAGATGTGCTCTCACCAATAGTTATTGCCTTCCTAAGATATGTTGAAGTTCTAACTTTTTATGGTTCTTTAAAGTAAATAACACTAAATTTAACCTAAAATCCAATATGTTGATATGAAAAAGTAATTTTTGATATACCATCACTTTTCTCTTGTTCTTAAAATAAGATATTTTCAGCTTATCTATTTTCAAATAGTTCCTAAATAATAGTTTTCTTTGGATGATTGACTATAGGAATTTTGCTCCTACAATACCTCCAAAGCATGACATTTTAAATCACATACTCCTTCACTTGTAATGTTTAAAGTGAATTTCATATCGTTACACAATTTATCATTTGGAGATGGAAGAAGATATTTACATGGGTTCCATCTCTACCTCCACAATTGAAAAAGTATAGCTAAGTCTTATTAAAAGCGTGCATGCTTGGTTATCGAAGCTGAATAGCAATAGAGAAGAATGGTCTTGAATATACATATTCAAGGGCATGTGCGTGGAAATCAAGTCCCAGTGATATAGGATCGCATACAGACCTTCCTTCCATATTACTGTTCAGAGATCTCTGTGAGAACATACTCAATGGACTCCCCGCTGCAGTATGGCACCACTCTCTCCTGAATGAATGAAAATGGAAGCACTCAAATCTGTATCAGCTGAACAGTATTACATGAATTAAACTTAGATGAGCAAAAGAATATTTGGAGGACAGCAAGGCAGACTCATGAAGCAGGAAAGCTTCAGGTAGGAGGTTAGACTCCGTGGAATAGAGGTGGCATGTTGTGAGGATTTAGGAAATAAATCTCTGTTATGTGGGGCCAGACTGGGAAGGGCCTTGAAAACTCTACAGAGGAGCTTGGGCTTGATGTGACTGGCAGCCAGGCAACATTATAGTGTATCGTGAGGAATCACTATGAGAAGGAGTGACTGGATGGCAGGATGTAAGATGACTGAGAAGGGAAGAAAACAGACAGGACAGTTGGTAAGAGGGTTGGCAGGCTGTGCAGGCTTGAATCCTAGGTCAGCCACTGACTACAGGTATGCCCTCTTGGCCTCAATTCCTTCTCTGGGAAATGGAGTGTAGTGATGAGGTGGAGGGAAGCCTGTGGCAGTACCCGTCAGCTCCTGTTATGGTTTTAAAGGCATAAAGTGTGTGGTGCAGGCATGAACAAGGTGGTAATGTGACTGAGCAGAGGTCGCATCTGAGAGGTGCTTTGAAGGAGACAATCTCAAGCCTGAATGCAAGAAGAAATGTAAAATGTAAATCTCATGCTAATAGCATGAAAATTTAAAGAATTACTGAACCCTAGAGAAAATCTGAATCATCGGAAAGGGAGCTTTGCCTGATAGAAAGAGTACATGATCCCACTGTTGGTCGCCCTAGTTGGCTAGGTCATTGTATCATGGGTCCTTTTATCAGGCTTTGCAAGCAGAGACCTAGAAAATGAGGGAAAAACAGATTATCTGCAGGTTTACTTGTAATTTGGCATTTAATATTTTATTGATTTTGCATATGGCCTTACATACATCATATCAAAAACTTCACGCGTGACACATTCCAAATAAATTCTTAAAGTCTTTCAGCTTTTAGAAACATAATTTTAGGACAAACTTCATCAGGCACCAAATTATAATATAATAAAGAAGAAATAATTTGCACTGCAGGGCTGGTATTGAGGGTAGGGTTACCCGTTTACCTTGTATTTACCGAGGTACTGAAGGGGATACCTGAATTCACTTCTTTGGGGCATTTGATGTTCAGAGTAAAACACAACCACAGATTTTTCTAAAACTGTGATTTGTCCACACACACTCCAGCAGAGTTCAGTGCAAATGGAACTCACATAAAATCAAATAGTGTATAAGAATACCAAAAATTGAACTTTGTGCTGGAAATTACTATCTATATAAAACAGATAAAGGGTTATAATAGAAAATTATTTTACGTATTTACTATTACTGCCAACACTGCAGTAATAAAACTGATCTGTATTTTATAAAATCTGTCTCTAATGATCCATGCAAAATCTTTTGGATATAAAATTGTATGTGATTCTAACATCTTCCACCTCTCAATTAATAGCACTGATTGTGAAGTGCTTATTCAATATAGAGCACTGTGCTAGGCACAGGAATCCATCAGTGAGCAAGACAGGTGTGAGCTCTGCCCTCCAAGAGCTCACATCCAATATCACTTATGAGAAATCAGAAGCTCAGACAACTCGAGTAGCATCAAAGTCTTTCTTTGTAAGACAGCAGCAAACCCAAGGCCAGAATCCAAATCTCCTACAGTCTCATGTTCTGTCAAAGATATCATTGCCATTCAACATGAAAACCAGCTAAAAATCAGTCAATCCCTGGCCTGTACAATCTGTCACCAGGTTCTCTGCATTCCACCTCTAAGTCCAAGTCCTTCTATCCATCCTTTTCACATTTCTACCACCATCACCGAGTCAACCTCCCCAAATGTGTCTCCACCACTGCAATAACGTCTTCATTGAATGTTTGTCATCTAATCTGCTCCCACCCACAGATAAATTTCTCTACATTGCAACCTGAGTGATCTTTCCAAGAGCGTGTTCTTTTTTTTTTTTTTTTAAGATTTTATTTATTTGACAGAGAGAGAGCCAGCGAGAGAGGGAACACAAGCAGGGGGAGTGGGAGAGGAAGAAGCAGGCTCCCAGCAGAGGAACCTGATGTGGGGCTCGATCCCAGGACTCCGGGATCATGCCCTGAGCCGAAGGCAGACTCCGAACGACTGAGCCACCCAGGCGCCCCTAAAAGCGTGTTCTGATTATGTCACACACCCATCTCTCATTTCAATGACTAAAGCACTGCATTGCCTTCACTTTGCTAGAGATCAAACTTTGTCATATGTTCTGTAGGGTCCTCTACCTCTCCCTGTTTGTCCCACAGCTTGCCTTCTCCCCTACATCACACTCCAGGCCCACTGGCTTTCTAGCAGTTTCTCATCACATGATGCTCTCTGCCATCAGAGATTGGATACATGTTTTAATCTCTGTGAGAAGCAATTCTTCCATTCTCTTGTTCACCTTTTTAACTAGTCTTCCTTTCCTAGATAGCAGCTCAATCATTACTTGCTTAGGGGAGCCTCCCCTGATCTCCTAGACAAAGTCAAATCTCATAACATTCATTTATCATAGTTTCAATTTTACACATGTGTGTGTGATTATTAATATCCATTGCCCTTACAGGCTATAGGGTGTTTGAATGGAGCTACATCCTGGGTAGCTAGAATATTGCCTGGCATATAATAGAAATTCAGTGATTTGAATCAAGTGGAAGAGACTCTCTGTTTTTCCTCACCATTGTATCTCAGTGCCCAACACTCAGTATAAGATCGATAAGTGTTTGTTAACTAAATAACTAAATTGACATGTATCTGTTAATATTTGTGTGGTACCCTTAGAGAAATGGTAAACAGGAAAATCATGTCTCCTGCCAATATACATTTATATAAATAGAAAATAACTATAATAGAGTTTTATATGAAAATAAAAGCTTTTTAAATATATATATGGCATGAACCCATTATCTTTCAGAGCTCCGCATAGGTGTGTATGAGATTAGAAGCTTTAGAAGGATAAATTCCATCTCATAGGGGACAAGAAGGCAGTTTTTATCTTTTATTTTTTATATTTCTGGAATTGTCTGAAATTTTAAAAATTGTAATGGGTTAACTTTATATTCAGATGAAATAGTAGTTATTTCTAGTTTTATAAGAAAAAAAAAGAGAAATTTAGAAGACAACGGAACACAAAAATATTTTCAGACATAATTATTTACTCAATAATTTGCCACTTGGCAGATTGTCAGAAAGAACTACTTACAGATATTCTTCAGCATAAAAAAAAAATGAACTCAGAAGCTCCAATGAACAATGTTGTTGATTATTCATAAATGCAAATGTATTTTGTCTATGAAAATATATTAAAAAACTTAGACAATTCCAACATGGAAATTATAGGATGAAGAAAAGAAAGAGGTGGCTAATGTGATGTTTTTGTTTGAAAAGGAATTCTGATAGACTTTAAATTTTGAGGAGAAATATGTTTTTTTGTGTATACTAAAAATTTATGGGTAACACTATAGTACTGGCTCTCAAAATGGATCTGAGGACTTGTGAGTGTCACTGAGATCATTTCAGGGCGTCTGCACTGTCCAGCCTTTCAAAACTACATATCTGCAAAAAGCTTGATTTTATTGATATTCAACAATTGAAACAGCATATTGGAATAGACTAAGTGCAGAAACAGATACGAGAATCCACTTATCTGCTTTTGGGACAGATATTAAAGACATTTGTCAAATGTAAAATAACACCACCCTTCTCACTAATTGTTTTTGCTTGGGAAAATATAGTTATTTTTCAAAAAACACATTATTTACATTAACATGTAATAACTTAAATTTTGTTTTTAACAAATTAATAAATAAGTAGTTTACATTTTTTCATATGGTAAATGTTGAAAGATATAACCCACATAAACAAAAGCTACTTGGAGTCCTGAATATATATTAAGAATGTAAAGATTCCTCAAAACCAAAGTGTTCGAAAACTGCTAACCTATATAATTGCTATATAATGCATAATTTCCAATACACTAAGAAAAAAAGAAGGAAAAAATTCAATCAGGCCTTTCTTTGATTAAAGGATTCACACCATCTAATTAACACACCCACCATCTCACATATTTAACTTTTCTTTTTAGTAAGAACATTTAAGTTCTACTCTCTTAGCAAATTTTAGTTACACATGCTTTGTTATCAACTATAGTCATCATGTTTTACATTAGATCCTCAACCCTTATTCACTTCATAGCTGAAAATTTGTTCAATCAATTCTTCACAAAGCAAAAAGAGTAAAAAACATCCCTCAAAAAAATATGGCGAGTGGAAAACACAAAATAAAATGGCAAAAATAAGTCTAAATATATTAATTAAAAAATAAGTATAAAAGGGCTAAATTCACCTATCAAAATACAAATGATGTTCATTGGAGTTCCACAAAAATAAAATGACTCAGAAAAAGCTAAAATAAAGGCAGATAATCAACTAAAGCAAGTCTAGGTTGACAAAATAAAATTTAAGCAAAAAGCAATAAAAAGAACCAAAAGGAACAGTTCATGTTGAGAAAGAGAAAGTTCACCAAAAATATATAACAATTATTAATTTGGCTACAATTTACAACATACCTCACAATAAATAGAACAAAAAATTAAAAAATCACAAGGAGAAATGTATACCACAGTAACAGTAGGAAAGTTTTAGCTTAATTTTCATACTGTTACATCAAGGAGACAAAAATGACAGAGATTTGAATAACAACTTTAACAGAAAGATAGATCCAGAAATAGATCAATTCCAAAGAATTGACATCATATATACTCAGCCATTGTAAAGAATTGATATCATATACACTGCCTCTAACCATAATGCAGTAAAATTGGGAATAAATCCTACAATACAGCTTTCCTGCTCTTCCAAAAAATTGTATGAAAACTAAAAAAAGCAACAAAATAACAAAAAAACCCTTCTAAATAATTCATTAGCTATAAAAAGTACATAACAATTAGAGTACCAAAAATATATATTGAAAATTGTATAATATGATTATAGAAATATTTAGAAGCAAATTTATACTTTTAATTCCCATACTAGAATATAATAAAAATTAAAAATATATGAGTTAGGCATTTGACTCAAGAAAGTAGAAAATAACAATGAGATAAACTCAAGGAAAAAGAAAGATGTAAACATGGATTGAAGAAATTTTTGATTAAATAGAAAGCACACGAAGTGCACATGTATGTACACAAAATAGTAGATATCAGCAACACAACAGAAAATTTGACATTTGAAAAAATAAAACAGACAAACCTCTGGCAAGACTAATCATGAAAATAATAACATTAAGAATTGGAGAAGAGGAAAAACTACAGACAGACTTAGTATTTTTACTCAAAGTGGAATACAGTGGATACATGTCAATGAATACAAACCCAGCTGAAATTTACAATTTCTTAGAAATTAAAAAATTCAACAATTTAATTAAGACAAAATAAAATCTGCTAATAGCTGAATAGAGGCACCTGAGTGGCTTAGTCCCTTAAGTGGCCAACTCTTGATTTCAGCTTAGGTCATGATCTCAGGGCCCTGGGATCAAGCCCTTCATCGGGTTTTGCACTCAGCAGAGATTATGCTCGAGATTCTCTCTCTCCCTCTCCCTCTGCCTGCCCTCTCTCCTCTCTCTAAAAGTAAATAAATCTTAAAAAAAAAAAAACTAGCTAAATAAGCGTTAAAGAAAACTCCCTCCAAGGGAGTCACCATTCTAGGTGACTTTTGTACTAAATCTTAGAGTAATCCAAAATTCCTAACTTAAACAAAATATTCCAGAGAATGGAAATAGAGGGAAAAAATAGAAGAAGAAGAAAGAATTTTGTGAATCTCATCCAACAATGCTTCAAAACCTAAGATATTGCAACAAAGTAACACGTATCCCAGGAATTCAAGAGCAAGTTAACATTTGGTGATTTATTCATGTTAATTGTCATGTTACCAGATTAAAAGTGAAAAAAAAAGTCATTCAATAAATTCAATATCCATTCATGATAAAAAGCTCTTAGAGAACATATTTTAGAAGGGAACTTCAATAGCCAAAAAAGAGGATTCACTTTATATCTAGCATCATGCTGAATGGTAAAATTTTTGAAGCAGAAATGTTAAAGTCAGGAATAGGACCAGGATACCCACTAGCACTTTTAATATTCAACATTGTACCAGAAGTACTAGCCATTGTAATGAGACAAAATAAAAAATAAAGAAGTAGAACAATTGAAAAGGAAAGGCCAAAACTATCATTATTTGCATACTATGTGCTTGTTCAAAAACACAAAGGAATCTACAACTATTTTTTACTTAAATTCAATTAATTAACATATATTGTATTATTAGTTTCAGAGGTAGAGTTCAGTGATTCATCAGTCTTCTATAACGCCCAGTGTTCATTACATCCCATGCCCTCCTTAATGTCCATCCCCCAGTTACCCCAAACCCCACCCCTCTCCCCTCCAGCAGCCTTCAGTTTGTTTCCTATGATTAAGAGTCTCTTAAGTTTTGTCTCCATCTCTGATTTCATCTTGTTTTATTTTTCCTTCCCTTCCCCTATGATTCCCTGTTTTGTTTCTTAAATTCTACATACGAGTGAGATCATATGATTATTTTCTTTCTCTGATCGACCTATTTCACTTAGCATAATACTCTCTAGTTCCATCCACGTCTTTGAAAATGGCAAGAATTCGTTTTTTGAGGGCTTGTATTCCATTGTATATTTGTATACACACACACACACACACACACACACACACATAGCACATCGTCTTTATCCATTCATCTGTCAATGGACATCTGGGCTCTTTGCATAGTTTGGCTGTTGTGGACATTGCTGCTATAAACATTGGGGTGTAGGTTCCCCTCTGGATCACTACATCTGTATCTTTGGGGTAAATACCTAGTAGTGCAATTCCTGGGTCATAGGGTAGCTCTATTTTTAACTTTTTGGGGAAACTCCATACTGTTTTCCGGAGAGGCTGCACCACTTTGCATTCCCACCAATAGTGTGAGAGGGTTCCCTTTTCTCTACATCCTCGCCAACATCTGTTGTTTCCTGAGTGGTTAATTTCAGCCATTCTGAGCAGTGGGAGGTGGTATCTCATCGTGATTTTGATTTGTATTTCCCTGATACTGAGTGGTGTTGAGCATTTCTTCATGTGTCTGTTGGCCATTTGAATGTATTCTTTGGAGAAATGTCCATTCATGCCTTCTGTCCATTTCTTGATTGGGTTATTTGTTCTTTGGGTGTTGAGTTTGCTAAGTTCCTTATAGATTTTAAATACTAGCCCTTTATTTGATAAGACATTTGCAAATATCTTCTCCCATTCTGTAGATTGACCTTTGGTTTTGTTGACTGTTTCCTCCTGCAGGCAACTTTTAAAAGTAGTCTGGGAGCCCAGAAAGATTGCTGGAGATGAGCCAATGCACAAAAATTAATAACATTTCTATATGCCAGCTATATCCAAATAAAAAATATAATAAAAATATTTCATATAAAATAACAATATAATCCATAGAGCACCAAGAAAGCCAGAAATTACCTTTACATAATGATTAGAATCCATGGAGTCAGATCAATTTGGTTTCAATTCAGCTCCTTCAGTAAGTAACGTCATGACTCATTCTCTCTAGACTGATCTCATTCGAAAAAAATGAGAATAATAATTGGCACTTTTCTCAGAGGGTAAATGTGTAGATTAAATGAAATAATACATGCAAACTACTTTAAATGATATCTGGCTCAACCTGTGTAGTCATGGTAGTAGCATCTGTAATACACAGATAGGCAGAACATATGTGGGAAAAAATTGTACAATTTTATTCGTGGACATAAAAGAATTAAAATAGAAATAGAAGAATTGGGGTAGACAAGTCCATTATCTTGAAGATGTTGAATATTCCCACTTTTTTCTATCAATTCAACTCATTTACAATCGAAATGCCAATAAGATTTTATGGAGTTTGAAATACTAAATCTAAAATTGTAAGGACTAATAAAGGCATAAGAACAACCCATATAATTTTGAAATATAACAAGAGGAGTACCAAAAATTCAAATATATTACAGAGCTATAGTAATAATAGGGAGCACTAGTGAAGGAAAAGGGAAATAAATTTCAAAACCAGCTTCTGTGCATACATGAACTTGGAGTATGAGACCATTGAAATAAGTGGGGATTCTTTCTTCAATACATGGGACAACTGGTTTTCCTATGAAACCTTGCAAAGGTAGATCTTTTTTTCACATCAAACACATTCGAAGATAAGAATAAATTACTTTTACATTTTTAAACATTTTTAAATATTCACAAAATTCAACAACAGCATCTCCAGTCATTAGAATCTGCTAGACCTACCTCAGATGGGAAGGGACAGACAGACTATGCAGCTCAACTCTGTTCTCTAGAAATTTACTTTTCTTTCAAAGTTCACTTCAACAATCTCCCTGCTAACCTCAGTGGGAGAGGGGGAAGGACGCTGCTTCTCCTTTGCACCGGCTCGAATGAGTACACAATATTATTTTCATGACTATCTGCATCATGACTAATGGGTTAAATAGTGGAGAAAACTGTCCTGGGAGACCACAGGGAAAAAATGAACTCAGTGCTATGACCGAACAATCTTGTTCAGACCTCAGATGCCTTCACATGCACCCCTCCTCACCTGCCTGCTGATGCTTCTGCATTCCCTCTGGTTCACTAGGAAAAGCGTCACTGACATAGCATAATCCAACCCATCCAGTTGTGTTTCAATCTTATTGCCTCCCACTTTCTTAAGGATCTTCTCCTACAGAAAAGTTCACTTTCCTGTGTGGTTTGCTGTGTTGGGGAGGGCGAGGAAGAAGACGGGGAAGGGCTGTGCTGTCCCTGATGAGAGGGCAACGCATTAACCCCTTCAACAGGCACCACACATCCACGAGGCAATCTGGGAAACCAGGACAAGGTTTTTGTTGCTACCTCATTTTCACTAAAAAATGGAGTGAGTCATGTTTCCTTTTGTTTGTTTAACTTACATGATGAAAAATTTTTTCCAACTTATCCTTTACTGAATAATAAAGGCAGGATCATTCCAGAAGTGTAGGAGTTTCCAGCTGATCTGTAAATATTGCTATCATAATCACACCCACTTGTAGTTTGTTAACTGTAGCTTCTTCCTTGTGGCCCAGACGCTACAAATGAAACAGTATATGGACAGGCAGCCTGCCCAGTCTGTCCTAAGAAAGCACACAGCACCGCTTAATCAAGTCCCGGTACTTAAAAAAAGAGCTCTCTCCTTTCTATTTTGAAAGAGAAATCTAGTAGCATTTCTTCCAGTTAATTATCTCTTCTCTTTTTAATTGGAAAGAGGATTTCAAATGACTCATAACAAAAATTTGACCTCAGTAAAAACAGAAAGCCAGGGCAATTGTCAAACAGTGTGGTTTTTTGAACAGTTAATACTATTTTCATCCTCATAAAATTCCAACTCTGTCAAACAAGGAAGGTGGCATAAGCCAAGAAATACATATCCTACCACTTTTACTTTTATGATTTTGGAAACCATTAAATAACTGAAAAAAAAAAGTGAAATGCAGCCAAGTAACAGAGAAAATGGGACTCTGTGTCTTTAAGCTAGGGAGAAAAATAAAACCCAATCATTCCAAGTGTATTGCTTTAGTCATCTGGTTTCATTCTATTAATGACCTTTAACATCTGCAAAAATATTGTGAAAAGCTAATTTTGTTTGTACTGAGGTGGTGCAGAACAGTTTCTGGCTGTCACTCTAGGATGTGCTATAAAATAAAATTGTCTTTCTGGGAGTCTGACAAAAACCTACTGTACAGATCCAGTTTATTTACAACATCTAGGAATGAAAAGAAAACAGAATTTTACAACATGCCAACATGCGAAAAATGAATAGTACTTACACATTTGTGTGTGTGTGTGTGTGTGTGTGTGTATTAGCAATACACATACAGCTATCTCCCAAGATTAAAGATTTTTTAATAACATTTTATGACATTCAACAAAAATTCTAACCAGCAAAACTATTTCTTGATAAATGTTATGCTGCTAAAATATGAGAAAGCGTTATTCAACATAATATGTTTTGATTTACTGCAGGAGCTCTTTAGAAAGGCGAAATGGCCTCATTTCCTCGTTTTGACAAGTCTTATGTTTCTATTACTTAAATAAGAATCTTTGTAAAGAGGTAGTGTCATCAGGGTTAATGTATTGACTTTATATCCTTAGAGGCCAAGGTTAAAAATATGCCACAGAGCCATCAAAAAGAATAAATCTAGTCATGGTGGCCTTGTCCTTATATCCACTCTTTCTCAATGGCACTATCCAATTTTGTGAATGATTTGTGGACCCTGCCAAGAAGCGTCTAGGCCTGAAGAATGTAGGATTTTCATGGTTCAGGAGTTTGACGAGCACTGTAGACCCAGGTCAAGGACCGGAGAATAGTGAATCTCAAAGCTGGAAGAGGCTTGTAGCCATCTAGCCAAGGCTCCGATCTGATCAATTAAGTCCTTCTGACAACATGGCCGCCATGAGGCCAAACACTCATGCTTAATAGCTTCTAATAAAAGGGAAATCACTACCTTTTAAGGCAGCATGCTGTTTTGAGAAAGCTGTCAGAAAGTTTTCAAAATATTGAGCTGAGACATCTCTTCTGGAAATTCCCCCTTGGGATCAAAGAGGATTCCTTTCTTCTTCATCATCCTTTGTATTTGAAAGTGGGTCAAATTTATCTAGTTCCATTAACAGGGGGCCTATGGCATGACTCAAGATCCACACTCATTATCAGGGAGTTTCAGTCATTTATAAATAGATGAAGATTGATGCATGTATGGATAGATAGATAAATGGATGGATGGATGAATAGATAGATGACAGATGATACATAGATGATAGATAGATGATAGATAGATAGATAGATAGATAGATAGATAGATAGATAGATAGATGATAGATAGATTGAAGACAGGTAAGTACACCTCTATGGATGTTCTGAAAAATTAGCACTGAATTACAAGACTATCACTTTCCTTAACTAGGTATCAAGATTTTGGTAATAAACAGTATCCTTTGGCAGATTTATCAATGTTTGCCCCTACTGAGCTTATCAGCTTAGCCAAAATTGCTAAGCCTTTTACACTAAGTTCCTAAACTTATCTTCTGAATCTGCAATAATGATTTTCAAGACCTGGCTCAGAACTTCGCATCATGTGTCTGAAGTTTGATATTATTCCATTTGACCTGTAATCCCAGTAGGTTATATCTTCTACCGATCTTCAAGGAAAAACACCCAGACTTTCTGGCCTTTCGATCATCCATATCACCCAGCATACTGTTAAGAGTACCCAAGGATGGGGAGGGAACCCACACTTTCCCAGTGGTCATTACATGAGAGTTTTACCCTGTTGTCCTTACATCTGTTACATTTTGGCCTCCTAACTGTAGTCATAATACAGAGTTTCAAATTTTCACTGAATGGTGCCAAATAAATACCTGATAAGATAGAATTCTCTATATAAGCAGGAAGAGGCAGCGATCTATAAGCAATCTTCAAGTCAGTGGACATGGTTTCAAGATGAATAAAGTTTTATTTTAACCTTGCCTTTCCGGGCACCTATTCTCACCCCTCTCAGTGATCATATCCCAACTTTTTTTTGCACCAGCACAATGAACGGACTTCAGAGTGATGTATTTTCTTTTCATCTCCAAATATGTACAGTTTCATAATGGGCCATCTGTCATTTTGCGATTCCGTGTAGACAACAATGCCCTAAAGTTTTGTTGTCATAGCAACCACACCAAAGTCTCCAAAGCAAACTCTGTAGTCTTTCCTAGTCTCGGATTCCAGGCAACACGGGGTGGGGGTTGGGGGGCTAAAATTTCAGAAAATCTAGGTCCCTAAAGTTTGTTACCTGCGTACAATTAAAGCTCACCCAAGTGCCCCTCAAATTTCAGTGAACTCAATTATAATATTATTTTTCTAAAAGGAGGAGCAAAAATGTCTCCTGTAAGTGTGATTTATTTCATTTCTGGTTCGTGTTGTTAGAGGGAAGTTAAGTCTTGGTTTGAATTCTGGAGAGATACTCACATGTAGCAATCAAACCTTCCTTTTCACTCTCCTGAAGACCAATTTTAGAGGAGGCAAGAAAAAATTCAGCTCATTGTTCATATTCTTGTCTCCCATCTCATAGCATTCCAGAGTGCCTGTGCCACATTATAGCAGGATAAAGGAACCGAGAGTGGATTCTGTGAAGAAGGGGGACAAAAGCACAGTTTTTAATCTTGATTTACTTTATTTCTTTTCTTCAGAGACTATCTTTTACTTATCTGTAACTTCTTTCCTGTCCCATAGGCATGGAAATGATTCATTTTCTTTCCTTTTGATTTGTAATCTTTAACGGCTTTCCCAGAAGGTGTGTCTGCGAAGCACCCAGTGCTACCGATTCATAGGGAAATAAGTCGAATCCCCCTGCTCTTCCTTCTAATGTCTCTCGAGCACTTTACCCTTTCTCACTTTTTTAAATTTTTTTAAAAATTAAGAAATGGATATTCAATCAGTTTCCATGACTTATTCAGGAAACAACACAAGCTGCCCAAGTAGGAGGAGAAAGGGAAACAAGTTGTAAGAATATTAGAGCCGGTTGCAGAAATCTGGGCAAGGAGTACAAGAAGGAAGGAAGAGAAAGATACTGAAGGCAGAAAATACCTTAGGGTATCATTCATTCAACAAGATGGTAGGCACCGTCAGTTTGCATGGGAGGAACACAAAAATGGGCAAAATATGATCCCAGCAACTGAGGGTGTGGGAATGGGCTCTCTCACAGGCAGGTATAAAATACCTACAACTATCTGATAGGGTAACTTAGCAGTGTATATTTTTTGAACAATAAAGAGGGGCGCCTGGGTGGCTCAGTCGTTAAGCGTCTGCCTTCGGCTCAGGGCGTGATCCTGTAGTTATGGGATCGAGACCCACATCAGGCTCCTCCGCTGGGAGCCTGCTTCTTCCTCTCCCACTCCCCCTGCTTGTGTTCCCTCTCTTGCTCGCTGGCTGTCTCTCTGTCGAATGAATAAATAAAATCTTTAAAAAATAAAAAAATAAAGAATTTTATTTCATATTTATTACACTTAACCATATATGTTCATGATTGGCAATGTTGAAAAAGAAAGAAAATATATTTTAAAAAATATTCATAGTCTCACCACCTAAAGATAATCATTCTTAATTTTGGCATACTCTTTTCTAGATTTTCTCAGCTATGTAACATAGCTGCTTTTTATGTATAGATATTTTAAAACATATATATATATATATACACTATATATTTATATATAACATCTATGTAAAATTATATATATTTATAAGTTTACATATAAATTGGTATTTATTCATATATATTTATATAAGCATTATATATACATTTATATAAATATTATGTGTGTATGTGTGTATAACCAAAAACATGTGACATATATATATTTAATTCTGGATCTCCCTTAATGTGATGACACAATACTTTCTACATTAGCACTAATGTATAATCATCATTTTTAAAGATTGTATAATTGTTTATAATGTGGTTATACCCTAATTAATACCCAATAAACCAGACACTAAACATTAAAGAAATAGTATCTACTAACTTTTTCACTTTTGAATTATTTTCTTAAAATACACTCACCAAGTAGAATTAACCTTTCCAGGATATAAAAAAAAAAAAAAAAAACTGTATCAATATCAATGGGTACCAAGTTACATTTCATCTCAGCTTTTATGATACTTTCTGGCACTCTCTGTTTTTGTTATCCTGTGGCTAATGCGTGATTTACTGAGAATTAGAACCACATGCCCAGGTAAATCCTTCTGGGGTCTTCTAGAGTCTGCACTTTCTCATACTTTTTGTCTTAAGTCACATATACCTTAATTTTGTTCCTTCCTACCACCTTTCTCAATCAGCTCACTAAAAGAGTGAAATGCTCCCAAATATTTCATCTTCTAAGGACTTCATAAACATTTTGTGCATTCAGGTTTGGTCGTATAGGGGTGACTTTTCTGGTGAGAACTGATGGAGTTCTATTATGCTGGGTCCAGGATTATTTTAGATCGGTTTAATCTTCATGCTTTCAATGTTCAGCCTCCACTCCATTTCTTCTGATGGTCTGCTGTAGCAAGCCAGGCTTATTAATAAAGTTGTATCCCCTGCAGTGAACATGTGCTTAAAAAAATAAAAATGATGTTATGGACTAAATATGCCCCCTCCAAAAAAATCCTCATGTTGAAGCCCTAATACCAGTGTTAACTATATTTGGAGATAGGGTCTTTAAGGAGGTAATTGAGGTGAAATGAGGTCACAAGGGTGGGGCCCTAATCCAAAAGGATTGATGTCCTTATAAAAAGAGAAAGAGAAACCAGGATTGCACATGCATAAAGGAAAGGTGCTGAGGGCACAGTGAGAGGTAGCCATTGGCAAGCCAGGAAAAAAAAATTTCTCCTCAGACCTGGTTTCATCAGATCATGGACTTCCAGCCTCTAGAACTGTGGGAAAATAAATTTCCATTATTTAAGCTACCCAGTCTGTGGTATTCTATTAGGATAACCCAAGCAGACTAAGACAGATTTAGGTATGAAGAAGTAGGGTGCTGATATAACAAATAGCTAAAAATATGGAAGTGATTTGGAAACTAGGTAATAGGCACAGACTGGAAGGGTTATGGGGTACACGTTAGAAAAAGCCTACATTGCTTTACTACATTGCTTTAAAGAGACTGTTGATAGAAAAAAGGAACTTTTAAGGTGCTCCTGACAGGGTTTGTGACAAAAATGAGAAACATGTTGCTGGAAACTGGTTGAATTGTGTTCTAGTATTTTGTGAAAGGTAGAACTTATGAGTAACAACTTTGGATATTTAGCAGATGAGATTTTGAAGGGTAGTGTTAAAGGCTTGGCCTAGTTCCTTCTAACTGTCGATAGTAAGTTGTGAGAGGAGAGAGATAAACTGAAGGAATTATTAAACAAAAAGGAACCAGAACTTGAAGACTGGGAAAATTCTCAGCGTATCCCTATTCCAAAAAATGAGAAAGCATGTTCTGAACAGAACACCAAAGGTGCAGCTGGACAAGCACTCCATCAAGAGATTACCTATGGATTTAATCGGTCATCTAAGCAAAAGCCAGGAATAGGTGAGATTTTCCTAGCAGAGACACTGCCCATTTGGACTAAGGGACAGGAAGAGTTTGGGACTGCTAGGGTTCTATAGGATGGGACAATAGAGCTATCCAGCTGCAAACATATTGCATCCTTCAAAAAAAGAGAAGAATGGCCCGAAGGTGACTCAGGGATCAGCAAGGCTGCCAATTCCACCACAGGCCCAGAGAACACAGACCTCCAGGGAAGGCCATGTCCTCCTCAGTTTCAGAAGATAGGGCTGCCTCCTTGGATTCAGCAGGCAAGGGACTACTGTACCCCCAACAAAGACCTCTTGGACAAGGCTGCAACCCATGACCAAAAGGGCAAGGCCACTGCCACAGTGGCTCTAGAAGGCAAGACCACCACTCCAGTGGGCCTGGAGAGCAGAACATGGAGCCAAAGAGGATTATTCTTAAGTCCTAGATCTAATGGAATTTGCCTTGTGAGATTGTAGACCTCCTTGATGCCCATCATCTATTTCTTATTTCCAGTTTCTCCCTTTTGGAATGAGCCTGGCTATCCTAGGCCCATCCCACCACTATATTTTGGAAGCACATACTTCTCTGGCCTCACAAGTGTATAGCCAGAGAAGAATTTTTCCTCAAGATGAATCATACTTCAGGTTTCATCCATACTGAATTTAGATGATATATAAATATGACTCTGGACTTTAAAGTTGATGCTGGAATGTGTTAAGACTTAGGGCTGTTGGGATAAAGTAAATGTATTATTCATATAAGAGAGACATGAATTTTTTTTTCTCTCTCTCTCTTTTTAAGCAGGCTCCATGCTGGACATGGAGCCCAATTCGGGGCTTGAACTCACAACCCTGAGATCAAGACTTCAACTGAGATCAAGAGCCAGACACTTAACTGACTGAGCCACTCAGGCACCCTGAGAGACATGAATTTTGATGGACCATAGGGCAGAAGGTTATGGACTCAACTGTGTTCCCCCACCACCACCAAATTCGTATGTTGAAGCCCTAACCCCGATGTGACTGTATTTTGAGATAAGCCTCTTAAGGAGGTAATTAAGGTCAAATGAGGTTATAAGGGTGGAGCCCTAATCAAATAGGACTGGTGTCCTTATAAGAACTGAAGGAGACACCAGAAGCACATACTCAGGGAGGAAAGGCAATGTGAGGACAGACGGAGAAGGTGGCCATCTGCAAGCCAAAAAGAAATTCCTCACCAGAAACCAACCCTGCCAGGACCTTGATCTTGGACTTCCAGCCTTCAGAACTGTGAGAAAATAAAATTCTGTTTTTAAGGTATTCAATCTGTGGGATTCTATTACAGTCATTTGTAGTAAGCTGAGCAGACTAACACAGATGAGTAAGGCTCTGTCCTCAAGGGATCTACAAGGGAGTTGTGAGGAAAATGTTTAATCCACTCTGTTTCATGCCTAATTAGCTCAGGCTACACAGTAGCACCACAATAAGAGTCTTTTCCAGATGGATATCCTTCCGCAGAACATGGCAATCCCATTCTGTCTTATAATTCACCCAATGAATTCAGGAAATCCTCAGGTTCTGCTATGGTATCAAAACTGTGCTGGCACATCGAATTTTTCTGGGAACTGTGTGGTTTGCTCCTCATGCATACCTTATTGTGGCCTTGTGAGTTCTGTTCAAGTCTCTCCTATTTACTAACACCACCGCATAGGAAGTGGGGTCCAGCACCCAAGGTCCTTGTGTCCCAGAGATGACTGGCTTTCCCCTCTTCTCATGGCCAGCTCTATGCCATAGACAGTCCTCTTTGCTCTACTTGTGCTGTGACTGCTTCAACAGTCACTTCACTAAAACAGATGAAAACATATTCTCAGCCCAATAACATCACAGTCTGTAGCCTGAGGCACAAAATCATGTTGACATTGCCTTCAGTATATTTTAGAGATTTTCTTGACACACTCCTATTATTTTTATATGCCATTAAATGGAACTCATTTATCCCATGTCTTAGACAGAAACCTTGGGGATCTGGACTGAAGGATCATTTGAGGAAAAGCATGCTTAAAAATTGCCTCCTTGACTTTCACCACCCATAGGTACATTCATTCCTTCCCTTGAATCTCCTAGAATCCTCATAAAAATAGATGCTTGAATTGCCGGCCCCACAGCCCTCTAAATTTATTGTGTGTCTGATCCTGTAACATGCACTTTTGGGGTTCTGCTTGGAAACAACCACGTATAAAACATTTATATGTAAGGAAATCTATGCAAATCTGTACAAATCTATACAAAATACAATACAAATGCGATAATAATGAAAGCTAATTTTTATGGAACACTTATCATGTACCTTGACTTGAATGATTCATCTGCACGAAGGGAGAAAATACAGCATAGACATGTTAGGAAACTTGTCCAAAGGGAATGATAAAACTAGGATTCAAATTCAGGTCTGTTGACTACAGAGGCTATGCTATTAACCTCTATGCTGTGCTTGACATGTGCTACAGAAGAACTATTATGAGATGTCCAAAAGAACGAGAAATTCACGGTTCTCAGGGTATTGGTCTGTTGAAGAGGTAAAATTGAAATTGGACCTTGCAGGAGGAGGAGAGTACTAAGGTATGCAGATTTAAGATACGTAGGTAGGCTTAGAGAAGATTCAGATTATAGTCTTGGAAAAGAAGGGATGCAAAGAGATTTTCTACCGGTGGTTAGAGGACTGAGAACTTCAGGTTTGTGAACAGGAAGTCGAGACAATCAAGTTATCATGATATTCTTTCATGAAGGGTGCTTCCCCAGAAAGTAAAAAACAGCAAAGCTCACAGGCTAGCACATCAGGGATTTTAAGCATTAATAATGATGAAATAGAGTGATAAAGTAACGGAATGTTTCACCAGTGAAGACAACCATTTTGTTTTGAAAGGTTTAAGGTGGGGGGACGCCTGGGGGCTCAGTCGGTTAAGCGTCTGCCTTCGGCTCAGATCATGATCCCAGGGTCCTGGGATGGAGTCTCGCATCTGGCTTCCTGCTCAGCGGGAAGCCTGCTTCTCCCTCTCCCTCTGCCTGCCGCTCCCCCTGCTTGTGCGCTCTCTCTCTCTCTCTGACAAGTAAATAAATAAAATCTTTAAAAAAAAAAAAAGGTTGAAGGAACAGATGTTCTCTAATCCTGCTGGAGACCTGGAAAATTCCCTCAGTGTGGAGTTATTCAAACCCATTTTTTAGCTCAGCAAGTGGAGTGCAAGTCTCCTGTCCACACAGATGATGCGTCCTCCTCAGAGATGGAGATGTCTGTTCTAAAAGGGTCTGTTTGAAGTTTCACGCACCTGAAATCCTGCACCTGAAGCCTTCAAGTGATATAAATGGTGTGTATTAGTGTATGGATATGAGCTTGTCTATATGTTTCATGCTTGTCTATTAACGTATATATGTATGCAACTGAAAACATCATAAATTGCTCTTTTTACATTCTTTTACACTGACAGCATGGTTTTAAAATAATAGAAACTATGTAGGCATTACCCGGTCTTTGGAAAAGGTACCTCTCTTTGGACATTTATGACTGAGGTAAAGAATGAAAAGCAATATAAGACACCAGTTAACCTTTATACCTAGCTCTGCATTCTAAAACAGAAAAATAAAGGCTGCTGAACACATTCATCTTACTGCCTCAATTACTTGAAGTGGATAATCAGCTTAACACTGTAAGGACGATGTTGAATATGTGTTGATTTTTCTTTGGTATTGATTGCTGTGCTTTGACATACTGTTCTCGTTATTATGCTCCAAGGCACCACCTGGCACCATTGTCTGTCTTTACTCACACATCAGGTGATCATCCTTTTTCCAGTTTTTTTCTTCATTGTATATAGTTTCCAATGCATATGCCTAGAGCTGAAGACATGACTTATTGGTTTAAGTAACAACAGTTTCTACTTTAAAGTACTGCTTGATGAAAACTATACAGTTTTAGACAGAAATCTCTGAAATCTGATGGCAGATTTTTTCTAGAGTGTATTTTTTTTCTTGTTTCTCTCTGGAAAATTGCTGTTTCTCATTTTAGAGAACACTTCAGTGTCTTCATCAGTAATGGTCCAAACGTAAGTCGTAAATGCACTGTGACACAGGTTCTTGGCCTAAATATCTTTATGCAAACAACCAAAATGCGTGTGTGTGTGTTTATTGAATAACAACCATCATGAGAATTATTACTGTCAGCTTCCACGAAGAAGCATATGCTTAAATAGGTCACTTGTCTCTGCCTATGCACCTGTCTACCCAGCATCAGGCAAGCAGTATGTGCCCTCCTCCCAGGAATCAGCAAAACTTGTTCCCTGCACTTGGGGCACCTGAGGTCCAGACATCTCTTTTATAGCTCCAGCTCCTGAACTGTTCCATAAGAGAACTCTCTAAAAACCATTGTAGTTGTCCTTGTAAACAGTGCCCATCAAGTCAAAATCCTGCCAAAAATCTGTCCCGACCCATTCCCTAACCTTCCCAGTTTAAGTATGAGAGCCCAACAGCCTTCTATGTTTCCAGGGTTCCCATTTTACAAAACAGTCAACCGTGTTGACCACCCATAGTCTATTAGTCTGAGAAAGTCCCATCAGTCCAACTCCACCAGGACCTGAGGCTTAGTATTTTTCTGACAGTGAGCCAATAAGAGCCGAGTCCCTGAGTGTCCTGAAAGTCCCAATCCCAGCCCTAAGTCTCTGCCTCCTTGCCTGTTATCTAATGTGCTTGGGACTGAGCGTCTGAAGACCACCGTGAGCACGGACTTTCCTTCCCCCACCCCCAACATAGACACGTGATGTTTCTCACACTGCTCCTGATCCCTTGTAATTCGCTGTGTTGGCCCTCCCAGGACGGCTCCACTGCCCTGCCCTGGCTTAGTCCCCACACCCCACAATGCCTCTGTGACAAACCACTTATCCAAATGGCTGATGATGAGTCCCCTGCTTGCCCAAGAACACCAGCAATTCAGCTACTGGCAGATGTTCTTATATGGAAATTGGTCTTTAGAACTTCCTCAACCAGAAAATGTGGCGATTGCTTCTTCACAGAGAAACTAGAGCCTGCCCTCTCTGGAGGTAGGAACTTTACTTCAGAATTGCAGAAAGGTCCACTTTAAAAACAGAATCTGCAGAGATGAATTAGAGCTGAGGAAATAACACTATGCCTTCTAAACTAGGAGATATGCACTAGTTGTTGACATATTTAACCTCAAATGGAGGTATTTAAGAAAGGAACCTCACCGGCTGTATACTCTGCACAGTAATGCTTATTATCATATGCCCTCTTCCAACATGAAGGGGCCTGATGACTGCTCCAGAAGAATAAGTTTTCCATGCCAAGGAAGGAGCTAGTTTTAAAGAAAAAGTTTTCACACTATGTATCCCTTCCCCCAAGACACACACACACACACACAATTGTTTCAATTGTCTGAGGAATTGGCCAGGACAATAAGAATTGATTTATGTTTAAGACCAGCACAACCAGTGAATTGACTAATTTTTATTTTCATATTGAAACGCTTTTTTGGTTGGGGCGCCTGGGTGGCTCAGTCAGTTAAGGGTCCAACTCTCAGTTTCAGCTCAGGTCATGATCTCAGGGTCATGGGATCAAGCCCCACATCAGACTGTGCTCAGCATGGAGTCGGCTTGGGATTCTCTCCCTCTGCCACCCCTCACCCCCGCCCCAGTCATTCTCACTCTTTCTCTTTCTGTCTTTCTAGAATAAATAAATAAATGTTAAAAAATAATGAAGTGGTTTTTTTGGAGACCTGGGTATTTGTAGACATTTACCATTTTTCTTCTCTCAAATAACACAGAAATTGGTATTTTTTGGCATTCAGGCCTCTTATTAGCCTTTATATAAGGAAAAGCTTCCAACCAATCTGAAACTACTGGACAAGCCATGAGGAGGGTAAATTCTCATAGAAGGCCCTATCTTGAGCAACAGGATCATGAGACACTCTGAACTGTTGGTGTCCATTTGATGCCTGCAGTGGACAAAGAGCTAGAAACTTGTGTTGCAAACTGCCTTGCAAAAAAGCACAGAGAGAATAGAAGGTATTGAAAGGGATGTTGCAACAGGCTTCCTCTCTTTTGCCTTCTGTCCTCAAAGCCTATCTTTTACAGAAGTAGGTCTTTGGGTTTCCCTGTAGCTCTGACCTAGATTCCGCCTCCCCCTTTTCCATCAAATTGCCAGTGCATGAGGGCAGATTCCCTGAGGTCGGCATTGGGCTTGTGCCAACCCTGGGCAGTGCGGGTTATCATATCAGTACAGTTAGCTGCAGAGTAGGTGCTAGGGATACGGGAAGCGAGATCTTGATATTTCATTCTGCTGGAACCTACTATCAGATATCAAGTCACTTAGTGCCTGGTTAATTTATGTTATCCGCATTGCCGAAAACAAAACCATCATCGAGTTTTATCTCTGACATCTCTTCGACCAGCCTTGCTTCCACCCTAAATCAGTGTCAGCATCCAGAGTTAAAACCTGGCCAGCCCTGACTTAAAGCCTTCTTACACTTGGGTCTCATAGCACTGATTTATTTCCCCCTTTTTTCTCCCCACCTCCGTGTTTTCCTCAGATTCAAGAGGCAGGTTCATTCCCTGGTTATGTCGCTTATTAGTTGTGTAAACTCATGCAAACCACCTATTTTCTCTGAGTGTGTTTTCACGTGAGGAAAATGAAGGAAGTAATGCTTGTTTCACAAAGTTGTTATAAAAATCAGAGAAGGTATTCCTATGTGAGAAAGTGCTTTAATGAAAGATACAGACTGTGTGTACGCCTCTCACAATTGAGGCTACTTCCTTAACGTGTAGGCATTTTCATTCCTGTCCTACATCAAAATTCTCCTAATAAATCACATCTTTCATAAAATCCACAGGATCTGTATTTGTTCCCAATAAATACACTGCCCATTAGTATGTACAATGGAAGGCCAAGGAGCATTTTTCTTTCAGTCAGATATTTTTAAACTTTCTATTTATTTTTACAAAGCAAGTCTGCGTCTCAAAAGCAAAATTAACATATTCCAAAGCAGTCACTGTGCCTTAGGAAGTCGAGATCTGGGCTCCACCTTCACCAGCAGAAGCCTTCGCGTGGATTAGTAACAATGCAGTTAACAGGTGTAAAAAATTAGAACCCAGGAATTTGAAGAATATTGTTGTTGTGCTTTATCAAATGAAAGAACGCGTTTTGGAGAGTAAAGAGTCAAATCCCTCCCCTGCCTGAGTTACCATGCCAGCCCACTGCTTCCTCTTGCTGCTATTAGCCTCTCATAATGTAAAACATTTCTTCATTTCCAGCAGATAATACTTTCAGTGAAAAGGTAATTTTTGAAGTCTATTACTTGCATTCTTAGTGAAGAGCACAATGTAGCATTTTGTTCTAATATGCCATTGAAATTGTTTGAGTAGGTACACCATGGAATCAAATACAAAATGTCAAAATGGTTTCCATTAACTATGCACATTTGCACTGCTTCCGTTAATGGCCATGTTTTTGTTCTTTTCCTTCATCTTTACGTCTGTAAGATGAAATGATTCAGTTGATGTAACTGAAAAGTACATTGAAAAGGTAGAGAGCAAATTACAAAAGCATCAAGCCACAATTCCACCCACATGCTTTATTTTATAATGAAGTTTAATAATGATAGAAACTGTCGCTAGATTTAAACATCAGTCATTTCAGCAATTGTAGTTAATGTGAATATCTCATACAGAGTAATGTTTTATAAAAACATGGCAGGGATTGTGTATTATATTGAACTGAAATGTCATAATGAAATCTTAACTAGATGCTATATTGTAATATATATTATGTTAAGAGAAATTTACTTCAACTTGAAAAGATAAAATAAGTACTGTGTTTCCTTCAACATCCTAAGTTCAGATAAAATCATTTTACTTGGAAGAAAGTTTTTTTTTTCTTCTCTAGACTTAGCATGAGGGTAAATAAACACCCACTGCTTATTACAACAGGAGTTGTGCTGCTATATCTTGGTGGTAAATACACAACAAAAATCTAATGACTTATTTTTCTTTGACAAAAAAAATTAACTCTAGAAAGAAATTCACGGTTCTTACACAGTGTATTTTTTCAAGCCCCAGAAGTATTTGAGTGGCCCCTTCAATCAATCATGAAAAGGAAAGGGTATTCCTACTGACAGAACCCTAGACCCAAACCTAAACCAGCTCAGTTGCAAGGGGAGAGAGCCCATGGCGGCGTGAGGGGGGCCGAGCCAGGTGGCCATGCTTGCTGAGTCATTCCGCGGCAGCCTTCTCCGCTTTGCTTCCGGATAGTATGGGTTCCTGCTGATGACTGCAAAGCCGGCCTGGTGATATCAAAGGAAGTCAGCACCTGAAAACTCTCTCATTTTCCACTGCCTACCCACTTTCCACCCCACTCACGGCAGTCTCTGCCCACATCAAAAAGGTTTAGCAAATCCCTGAGAATGCTGAGGAACGTTTCACTTCATACTCACATGATGAAGAAAGAAGCATGCAGCAAACTTTCACCTCCAAGTATCAGCCCTTCTCTTTCCTAGCCCAGGAGAAAAGAGATGAAATGTAGCCTTCTTGCCATGGCACCATTTTGGCCACAGAGTTCTGGAGAGATTAGGAGCTAAGAGCCATCGGTTGGCCACAGCCTTCTTGCACTCGGTCATTTGCAGCACTTTCGCCTCACAAAATGGTTTTCCTTGTTCGTTTTGGTCCCCGGAGTTCTCTGTGCCTATGTGTGCATTATCATATTTTAACAGTTTCACAACTGCTAATGGCTAAACTCACCAGATTCCATGAAACATCCAGAACAATTAGTCTTTGCCACCAGATGGCAGTATAATACCATTCAAGTATGGAAAGAGGTTAAAAAATGGGCTTAAGGGACTTTGGATAAGTACTACTCAGTAAGCTATCCCCAGAAACTGGGTATCACTTCCTTTGAATATTTAATACTGATCTATTTAAGATAAAGGTGTCTATAGCTATGGCAAAAGAACCCTGTTTCATTCATCTACCTCTGTGCAGCAACCCGCTCAACAAAAGTTACCGGCTTGAAGGGATAACGATGTATTATTTATCACAATCCTGTACACTCAGCTGGGCCGCTCTTCTGGGCTTAGCTTCTGCTTCACAGGATGGAGCTGAGGTCTTTCAAGTAGCACTTGCAGCTGGGGCCATGGCTAGGGCTGGAATTTCTAAGGTGACCTGTCATCTTCTAGGGCCTCTGGTTACTTCTACTTGGCTATCACTATTCAAATCTAGCATAAGTTTCCCTAATGGCATGGCAACTGGCTTCCAAAAAGTAGATTTCCAAGTGAACAAGACCCGTTGTTCAAACGTTTATAAACATTCTGCTTACATCTCACTTGCTAACGTTCTGTTGGCCAACACAAGTCAAGTGGCCAAACCCATGGTCAACATGAGAGGAACCACATGTGGGCATAAACATCAAGAGGCAGGGCCAGCAATGGGACAGTCTACCATAGATCCATAAAAGGATTTACAACTCAGTAGGTTCAAAGAATGAGAAAGTTCTTCAATTCTGATTTACATTAGAAATGTCATATACAGACATCTTATTTCAATAGTCATAGATAAGACAAATGGTGCTGACAAGCTTTTACAATGTCAGAAAAATAGACCTTCTGGTCTTTACTCCTCGGTAGAAGGGCATAATTCCAGGCTCCGGCCTTAGGATTGCAGAGCCCCAAATTCAAACTTTTTAAGGACACCCATTATCCATCAAGCTAAAAAGGAACACTAGGGCTAAGTAAACTTACAAAAGACAACTTCATCAACCAGAAATAAATTCAATAGTTTACAAAGACAGACTTACCTGACTTACAAATGGAGACTATTTGCAAACCCAATCTTGGTAGATAAATCTCCCCAGGAAAACAAATTATAAAAGCAGAGGTTGTTTTATGAACACAAATTTGGAACAAGGGGAGCTGGATATTCTCACTGGATACTTCCATTAAGGTTGATGAATTATCCTTCTCTGTTCTACAAACATCTCTATTTTAAGAACCAACTCAGTTCTGTTGAATTACAGCAACATTGCCTCTTCACAGGACTAGAAAAACACTGATATAACATTTTCACTAGCAAAGATTATGAACAGGATTAAGAATGAAAGTCAAAACTTTTTCTCAACATAACGTGTTGCATAAAGCCCGTAATTTTTTTCATCCAAGATGATATTCATATTTATTATGCATGACCTAGAAAGTACTGTTGACACATAATGTTGATTCAGTAATGAGTTCACTTCCATTTTTAATCTGATAATCCCCATGGCTAACAGGTTGCCACAGCCAAATGATGCTTTTGTAGTTTAGTTAACATCTGCCGATGATTGAACCTAAGGACAGTATCCATCAACAATTGCAAATTTGCTTCCCAGCATCAAGATGAAAACTGAACAGCAAGGATTCGCATCCTCTAAGGCAGTCTATTAAGTTCATTTGCATAGGAAATTCATACCCTCTACAAATGTAACTTATACATGCTGCTGTTATTCCTGAACTTTCAGTGAATCAGAAACAAGATGGGGTAAGGGGCACTTACTGATACCCTTCAGTAAGAGTTCGTGTTTCTGTTTGGGCATTAAGATAACAAGTACATTGTCTGAGAAACGGAAGATGTGAATTTTATAGATAGCATTTCTTTCTATGAAACCTGTAGGCCAAACTCTCAAAATTCCATTTTCATGAGGGAAATGCAACTTTTCTATGATGATTGTTTTTCCTCCCATGGCAAAATACCCTTCATTATATTACAGCCTGGGATTAAGTGATTCGTTAGATAAGGATGGAGAAATATTCAACCCATTAACTGTATCATATGCAAAAGAGCTTTGTCTCTTTAAATGTTAAATATCTCGTGTCAATATCAAAACTCCAGTTCCCAAAAACATGGCCGCACTAGTCTTTCTCAAGAAATGTATTTATCTGAGCATTTATTGAACGTATGTTCAATGCATGAAGAGCCGGTAAGTAACTCTGCATTTGGAACCACATTAACTATTTTAAGCACACAATTCTTTGATTTACAACTCACAATGAAACGTCTCACATTTGAATAGTTTGCTGTCACCTCAAATTCAACATGTTTGCTTAGAATTGATCAATGATGTTCATGAGAAATGCCAGGGGTTCTCAGAGCTAACCAAGAAGCCACAGAGTCAAGAGGGAATCATGTACAACTCAAGACTCAGCCAACTCCCTTCAAGCAGAGAAATTCTTCTTTTATTTGCTTTATAGAATGATTTCCCTGGAACTCCTTATCAATTTTGATAAAGGGGAGTGACTATGGAGCACATAGTAAGTGCTCGCTGAGCATTTATTCTTGGCTCCCTTCCCTCCTCACTCTATGCCAGAATCTGGTATAACTAGCAAAACCTTCCTATTGCTATCAACATTATTTCTTTCCTCTGGTCTTAGAGTCTTCAGACCATGAATTCTTCCTAGGCTCTTCCCTTCCCTTCACTCTCAGTAGCCAGTCACTACTATGGGCCATTGGTGACCTTTCATATGTCTCAGAGTCCAACACCATGTTCTAATATTCTTGTGCTGGGAGCTCCAGCAGCACCTTTAGATCTAAACTGCTGCCCCTTGACGTTTTATTCCTATCCAGACAATGTTACCAAATCCTGCAGCTCTCCTGCACGGGAATACTTCAGCATAGTCTGTCACATGGGCCTGTAAGGCTGCTTCGGTGTCCTCTTTTATGTAAAGTAACTTTTTAAAAGCTCCAGGGTTCCTGGGTGGCTCAGTTGGTTAAGCGTCTGCCTTCAGCTCAGGTCATGATCCTGGAGTCCCAGGATCAAGTCCACCTTGGGCTCCCCGCTCAGTGGGAAGTCTGCATCTCCCTACGACCCTCCTGTCTCTTGTGCTTTCTTACTCTAAATAAATAAATAAAAATCTTTTTTAAAAAATTTAAATAAATAAATAAATAAATAAAGACTCCAAAGCCATGACTACTTCAATGTTGCTGTTCTAACAACCTTTGTAGGAGACCTACTGGGGGTTAAATAACTAGATAGGTGACCAGAAGTTATGGTTGATATTATGTGTTCAAATGTTCAATGCATACCTTAGTAGGTCATTCCCTAATAAATTTTCTGAAATACTTTCCTCAGGAGATCTTCCTTAAAAAGGGAAGGAAGAGAGAGAGAGAGAAAACTTCATTTGCCAAGTACATTTGAGAACCCCACATAATATATTATGTTCCTGAGTATAAAAATGGATGTTAACATATTAAAGACTCTGGTAAGTCCTGCAGTTAAGAAATCTGCTTAACTTTTTTAAAGGACTATTCCACAGATTTATTTAAAGATTAAATCTCTACTTTTTGTTTGTTCATTTTTATTCTTATCTTTGACAAAACTTTAAATTCTGCAGAATTTGTGCTCCAAAAAACTTTGTTAAGTGCCGCCTTAGTGGGTACCACAGTGGACTCAAATATTCAGTAAAGAATAACTATTACTTTACTGGTACTATTTGTAATTATTACTGTATCAGTACCAGTCATAGGTGAATAAGGCCTAAGTTCTTTCTCTATAATTCAAGATCCTTTACTATCTGCTGCTATCTTACAGTTCCCCCCTATAATGGTTGCAGTGAAAACCACTGTTTAAATTCTGAAGTTCAAATCCTGGCTCTGCCACTTACTAGCAAGGGGACCCTGGGCAAATTACTCACTGTCTCTCCCTCAGTCTCCTCATTTATAAAACGTGAATAATAACAATACCTCTATTTCCTGGATGAGTAGATTTCTGGACCGCAACACAGACCTACTGAATCTAATGTTCTGGAAAAACCACCTGCATTTTAATCTCCCCCAATGAATCTCATGCAAGTGAAGTTAAAGAGAAACACTGATGCAGAGAAACTAATGGATATTTAGTCTATAAGAGAGGAGCATAGCATCACGGCTACTTTCAAGGATCAGTAGTGGTGGTGAGCCAGATAAGAGAGTACCTGTTTTGTCTGGCCCGAAACACAGAACTAGGGTCTTGGTAAAAGTGAGAAGCCAATTTGGCTCAATAAAAAAAAAAAAAAAAAAAAAAAAAACCTTCCAACAACAATGTCTATGCGAAGATCTTATGGGCTTCTTTGAGAAGTAGATGTCTGCCCCCTTGTGCCTAGGATCATTCATTTAATTGAAGACTTTTCCATCATATTTTAGAGGGCACTTTGGCATCTTTGGGGGTTCGTAGACTACCCGCCAACCTTAAGTGTCATGATTCTGAACGTTCTGTCACACATGGAAGCAGACATATTTACTCAGTAACACTCATGCCAAACTCACTTGGTTCTTCCTCATCTTCACCCAATACTTCTGTTCAACGAAGAGTCTTTTTCAAAGATTTTGATAGGTGGAGCGTTTTTTGGAAGATAGCTTCAGACATTCTCAGATCAGGATCCTGAATCATGTGGGCCAAAACTGCTCTGCCAACATAGGTACATGTCTGAGAAACGGATACAGGAAGCTCTCTCCCGGGGGACAGAAGCTACGGGAAGACTGTGGGAGGAAACAGGAGTTTCCACCAGGTGTCCATGTCCACTGGCAACCACTCCTTAAAGAGCTCAACCACACTCATGGAGCTCTCGAAATTAATCCTTAAAGCCTGATGGAACCATTCTGCTCCTTCTCACAGCTGCCGCTGAGTCTCATACAACACCACCTTGGTTATGAGACCAGAACTTTAATCGTGCATTAGGGCTGAACGCACAGCCTAAAAAGGCACAAAATCCAGATTGTTCCCATGCCATTGTAGCAAGTATTAAAAAAAAAAATACCTACCCACTTTTATAATATAGATTTGTGAAATGATGGAAATGCTGCTATCGTTCACAGTTTCCTCTCAGAACAGACACTTATTTATAAATGAATGGTCTGTAATAACCCAATGGCACCTTCATAAATCTCTCCAATGTATGGTGCTCTGTAACACATCTGAGGAGAAATGTGTTTACTCTTTCAGGATTAAAAATAGAAAAACACAATAGAACAAGTTCATTGGCAGGTTCAGGTGGCCACTTAGTTTATAATAGAATCAGGAAATGAAAGTGCCCTGTGGTGCAGTAAAGAATCTACTAGACCCCATTTTTAGCTAACACAAGCAAAGCATGTCGGTGAGTTTCCTCAGTTGTCAGCATTAAAAAAAAAAAATTAACTGTATACCTCCTTTCAATCAGCTAAATATTTATTCAAATCTTCAGCTTGTTATTTCTTCATTAACAAAGTTTTCCCTGCTGCTCAGCAGAATATGTGAGGAACTTTGCAAATGTCAGAAGCACTCAAGTTGAATCAACCAGGGGAAGTGATAAAAAAGCCTCATAATCAAGTGGAACTACAATAGTGGCACATTTCAAGCTGGGAAATAATAGATCAATACACAAGGCTCGTTCCCATGGGGTAATACTGCTATTTGTTCTTATTTTGTGATTTGTTTTTACTCATCAAATCACAAGTACAATGCATTTCTGTGTTAACCTTCAATTTGTAAATGATCATTTGTATTCGGATCCTCAGAACACTGCAACAGAGAAGAAAGGGTGCAGTTTTGAAAGAAAGGCTGAGTCTTGTGAACAAAGGAGAGCAAAAAAATAAAATAAAATAAGCAAAGCATTTTAGGGAAAGAACTAGAGCTTTGGGAGCTCCAAGCTAGCCTGTGAATATCTCCTCCTAGTAGGTAAATCAAGCCTAATGAGGCAGAGTTGATGAAACGTGGACAAATACAATAATTTTCTCCATTTACAGCTTCGGTTTAATCTGGCATTAGGAAAGTTTAGCATGTTCATTTGCTTGTTTAAAAAAAAATCGTTTACTATCTTGAAAGTGCAGATGTTTTACGTTTAATTTTGTGGTTTGGTAAGGATCGTGCTTTGCGAGAGCTCAGCTGCCACTGGTCTCATACCAAATCTTATCATACTGATTTCTTTTACATAATTCTGTGTCAGCTTCAGCACCATTGTCAAATAATAAAACACGCCTTAGTCAATTTATCTTTCGACCAGTTTTCTTACATCATTTCAGATGTATATTACAATCTAACAGCTCCCAGTTATTAAAAAAAAAAAAAAAACCTAGTTCATAAACATGAACCAGAGATATAAACCACAGATAAATCTAGGAAGACTGTTATTTCTTCATAAAAGATAATGAAACAATATCAAGCAGAAATTCAAAATATGTTTCCAAAATCACAAGAAAGAAAAAGTCTCAACGTGCAGCTAAATGAACCCATGAAATTTTCACCGAGAGAGGGCACATCTTCCTTGGGAAAATTCTGTCCATCTATTTTTCTCTTTCCAAACAGAAACAGATTTTCCTATACTAGAAAAGTGTCTTTTTAAAAATAAGGATGTGACCTGCCATGGAAAGGAACAAGTGGCTGGTCACTCAGGGGCTCTTCATTGCTAACTGATGACAAAGTTTACTCATGTGAGAACTTTCCAAAGGACTCAATGGAAACTTTAACATGGATGTGCTGGAGAAATCCAAAACTCACCACATCAGTGTTTCCACCAGGACTTTCAAGTCTTCAAACACAGGAAGAAGAAAGAAGAGGCAGCAGCCAGGACACAGATAAAGGTTATTTTTTTAATCCCCAGGGCCCCTGCAGGAAGTCCCCACACCCAGACCTCAGCATCGGGGCCTTGCTCACCTGGGAGGGGTGAGCACTGTCCCAAAGGACAATCTCCATAGAAGACAGATATGATATGAGGGCACGTTTGTATTATTCCCAACACGCTGCCCTCAGAAGACCCTTTGCTCTTCCCAGGAGAAGAAGTGACAGTTGACAAGGCTCTAATAAAGACTGGAGCACTGGGGGAGGAAAGGGGGGAATGGCTTAGTTAATGAGGAGAAAAGGAAACGTGTAATTCAAGGAGCAGCATTTTGTTACTCCTCTATCCATAGGCATTGATCTTACATAACAAACAAATGAAACGTTAGCAGCACTTATGAACAAAATAATTGCCAAGTCATCTTAGGACAAGGTCTGTGCATGAGCTAAATAAAGGGGCTGTAGGTAAAATCAGATAATACTTAGGTGAACATCATCCTCTCCTTGGCATTCGGACTGTCCTCAGGATATTCCATAGGAAAAATCACTAGGTGTGGATTTGGGGGCCAGTATTTCCCAAGTAAAGCAAAGATGCTTGAACTCCCATGTGGTGGGAGATCTGCCTTCATGCGATGTGAGTGGCTTTTGTACAATAAGCTGGTTTCTTTCGTCAAACGAGTTCTCTTTCAAGCTGGCTGAGAGTTTATTTTTTACTTTGTATGAAAATTCTACAGAGAGCCTAATAGCACAGAATGGAGTCCAGAAATCATTTGTAATACTCAACCGCAACATGGATTTTATTTTATGCCTCCTTCTAAATAAGTCTTTTCTAAATATATTTTGGAGGGCTGACGGCACATAAAAGGGAGCTATTAAGGAGAACCACGGGGTGTCCGTGATGGGAAGGGCTGATTATCCCTGACAGCCTCCAACTTTGGAATTCATGGAAAGGCAAACCACAAATATTTCAGAGAGACTAGCATGCAGATAAATTTTATGCCACATTGCCCTTCTCCCCTTTTCTCCTCTTCTCTCTCCCCTGCCTTCCCAATTTCTTCTAAAATGGTATGTCTGGGAGAGGTGTTCTTGGAAGCTTTCTTATGTCAACAGAATCAACATAATACAGACACATCAGCATCTTCGTGAAAGGTAAGCTTGTCCGGTCCATAGCAGCCTCCTAATTAGAATGTGCTATATTTATTTATGCACTCCCTTGCACGGCATCAGGAAGCATTATTCTCCAGTAGGATGCTCTGAGAAAAGCTCCGTGCTTTCCCAACACTGAATTTCAGGGAGGTCGGTTGTGAAGCGAATTTGAATCGTATCCTTCATTCAGGTTTCAGGCTGTGCCCCTGCACCCAGATTCCATGAATAGAACATTGTCCTCACAGGGCAGAGGCTCAATAACTGGACATTTTCTGGGTCCCTGAATTTGTACAATGAGATATCAACTCCAATCTGTGAGCACAATGCTCCAGTGGCTGCCAGGAATGGCAGCAATATTGATGTCTTTCAATGTAGATCACATCACTCACCCTGCAGAGCTCAATAAAATGATACTGTAGTTAACAAGTTTTATAACACAAAGTTACTTTAAAACAGGGAACTAATCAGAGGGAAGCCTGTTTATGGATGTCACCGCCACATTTAATTGTCAACAAATAAACAAAGATTTGCTTCACCTATTGTCATGTATATCAAGTAAGTCATTAATCTAAACTAATGAAGCTTAAGATATATGACAGACAGTTTTTATGGAGCGCCTTCTTAATGATATGTTTGCTTTTCATTTCAATGCCAAGAGCCCATTATCAAGAAAGCAGCACATTATGGTCCAAACGCATTGAAATCTACAGCACTACCCTTTGTTCCGAGTTCACAATAAGCCCCGCTCGCACTTACATACTCTCCGAGATGAAAAGCATTAGTTAGAAATGAATAAAGGAGGGGGGGGTGGCATGCATCTAATGCTCCTGTTTGGCTGTGGGCTTTCCCCTCTTCGGATTTTTAAGCTCACCTGGAAAGAAAAAGGAAACGACTAAATCCAGCCCAATTCATGCACCATATCCATTTTGAAAAACGTGAGTGAATATGTATCATAAACACAATGAGTCCTAATCACGAAAGAACACCCCGAATCTCCCAAGAACACAAACCAGGGATGCCAAGCTGCAAACAAATAGCTCCCGGATAATAAAAGCAAGCCTTCCACAATTACTCCAATGTTCACATCAGTCCTAAAGCTCCGATGGTTTCCAAAGATGGAGTAATTATTTCTTATTCTGCTTGTAGTTTGGAGGAGAAGAATGTGGACAAATTAACATCTGTCAAACGATAATGATTCCTATACCTGGTGACGTGACACATTCAAAATTGTTGGTCCTTTGGGCCAGTGCCACCCAGAGACAGCTGTAGGCTCCGAAGACCAAATGCAAGATTCAGTCATGTTGCAGTTGGTATAGTTAAATCTAGAGAAATATGCCTTAAAGGAGACCAGATCACAGGAGAACACAATCTATCTTGTGTAAGAAAGGACAAAGGACTATTACCATGTATGACCAAGAATCCTGACTATCTTGTACCTCAGTGTATTTCCAGCGCCTTCCACAGTCTGCGACTCGTGGTGGGTACTTGGTGAATATTTACTTGGTCTATGAAAGCAACCATGATATAATGAACAGAAGGATTTTTAAAACTTCCCTGGAAACACCATCTTCTCCTCTTCCATCCCATTCTATCATTTTCTCTAGTAAGAACAGGAAGGCCTCCACTGTCAAGTGCTTTCTCTTCTCTGTCTTCTGGGTCAGGCAAGAAGGGCCTTGATGCAATCATAGTCCATTCCTTCTTGAATGTTCTATGTGCTCAAACCAAAACAAAGTTCAATCTATTCCTTCAGGAGATTCTCACAGAACATCCCATGAGCCAGATGGGTATGTGGGCCCTCATGGAGCTCAGAGACACACACCTAGAGCATGAGACAACTTTGTAAGCAGCCTTTTAGAACTGTATAAAGGAAGTTTTAAGTGCCGTGCCCCAGCAGCACAAAAGAGTTTGATTAAGAGTGGAAAGTTCAGGGAAGGTTTCTCATGACACATGTCGTATGAACTAGGCCCTGGAGGATGGCTTAGCTTTTGACAGGCAGACAAGTGAGTGTTCCGTGAAGAAGGGTAGGAGGACCAAATTGTCAGAGCATGATAAAGCACTGCGTGTTCAGGGATCAGCAAGTGGGCCAGAGTCCTAAACATGGCATACCATGAAATGAGACAGAAAAAGGTAATCTGGGACAAATTCTGATAAATGCTCATCAACATAACACACTGTTACTATTCCTTTAGCATTTTTTATTCTAAGCACATAGGCATTTACTTTTCATAATAAACCTTATTTTTTGAGTGAGAGAACTGGGGCTTCCAGAGTGAATGACTTGTCCAAGGTCATAGATGTATGTATGTGCTTGAGCTCAATCAAGCCCATGACACTCTGAGTTCAAAGCCCAGGCTCTTCATCCTCATTTTTTTAATGATTTTAACAACACTTCCATGGATTTCTATAGACCTTCTCAGGCCTCTATGCAGAAAAAGAAGGGAATGTTGAGAAGGGAGATAAAAACTAAGGAAGAGTTCATTATTACACTCATGGGTTTTTATGAGCAAGGTTAAAATGGCAGGTGACTGTGTTGGCTCTTTAAGGACAGGCTTGGTTTTAGGGGAGTGTTATTTCCATGTCATTTCCAGAACAACTATGTATCTTCTAAGGTGTCCAGTGCCACATTGGGTGCTCTGTATGAAGCTAGGGTCTTGAGACTGGAAAAAATAACAGAAAAATAAATATTAAACACCCCTTGATGACCACTACCCCCTCTACCTCAGACTGTGCCACAGACACAGAAAGAAACCACCTCATTCTTTAGCGTTCTGGAAAAAGTACACTACATGCTCTCTTAATTATTTACTTCAGGACTTTTCAAACTTTGTGATCCAGATGGTATTACTGACATATAAGTCTCAATAATATATATTTAACTTATTATCCAGCAAGGTTAAAAGGAAAGGGTTTCTCGTTAATAAAGCATTGTGTTTGGTAAACAGTTTCTGGGCATAAAGAAAATGGGTTATAATTACTAAAACAGTTATGGTAAAATACTCTAGACAAGGCTTTCTCAACTTTAGTACTATTAACATTTTAGGCTAAATTATTCTTTGTCTTAGGGGCTGTCCTGTGCCTTGTATGATGTGAAGCAGCATCTTGGCCTCTACCTACTCGATGCCATTAGTATTCCCCAGGTGTAACAACCAAAAATGTCTCCGCGCATTTCCAGTTGCCCCCAGAGGACAGAATCACCCTCAGTTGAGAATCTTTGCCCTAAACATTCATATTTGATGAGCATAATCTAACCCTGTTTTGGTGATTCAAGAGGCACCTTAGCATCCTGTTGTGGCTTAAATAAGAAGACAGAATCATGGCGAGAACAAAGGCAGTTTAACATTCTAATTAATGAAACATCACATCACAGAGCTAACAGTAATAATAAGTAGTGAATAGATGTCTATTAAATCCACCTATTCATTATTTATACCATTTTGCAAATGAGAAAACTCATGGCTCAGAGAGCTGAAGCAACATGTCCTAAGACAAGTTATGAAGTCTTGGGTGAATGTTCTGGGCTCCCCCACAGGAATCCTGGGCCACTACAGAACCTGTGTCCCTGTTCAAATAACACCTGCATTTCCTCAAAACTGCATGAGACACCTGATGATAACCTCCATTTATAACATCTTAAAGTTTTTCAACTTTGTCTTTCATTTGCAACACATTTCTAACGCCAGAATTTCACTGGACAAGAGATAGTGACTTAAACCCTATCATGTGTGAGTCCTTTAACGCCTAAGTCAGCTAAAGAAAATCAAGATGTCAGGAGCCCATGAAGATAAGAAGGCCCTGGACTTCCTTGGACAATGGGCAAATGTTTCAGGAGCCAAATGCAAACCAAAGTGAAAAATATATCTGAGACTTTGCAAAGATATGGTGACATTTCATTTGGCTTTGATATTGAAAGGGGCATTTTCTCTCTTATCTTCTTTTATCTCATAAGTATGCAAGGCAGTACAAATTCATCCCCTCTTGTCCTGACTAGTTGTCTTAAAAACAGCTCTTTCCAAATCTCTGTACTATCACCATCAAAATGTTGAAGTGGCTAATTTGTGATAGTCACGGCTCAAGTATTAGCTGTAGTCCAAAAAAAAAGAGTCAACTCCCATGACCACGAGTTGAGCCCAATGTAAGGAGTGCTATAAGTGCACAGGTGCTGTGTCCCCTGGAGCCCCTTCCACCTGGGTCCTTTCCCCCAAAGAGAAGCCATTCAACCACTCAGCCTTTCTAAACACCTGCTGTTCCCATTCCTTGAAACCCACCTTCTGGGTAATTAACATCTTAGATAAGTTTTTCCTGGGAGAGATAATGACCCAAGTAGTAAAAGCTTTCGGTCTCTGCTTCTAGGCAACTTGGCACCAAAACAGAATGTCCCTCCTGTAGAACCTGTCAAAGCAGGAATGTACCAGGGCCTTTCACTCCCTAGGAAGGCTAGTGTCACTAAGGCTGAAGAGGTCCCCCTAGGTTTTGAAAGCTGAGCTGCTTTTCAGATCAACCTAAGCATTTCTTCTCATGGTCTCCACCACTCCTCACTCACACTGGAGATTGCTCTCTGCTAAAATGTCCCCAGCTTACAGCTGGTGGGATACGGAAACTGGAGAAAGATCCCACTCACCAGGTTCTTTCTCACCTACCCCTTTCTGACCTCTCCCAGCACAGCTATACTCAGGGGCTGGTCTCATGAGCACTTTCTAGTTCTTTATCTTTCTTGATCAAGAGGAAAGTGAAACCCTTAACTTGCTAACTTTTATTATTTTATACTAACATTTTTATATATATTATTCTTTGGCAACCATACTTAGTGCCTTATATGTATGAACTTATTAAATACAACGATATCACATGTAAGTTTTACTATTATTCTCACTTCACAGAGGAGGAAACCAGGTCCATAAGTTTTAACTACTGATTATACAACTAGGACATGTCTAAGCTGGAAATCAAATCCCAGCCGTCTGGGCCCAGAGTCCACAGTCACGTGACCAGTTCCCCTTCTGTGTTTTCTACACTTCTCAAGAAGAATCCCAGTACAATGGACTTTTCATCCCAATCACCAGGAGGTGCATTATAAACTCAAGTTCTCTCAAATACCACTTTCTCCACCATCTTTATCTCCAGAACCAGGCATGCTCTCTCTCTCCTGACAATCACCATCACAGCTTCTGTTTTCCTAAGTCAGGGCCCCCAATTAGCCATGTCTAGCTATATGATTTATTTGGCTGATGTCTGAATTTGTGTTTCCAGAGGGCAGGTTGTACACCTTGCAAAGCTCTGAAACAAAAATAGTTGCTGCCATTTATGAAGTGGTCCAAATGTGATGGACCTGTGCTCATTGCTTCAGATGGTGTATCTTCCTTGAACTTCATCATAGATCTCTGAAGTTACTTTAATCATTATCTCATTTTCCAAACAGATAACTGAAGCTTAGAAGGGCTGAGAAATTGGCCCAAGGTCTCTTTGCTTATGGCAGCAGATTTTGAGCACAAAGCTATCCTTCTACCCATTGTACAATACCGCCTCTTTGTGGTGCCTACTGTGTGTAGACAGGGCTGGGTTCATAGCAGTGTTCAAGTTCCTTGAAGGCAGAAAGTACATGGCATGAACTATCACTTAGCAGAGTGACACTAAAGTCACATTTGAATCAGTGACTTCTCCATCTCTTACTATGTAAATCTAGGTGGGCCAGTGAAACTCTCTATGCCCCAGAGGTTTCCTTATCTGTAAAACTAGTATTATTATTATATATTAGTATTAGTATTATGTAACAGTATCTATCTCACAGAGGTGGTGTGAGGATTAAATGAGTTAGCGGATGCAAAGTGCTCAGAACATAGACGAATCTGACATAATAAAGATTAACTATTTTTCTTTAACTTTTATTCAATTCCCCAATTATGAGAAAATTGCCTATATTTCCATGCATCACATATGAATGTGTTTGTGTATGAAATTAGATCATTAAAGTGCTTTTTTGATGGCAATGAAGGACATACAAACTCATTCACAAAAGTTTAGTGAGGATTAATACACAAAACTATTTTAGTTCATTTCATAGTCTCTAGATTAATTCGAGTTGAGATAATATACATCTTCAGGAGTCCCATTTGGCCAAGCAGCTTGCATTTCCTGAAGGGCAAGAACTCCTTCTTTAACTTGTTTGGGTTATAACTTCCTCATGGAAGCATTTCATGGTTGTATGGAAATGGGTCAGTTGAAGAAAAAATGGTGGTATTCTTAGCCCCTTTCTTTTCTTCAATTTCTCCTTTCTTCACTATTTTACACATCAGTGTTCCTGACCCCTGCCTCGCAAAATCAAGTTTTACTGTCCAATATTTGTTCTCTTACTCACTATCTAACCTCCTTACTCCAAAAAGTGCCTCTCTCTCAATAAAATGAGAAAGCTTTGGATATGGCAGTCAGTTATCATTCTTCATTGATTTAATAACTATTTTCTGGTGTGAATAACTTTCAATACATAAGCTCATCCAAACCTTCAGTCTCAACTAGTAAAATGAAGACTTCTTTTTCTTATTAAAAGAAATTCCCAAAAAATGACCATAGAGAGAAAGCATAATCAGAAAAATTTTCCCAGAAAAAATAATGTCATCAAAGTACCCTCCTGCCCCCTACAAAAAGTGACAGGCCAAGATGGTTGAATGGAATTCTACCAATCCTTCAAAGACCAGATGACCTCAATGTTTCTTAAATTGCTCAGGGTATAGAAAATGAAGAAAGTTTTCAGGTTTACTGTCTATGAAATAAGTACAACATATATACCTAAACATCCTGACAAATATCACATACACATACAAACCTACAGAACAATCTCATAACTCTCAGTGAAAAATTACTAAGTAAAACATGATCAAATAGAATCAAAGAGCACATTTTAAAAATATATATATAATACATCATGACCAAGTAAAATTCATTCCAGGAATATAACAAATCATATTAATGTAATTCACCATATTATAACTTCCACTAAGAAAATCATTTAATTATCTCCATAAATGTTAAAATATCTTCAAAAAAATGCAATTCTTATTTTTAAAATACATTATATATATGTTTACATAATGAGAACAAAATAGACACCTAAGTGAGGAATAAAGCTAACGTCCCCTACCACTACTACTATATTTAGCTGCACTAGAGTCATGAGCCATGGCTATCTAGAAAAGGAAAACAACTGAAAGCATAAGAATTGGGAGGAAAGGAACTAAAATTATCTGTATGTTGTAGATGACATTATAGTGGACCTTCAAAACCTAGAGCCTAGAGAACCAATGATAAAACTAACACAAACTTTAAAGAAAGTAAGTAATCTATTAGGATATAAAATTAGCACACAAAAAGTAAATAACCTTCATAAAACTAAAAATGACACCAGTTGGAAGACATTGAAAGAGAAAAACCCACTTAGAATAACAAAAATAAACTTGAAAAAGAAAACGTTGAAACTCTACCGAAGGAAGGAGGGAAGGAAGGGAGGAAAAGAAGGAAAGGAAAAAAGGAAGGGAGGGAGGGAGAAGGGGGAGGGAGGGAGGAAAGGAGGGAGGGAGGAAGGAAGAGAAAGAAAGGAAAGAGGGGAGGGAGGGAGGGAGAAGAAGGAGGGAGGGAGGGAGAGAGGAAAGGAGAAAGGAAGGAAGGAAAGAAGGAAGGAAGGAAGGAAGGAAGGAAGGAAGGAAGGAAGGAAGGAAGGAAGGAAGGAAGGAAGGAAAGAAAGAGAAAGAAAGAAAGAAAGAAAGAAAGAAAGAAAGAAAGAAAGAAAGAAAGAAAGAAAGAAAAGAAAGAAAGAAAAGGAGTAAGAGGGACTGGAACAAATAGAAAGACATTAGCTCTTTCTGCACAGGGCAATTTAGCATCATTAAACATATGCTAATTCTCCCAGGTTACTATACTAATCAGTGTAATCCTCAAAAAATTACCAACTTTTTTTCCCCAAAACTACATGGATTAATTCTAAAATGCATATGGGAAAAAAAAATCCAAAAATCCTGAAAAGGAAGAATAATAACAGGGGTTACCACTACTAGATTCTAAAACTATAAAGATCAATAATTAAAACAACATAGTTCCAGTATATAAATAGATAAACCAATGGGAAAGGAAATGTACGAATTTAAACTGGAGCATCTTGTAACATAAAAAAGAAAGTACTCAAAAACAAATGGGACAGACCAAAACAACAAAGAAGCCAGCTTTCTGAGGTTCCCATTGATCAATTTTTCTGATGACTTGAGCATAATAAAGAATAATGTTAAAATAAGAGTCCATAAGAATATTAAAGGGGCAAGGGGGAGGTTAAGGAAAGATCTTCTTTACATAAGACAAACTCAAAAGAAATGATAGACTAAGAAAGCTGCCATTTTCCAACTCAAATGTGGTCATTTATTTAGGCTCATTAGTGGGTACTAAAACCATTATGTAAAATATGATTGAGGAACATAATATTTGCATGTTCTCAATGTATTATCCCACATTTTAGTAATTGCAAAGGAAAAAAATAGACTGATTCCACTAATAGATGCCCCTTTAACCAAGTGATCAAACTTAGTACAGTAGTCCCCCATTCATTATAAAGTTTTAACTTTTTACTTTATTCACTCTAAAATTTTTAATTTTTATAAAGTATTCCCTTTATAGTTTTATCTAACACCCTTGGTGGATGCCTGAAACAGCAGATAGAACCAAACTTGATGTATACTATATTTTTTCCTATACATACATACCTCTGATAAAGTTTAATTTGTAAGTTAGTCACAGTTAGAGATTAGCAACAATAATAAAATAGAACAATTATAGCAAGATACTATGATAAAAGTATCATGAATGTGCTCTCTCTCTCTCAAAATACCATATTGTACTCATCCCTCTTTTTCTTGGGATGATGTGAGATGATAAAATGCCTAGATGATGAGATGAAGTGAGGTAAGCGACATAAGCACTGTGACGTACTGTTAGGCCACTATTGACCTCTTGATGATATGTCAGAAAAAGGATCATCTCCTTCTGGGCCACTGTTGACCACAGATAACTGCAGGGAAGGCTACTATATCACCAATAAGTAGGAGACAATTTCCCAGTTTACCTGGGACATGCCCTGTTTTCATCTCATATCTTAGAGTACTTATTAGCAATACCACTTTCCCCCTCAAAAATGTCCCAGTTTGAATGATAAATTGTACAGACACTCTTTTGATAATATGTCTCCTACCATGATGTAATCGAGATTACATAAGATTACTTATGTAGTATTCTTGCCAAAATTTTTAAACCCTTATTTACTCAGGAGGAAACAATCAGACAAATAAAAAATATGGGGCATTTTACAAGACAAGTGCTTTGGACTCACAAAATGTCAGTGTTATCAAAGATAAAAGAATCTTTGGTTATGCTAAGTGAGTAGGAGAATATTCTTGTTTCCTAAGAGATAAATGCTAATATATTTAGGCAGTATTGAATCAGGTTTTATCCAGTCTAACAATCTCTATCTTTAAATTGGAATATTTGGATCATTTACATGTAATATAATTATCAATACATTTGGCTTTAAATCAATCATCTTGCCAGGTGTTTTCTATCCCCCCCTTCTTACTATCTTATTTTTTTTTTCCTTCTGTTTTTTTTTAATTATTATTAATTGAGGCTTTTATTTGTGTTCCATTCTGTCCCTATCTTGATTTAAAGATTTTATTTATTTGAGAGAGAGAGAGAGAGCTAGAGAGCACAAGTGGGGGAGTAGGAGAAGCAGGCTCCCTGCAGAGCAGAGAGCCAGACTCAGGGCTGGATCCCAGGACCCTGGAATCATGACCTGAGCCAGAAGCAGACCCTTAACTGACTGAGCCACCCAGGTGCCCCCCCATCTTGATTTAATAGTCATATGTCTTACTAGTTTAACTAGAGTTTATAATATGCATATTTAACTTATCACAGGCTGCCTTCAAATGCTTTCATACTACTTTGTGTATCATGTTTACTTCCATCACTTTCCCTTCATCCTTTGTCCTATTGTAATTTGTTTCATAATATATTATTATTATTGCCTCAAACAGTTAAGGATATTTTAAAGAAATGAAGAATGGGGGAAAGTATTTTATATTTACCTACACATATACTATTTGTAGTGTTCTTTATTCTTTTATAAAAATATGTTTCTGGGGGACTTGGGTGGCTGAGTCAGTTAAGTGTCTGACTCTTGATTTCAGCTCAGGTCATGATCTCAGGGTCCTGGGATCAAGTCCTGTGTCAGGCTCCCCACTCAGTGGTGAATCTACTTATCAACCTTTCCCTCCCCATTCTCTGTTCTCTGTCTCTGTCTCTCTCTCTCTCTCTCAAATAAATAAATAAATTTTTTTTTAAAGTTTCCTTTTAGTATCATTTTCCTTCAGTCTGAAAATTTTACTTTAATGTTTTTTTCTGGTGCAATCCTGTTGGCAATGAATTCTTTTGAGTTTAGTTTCACAGAAATAAATAACATTTTCTTTGAAAAATATTTTTGAGGAACACAAAATTCTAGTTTGAGGGGTTTTTCCCTTTCAACATTTTAAAGATGTTATATCATTGTCTTCTGGTTTGCCAATTTCTGATACAAAGTCTGCAATCAATTTTATTTTTGTTCCTGCACAGTAATTCTCAATATGGGGCAACTCTCCTCACTGGCCCCCCAACCAGGAGTTCTGCCAGTGTCTACAGACATTTTCTATTATCACTGGGGGATGTTGTTACTGCCATCAAATGGGTAAAGGCTAAGGATAGTGCTACACATTCTACAATGAACAAGGCAGCCCCCTAACAAAGAATTGTCCAGCCTAAATTTTCAATAGTGCTGAGGTTGAGAAACCCTGCTCTCTACAAAGTGTATCTATATTAATTTGGCTGATTTTAGTATTTTTCTCCTCATCACTGATTTTTAGCTATTTAATTATGATGGGTCTTGGGGTGTGTGTGTGTGTGAGAGAGAGAGAGAGAGAGAGAGTTCTGTTTGTCATTTGTTGAGCTTCTTGGATTTGTCAGTTTATGTTTTAGGACTTCGAGTTCACTGATCTTTCCTTCTGCAGCATAAAATGTTTTTCATATCATCCAGTGAAATATTTACTTCAAAAATTCTATTTTTAGTGTCTGGAAGTTCTATGTGGTGCTTTCATTTCTCTTCTTATTTCTCTTCCCACTATATGTATATTTTCTTTTAAAATGTATGCATTGTTTTCATGGCTGTTCCATCATCATTCTCACTTCTGGAACTGTTTCTACTGACTGATTTTTCTCCTGGTTTCAGGTCATGTTTTCCTGCTTCCTGACATATCCAGTAATTTTATTGGATCCTGGACATTGTGAACACTATGTGGTAAGGTCTGTGGATTTTGTTGTATCCTTTAAAGAATTTGGAGCTTTATTTTAGCAGACAGTGTTACCTGTACATCAATTTCCTCCCCTCAAGGCTTCTTTATAAAATTTTCTACAATGGGTCTAGAGTAGCTTTTACTCCAGGAATAGTTCAGATTCACTAAATCATAACCTATCTGGGGTCTCTACTGAATGTTCTAATGGAGCAACTCTACTCTGACTGATTGGAACACGAAATTCCCCCACATTGTGTAAATTCTTGTGATTGTCCATCTTACAGTTATCTGGTCATTTTCGCTAAGCCTTGTGAGGCACAGTACTCAGCAAAGTTTTAAGGAAAATCATCATACATATTCCTGGATCTCTTTTTCCTACCTTTCTGCAACTTCTACCAACAACAGTCCCCCTAAACTCTAATTGCCATCTCCTCAACTGAACATGTTTGTATGGTTCTTTTTAAGATCCCCCTTCCTGTGTCTTCTGTCCAGAAATTGGTTGTGGGCAGAAACCCCAAAGTGATGTTAGGCCTTATTTTGTCTGTTTCTTCTTTTTGTAATCATAGTCCCGTGCTATCTGTTGTTCAACGTTTGAAAGCAGTTGTTCTGTACATTTGGTCCATTTTTTAAGTTTCTTTAAGAGGATAAGTCTAGCCCTTGTTACTCCATCATGACTGGAAGTAGAGATCTATGCTAATGCATTTAAGAATGAGGTGTTGTGATGTCTGTAACTTAGTCTCAAATAATATAGCATAGAGACAGAAAGTAAAAGAGGGAGAAAGCAAATGTAACAAAATGTTAACTAGTAAGTCTAGGTTAAGACTACAGAGGTATTCATTTTATTATTTTTCAGTTCATTTTATAGGCTTAAAAATTTTCAAAATAAAAAGTTGGGGAAAGAAATGACAAAGCCATGCTATTGCTTCTGGCAATAATCTGAAAATTTTAACAAAAATATTTTAGAATTTTTTTCTGATTACAATTTATTAGCTCTGTACAGAGAAAAACATATGGAGAGTTAACTACGGTTTTCTTCATCAAATAACACCACCTCACTTGCCATGAACAATATAGGAAAGCGATTTTATATGTAGGTTATTGCCTGTCCCCTGATAGAGGCCCAGGTCTATGTCAACAAGAAAACCATGAAGCCTTTTTGCCATTTTGTAAGGGGAAGAGGTGGGAGGAGTGGGAGTAAGTGTAAATTAGTGTACTCTTTTTTCTCTTTCTCACCATTCATCTTTCTACAGCAATTCAATAATTACAGCTCCCAAAAAACTACAGGAGAGCAACAAGGGAGATTTGTTGGGAAGCATTGAATTTCTCAAAATTAAAGCATTTATAGGCAAAAACAAAAATGGGGCCAGTAACACGTGATGAAAAATACAATTTTTAAAGAATTTCATGCTTCTGCATGCCAGGGAACCCAGATGTAAGGAGCAATGCAGAAAGTTGGTGGTGATAGATAAAGATCTCATCTTTATACAATAAAGCTGATTCAAAGAAAACTGGTAAACCTAATATCCTGGGATCTAGGCCCTCCCACTGGCTGTCCACCTACAAATCCCAGAAAGGAGTTCATCCTGCAGTCAAGAAGATGGACAGAAGTCAAGAAAAATTGGATAGATTACTTCACATTTTTTATTGCTAAATATAGAAGAAATCAAAAGGACCTATGGAGAAATAAACCATAACAAGCAAAAAGAAATATCATTATGAAAGTCCAGAGGAGAAAATGTCTTTTAAAAAACTTTATCCCAGGAAAGAGAAGTAAATGCTTTCCTTAACATATACCATCTTCAATAAAATATAAGCAGATATCACGTCCATAAAGTGGTACATAGAGCCATAAGGGACCAATAGGATGATGCGATTGGAAAGCAGGACGAGCTTAAAACAGTAAGATCTGGAAAGGAAACAGACTGGGATGAGACAAAGATGCATTTAGAGAGTATTAAATTATCAGGCTTTAACCCACATTGAAAGCTGTTTAGAAGAAAACAAAAGAAAGTCCTTAGTCGTATAGAAGACAAACCTTAGAAGTGTTTTCAAAATGTAGAGAAGGACAAAAAAGAAAGAAGCATGATAAAATGAAAGAATAGATATTGAGGAAAATAACTAGGACAATGGAAAAAGAATAAATGGAAACAAAATGAAATAAGACCCCAAGACAGATCAAAAGTATCCACTGTGTTCCAGAGAAAATGAATAGAAAGAAACAATACCCTGACACAACACTGGAAAAAAAAAAAACGTGAATTTCAAGAATAAGAATAATTCTATAAGCATTGTTTCAGGGTGAAAAAAAGTTGTCTAAAACCACAAGATAACTTTTTACACTTCAAGTTAGCAAAAATTTTATGATGCCCTGTTTAAGGCCATAAACTTTAGTGGGATATAGATACGAATTCAAATACTGGCTCTGTCATTTTTCAGCTGAAGGACTTGGTCAAGATACTTGTATCCGTGCCTTGGTTTCTTCATCTGAAAAATGCGGCTAATAATAGTGCTAATTTCATAGGGTTGTTGGAAAGAATAAATTAGATACTTTTGTCATGTGATGGTGCCAGTCTACAGGAAGTACTCCATAAAAGGTAATGATTAGTATTATTCTACTTATTCCTGGTGAGGTTGTGGTAAAATGGGCCTGACCATTCTTTTTTTTTTTTTTTTTTTTTTTTGAAGATTTATTTATGTATTTGAGAGACAGAGAGAGCACGGGGCCGGGGCGGAGGGCTGAGGGAGAAGCAGACTCCCTGCTAAGCAGAGAGCCCAATGTGGGGCTCAATCCCAGGACCCTGGGATCATGACCTGAGCCGAAGGCAGATGCTTAACCTACTGAGCTACCCAGGCACCCTGGGCCTAATCATTCTGTCACCCAATTCTAATATGTGGGGTTGAGGAGTATGTACCACCAAGCAATTCTCAGACCCCAGCTGGGTGTCCCACCACTCAACTCAATTCTGACACTGCCCACCTGGAGACACCATCTGATCCCACATGTTAAAGCTCAGTCTCACAAAAACTGCCCGCTGTTTCAAGTGCCAATCGCAAATGCAGGTTGTCACCTATGCTTCTGCCCAATGGTCAATCAGAGGTTCCCACAACCCCCTCCTTGGGTTCCAATAATTTGCTAGAATGGCTCACAAAACTCAGAGAAACATTTCACTTGCTAGATTACCATTTAAAAGGACATAACTCAGGAACAGCCAGATGTAGGAAATGTGTAGGGCAAAGTATGTGGGAGTGAACACAGAGCTCCTGTGCCCTCTCCAAGGGTGCCACTCTCCCCAAACCTCCATGCGTTCACCAACCCCAAATCCCCCAGACCTCTTGGGGTTTTTATGGAGACTTCATTACCTAGGCATGATTGATCATATCACTGGCCATTGGTGATGGATCATTCAACCTCAAGCCCTTCCGTTCTCACAGAAGGTCTGGGGGTAGGACTGAAATTTCCAATCCTCTAATCACAACCTGGCTCTCCTGGCAACCAGCCCCCATCCTGAGATGACCTGAGGGGCTTTCCAAAAGCTACTAATTAACATAACAAAGGACACCTGTATTGCTCTCCTCACTTAGGAAATTCCAAGGCTTTTTAGAAGCTCTGTGCCAGGAACAAAACAAAGATCAAATATCAATTTCTCATTGTAACTCCCAGTATCACAGGGTTAATGACAATTTATCAGTATCATGAACCTCAAAGTCTTCGCATTCTTAAAACGTGCAGTTCCTGGGACGTTGGTGGCTTAGTCAGTTAAACATCCGACTCTTGATTTTGGCTCAGGTCATGATCTCAGGGTCCTGGGGTTGAACCCATGTCAGGCTCTGTGCTGAGCGTGGAGACTGCTTAGGATTCTCTCTCTCTCTCCATCTGCCCCTCTCCCCACTCACTCTCTCTCTCTCTAAAAATAAAATTTAAAAAAAAATTTTGCAGTTCCTTTAAAAAATCTAACCCAAGGAAGTAATGGAAAATGAAAGATTTATATATCAAGGATATTCATCACAATATCTTTTAATTTTGAAGTATGTTAAAAATGCATAAAATAAGAAAAACACACTTTTAATAGGTATTAAATTTTGTTACATTTTCTGATGGACTTTGTTTTATCTTTCATTTTTTATTTCAACAAATAAGATATTATGTATAGCTAAAGCTCCCCATGTTTTTTCCCTTCCCTACCTCCCCAAAGGTACCACTATTCTAAGGTTGCTGATCATCATGCCCATACATGTCCTAGTTTTCTTGATAGATAATGTATTCAACAGTATTAGTTGGCAGTCTGCTGTTGGGGCTAGGGCTTGTTCTAGGTGTCTGAGATCCATCAGTGAACAAAGAGACAGCAATCCCTGCTGTAATGGAGGCTTACTTTCTAGGTGGCAGGGGAGACAGAAAATAAAAAATGCACATTAACAAATATATTCTATAGTACTTTAGAAGGTAATGGACAGAATACAGCAGGAGAGGGGCACCTAGGTGGCTCAGTAGCATCAGCCTTTGGCTCAGGTCATGATCCCAGGATCCTGGGATCCAGTCCTGCATGGGCTCCTTGCTCAGCGGGAAGCCCACTTCTCTCTGCCTGCCTCTCCCCCTGCTTGTGCACCCTTTCTCTTTCTCTCTCTCTCTCTCTCTTTGACCAATAAATAAATAAAATCTTAAAAAAAAATACAGCAGGAGAGGAATCTGGAGGTTTACAGAGCTGGTTAGAGAGAAGAGTATATTTAGAGTGAGTGGAATTGGGAAGATGCTGTTTGAGCAAAAACTTAAAGGAGGTGGAGCCATGTAGCGATGAAGGGAAAGAGTGTGGCACACAGAAGGAAGGGTGAGAGCAGAAGCCCAAACCTGTGCGTTCAAGAGACAAGTGGCTTAGTGCAGCTGTGGCACAGGGAGCAAGGGAGCCAGTAGTAAGAGAGGGAGTCAGAATGCAAGAGGGGGACAGGGTGGAAAGCCTTTAAGCCTTCGTAAGACACTTGTCTTATACTCTTAGGGAAACAAAGAGCCATTAGAAGATTGTGAGCTGATGTCATGTGATCTGGCCTACAATTTAAAAAGATCAATTTGCTTGCTTACTTACTGTGGAGAGGCAGAGTGGAAACAAAGGTGCCAGGTGGGAGGCAGACAAAGTCAACCAAAAGAGACATGGCATGAATTGGAACAGGACAATAGCAGTGAAGATGTGGCTGTGGTCAGACACCAGATGAATTTTAAAGTTGAGCCAATAAGATGTCCTGCAAAAACTGCATAACGGGTGTAAATGAACAACTGGAAGGATGGACTTCTCATTGATAGGGATAGAAATGACCATGGGCAGAAGATATCTTGGGGAGATCAGGAATGCTTTGGACATGTTAGGTTTGAGATGTCCCTTAGCCATCTGAAATGTCTGGTAGGAAGGCAGACATTCAAGTCTTGAGTTTAAGAGATGTCTGAGCTGGAAATATCCATTTGAGCACCACCAGCAGCATAGAGATGGTGTTTAAAGCCATGGAACTGGAAGAGAAAAAAGGACCAAGGCAGAAGAAGCAAGAATGAGAACCCGGGACTGGGGATGGAGGCACTCCAACATCGACAGGACTGAGAGTAGGGGAGGAACTGCAAAGACACCAGACGGAGTAGGGGGAAAAATAAGACAATCGAGTATCTTGGAAGCCAAGTGAAGAAAGTGCATCAGGAAGGAGAAATGGTCGCATAAAGCTGATAAAGGCAACCATCGGCTCTAGCAACTGGGAGGTCACTGATGGCCTTGAAAAGAGCTGTTTTAGTGCAATGAAGAGAGTGATAACCTGACTGGAGTCAATGGGAGGAGAGAATTGGAGATTTCTATGGATTTTGTTTCAAGGGGGAGCTGATAAATGAAATGTTAGCTAGCAATGTAATGGAGTGGTGGGGGAGTAGGGTGAACAGATTTTTCTGTTTAGGATTGACAGTGGTCCAGGAGAGCAGGAAACAATGGTGATGCAGAAGAGATCAGGGAGAATTACTAGAGCAGAGTCCCGGAGTAGGGAAAAAGGGTTGGGTCTTGTGTACAAAGGGGAGGACTCACTTTATACAAATCACAGACCTTTCATCTCTAACATCAGTCAGGAAGGCTATCAGGTGGGTTATCCATAAACAAGATATAGTATATTTGTGTTTTAAAATTTTTTGTAAGTGATATACTAGGAATTCTTTGTCACTTTCTTCTTGATCCTAAGCTTAAGTGTTAGGGATTCGTCCACATTGACTCACTCAGCTGGTTTGTTCATTTTATACCCATTGTACTTGCTACTGCTTCCTATACTCGGTGAACTCCATGGTACAATTAACCCTAATGTATTATCTATACCCTATTGACAGGACAGTTAGCTACTTACTGTAAACAGTGCAGCAACGTACACTTTTCCTTCTATGGCACATAGGCAGGAATTTCTTTCTGGTATATAATTGAAGTGACATTGCAAAGCTGTAGGATATGCACAGCTCCACTGCTATTAGATATTGTCAAACTCCCAGAAAAAGATGAACTGGAGCATCATTATATGCATCAAAAAATTATAAACTTTGTAAGTTTCCCAAAAAACAAAATTAATCAAAGTTTTGTACATTCACAGAATATATCGCATAACCATTATAATAAATCTTTTAAGAAAACAGTTAATTAGAATGTTTATTATATCACTTTCTATTTAAAATTCAGAAAAGGAAACAACATCATAATTTATACTATTAAAAGATTGATTTTTTAATTGTGGCTCTGCATAGAAAAATGAAAGTAAATATTGTCAATATTTAGCAGTCATTATTTCTGGATGATGAGATAATGAGTACCGATTCTCTTTCCTTGTTTTTACTTCTCTGTATATTCTAAATTTTCTGCTCAACCATGTATTCCTTTAGGTAAACGAGAATGTTAGTATTGTTACTAAAAGACTTTCACAACAAATATTAAAATCTTTAAAGCAAAAAAAGTACAAACTAAGGCTTACAATAGGGAAAGTTTCAGTAAATGTCCCTTTTGAACACTCTTGTGGGAACCGTCACCCACCTGCTTCTACCACTTCAGGGCGCCTTGCTGTACCATATGGGTATAACATAGCTGGTCAGCTTAAGAACCTTGCAGTATTAGAGAATATCATCCACATTAGCTCCAAGAATAAAAATGCAGTTTTCTCTCCCAAGATATAAGCACCAATTACAACTGTACTACAGTTGTACCAACTAGGAACTCCGCCTACAGTTGTACTACAGTCTGTTGTTAATCCTTTCTGTAACCAGTGAGTCCTCGCCATGTCAAAATATTCAGGTACAAAAATTCTGTCCCCTTGGTTAGCACAGCAGCACTTCCCTGGAAAATAGAAATTGGTCAAAACAGCTGATTCAGGTGAAAATCCTGGGTGCTACTGCTGTCTCATTTGATATTGTGAGGGTCTCTCTTCAGAATCAAAGTCATAGGGTTTTCATTCTGTTCACAACAACAGAATGATGTCCTAAATATGAAGTGATACCAGCGAGTAGGGATATTTCAGCTTTTTGAATCTATTCTAAAGTATTCTATCCTTTAGTTCTTGATGGAAATGTCAAACAAACTCACCATCTCCCCCCCCAAAAAAAACAAAGAAAAGAAAAAAGAAAAAAAAATAGTGCTACTTGTATATCTCAATTCTATTTTCTATTTTTGATATATAGAATTTAAACAATTTTTAAAATCATCTTTGCTTTGTCTGGCAATGTTGTCTCTTCACCTTTATTTCCTAGCTTCCGTGAGATAATAAAAAGAAACCTCCCTATTTTTATAGAAACATTTACATACAATCTTGAAGTGAACAAGACGGCCACAAAGTCTATTTCCATTAGAGCAAGAAACAAAGAAGGGCTTTCAACCTAGAAATGTCAGGCACCATTACTTTCTGTATGGTATGAAAATGCTACATCCGTTGATGTCAAAGATAGCAATATGTCTATCTACATATGAACATTGATGATTGTGGTATGCTTCAACAGACTCCTGGCAGGCCACAGATAGTAATTGTTTTCATAAATGGCCAGTATAAAAGTCAGTACAATATGGACTCTTTGCAACAAAAATCATCTAAACTGACTTTGAAAAATTTACCAGTGAGCTTGCATTTATCATTAGAATATTTTGCAAAGAGCTGGTGATAAGTGGAGATGAGCTTAGTCTCAGTAATAGCAAATTGCATTATTATGGGTTTCATTGCAGGCATGTGTGTGTGTGTGTGTATGTTACATGATGTAATATATATTTTATGTTTCTACATCACAACAGATATATGTAGCACAATAAAAATGCCCAGATACAAGTCTAAATCCTTGTTGGTTATCATAGCAGGAATTCTCTGTATAAAGATAAAACTATATAGAGTGAGAACAGGCAGTCCAAAAATACACAATAAAAAATTTAAAGGTCATATTTTCAGCTGCCTTCCATACAGCCTGTTCATTTGTAATTTCAGCTTCTGTCTAAAATGCCTACTACATATACAGCATATTAGTTGCATCTGAATGTAGGCAAACATAAATAAGGTACTTTAAATCATCATGAATATACACAAATAAGCAATTTAAGTACTGAACTTGACCTGAGAAGATAAACTTACCTTTGAGTTTTTCAAGATTTCTAAATAGTATGAAAAATGAGCATGAAAAAAAAGTAAGTGAATATTGTCCAGCCTTTGCAATCAGAGATAAGATGCTATCTTATCTCAAAGATCTAGATCTTAGACCTTGGTCATTCCTGATCTCAGCCAAAAAGACACTGCCAGCTCCAACTACCTGGAAGGATGTGGATAGGACTGGGTTCAAGCACAGCTGGAACCAAGAGCGAGTTCAGGATTCTCATTCTGCTTTTCTTCTCCTAGCAATTCATTATCTCCTATGCAATCCTACCTTCCACACAAGGTACATGGCCTCCCACAAGTCCTGGCCTCCAAGAGGAACTACTGTTTTTCATTAGCTCAGGTTTTTAAAAAATGAGAGGAGACTCTGATTTGGGTTAGTTTGGGTCATAGATGCCTATTCCTAAACCAATGCCTATAGCTGTGGAATTAGGTACCATGGCTGTCCCAATTTGGAACAGTTGCCTCTTCTTCACCCAGACCCTGTGGCCAGAAAGAAAAGGTTCTTTAAAAAAAAAAAGAAAGAAAGAAAGAAAAGAAAAGATGGCGGCATCTACTACATCTCGTGGCAAAGAAATGGGTTGGGGGAGGAGGGCGGACACTTTCCTAACAAGAGGACAAATGCTTTTACCAGAGGCTGGGAGGGGTATTAGCAAATCTAGTAATATATTCCAATAGATAAATACATTCCTGCTAGCTTCAACTCATCAAAATAAATGTTCATACAATATGCCGAAATATATTTCCTTCCAATTAGTCAGGCTTTTAAAAAAGTAAGGAAATTAAAAAATATCTAAAATTCATTGAACACAAATTAGTCTTGCCTAGGCAACTCTTATAGGACCAGTTTTCATAGAGTCCAATTTAAACAGAGTCAGATCATAATTATCTGGTCTAGAAAAATATAAATCTCAAATCTTCCCTGCTCCTTAATCTTATTTACTTCAATTTTCTTCTTTATCAATCTATTTCAACAAATCTCATTCTCACAGTTACCTTGAAAATGTAAAAATCATAGATGCATTAGATACTTCATACAATGTTTAATAGACATTACTAATAAATGTGTCTATTTTGAGAAAAGTAAACTGTCTATGATTTCAGGGATGCTTACTCCCATTTGTTGCAAACACATTTGATGACTATAATTGGCACCATGACCACAAGTCATATCATAAAAAGATTGTTTATAGCTGTGAAATCCATCCTCTTCAAATGAATTGTAGATTCTTCATTTTAAATATACTCTACACCCTGAAAATTCTTGCAGCACAGTTGCGACCAAAAAGTCAATAGGTCTTATTGTTTTGCAGGTGGGGGAGAGAAAAGTAAGTGTCCAAAAAGAGAGAGAGAGAGAGAAATATGAAACTGATGGACACACAGCTAAATTTGGTTCCTATTTAGAAACTTGAGCAGTCCTTAACCAGCAACACTCAGAACTAGCAAGTGTGGTTAAATGCCTTCCTCGAACAAACAAAAGGAAAAACAAGAAGGCTACATTTTACTTTACAGCTGGTTTTTTGTTTGCTTACTGTATCAAGGGAGTTTTTTAAATCATTGTTTGGAATAACAGGAGCTCATTTGCGCACGTCTTTGACCTTACTTTTTGGATTTTCTCAGAGATGAGAAGAGCTACTTAGGAACATCTGTGAACACATTGGAAGTGGAAACCTCACTTTCAACATTGTGGGCCAACTTCCCTCCCATTACAATTCTATCTCAGGATCAAGGTCATATGGGAAACGCAGCAGGTGTGACTCTTCCTCTCTGATCAACTCACTTTGTTTTTTCTATTTTTATGCTCTCTTGAACTCTACATAATTAACTTCCCTAATGGTTCTAAAACTACTACGTAAATAAATTTAATGAGATCCTACGCATATTGACAGAGAGGAAATATGACAACTATCAGATTTGCTCCTAGGAAATACACCAATACAAACAGGTTATTGATTTAAAAAAAATCAACCTAATACATCGCAGATTCTAAGCCAGTTTTAACTACCGCCTCAAGCCTCTTAAAGAAATGAAGACAGTGATGAAGGAGGAGCAAGCTGTTACTGTCATTTCTGAGAAGCTCAGAAGCATTTTTTTACACCGTGGAAAGACCATAACACAATGTGACCATGGCCCCAACCTGTCATGCTCTGTTGAAAGTAGAAGCAGGTGATAAGATCAAACCAAATCCTTGATTCAATCAGCAAGCATCTTTTGAACACCTGCTACTAAAACTGGTTTATGTACTTGCAAGGAAATTGATGCAAACCCCCCAACAGTCTTCCATCTCATTCAAAGTGAAGGCCAAAGTCCTTTCTGGGACCTAGAAGGGCCTGCAAGATCTTTCTTCCACCTCACTCCACTCCAGCTACAATTCCGTCCTTTCTATTTGTCCAACACACCTTGCATGCTTCCATCTTAGAATCCTGAAACACATGGTTCCCTCTACTTGGAAAGCTCTTACCCCAGATATGTGCCTGGCTTGCCTCTTCCTCCGCTCCTTCCTTCTTCCTCCCCTCCTTTCAACCTTCCTTCCTTCTTTCCTTCCTGCCTTCTGGTCTTTTCCCAAATATAACCTCAGGAGGTCTTCCCTGGCCATATTTCCAAAGTTAGAACACTTCCTAATCCTTTTCTCCACTTTATTTTCTTCCTTAACATTTATCTTATCATTGTCTTACATAGTATATATTTTACCCATTATGGACTGTCTCTATCATTAAACAATACTTTAGGCAGCTGGAGATTTAGGCTTTTTTGTTTGGATTTTTTGTTTTTTTGTTTGGATTTCATTCAGTGCCTCTCCCAAAAGAATACCTTGCAATAATAATCACTTAATAAATATTTTTGAACTAATCAACTGATTAATAAAGTTTTATTACTTAACAGCTCTATGAGGTTGGTATTATTTCTTCATACCAGTGAATAAAAAAGGCTCAGAGATTAAACTACAGTTAATCTCCACAGTTAAAGACTACAGTTTAATCTGGAAATTTTAAACAGTTTCCAGAACTTATAAATGGCAAAGCCTCTCATTGTGTCTAGTCTAGGACTCTTTCCTTTCTGCTACAGTTTGCTGGGAAGTACAGCCCAAAGTCAAGGTGGGGGAGGTGGAGACAAACGGAAATGGAGTTTTCATGTCCTATGGAGAAGGCGGGCCCTGGAGCCCACATCACGTGGTAAGATGGACAAGTAAGGCTCCTGCACTTAGACTCAGATCCTGTGCTTATTGGCAAGTGGCTACAAATGGTTTGGGTTGTAATCTTATAAATTAAGTATATTTTTTAAATTATTAATATGCCCTTCTCTAAATGATTAGCAAATATCTCATACAGTCTAGGATTGCTCCCCAGGGAAAAAAACTGTCTTGCCTCTCATCTATCTTTTATAGTCTAAACTCCACTGTGGTAGAAAACAAATGCTTGCTTGAGTGACAAACTGGTTGCATTAGATTTCTTGTGATTGCTGGCACATAACCCTTGCTTGAGTTTCACACCGACTGAATAGTTTCATGTGGCAGGATGGAGGAGAGAGAAAGCTGAAATGAATGAAATATTAATCTTGCACAGGTGGCAAGCTTTTTACTTTAATATTGTTTTCTAGATGCTATACAACAGATTCATGCAGACACTAATCAGGTTTCTAATCACACTCTTACTGTGTATCTAGTACTTCTCAGAGTAGCACTCCACTCAAACAGGTGGGCCAATTTGGGGGGAGGGAAGCAAGCTTATTTGCTTTCACAGAACTAACTTGCTTTTTCTAAATACTTCTCCCTGGTGCCTATTTTTCAGCTTTATGAGTCAAGACTCTTTTACTTGAAAGCTGCAGAAACCCAGTCAAACTAGTGTGAGTCAAAAAGGAATTTATTAGCAGACATGTAGCAATAGAAAGACCAAAGTATAGTTAGGCCTGAGACCTGGAAAGAGAAGTGTGCACCCTTCGAGGCTCTCCACCTCCTGTCTGTGCTTCTCTCTACACAGGTTGTGTTGGATATGTGTTCTCTCTGAGCAACATCTTCCGTATTTTGAAAATATAGCCACCAGCTGCTTCTGTACCTAATAGCTCACAGCTCTGCTACATCTAGGGACACATCTCTTCCTCTGTTTGTGTTTGTAAAACTTCCAGGATGGATTCTGATAGGGCTGGGCTGGAAGCCCACATCTGCATCTCAATCATCTCTGGCCAGATTGGAGTCCATAATAAAATGGCCACACCATTCAGACCCCACAGTTGGGAGCATTTCCTAGAGGAAGGGTGGTGCTGTTACCACAGAGCTCAGGAGAGGGAGGAGCAATAGGGAAACTCGCTGAGTGACACAGCAATTGATGTTGCCCATAAAGGTCTAACTTTTCAAGTTCCATCATGTGCTATGCACTCTCTCTCATTAAACTTTCCCCCCAGATTTCCTATAGTACACTAAATAACTTTTCCATTAAAGTAATAAAAAGTTTTTATCAGAGCCTAAGACATAGCCCATTGCCACCAATAAATTGAGTTACTGAAAAGATGTTCAATAGCTGGTATTCAAAATGGCAATTTTACTTGAGCCCTTTTAGTCCATTTGTGCCAACCGTTGGCACAAGTTAACTAGAATAAAAGATACATGACTGAGTCTAATCTTCTCACTGAAATAATCTTTTTATGTACTTATTTCACTGGGATGTTTATGTATGTATACTCCCTTACACTCTGTGCTTCCCTGTATACACAAAAACAGACCCAGCAGGTCTCCTGACATTTCCCAGGGCAAGATGTCAGTACCTTATGTCATGCATTCATTTCTCTGGTACACCTATTATAGGCTGAGTCACCAGTAGGGAGTTTAATAATCATCGCATCTTTGGAACATCAAAAACGTGTAAAGATTGGCCCTTGCTTAGCATCGTCTTCCCTGACTTGTGTGGACAATATCTGATCCAGAAAAGTTGAAAAGACATGCAAAATTGCATTTATTTTTCACCAGAAGTAAGTCACAAAGTAAACTACATTCATATATACTTACACACACACACAGCTACCTCTCTCTGTGCTTCACAATAACTACATTAAGAAATTTCAGATTAGCTTGGAAGAAAATCACTGTTTCTAAACAGAAGCTTTGAGAATTTTTTTTCAGATTAAAAAAGTCTATGAAAATGCTCAGCTTCTGATAAAGCTAGTGTTGATTCTATTCAATAGCATGATTCACCTTATCCCAGTACATATGAGAAAAATCAGAGTCCAACAATAGCTACAGATTTATAGAAGATGGTAATATGCACCAACTGAAAAATTGCACTTTCTGTGCTACAAATGACTACTCTTCAGAATACAGTAACTTTCCAAATAATGGCTACAAAACAAAACAGGGAAAATTCCATCTGTTAATACATACCCCCCAAAAAATGCCTTCCATTTCCATCTTAATCATAGAAATCCCTCTATTAGAAGGAGACAGACACAGTAATTGGTGAACCCATTGCTATTCACTAGTATTCATTATCTGTCATTCATTAACCTCTGGACATGATACATTTGCTAGAAATTATACAGAAGAAAATCTGACAGAATTATTCCCACACTATGGGCTTACAATCAAAAAGAAATGGTAAGGAGATCTTTGGGGAGGCAGAAAAGAGGTAAATGGCACAAGGAGAAGAGAAATTCAGAAAGAAAATCTACACCATGGAGGACAGGGTTATTGAAATTTGAATTACTATTTGGGATTAAACTCACCATCAAATATTAGAAAACAGCTCAAATGCTTTAGGAAACATAATATTCCAGTGGACCAGAAGGAAAAGGAAAAAAATAAAAGACACTATAAATCTCTTCAGATCAGAGGTGATGATTTATTCCTCTTTATTCTCCAGAATCCCTAACAGAAGGTAATCAAAATACATAGTAGGTTCACAATAATATTATATAAAAGAATGAATGAAATAATTCCTTTTTTTTTAAATGAACTCATTCCTTAAAGCAGGATGACTTAAAGATTCTTGTAAAGCACACTATGTCAGCTGGAAGGTCCTTACATAAAGGGTTTGTGTCAAGTAAGTTCAGCAGTGCTGTATAATATCACTTACAAGATGCATAAGGCCCATGGGTAAAAACCCTAGAAGAAAACACAGGGAAACAGATCCTTGACATTTGTCTTGGCTATGATTTCTTGGATAAGACACCAAAAACACAGGCAACAAAAGTTAAATAAATAAGTGAGGCTATATCAAATGAAAGAGCTCCTGCACAGCAAAGGAAATAACCAATACATTGAAAAATCCACCCGCAGAATGCAAGAAAACATTTGCACACTGTATATCAAATGAGGGGTTAATATCAAAAATATATAAAGAACTCCTACAAATCAATAGCAAAAAAAGCAACTAATCCAATTTAAAAATGGGCGAAAAAAACCTGAATAGATATTTTTCCCAAATAAGACATATAAATGGCCAATAGGCACATGAAAAAGTGCTCAAGATCATGAATCGTCAAGACAATGCAAACCAAAACCACAATGAGATATCATCTCACACTTGTCAGTGTGGCTATTGTCAAAAAGATAAGAGATAACAAATGCTGGTGAAGATGTGGAGAAAAATGAACCCTTATACACAGTGGGAATGTAAGTTAGTACAGTCATTATGGAAAACAGCATGGCAATTCCTCAAAACATTAAAAATTGAACTATCATATGAACTATCATATGCAGCAGTCCCACTCATGGGTACATATCCAAAGAAATTGGAATCAGTATGTTGAAGTTATATATGTATTCCCATGCTCACTGCAGCATTATTCACAATAACCAAGATACAAAAACAACCTAAATGTCCTTTGACAGATGAATGGATAAAGAAAATGTGTGTGTGTGTGTGTGTGTGTGTGTGTGTATGAACATTTCATAGAGACAAAGATTAGAATGGTGATTGTCAGGGGCTGGGGGGAGGGGAAATGGGTGACATGGATTAAAGGATACAAATTTTCAGTTATAAGAAGAAACAATTTCTGAGGATATAATGTACAGCAGCACGGTAACTATCTTAATGATATTGTATTCTTTTTTTTTTTTTAAAGATTTTATTTATTTATTTGACAGAGAGAGAGACAGCCAGGGAGAGAGGGAACACAAGCAGGAGGAGTGGGGGAGGAAGAAGCAGGCTCTCAGCAGAGGAACCTGACATGGGGCTGGATCCCAGAGCTCTGGGATCACACCCTGAGCCAAAGGCAGACGCTTAACAACTGCGCCACCCAGGCGCCCCAATGATATTGTATTCTAGAAAGTCGCTGAGAGTAGATCTTAAGAATTCTCACCATAAAAAAGAGAAAAGAGTTAACTATGTGATGTGATGGGTGTGTTAATTATCCTGACCTTGGTAATCATTCCACAATGTCTATGTTTATCAAATCACCACATTGTACACTTTAAATATGTACAATTACGTTTATCAGTGATTCCTCAATGAAATTTAAAAAATAAAATAAATGCTCAAAGAAATTCAGCAATATGACAATGTTTAAATTTTATTAATCCTATTTTTTTTTCCAACTCAAATGATCTCAGAAACTTTGTTTCATTTAACACCTATTGGCAACCCAAGACTTTCTCTGTTCTAAGGTACATAATTTGGGGAAATTTTTAAAAAGTCAGGGAAGAGAAATATAAGAAATGGGTGGGGTGGGGAGAGACTTAGGTCCAAGATGTCAGGGATTATTCCTCTTTGACGTATATCTAAGGGATATGGCCAGACACATAAAATTCTCAGTAAATATTTGATGAATGAATGAATGGAGGGAGAAGGGGGAAAGGTTAGGCTCATTTGTTTAACCTCAGGAAACCTGGTTCTGTTAGCCAAGATTAGGGAGATAATAAGTCCAGTATTTGACAGGTTGAGGTTGAAGCAACTGTGGGAAAATCACATGGAAATTTCCAGATGGATGGATGGAATTCAAACCAAACTCAAGATCTGCAAAGAAACTAATGGTTTAGGAGTCATCAATGTAAGATTAGTGTCTAAAACTTTAGGACAGATGGGATCACCCAGAAGAAAAGAAAAATGAATGAAAGAGACATGCTTAAATCAAACTTTCCATTAGGTGCTAAGTGGTTAATATCACAGGAACGGATCTATGCACTGTCTTCCCATATGGTGTACCACTCCTAGCCACTATCTTCCCTTCTGCTTTTGACCTGTTTCCCTTAGCTCAGAAAATGGCCCACAACCATCCTGTCCCATAGTGCAGGAACCTGAGAACCATTCTCACTGACAAGGCCTCCTCATCTGGCCCTCCAGCCAGAAATCTGTTGCCATTGAATGATTAGCACCACTAGCTAGAGTAAGTAATAACCATGACAAAATCATTCTGTCTTTACATAGTGCTCTGCAGTACATTTTCAAAGATACCACCTCAATCAATTCTCACAACAACCCTGTAACTTACACCATTATCTCCCAGAGAAGAGAAATGGAGATAAGCCATGTCACTCAGATCATACCCCAATAGGAAAATTTAGGGATGGAATCGGGGCAGGGCATGGGGCAGTTTGTCATCTCTTTCAGAACTGACCCAAGATATCCATTTAGCACTTATATCATAAAAACCAAAAAAAATGAAAGAAATATAATCACATCAAAGAAATTTAAATCAAAGAAATATAAACCTAATCACTTATTGGATCCCTGAAAATATCAACAAACCAACCTGAAGATAAGGTAAATGGAGATGATTATCTATCATAGTAGGGGAGAACATGACCTTGACAAAGTCACAGTAGCGTCTTGGAGAGACAAAGTCAGGATATTTATGAGGTTTTGGAATCTAGTTTAAGGCAGATTTTCCAGTGTGGGGGCTTGAAAGGGATTAGGTAAAGATCACGCTATAATAGTTTAGGATTGGTGGACAAAGCAAGAGGCTATTCATGCAAAGTAGGAATAATAGGGGAGTAAGCTTGTTTGATGCTATCTATTCAATAGTTGAACAATGTGATGTTCATTTAAATGGATTTTTTCACAAAATCCCTAGTGTGACCAATAAAACTATTTTTACCTACCTAGGCAAGAGTTTCTTAGAATAGTAAAGCCATGTTGATGAAAGCAGGGGAATAATAGTTAAGTTCAAGGGCATGGCCAAATAGTACAATCATGTTAATATAGATCGCAAGCTGTATGACTATAGATGGTTTGGGGTCTCAGCACCAAAACAGTATTGTACAGTGAAGAGAACAAACACTTAAGAGTGACCCAGACCTAGGTTTGGAAAAACACTTGCCACATACTAACTCTGTGGGTTCAGACAAGCTACTTAACTTCTTTGAATAGCACCACACAATGTAATCATCTTATTTAAGATGCTTTGTCAAAAAATGTAATCCATCTGAACTAGGGAAAGGAAGAAAATAATGAAATCCAGGAGTATTTTGAGGCATAGCTTTCATTGCATGCTTTGGTGAAGGAAGCATGACTTAAAAAAAAAAAAAAGAACTCTTTACTAATAAATTACAAGTTTCCTCCTAGATATCCATATCATTAATTTTGTTCCCTTTGAGTACCATTTTTTGATGGAATGAATTGAGAAATAATCCTTTAACTATCATCAAAAAGAAGGAAGGAACGGGGCAGGCAGTTCATCAACATTTATTGATAAACCATTTTTTACCCTGTTTAGCAAGATAAATATTTTAAATCAAATGTTAAAGTTAATTATAATCATAATAATGATCACTTAATTTCTATAAGGGTGGTGAACCTTTAAACTGCTAGAATGTCAGCCAGTCTCAGACATTAAAGAATATGCATTAACTCTTCTTTTAAAATGTTAATTGAACTAAAACAGAATTCCCTTATTCATAAATACACATATTCTTGTTATTTTAAATGTGGAAAATACATGGCAGATCAAATATAAATGTCCTGATCACCAAATGAAACATGAGATGCTTAGAAATATAAAATGACCAACTTAATGAAAAGCATGCAGGAAAATAAATGAGAAGACGTTTTCTTTTAGAGTGACAAGAAAATACCGCCAAGAAAAGTATAAGGAAGCTTGTTAGTCACTGAAATGGTATAACTCATCACACAGCAAAAAATTTGAACCAAAAAATCCTGTCATATGTTAGAGAAGGGCGAAAAAACAATAAATAAAGCAGTTTTATACTGTGCAGCAGCTTATCCCTCAATCTGCATCAGAAGGCAATTGCAAATAAGAACTTCAGAAAATAAAGTTCTACACCACTGAGAAAGCCAAAGGTGAGAGACAGATTCACTGGATTGACTTTGGCAAAAACTCACATTTTTGGTCATGACAATAAGGTTATTAAAATGGAAACTGAAATTGGAATTGAAATAGTGCAGGCCCCAAGAACCAGAAAAACATTATAGAAACTAAGGAGCCAAACTTTTCCCTGGAGGAAGTGGAATTGAAAGTCACTACTGTAATGAAACAATGGAAGAGATTGATGTTTGGAAGTATGTTCAAAGACCTTTTTTATTCTAAGGGGAAAAAAAAGTTTTAAAGACTGTTTAGTAGACTAAAAATATCAATTTACTGGAAAAAGATAGTCCCTGAATAACCAGGACACGTTTTTCATGGCAATCAATTGTTGATTAGGTTAAAGCACTAAGAAGTGACCACAGGAGCTACCAATCTGAATAAGACATTTTATTTATTTTTTTATAAAAAATAAAAAAATATATTTTTTATTTTTTTTAATTTATTTTTTTAAATGATTTTTTATTATATTATGTTAGTCACCATACAGTACATCCCCGGTTTCCGATGTAATGCTCGATGATTCATTAGTTGTGTGAATAAGGCATTTTAAAATTTAAGTCAAGCAGGGGCCCCTGGGTGGCTCAGTTGGTCGAGCGTCTGACTCTTGGTCACGGCTCAGGTCATGATCTCAGGGTCACGAGATGGAGCCCACGTCCAGGCTCCCTGCTCAGAGGGGAGTCTGCTTGAGGATTCTCTCCTGCTGCTCCTCCACTCATGTGCACGTGCGTGTACACGCACTCTCTCTCTCTCTCTAAAACAAAATAAATCTTAAAAAAAAAATTAAGTTAAGCAACGTTTCAAGAGACCTGAGAGTGTTAGCTTACTTCACACACTGGGCTGCTTAAAAGGAAACATAATCTCTTTCTCCCCATGGAATTAGTCTTGTCCAGGGCCAGACCAATAATAGCAGAATTGCTGCCCAGCCACGTGATCTAATCCAAAGAAATACTGAAGTCCATCTGACAAAATAGCCCTACTGTCTGCTGTCACCTTGCTTTTCCATTCTCTGTGGCCTACAATTATTTCCTGAAGTTCACTGCATAAATGCATTGACTTTATGGCTTTCAGGGGACTTGTGAGATCATCCCACATTGGTAACTCCAGCCAAATAAGTGAATGCAGAAGCTGAAGAATGTTGAAAGTGTGCAGGTGCTCTCATCAACAGTGCGTAAACATTTGAGTATTTTTTTTAAGATTTTTTTTTATTTATTTATTTTGACAGAGAGACAGCCAGCGAGAGAGGGAACACAAGCAGGGGGAGTGGGAGAGGAAGAAGCAGGCTACCAGGGCAGGAGCCCGATGTGGGACTTGATCCCGGAATGCCGGGATCACGCCCTGAGCCTAAGGCAGACGCTTAACGACTGCGCTACCCAGGCGCCCCAACATTTGAGTATTTTATATCTTTGCAGAAAATATCCTTCTCTGTCCTTCCCATTAGTAGCCTCTCATACCCTAGCCATCTCTCTTCTAGATGACTATGTCACACTCTGTCCCCTCTCTTCAAATCCCCAACCACGGGCATGCTTCAGAGCAGTTCTAGAGTTTTTAATTGGCTGTGGTCAGGTTCTAATGCAATACAAAATATGATTCCAGGCTTTCCCACCCAGGCAACTGTATGGAAGGCAGTTTGACTACCACTATTAGGTCATCAGACAACAGCAATGTTTCACAGTTTCCCTGGAGGAGGGAAATTTGCAAGAATTCTATCACTGTTATTGAGAAGGCGTAGTCTTCACAGTGGTTTTTACAAATGTACCACTTTACTGGGCCTACCTAGAAATGGTTTGAGGGTCCAGCTCATCACAGGCTAACAGCAGGGAACACAATGACAGTCAGATAGAGATCTCAGACATCTCTATAAATACATTTGAAATTTCTGGTAACCTCTTTGGATATAATCATAATACATTTACTTCAACATAAGAATCATCTGAGAATTGGTTGTAGTAAATCAAATCTGTAGTACCAAATTGTAGGGACTCCTGTATTAGACAAATCTCCCAATCTTTAATTAGAGCAAAGTAAGGATTATTTAAAATTGTCATTTCTTTGGCAAGCTTTTTAAATTAAACACAGGTGCAAGAATGTAATATATATACATATATACACATTTATACATACATACATATATATGAAATCATAGCTATGCCAAAAGAAACTATTTTCTTGGCAATTGAACATAAAGAATTCATTCTGAAAATTATATCTGTGGAAAGTAAAATTGTGTCTGATATAGATAGTGTAAGTGAAATCTTGTGAATTGCTTTCTAAATTGTACACATAGAAAAATGAAGGGGACAGGCATAGGATTATTTCCTAGCAAGCTAAATGTACAAACATCAGGAATAAATGAGGACAGGAATAGAAATATAGCACATAAATACATGCAATAAAGCCATACAAAAAATAGCTTTAGGTAAACCAAATTACATGGCTATAAAATTGAATTCTACTGTTAAGAAAAAGTTTTCTTCTAAATTGATAGCAATAAATTCAAGGAGAAGCAGAAGAAAGTCCATGTGGAATTACCTAAAGCCAGATTTTGGAGAAATTTAAGTGACCTAATTTTCAATTAAAAATATTTAGTATCTATTGACTCATCCCAATTTTAGACACTCAGGAATAGAAAAGAAAGATACTATTTTAAAGCACAGGTTGCCAACCCTCAAAGGATTTATCCACATAGAAATAGTGAAAATCTCTGCATCAGGAGATGGAATTGGTTTTCCTTGTTTTCACCTTTATTTCTAATTTATTCTCTAGCTATTCCTTTCTTCCACATTGAGAAGAAATTTCTAGAAAAAGCCTACTAACAATGTTAGTAGGTCAGCATTCCAAATATCTCATCTTTAACATTTTTTGTAGTGCACAGTAAATCAGGATGAACTGGCCAACCATCCTCAAACCAATATTGTTTTATAACAACATTTGAGAAAAGGTAGTATAAGTCTCCAGGAACTGGCTTGACATCACAGACATCATAATGTGCATATGTTATGACGATAAAGTCAACATTTTCAATGCATTTGTCATTCCACAAAGCCTATCTCACATACCTTCTCCTTAGAGATGTTAGGAACTAATATGCACTAAGTGGTTTATTTACCCTGAGATTAAGGGAATTCACTTTTTTAATTGCAAGTTTTGTGATTTTACTTATTCTTTGGTATTTTCTCCATTTGGTTGCAAGTTCAGGAGAAGTATAACATTTATAAGCAAGAACAGCAAAGTTGGCACTGTGAAACCAATAGCCACTCATTCTGGTACTTGATAGAAGCAATAGAGCTGTCTGCATGACTATTGCTGTGGAAACAACCAATCAGAAGAAAGAAAAAATAAATAAACTCATAGAAAACTTTCAATTGCCGTTCTCATTCACATCCACTAGGGTAAAGGTACATTAGGTAAATGGACCATTGTCTTTCTCTGCCTCTGGAAATATCCTCCTGGGAACCAAAAGAGAAAAAGAGACCCCTGGAGCAGCTGATGTGTTATACGGCTCATAGCAAGTGCCACCGCAGCCCAGATGGTGACTTCTCAGAGTTTTTGGATCAGTTTCACAGAGCAAGGATCCCATAGCAACAAATGAGAGCAACTTTAGACAATGGGAAGGACCTAGAGGCTGAAATGCTGAGCCTTAGCCCTTCACTAACAGGATGCTGGAGCAATAACCAAATCAGATGGAAAGCAATCCCCCCGACCAAGATGAAAACAAACATATAAGCAACACACTTTAAGATCATTTTTGTAGTAGACTGATAAGCACCCATGAGAGAATTAATACCTTTGTGAGAAACAGTAAAAGGACTCTTTCTGTAAGCAAATAGGAGATATTGAAAGAAATACTACTCACAGCATTAGGAAGAGAAAAATAATATGTAACTAGATCAGATGAACGATGTATGAAAGCATTTATTACAGTCACCTGGAACATAGTAGATATTTAGCAAATGTCATTAACTCTCCACCCCAAGATGAAAGATATCAATGAAAGTTGACATGAGCCAATGGAGAGTTTTTCAACCCTTACTCATTTGTGATTGTCACTCTATCCATCTAAATCTTGCTTTTAAAACAAATCCCTAGAAGAAATACAGACATCACTCATAACTCTTCTGCAGCTCAATCTACATCAGATTAAAAACCCATTGCCAAGTATGATGAAGTTCTAGAACATAAGCCAGTCCTTAGCAGGTACTACTGAAGATGATATAAGCCAACAGATGCTCTGGATTACTGTGGATGTAATATCATAATGATTATTCATTTGCTCACTCACTCATTTGTTCAACAGAATACAAGAATACATTTATTGCGTGGTCATGGCTGGCTGGTAGAAATGGAAAAGTAGGAACATAGAACACATAATGAGATAACAGATGTGAAAATCCTTTGAAAGGTGTGAGGTGCCACAGAAATGACAAAGTTAATGATGATGATGATGCTCATAGTCTATTGGGGAAAAGGCTACATAGTTTTTTTAAAGGAAAATCATGTCTGTCTACTAAGTATAGAAAAGGGATCATTTATTTTCATAATTTATTTAGATTTTCAAATACGAAGATTCTGTAAAAAGTCAATTTTTTTGGATTCAAATCAGTTAACACAGGATTATGGGGAATGCTTTGCTTGAGTGAGAAACAGGTAAAAAGAAGACATGCCTAGGGCATTGTCTGGATGGCTCAGTTGGTCAAGTCTCCGATTCGTGATTTCAGCTCAGGTCATGATCTCAGGGTCATGGGTTTGAGCTCCGAGTCAGGCTCTGCACTGGGCATGGAGCATGCTTAAGATTCTCTCTCTCCCATTCCCTCTGCCCCTCCCCACCCTACTGCCCACCCCACCCCACCTTCACCGCTCACACGTGTACCTTCTCTCTCTCTTACAAGAAGAAGAAGAAGAAGAAGAAGAAGAAGAAGAAGAAGAAGAAGAAGAAGAAGTCATTTCATGTCATAGAGAAACATTAATTAGAATCATCTTATTTTTGAGTTTTATATATTATTCAGGAGAAGATTTCAGATTAAAATTTTCCTATCTGCAAACACTCTCAACTTCCAGGCAACTAAATAACAAGCTGGCTGGCATCAAATAGGTCTTGTGAAGCTGTGGCATGAAAAAATACTTTTAATTATCAGGAATGAAAGGGGACGTGTAAGGAGAAAATCATGGAACAATAGTTTTCAGAGGATGGGTTCCAGTGGGGGGGAAAAAAACAGAAAAGAGCTTGTTATGACATTATTGTCTTTGCCCATTTGTGCATGAACTTGGTCATGGCTGTTCACACTGTCCTTTTTTCATTTGAGTTATCCACATTGTTGTTTTGACAGGTGTTGTCAAAATGTTTTAAAATATTTTTGGTTTGCCATCAAAATGAAGATTCTTTGAACTCAGAAAGATATGGAAACAAGGAGTGCTGGGTTTGATAGCAGTGGAACAAATATTTCCTGTTGGAGGAATGACTACAACTCCATGTTTTCTGGAAAAGCAACAACAAAAATGCATTTTGCAACATAAGAAAGGAACATACTCCCAAGTGGCTGAAGTGGGGATAGGTTTTGTTACTGAGGAACATGGGAAAGGTGGCTCATCACGCACCAAGTGATGTCACTAAGGGAAGCAAACACTACCCAATCCCTTCCAACGCAAGAAGTTTTAGTGCAAACGTAGGCTGAGGAAGTCTAATGTTGCATTATCCAGAGTTATTAAGATACTGGATCATCTTGTAACTGCCAGCTCTTCTCTCTTGGGAAAATAATGGTGTTTCTTACAATCCGTGGTGTATTCAATCTAATGAAATTCAGTCAGTGAATACTGGGCAGGGGAGACAGCATGTGAAAAGTATTGCAAATGTGCAGAGAGAAGGCCAAGGCAGGTGGCGTAGAAGCCACAGAGGATGAACTGGCAAGGGTGGGGACATACATCCAGCCCTGCCGGGCTGCATGGGAGCTTTTTTGTTGTCCTTAGAGCAATGGGAACTCATGACATGTTTCCTGCAGGAATGGGGGTTAGGGTTGGGGGGGTAGAGGGCATAGACTTACATCATTAAAGCTTATTCTGGCTGCAATGTGGAGAAATAGCCCCACGTGGGCCCCCAGTGAATGGCTCCCATGTTAGAAGTCAGTTACAAGCCAAAGATAGTATGGCCATGACTCAGGAGGTGACAGGGAGGAGTGGATATTGTCAGGAAATATTAAAAGTATCTTAACATGTATATGTAATAGTGTTGGGTCACTTTGTTTGTAATGTTTTTTTAGACTTCTGTCTTGACTCACGTTTGCGATCCTGATCAAAGGCTGGACTAAGTCCACATCCCCAAGCACCTCCTTTACTGGGCTCTCACAGTCCGGGCCATTCACACAGCTGCCCTAATCACCCCAAGATAGGCACCACACAACCAGGGACACCCCTAGGACCCCAGAAATCACTGAAATGGTTCACACTGGCCAATCCTACACCGCTTGTCCTGCCTCACCTGCTCCTTCCTACAGACACCACAGTAAAGGCTCCTGCCCACATTTCCCACACCCCCACCCCCTTCCTCAGTGCTTCCCCAACAAGTGCTATGTTCTCTGCAGGGAACTATGCACCTGACAAGCCATAAACCTCTTCCTAGTGTTTCTCCCTTGGTCTGCATCTGGCTTCACCATACCTTAGTCCAGGTAATTTGGTTAAAATCATATAATCCTGCTACAATCCAAAATGTAAATTTGAATTTAGGCAAGGCTTAATTAGTCAAAATATTAGATAATAATGGGGGGGAACAGTAGAAATTTAAATGTTGCTCAAACATATACTGAGTCAGAGATCAAACTTACTAAAAACTCCTAAGAAGGAGAGAACAACAACAACAACAAAAAAAAAAAAACAAAAAACAAAAAAAAAAACCGGTTATAATGTCCTTTCTTACCAAATTTGCACACAAGTAGCAGAGTCACTTGATTGGATTTCTATTTCATTTTTTTCTCCTGTCCATCATCTGGCAGAGATGCTAAAGAACAATGAACAATTGCATGTTCAAAAAGCAAGCAGAGAAGAAAGGAGGAGGAATAAAAGCCCTGTTTAATCCTAAAATTAGATAAGTAATATTTGAATAATTGGGATTTGACTAGAATAATAGCATAGCTGCTGTCCATAACCCTTGATAAATGTTTGCTTGAGTGAATAAAAGAACTGACAGGATTCTTTAATTGCAAAAGTCATTAAATTAATATTAATTATAGGATGGAAAAATTCACATAAAACGTATAACTCAAAAATGCATTACATTCAAGAAAATAAGACATGTCCCTTTGACATGTGTTCATCTGTTAAGATTCCTAGAGTGTGTTCACAGTTTAATCCAACTGCCTTTATAGATCTACATATATACATATTCATACATCTGAATAACTTTGCACATATTCAGTTTGGGATGTATTTATTCAGCCTGATCCTATTGCAAAGTCTGAGGTATTTGATGAGTCTAAACCCAACAACAGCACATGGAAGATAAAGCCCATATTTCTAAATCTGTTTGCAATTCCAAGAAGTTCTGGTTGGTTCAAAAGAGTTACTTCTGTCGACAGGGATCCGACTGGGGATTAAGATATTATGACATATACACTCTTAACAGATAAAAGCAGGAAGAAAGACGGCAGAACTAAATAAGAATGTCGGGATGAATTGCACACCATTCTTTAAGATAAAATTTAGTCTTACCTGTGGGGAATCATCTCTAATGTACAAGGCAAGAGAGAGATGATTTAAGATTTTAAACTAGGGTTTCTGTACATGAAAGAAAATAAAGTTAAAAATGAAGTTCCTCGTGTTTTGCAAGGAACTCAAAAAATGGCACTATTAGACTGATTTCTTTTTATAAAAAGTTTTGGTATCCGTGGGTACTTAGAGTGCTTGTGCAAAAGGCAATGACCCTAGACACATCTGATTACAAAACCTGCTTTTAGCTTCATCATCAAAGTTAACACTTGCACACCTGTTGGCTGATACTATAGGTGTCCACCTCCAGTTAGCTCAGTTGAATAGAATATTCTGCTAATAAGGGCCAGGTGGTGGAATCTATCTTTCTTAAGCCATTTAAACTTGCTCTGTCCTTGCCACAGACCATAGCCATCCCATAAAATCAGGCCTTTGGTCTTAAGCTGGTTTGACTAAACTGTGAATACCAAGTCTACCAACCAATCATAAAAGCAGCTCAGAGTCTATCCCTACTGATAACAATGGTATCACCTAACATGTAGAAGAAGGCTCAACCTTGGCATCCGCTCTTGCCGTCCATCCCCCCCCCCCCGCCAGGAAACTTTGCAGGAGGTAAATCAGATCGATCTCTGCTTTAACCCCTCAGAGACCTCCCATGAAGATGATGAAGAGAAGAAGAGCCACGACCTTGCATTTTCTGCGCCTAAGCCTCATTTTCTGCCATTTCTTCCTGATTCCATTTGACCCCCACTCTCCTCTCTCCTTCCCACCTGAGCCCCATCTCAGCCATACTGGTCTCTCTGTGCTCCATAAACGTATGAAACCCCGCACTCTCACTTTCAGGGTACCTACTACCAGGTCAAAGCATTGTATGATTTGGGGTTTAGTGGTAGTTTCCCAGAGTAGCCTATAACCCCATGAGAGTGGGGACAGTGTCAAGATCTGTCTCTGCTGTATGTCCAGGATTAAGCAAAGTTCCAGAGATTTAATAAAAATTTAATACATATTTGTTGAATGAATGAATAAATGACAGCAGTTTCTTCGGAATAAACATTGCTATTAAATTCTTGTTTCTCTCTGAGGCATGTCTTCAGGGCAGCATTTAACATGCAAGAATGTCCAAAAAAAAAAAAAAAGACTTTCCTCTCGGGGTCTTGTCCCTGCTTTTTCCAGCTTTATTTCTCACCACTCTCCCATTAATACTCTATACTCATCACCCACTCCCCCCAAACACACAAGCGGTAATTTCTTTCTCTCGATTTTACTCCTACTCCACTTTGTTCACCTGACTACCTTTTACTTACTCTTCAGAACCTCATATGAAATGTCTTCTCCCTGGGGAAGGCTTCTTGGACAACTCTAGGCCCCTTCTGGCTGACTCCATACCACGTTGTACATATGCTTTTTTTATCACTTCCCAAGTATATTATTGGCTTGGTTTATTTCCAAGTATAATTTTAGCTACTTTGTGGGCAGGAATATATTTCATTTCCCAGAGTAGCACATGGTAACCTTTCAATAAAATAATATACAAATAGCTCTTAATAAAAATTTAAAAAATACATATTGTAAGTATCTTCTCATAGTCTATAACACTAAAATATAAAATGCATCCTATAACAGAACATAAAATGTAAACCACTGAATAAAACTAGGCCTGTATTCTGAGGGCATTTGATACTATTTGTGAAGAAATAACATAAAAGGCACTCCATTGACAGTAACATAACCAATCACACCCAGCCAAGCTCATTGAGACCCAGTAGGTGTGGGTCAATAGCTTTCTGTCATTAGCTTTTAACAATCAAAAATTTTATAAATAATTATTAATTAAATTTATTGGTATGGATTATTAATTAAAATATTAATAATTAATCAGCAAAACTTCCATTGGTAAAGATCTAAATGGTTCCTTTCATATCTGCAAAAATCACATCAGATACTCAACCATGCCACAGGAGCTGGCATATACCAGCAGATAAAATATCCAAGTCAACTCCCAAGTGATATTTTTCATTCCTTATTAAATATACATAGGTATGACCTGGAGTAACAGTTTTCATAGCTTTCCAATAAAACCTGAGGAATGATGCTCATATTTCTGATTATTAGGTCAATTAAAAATGTTTGTATACAACAAAAGTAAAGGTTGTGATGAAGATTTAGAGCCATTAGGTAGAAGAAAATAATACAAAGATAAAACAAAGTATAGTGTATGAAAACTATTGAATAGGAAGTAAAATTTTAAACAAGCTAAGAAAAAACAAACAAAAGGCAGTAGTTTAAGACAAATGTGCTGAGTGAACAGGACTGAAAGCAACCCAGAGATCCAACAGGTATGACTTTTCTCTGCCAAGATTCTTTTAAAACGGTCTCTGTTAATTGAGGTTCCCACAGATAATCTTGAAGCAAAGTTTTAATATATAACTTCATGCAACAGATGAGCAAAGTCATCCCACTATCTAAAAGGCATGGAGATGTGGTCATAAATACGACTGCTCCAACCGAGAACATATACGCATAAAAATCTTACGTCTCTCACTAACGGCCATGGGGCAAAGATTAGAGAAGACTTTCAAGCACATGCCAGAAATTAATCTCACATTTTCTTTCATGGATACTAATGTCAATAGCTGTAACATTGTAATACAACAAATAATACCTGTTAGCTTAAGAAATTCAAAATCTAATTTATTCTTTATTTGGAAGCAAAATAATACATTTGTTAAAGGTCTCAGATAGTATAGTCTTTTTCCAGATTTAGTTGGTTTTGAAACTTGGAGTTTAAGAAAATGTTTAAGTAAAATGCACCCTTTGGCTTGACTTTTCTTTCCATTTCAAAGTCTATAGACTCTAAGGTTTTAGACAAAATTGCCTTTTCGTGGGGCTAAGAAATGGATAGGTTCTAACTGAGCGTGAGCTGGCAGTGCTCAGAGAGGACTGATAAATCTATCTAAGGGCGGAGGGCTCACAGCCCAGCAGGTGCAGCCCCTCCTCCCACCCCCTGGGATGTGACGGCACTATTTTCAAAACATTCAGGCTCTATTAAAATATGTCATTTTTCTTCCCTACAGGTCTCAGAGATATACTACAAAGAACAAATATATCGCTAAATTCAGCTGATTAGCCTATTTCAAATCAAGATGATCATTTGTAGAAAAATACACAATAATTTCTGTATAATGACTCTCTTGTTTAAGATTATCACGGCAATTTTCCCAACAGTTCATTATTAAATGTACATACCCATACCAGTGGTTAAAAAGGAAAATGTAACAGTGCGAACAGAAGATTTCTTACCTGCCCTCCAACCTCTTTAACTTACACAACATCAGTAATGCTGAAGACTTATTATTTCTGAAGAGGGAAAATAAAGCCATAAAATGAAAATATCCATGTTCGTTAAAGCCTTAGCCCAGTGTTTCAGCTCTGGCTCTTGCTGGCTTTTTCTACTGCGACTTCCTCCGAGCCAGCCCCTCCCACCCTGCCTCACCCAGGCCAGTTGGCGGGTACCCCAGGTGCTACGTGCATCTTCTCCCCTTGAATCAAGCGAGCATGACATAGAGTCATGGCCCCTTCCACTGACACATCTGGGCAGATAGTGGCCAAAGACCCAGCCAGGTGGCCTACATGTGACACTAGGATGGGAAGGGCAGGATAAAGGGACTCCTGTAGCACAAACTGGTGGCAGTGAGTTAAAGAGAATCACTGGAAACTTGGTGAATTGGAAGTGAAAGGGGTATCATAGCCAAGATTAATGAATAGAAAGATAAATGGAGCTGATCCAAACGGAATACTCAAGATCCAGCAATTGTCTTCGTTTGAATGTAGATTGGTGTGTGTATGTTGTGCGTGTGCACCTGCCTTCCCTAGCATTTTTAGGGACGGATCTCTAAATCAGTCACTTTGCCCAAGAATTCAAATTCTACCTCTTTTATCAGCAAATTTGTTCATGTTGACCGTTTTAGAAAGTATTACACTTTGGTATCTTTTTAAACAAACCACATGGAAATGCTAACCCATCTTTTCGAGAAGGTGGGGCAATCATTATTAATATAACTGGACCTCTGCCTCTAACGTGAATAGAAGAATGTCGTCATTGAACTTGCAATTGAATGGGGCCCCTACACAAGGCCCCCAGACTGCTGTGCCTTTTCTGTCTCCCTGGTCTTCCTTCCACTTGCCTCTGCTCTTACTTGGGGCTGACAGCTGCTGCTCTACTCCATAATTATGTCCCTGAATCTACATCCCTGGTTCTAAAGGGATTCCTTCCCTGATATAGAAGAAAGCACAAGGTGATTTTGACAGACTTTCTCACTGTTACTCAGCTTTTTCTCTTCCCTCTGGGCTCACTGCTGTGTTCCAGGGACTCAGAACTAATGAAATTCCCAACGCTCCAGATAAGTCCGCCTGTAAGCAAAGGTAGTTCTACTTTATGAAAGCACCAATAATTTGGTTTTAGTTTAAGAGAACAAAAGTAGCCTTTTGTCTAAAAATATTTCTCCAGTGGCCTAAAAAAACAATCCATCCTCAGGAACACTCATGATGGGTCAACACGTGATCTCGTATTAGGGCTATGAGCTCAGAGCACTGCCCACCATCCGGGAACACAGTTCTGAAGGAGAGAAAACAGGACAGCCAACAATATTCTGGGAAAGAACAGACTGAGAGAAAGAATCTGAATGGAAGCCTTTAAGGGGCCAGGGCAAGCCCTGTGCATCCAGAAGAAAGCTCAGCTAGAGGATAACAGCAACAAAGAGTCAGTAGGGCTACCTCTCCCCATCTCCATGCACCCATGTGGGGTTAGTTGCGGTTGGGACACAGAGGAGGGAGGTCAGAGGCAGCCAGACCACACCTCACATAGAGGCTCTGATATATGCACACAGAGATTCTGTTGCAACCAACAGGTAAGTGTCAAAAATGGGTTAAGAGACGATGAGGTTGCTTAAGCCTCTGTCTGCGTTATCCCGATGGACTGGAGGCAGATGCAATAAAAACTTTATAGCTGAAAACATCACTAATAGTTCTCTTTAGAAGAAATTATTGCTTAATTTCAACCACAGAGTTTACTATTTTAAAAAAATCCAATTCACTCACGATATATAAAGTCATATTTTTGGCTTGGTAAACTGCTAGGTAGATGTTGGGGGAGTGCTGGCAGCAAGAACCTACCTTCAGTATTTTGATTAGTTCTGCTTGGCTTGTGCAAAATTGCACACGTTAAATAGAGCAATGCCTTCGCAGTGACTTAGCAATTATTCTGCCATTATATGGGTCCCCCCCACCTTCAGGTTTTACCAAATAAATATTTTAAAGAGATCATCATTAGATCTTAACAGTTTTATTCCTAATAAATGCTGTGAAGGCACTGCTGTGAATATACCTTGAAAAACACTGCATGGCTAGAAATCATAAGCAATCTAATTGTTCTTAGGCTCTCTGAATAGAAATTTTCCCCCAAAGATCACGCTAATCCAGGCAGGCATAAAACAAAATCATTCCAGACTAAAAATTGGAGATTTGTATGTTTAAAAATAAGTGCAGATATGGGAATAAGCCTGTTAGAGGCAGGATAAAACTAAAATCTGACAGGTATACAAGTGGAATAAAGATAACATTAGGTGTAGGAGTGAAAGTCCATCCTCATACAATTCTACACGTTGTTTCTTAGCATTTCATAGTCTCTCAGTGAAGAACATACAAACACAAACTACCTGAGTGTTTCAGTTTCCATTGCTGTGTAACAAACCTCCCCCCAAAACAACGGCTTCAAACAAAAACTGATGATTGAACTTGACTCTGTGGGTGGCCTGTGTTTCTTTTCTCCCATGTGAGAAAGGCTGCTGACACTCTTGGTCTGGAATGTCTAAGAAGGCTGGGATTTCCTCCACGTCCTATGTCTCCCTCCGTAGCTTCTTCAAGCAGCCTCTCTCTCCAGTAGGACAGCCTGAGCTTCCGCCACAGCATGGCAGCTGGGTTCCTGAAAACAGAAGCAGAAACTTTTAGAGCTTAAAGGGCTAAAGCATCACTTCTGCCACGATATGGAACTTCCAGATTGGAATGCGGACTAATGAACTCGGTTTTGCTTTTGTTTTTTTTTAATGTCTTATACAACTTCCTTTAAGCACATAAGAAAGCATACGGATGGGAAGCACGAATCCACAGTAATACCAAAAACCAAGGACAAGCAATGTGCTTGTCTCAGAATCAACGAAGGATTGTGGAATGTCAGTGGAAGGAAATGAAAAACTGCCATTCACGGCTGATGCACATTCTACCTCCTGAATCCACATGATGAGACAGGGAAACAAGAGATACCAATTCTCGGTGCCAACCCCTAAGATGGGGACAAGAACGTTGCACTAACCTGCAAACATTAAGCACAAAAGAGAGGTAAATCTGGTGAAGGGACATCTTCACATAATACAAATTGAAGACTTTTCTTTTGTTCTCCACTCTCTATCTCTGTCAGTCTGTATGGGGCACCAAGCACATGGTTGGTGGACACAGATTATGGAGTCGTGAGATGAATACATTTTATCCAGGAGAGCACTCAAGATAAGCAGGGACGGGGAGGGGAGGCCCGCTGTGGTATGTCGAAGACTCCTCCTGATTGTGTAGGCACCCCAAATCACCCTGTGAAGGCATTCCAACCGGAGACCGAGGCTGACAGTCCGGTTTTGGAGAAAGACCCATGAATTGAGGCTGAGGACTTGGCGCTTGAGTGGAAGGGAGTGATAGTAGAGACACTAAGAGGGCAGGACCCCTAGGGCTTCGGGTGCCTGTGGGAGCACGGAGGACTGCAGAAAGAGTGAGTGATCGTCACCATCCTGACAACAGCTGCAGCGAACACCACGAATTGTCTGTGTAGCCCCATTACAGCAATGAGGACATGGAGGCACAGGGAGATCAAATAACAAGACTTTGCTTACACATGGTAAAAGTATAAAAGGCAGAACCGGATTTTTTTTTTAGATTTTATTTATTTTTTTGACACAGAGAGAGAGAGAGACAGAGAGACAGAGCATGAGCTGGCAGAGCAGCAGGGAGAGGGAGAGGGAGAAGCAGGCTTCTCGCTGAGCAGGGAGCCCAATGCGGTTCGATCCCATGACAACCTGAGCTGAAGGCAGACGCTTAACCAACAGAGTCACCCAGGCACCCAAGAACCAGATTTTGACAGTCCAGAATCTTCTTAACAACCTCACGACTTTGTGTGTGTGTAAATGGCTTTGACCCACGGCTTGTGCTTCAGCCTCACTGGCTCACCGATGCTGAATTCCATTGACAGCAGACGTCGTCACACTCCTGGTACTTTGTTCTTCTTCTAGAACTCTCTGACTGCCTGGCCAGCCTCACCCATCGTGCAGGGCAGCTGCACTCTCCTTTCCCTTCTGCCACTTTCTGAGCTTGAAGCACTGGTTTCCTCTTTCCTCAACACACCTCTGTTACAGCAATGACCAAAGTGTTGGGCAACTATTTGGGAGAAAGGAGTTTTTGATGTTTACTGATGAAAGATTTTGGTTTTTTGAAAAGTAAAGGAAATATAAGTAACCACCACCCATGAATGTATCACTCACAAGTATAACTGAGCCCTCCTGAGTACATCCCCGTGATCCCATTTCCCACCTTCCCCAAATCTTCCCTGAGACGATCCCTATCCTGAACTTGATATTTACCTTTATTACGCACATCCCTATATTTTAGCTACATACCCATGTATAAAATAATTGGGCAATTTTACATGTTAGTAGCTCCATATAACTGGCATGCTATAAATATACTTTTGCACCTAGCTCCTTTTTTGCTCAACATTTGGTTACCACATCAATCCATGATGATTCATATAGTTCTGCCTCATTCCTTTTTTTTTTTTCTTTTTGGGAACAGCAGCAGAGGTTCACTCTGAATTTAGCAGATTCAGTGTGAAATAATGCAAGCTTCACTGATAACGGCTCAATATTCCATGTCCCCTATAGTCGTGTTTGCACCATCTCTACAGAGCGAACCACAGGATTTGTCTCATACATCCTATTTTCAGTGCATTGGCATCTGTTACCTATCAGAGCCTACAAGACAACTCTCGTCTTTTTCACCTGACGCAATGAACTCCAGATGTTGTCTGAGTAACAATTAAGTAATTCACCTGTTGATGAATATTTAGCTATTTTTGTTATTACAAACCATGAGAATGACTGGCCTTGTTAATGGCTTTTTGTGAAATTGTATCAGTATTTGTTCAGAGCTGTCCTATTCACTTTAATTGATGCATAGTGTCCCATCGTGTTACTCAGCCACAGTGTATTTTCTCTCCTACTGATGGATAGTTCCATTGACTCCAGTATTTCGCTCTTCCAAACAATGTTGAAAGGACTTGATTTTTCATGTTTGGTTGTGCATGTGGGAGTTTCTCTGGTTGCCTGCCTAAGTCACAGACGCTGCCAAATACGCATCAGCAGCACCCAAGGCTCCCCTGTGCTTCACCTACTTGCCAATTCTAGAAATTTACACTTTTTTTCAAAATAATGAAATTGTATTTTGTGGTTACTTTCATTTTCGTTTCTATAAAACTTGAGTTTGGGGGCGCCTGGGTGGCTCAGTCGGTTAAGTGTCTGCCTTCAGCTCAGGTCATGACCCCAGGGTCCTGGGATTGAGTCCCCACATCAGGAGCCTGCTTCTCCCTCTCTTGCTCTCTCTCTCTCTCTCTCAAATAAATAAATAAAATCTTCTTAAAAAGTTGAGTTTGAGTAACTTTTGGTGCATTTATTAGTCAGTTGCATTTCCTATTGCATGAAAAACCTATATCAAAACTTTAGCCAACTTTTTGATGGAGTTACTTGATCTTTGCTTGCTGATTGGAAGGAGTCCTTTATGTTTTCCGGACAATAATCCACGAGGTTATGTATTTTGTGAATACCTTCTAGCAGTGTTGGGGGCTTTTTTTTTCAGTATCGATGGACAGAATTTTTTATCTTACTTATCATTTTTTGTTTTTGTGTCTTGTTTTAAAAAGACTTTCCAACTTCAAGTCCATAAAATTACTCTATTTTCTTCTTGAAGTTTATAGTTTTATTTTTCACATTTAGATCCTTAATCTACCTGGAATTGGGTTCATTTTTTTCCCTTAAAAATGCGCAGCAACATTCATTGAATAGTCTGTTTCACCACTGATTTAGAATGCCACCTATGACCATTGTATTATTTTAACTTCTCTCTCCCCTTACTGATCAACAGGTACTATTCTAGACACCAAACAAATATTAATTCACTGAGTCCTCATTCAAGTGAGGAAACTGATAAACAGAGAAATTAACTGAGTTGCATGACATAGCTACTAAGTGACAGAAACAGGATTCAAATCCAGTGCGTGGTTCTGAGTCTAGAGTCCATACTCTAAACCATTAGGATATTTATGATATTATTTTATAAAGGCTTGTTTTTGCTCAGTTATCAAGTTATTTGCTCATCAATCCTTTCTTCTGGTTCCAATTTTCTTCTTCAAACAATGTTCTCTAGTAATGCCTGCTGAGCAGGGAGCCCGATGCGGGACTTGATCCCAGGACCCTGGGATCATGACCTGAGCCGAAGGCAGATGTTTCACCAACTGTGCCACCCAGGTATCCCAGACTCATCTACTGATGAAAGTTTAGCTGATGCAAAATTCTAATTGGACTATTACTTTCTCTTACTGTTTTAACAATAGTCCATTATCTACAGGTTTCTTTTATTACTGCCCGTAAGCCATCCATCAGTTTGTTTTGGTATCTTTTCTTTGCTTTTAAAGTGTTTCTCTTTATCTTTGAGGCTATACATTTTTACTAGATTTGACCACATGTAGTGTTTTTATCTTGTTTGAGATTCATTATGGTTGCTGAATATGGAAATCTGTGTTGTTCAGAAATTTACCCCCCAAAAAATCACACCTTAAAAGCTACTTTCTCCAATTCTCTCCAATTCCTCTGGAACTTCTACTAGACATAATTTAAAGTTTTTATTCACATTATCATGTCTCCACATGTTCTATGGGAATGTGTTTTAGGAAAGGGTCTGGAAGTTTCTTATAAAACTAAAAGAGCATTTGCCCTATGGCCCGGCACTTCTGCTCCTACATATTTACCCGAAAGAAATGAAAATATATATCCACAAAAAGACTTGTACAAGAATGTTCATAGCAGCTTTACTCATAATAACCAATCTAGAAACAACCTTATGCCCATCAATAGGAAAGTAGGTAATTTAATTTTGGTATATTTATACAATGAAGTGATATCATCAATATAAATAAAATATCAAAAATATTATAAAAGTAATCCACATTAAAGAGTACATACCATAAGATTCCATATGTATGATATTTTAGAATAAGTAAAATTTACCTGTAGGGTAAGAACAGAACAGTGGTTGCCTCTAGGGGTGGGGTTCAAAGTGGGGTATGATTGACTGAAAGTTGTATGAAGTAAAGGAAATATTCTATATCTTGGTAGGAGCTTGAGTTCCCCAGATGTATGCATTTGTCAAAATGTGCCAAATACGTCATTTAAAATTTATTAATTCCACTAAACATACATTTTACTACAAATAACCATAAATATTTTCACTTACAATGTAGTTAATGTTATTTACAAGATGAATGGAGTTAATGTATTTTTTTGCAATATAGTTAACAACTATGGTTAATAATATGTATGCTGGATTATTTAGATATGAAAATATCTGCAACTCAATTGAGAACATCAAGAAATAAGATAAATTGATAGATAGGTAAATGTGACATGTTTTAAAGCAAATGTAACAAAATGTTTACAGTAGTATAGTTCTAGATAGTCACTGTAAAATTCTTTCAACTTTTCTCTCTGTGGAAAAATTCTCATAATAAAATATTGGGGAAAATGTGTTTGCTTTTTTTATGGCATCTTGTTCCTTTCTTGTTTTAATTCCCTATTTTATGTCTTCAATTATTTTAAAATGTTTTCTTTCATGGTTTCTATCTGAACTTCTAGCTGACGTTTCTTAGGATCAAATCCAATTGTTTACTCTGTCTGATGACGCTCACTCATGGTGAATTGCTTCCTTGTGTGTTGTAATTATGTATTGTAAACTCACATTCACATGGGCCTGGCTTGAGCATGTTTTCTGGGAGGCAGATTTTCTTTTTGTTTCAGTCTCTTGTTCGAAAGTTATTTCCAACTTGGCATGGTTTTTAATTTTTTAAATGTCAATTTGCAGTACAGGATCTTCAAGATCAAGCAGACAGTGTAAGTTCTTACCCAAATCTTAGCTAATTTATTTCTTCCTATCTCATCGCCATGCTCAGGCTGAGAAAAGCTTTCATCTTCCTGTGTGGCCGCCCTCTATTTCCCTGTTCCACTCTTTCACTAAGACATAAGACATCCAAGAATTCGGAACTTCATGTTGGGGTTTTATCCCAACACCCTACCTCTTTTAGGCCCACAGGTCATTCCCTGTCTCTTAATGGGTCTAAACCCAAAGGCTTTGGTTACCAAGGGAAACAACATCCTACTGGAGTTTCAATTTTTGGATTACCTTTATTTGGGGCCCCTATGGATGTAGTTTTCTTTTCTATAAACTCCAGACTTTCTAGGGGTTTTATGGCAGGAAGAGTTTTACATTTTTAATCCCTCAAATTGCCAGAAATTGAAGTCACTCCTTGTTTGTCTACATACTGTTCATTACTAATGTGTGTTCTTAGATCGTGTCTGACTGATGTCATTGAGAGCTTACATAACACGACACTTAATATAAGGCATTTAATCAACAAATACTTGTTAGTGATTTTGCTTGTAAATTACAAATATATTTAGAAAATGTGAATTAAGTATTACTAATGATATCTAATTTTATATACAAGACCTCATTTAATCCTCATAACTATTTGTTAGGTAATAGTAATCTAATTTAGAAACTTGAAAACTTGGGCTTAACTTGGGAGTTAAATAAATTTCCCAAAAGCACACATCTAGAAAAGAGTAGATTTGAGTCTCAAACAGAGAGCTCTTTGATTTGGGTCTACACTATCACATAAGTTATTAGAAAGGCCTAAGAATAGAATAATTGAATAAATGAATAATTAAGATGTAAATTAATACAATTATTAAGATATCCATGAAAGACTCCTGGCAAAGATGGTGTTTTCAAACTTTCAAAATGTAAATTGTTCTTTTATGTTTTTGAAAAGGGCAAAAGTCATCTGAGCAAAATATCTTCACCGAACATCACAGACTTAGGGAAATATATGTATTATATAAAGAACCATACAAAGAGAGGCTAAAATAAGTAAAGCCTTGTACTTAGCAATCACACCAAGGAAAACAATCTGAAATATGGTGGGAAATTGTAGAAATAAAAAATTAATTAAGATGTTATTTATAATGCCAAAAGTTTTTTGTTTGTTTGTTTTTGTTTTTCATTATTTCTTTTTGAGAGAGGGAACGCGAAGAGTGTGTGTGCAAGCAGGGGAGAGGGGCAGAGGGAAAAAGAGAGAGAATCTTTTTTTTTTTAAAGATTTATTTATTTACTTTAGAAAGAAAGAGAGAGAGCAAGCAGGGGGGAGGGAGAAGGAGAGAGTCTTCAAGCAGACTCCCTGCTGAGCATGAATCCTGACGTGGGGCTCGATCCCAGGACCCTGAAATCATGACCTGCAACAAAATCAAGAGGTGGATGTTTAACCAGCTGAGCCACCTAGGGGCCCCAAAAAATGTTTTTTTTTTAAAAAAAAAACCTAAATATTCAACAACAGAGTAATAATTAAGGAAGCTGTGTTGTGTCCATTCATTGAGCTATTATGCTACTATAATAAGGGATAAATCAAAAATTTTTAAATGTTGGAAAATTCTTATTGAATTAAGAAGTGTAGCATAAAAATCCAGAGAAGGTTTACAATCTATAATATAATGTATGTGTGGAAAAATACTGAATAAAAATGTATACCCAAATACCTATCATAGTTTGGGGATTTATTAAGGAGAATATGAACGATATTTGTAGACTAAATTTCTCTATTCTTCAAATTTATTGGATGGAACTTTCACTTCTATTAAAGGACTATTTTATAAATATACATATTTATTCATATATTTATAGTTTATCCTCAGTGACCTCAATTTCTATTAAATTTAAGATGAACCACAATATGTCAGAAGCCTCCTTTTCAATCTTAATATCAACTATTTGCCAACATGAATTCTCTGCTACAGAGAACCAAGGCTTCCTGATGTTTCCTAAATCCAACTCTGGCTTTTCCTCTTTCCCCTGGCTTAGGTTGTCTTCCTCTCTAAGAGTTTTGCACACCTTGTCTTATCTTTGCCTATAAAATCCTACATGTTGTTTAAGGTCCAGCTGAAAAGTCACCATCATCATAAAGCCTTGCCTGATTCCCTTACTTGGTCATGATCTCCTTTGTTTTGTTTACTCTCACCCTTGGCAGAAACCATTTGTGCTGTAATAATAGCAAAGCCCTACATGAATCTGGCCTTAAACCAAATGGCATTCTTCAAAGTCACTAGGTTTGCTGTTTGGTTGATTGGAGTTTTGCAACCTCAATGCAAATTTCTGCCATTGTCATAATCTTTCCCAGTCAACAATTTGTTTGTATTTCGGATAAGTGTTTTGCATAATTTTCATCACTCTTTTTTCACAATTTAATTTTTTTATTTATCTCTATTGCTGATAAGTGGCCATATTCACTTTTACTACAGCTCCATTTCAGAGGTCATCAGAGGCCCCATATTCCTGCCAGATAGCCCTCCTTTCCTCTCCCTGAAATGCATCCACAATGGGGCACTGAGCATATTATCTTGTAAGGGCCTGAGCACTTACCTGCATCTCCCTGTAATTGTGGGATACGGAATTTTCTCACTCACTAAAATATCTCCAGCATGACGCATAGAGAAAATGTTTGTTAAATGGAAAAATGCACTTATGGCCACTGTGAATGCATAGCTGAGTTCAGATTAGTTGAAACTATTGCTTGTCTGCTTGGTCCAAATCTGAGTAACCCAGGTTTGCAAGAGTGTGGGGGCACAGGTGCTGCTTGTGCTGGGAAGTGATGCCAGGGACATGCCACTTATTTCACAATCATTCTTAGTTAAAAAAAATAATCTATCTATCTCATCTATCTATTGACATCTATTGACATCTATCTCGATACATTGCTTTAATATAATGTGTCCAAAATACAATTTCTAACCCTAAAATTCGTGCCTGCATAGACTGTATGGTTTTTACAAACTGTACCTGCTTAAATTAAACACAAAGCAAGAATAAGTTTATGTAGAAAAATTAAGTGCTCTCCATTCTGCGCTACGTATGAGTGTCCAGCACGTGGTGCGTTACACGTAGGAGGTACTCGGTGTGTGTCAAACTGTATTTTTATAAACCAAACTGGGCAAAGATCACTAGCAAATTCCAACTCTTAGCAAAGCAGAGCCCTTAAAATTCGGGATCTCCTAAGATAGTAACTAAAATACCAACACCAAAGTCTTTAAAAGAATAATTTTGTATTAACTTACTTTTTATTTTTATTTTTATTTTTGGTATGTTCACTGAATGGGAAAGAGGCCCAGGTAAACACCATCTAAAGGGGGCTAGAGTACAGCCCTCATTTCTGTAACAGAGCCACACTGCGCGAGGGTAAAGGCCAGTTTAAGTGTCATAGCAGATCCAGTTCTCTCAACAGACTGTCCATCAGCCGAATCCACTTTCAGGATGCTCAAAAATGGCAGTTTTCAGTTTCTCAGGAATCTAAGTGTCTGCAATGTACTTTGTGCAATGAAATAAAACGTATTTTTAATATTTGGCTGAGACTTACATCCTCAAGAGCCAAGATTCAGAGCAAATATTTCCACATTAATTGAAAATTTTATTGTCAAATATATTTCATGGTTTATTCATGCAGAGTGGTGCTTCTTGTCTTCTCCCATTCATTCCAATGATTTCACGGAGAAGCCAGAGGCTATTTTCAAAATTGGGGTGACATTTAAAATCAGGGTGACATTGTTTTTCTCACATGCAAAAATAATGATTTCTTCCTTTATGCTGAATATCTTCTCCACTGGGTGATTTTGCTGATAATAGTACCTTTCCTTCCTAGCTCCTAGGATAGTTACGAGGATCCAAAAAGAGATAACAAATGTGAATCTGCTACATAAACTGTAGAGGTTCTATAAATATTGTAGATTATTATCATCATTATTATTATTCATCCAAAGTAAGACTCAAGCATCAAGGACTCAAGGGGATATGGAACCCAATTGAGGAAATTAATTTTGAAATGTACACAGAGCGGAGAAAGAGAGAGAGAGCCCTCTGATTAAGGCGTCGTTCTGGAATAAGATTGCCTGTGTTCAGTTCTGCCTTCACCCATTACCAGCTCTTTAATCTCGTGCAACTGATCTGAGACCCAATATTTTTAATTTGTAAAACAGGGATACTAAGAGTAAAAATACTCTTATAAATCTGATAAAAATCAGTTTTCTATATGAGTAAGTTAGACCATTTATATAAAGTACTTCCTATACGGTAAATGCTCACTCATCTCCTATTAAGATTTCACTAGAATATAAGCACCATTATGGTAGTCATGTACTCATTCTCTAAGCCAACGTTTATCACCAGGCTCTGTTCTGGGCACTGAGTGTCCATCCAGCAGTGAAGAACAGACAAGTTCCTTGCCCCCAGGCAATAAACAACTAATTAAAGTCACTTCGGGGAGTGAAAGGTACTGGAAAGAAGCTAGTACAGAGTAACTGCATAGAGCTACAAAAGTGCAGAGCTGCAAGCAGGTGCCTTGGACAGGGGTCAGAGAAGGCCATCCAAGAGGATGGCCAGTGACCTCAGCCCTTGGCATCATTCGGGTGTTAAGTAACATGTGCCAGGCCTGGGAAGATCTGAGGGAAGAGAACTTCAGACAGAAGTAACACTTGCAACATGTCTGGGATACGAACTAGCTTGTTGTGCTCAGGAGGCAGAGGCTTTGAGCCTGATGCACGAGGCTCACACCGAGCCTGACACCGAGGGCAGCCCATCACATGGAGCCTGGAAGGCCTTATTAAAAGGCTAACCTGTGGTTCAATTGCATTATGACTTAGAATCCCCTGGCTCCTTGCATACATTGTTTTTTAATAATGTAACTAATATATGCACAAAGTATTTTTTAAATAATTATACTAACAAGGTATTTAAGATACTTAGAGACTTTGAGGCTCTCAAGAAAGGACTTGTGTCAAGGAAAAATCAGAAATTAGCCATGACATCCATTTTTAAAACAGTGGTATCTATTTAATTTGGCAGTTTCTCTTAATGCAACATCTCTGCTTTGTCCATCACTTTCAAGAAAAATGGCTATTCTGACCCTACCTCACTGGGCAAAGGTGAGACTTTGCTTTGAACCTAGAGCCAAGATTGTCACATGGGGGATTATATTACGGATGGTTTATATCCGTGATGATGTGTCTGCGTGTGTACTGTCCAAAATGTGGCTATTGAACACTTAATACGTGACCACTGTGATTGAAGGACTACATCTTTAATTTTACTTAATTTTAATTAATTCTCATTGAAAGAGCCCTCTGTGGCTTGTGGTACTGTAATGAGTAGTGCAGGATGTCTTTTTCTCTGCTTTTGCCATTTACCTTCTTAAAGTGGCTCATCAGCCTCCTATAGCTCATCCCTGTCAGCGTGTCCTCCAACACCCTCCCAGTATGAGCTGTGGCCCAGTGGCGAAGCTGTTTCAAAGTCTAGCCATGGATAGGGTTCCCATGTGAGCCAGTTATACTCCTCTGCTCCTTGGTCCTGACTCTGCCCTGACCCACAGCCATCTCTCACATCTGTGGGGAGATGAAAGGGACCTCGTGTAACAGAAAGTATACCCATCTCTGCTGTGCAATCTGTAGCCCTCCCCTGCCAAGAGGCATTTCCCTCATTTGGCAAGGGCAGCTCCACACGTCTGCAGTGAATGACCCGCGTGGTTTTTTGCCTGGTATAGGAGACATGTCTATTTCAGATCAAAACAAGATGAGAGATGTTCCTGAATTAGCCTGGACTTGGTAACTCCAAAGTTCAAGGAATTCTTCTATTTGTTTCAGTCATATTCTCAATATTGCCCAATATTGCTCATAGTGAAATGACTGGATAATGATTCTTGGAAGAAATGAAACAGGTATTTGAATGTCATTGCAAATAAACCATCTCCTTTTTCAATATAGCCCTCTGTTGTATCTTCAGGGGGAGGCAGGAAGAGAATGCAGGGTTTTTTGGTTTTTCTACTCAAGTTTACCTCAATCCCAGGAGCCGGTCAGTCACAAAGATGATTACAAGAACTTCGCAGCAGATTATTGGAGCAGTATTTACAGCAGTTCAAACTGGCTTGCTTGTGTTTTACTTTGTGCTGCAAACACTATTTCCAGATTTAAACATTTTTTACAAATGTTATTTAGTTTCCTTGGACATCAAAGAACACTTTAAAACAGATTTTGATGAGTCAGGTGTAAATAAATCAGAGACATGCAGATTAAATGTCTATGAGGAAAACAAATCTGGAAGAAATGTGCTTGAGGGAAAATTCATTTGTGATCATCTTGAAACAGACCATTTAAAAAATGTTTATTTTTCAAAATTCACCTACTATAGGATCTAAAATTAAAAGCTTCTTTAGATACTCAGATAACAGATTGCATTGTTCATATACAGGAATCTCAAAGCACCCTGTCATTGCAAAGGTCTTCTTGATATGTATAGAACCCCTAGTGACCGAGTTGATAACACAGCTTTCCAGAGTTTCTATGGCGGATGTGATTACTCCATTCAACAACACTAAAGCCATTCTCATCCAGTTAATCTCAAGAGCAGCATCTTGAAGCATCTATGCTAACAGTTTAAGTTTCTTTTAATGAATCCTTTCCCTTAGGTTCTCTGAGCTAAGAGGATTGAGGACTTCTTCACAACTGCTCTATTCTAGAGTGATATTTTTCAAATTCACATATCTAGGACCAAGGAGTGCACGTCTTTAGATCCCCAGAGGGGCAAAATTATTGGTGCAGGAATTTTGGTGTTATTTCAAATATAAGTATAATCACAAACACAGCAAGTACATGAAAATGCTCAGTCACAGAGTGGTCATCTAAAAGATCCTTAGGTTATTCTTTTTGCTCATATTTTAAATATCTTCATAATACAAACACAAAATAAGAAATATCTTAGAGGAGGATTGGACCTTAGGAAAGAGAACAAAGACCCACAGTTTAAGAAATGTCATTCCAGAAACTACATATTAGTCAGTTACAATTTAGTGAAACTCTGCCTTATCTTAGGTGTATCTGTAGAATGTAAACTCATCACTGCTATATCCTCCCTAGTTATCATAGAGACTGTTAAACAATAGCAACAACTTTTTGTTTACATAAACTAATAAGTTAAAGAGGTAATTAATTTCTAACTAGAGTTAGTTATACACCCACTGACAGTCTGTCCATCATTAACCATCTTGCAATGTTACAATAATCTAATCATCACTTAGTTCTTAGCACAGAATATGAATGTGCTCACTGAGTTTTCTAACTTGTGAATGTATGATGTCCTTCTGTTGGCCAGTAAACAGAAGACACTGTTATTCTATGAGGAGATGTTTTGACAAGGAGAAGATCTTGTCAGGAAATTCAGGTCTATGTGGTCCAATCTAATTCTCCACCATTTTTATCAAGGAGATTAACACATTGACTCTGAGGTCAACTAGGGTCAGCTATGTATTCAGAATGAATAGGCTCATATATTTGTGGAACCTTGCTTTTCAGCCAATTCTTCAAGGCAAGACAATGAATTCATATAATAAATATTTGTTGCATGTCTATTATGTGCAAAACAATATAAATAAATACTTGAGAGGTATGAATATGTATGAGATAGCACATAGCCACAAGAAACTCGTTAAAGTGATCATGAGTGGATAGAATTTTAGACTTAAAAAAATGGACAAAATACCTTCAAAACGTCTTCCAGATGCCTCCTGGTAAATGTGTGACCTTTGGACCAAGTAACTATAAAAAGTTAACGCTTGATGAGAAGATCTTTCTGGAGGAAAATAATTAATTGTACCAAATACAGTCTCCAGAAAGTTGTCCTTCAATATGCATATTTTTTTTTGCTTAGTCCTATAACATAAACTTCATATTAAAACAGTTCAAAAACAGCTAGCACTATACTTCATTTTGACTAATTAACTCAATAACTTCATGCTTTTGAATAATTTTGTTCTGTAATGACTAAACGCTAAAAAACTATGAATATTCTATAGTCTTATGGAGGCTACTTTATCCAGAAATATATATTAACCAAGACTTGTGTACATGTACAGTATAATGGAAATTGATGTTCATAATTATGCCCTAAAGGCACCTGGAGATCTCAAAATACCTTCTTAAAAAATGTTATCTAAAGCAATTAATCAGTAAGCAAATTTGTATTAGTATCTATTATTACAGGTAGAGACAATACAAAAAAGATGTGGTTTCCATTCTCAGGAAGCTTAGAACCATAGAGAAATTTATAACTTACCCAACAAATCTTTAATAAAGACCACGTAGAATATTAAAAAGGGGAATTTTGGCTCCCATCCCAATGTCCTTTCCTAGGCCTCCTGCCCTCAAATGAAAAGAAGTTGCTATTGGCCAAAACATGAGACCTTTATTGGACTTTGTTTTCCCAGTGGGAGGGACCAGCACCATGCACTGTGGCCATCTTTCACTTCCTGCCTCCATGGGGTAAGCAGATTTCTCAGATTCAGTCATGCTAGATTCCGAGGAGAGGTTTCAAGCCTGAGCCATGTTCTCCTGCACAGATATTACCAAAGAGGACTGTGTTGGAAGAGATGGAATGATTATCAACTATTAGTAAATCAGTATTTTATTAAGAATTGTTATATAATACTCTCTTTGCTTGAAGCCATGAAGGAAAGAAGAATAAGTAAGAAATTTACCAAAATCATGCTTTGAACTGCAAACATGGCATTAGGCCAGAAAGTAAAACTAAGTTTATATTTATTTGTGTTATCATAAAGTTACAGAAAGTAAAATTAAGTTTACATTTATTTGTGTTATCATGAAGTTACTATATGCATTTAACTTTTTCTCAGCTTTACTGAGATGTGATCAACATATAACATTGTGTAAATTTAAGACGTACAACGTGTTGATTTCATGCACTTATATACTGCAATATGATTAGCACCGTAGCCTTAGCTGACACCTCCGTCATGTCACACAATTACCATTTCTTCTTATGGTGAAAACATTTAAGATCTACTTTCTCAGCAACTTGCAAGTATGTAATACAGTATCGTTAACTACATTCACAATGCTGTGTATTAGATCCCCAGAACTTATGCATCTTCTAACTGGAAGTTTGCAGCCTTTGACCACCATCTCCCCATAGGCATCTAACTTCACCTTTAATGTTAGCTGGAAAATATGTGTGATTCCCATACATTACTTTTGTAAACAGTATTTATGTGCGCTTTTATATATGCACCTACCCTATGTATCTTAAGAGGAAATGCTAGAAAATGAAAGGAAGATTGCATGACAAAACACAAATGAATTCTTGCAGCTGGAGGGCAAACTGTGTCATTTCAGTACTTAACTTAGTGGCTGACAATTAGCAGGGCTTAAAATGGCTTGTTGAATGAATGAATGAATTTCTAACCAAGCTTCAGAGAAAATTAGTGAAGGTGCTACCCAATATCCACTATTTAGGTATTTTAACCATCTTTCGGGGCTTATTGATGAACTAAAAATTAATTACTGAGGTGTCTGGGTGACATCTGTGGTGTCTCTTTGCATCAACAAATGAAAGATGATGTCACTGGATTGCAAGATATTTTTGACTTAGAGTAGCCCTTGTGGTATAAAAAATGACCTCAAAGCACATTTCCTAAGACCACCTCCCTCTATATCTCTCTCTCTCTCTTTCTCTCTCTCTCTCTCTCTCTCTGCGCATGTGTGTGTGTGTCACAAAGCTATCAAAATCAAGGTTTTTAGAATTAATATCTCACTGTGTCCATGTTCAAATTTTGCCAGTCGTTCTCATGATGTCCCTTATAGTTCTGTCTTCCTCGTTGCAGTGACCACATATTACATTTAGCTGTCCTGTCTCTAGTCTCCTTTACTCTGAAATAGTTACTCAGTCTTACTTGATGTTTCTTGCCTTTTGAAGTGGAAGGGGATAGGCAGTTATTTTGTGGCATGTCCTAAATTTAGGATATACACGTATCACCAAAATCAAACTAATCGAATTTTAGCACATGCTTAAAATCAGCCTCCAATTCCACCTGCTGTGCAGACCCAAAGTCCACATCTGTTCTTAGATAAAAGATGGAGAGTGGTTCTGTTTTGCCAACTTCTAAAATGTGAGCTTATTCCACAATCATTTTGACAAATTTGTTGCAGGGAAAATTTGGAGCATTGGAAATGGGCCCAAAATGAAGGGTCACATGCATGAGCACCCAGCCAAATGTTTTGCCAACAGCAACGATTTAATTGACAGGCCATATTCAAATAACAAGCGTGTGGCTATTGATGATATTGCTGATGACTGAGAAATAGAAAATTATACCTCTACCTCCTTTTCTTTGTAAGTTTTTAGTGCGACATAATCCTAGAGACGATTTCTGGTGTATATATATATATTACCCTTTACCAACTCGATTCACCAATTGTTTACATTTTACTCATTTTGCTTTCTCATTCCCTCTTTCTCTCTCTCTCTCTTTCTGTGTAGTTGTGTGTGTGTGTGTGTGTGTGTGTGTGTGTGTGTGTGTGTGGTATATGCATGTATCTGTATATATACATGTTTGCATATTTTTTCAGAACCATTTGAATAAGTTGCAGACATCATGATGTTTTAAACTTAAATCTTCAGTGATCATTTTCTAAGGATAAGGATATTTTCTTATATAACACAGTTATCAAAATCAAGATTCCTAGAATTGATCTAGCAGACAGTCCATGTTCAAATTTTATCAGTTGTTCCAATAATGTCTCTTATTGCTTTTTTCCTTGTCCATGACCAGACATTGTATTTAGTCGTTTTGTCTCTTTAGCTTCCTTTAATCTGAAATACCTTCTCAGCCTGGCTATGTGTTTCTTGCTCTTGATATATTTAAAGTCTGCAGGCAAGTATTCTCTATGTTATTCTCAAATTGAGGCTGCTATTTTTGAGATGTAGTTTAGAAAGTGCTATAGAACCCCAGTTGCCTGAATAGGTCTGTTCTATGAACATACCTGGGTATCTGGGATGTCCAACATTGGGATAACTGCTTTAAATTGAGGCACTCTTCTTGAATATTCCTAAGTCATTTATATTATCTTGAGTCAATGCTTTAGAACCCAGGACAGCACTCTGTGATTATGGTCATTTCAGAATAGGCTACATAGCCAAAACAAGATGCAAACATGGTTTGAACTGAACTTTACTTCTTGCTTATGTAACAGGCCGATGAAGACTGTTCTAGAACTGCTTGGGTGCCTCAGTCACATTCAGTGCACAGCTTCTTTCTCAGGGAGAGCAGTTGCTCTAGGTCTTGCTGTTACCCAACCAATGGGAAGAGTCAGAGATGTGCACACATGTCCCTTTGTAGAGACATGCACTGGAGATAGAACAACATCACTTCTGCTTATACCCCATTGTCCAGAACTCAGTCACATAGACCACATCAACCTATAAGAGAGAGGTTAAGAAATGGGGTCTCCAGCGGGTGGCCATGTACCCTGCAATCCCATTACCACAGAAGGGAGAAGAGTGCTGATAGGCATCTGCTAGTGGCCAACCCAGAGACTCTCTACACATTAACACTTCCTGATTAGCAGACAGTCATATAAAAAGTACAGTATCCAAAGGTACAATATTAGGAAAAAGGAATTTAATGAAAAGTCTAATTTATATAGTTTCCCCAGATGGGAAAACACAAAGGGAATAACTGAGATGGGAAACCCCTTGAAGATGCATTAGATGCCTAGAAAAAGAGTTCAGCGGCCCATGCCTCTCGTGCCTCCCGATCTTATTTCTTACCAAGCACTCCCCTTGTACATCATGCTCCAGGCATACAGAGTCACTCGTGACTTTCCCTACGTGCCTGTGGCTTCATGCTCTTTCCAACTTAGGTCTTACTTGTACCTCTGTGTGGAATGTCCTTCTTGCTGCCACTATTATCCAGTTGGCAAATACCAAATCATCTTTGAGCAGGTGTTCAGATCTCACCTCTGAGAAAGCAGTCTTGACTCATGGACAGCTTCCCTTACAGCACTGAGAGTCTTGATGCATTTGCACATCTGTCTCAACTACTGGACTTTAAGCTTCTTGAGGGAAAGTCTGCCTTACTACCTTTGCACCCTTGTGCTCTGTGGTTCCGACAGACCCAGGTTATTTACTCTGCCCATGTGTCAGAGGGTGACCACAAGGCGAAACCTGGGAAGTTGGAAGATCAATGGAAGGCATTCTAGGGCATTAGGATGGTAAGCTTGAGGATAACTGATGGCTGAAGGAAAGAAACCAAAGAAGACAGAGAGACTACAGATGTAGGAGAGAGAGAAATATTCAGTCAAGAAAGGAGAAGGCAATCGAACAGGAGCATGGAGCTTGTCACAGAAGAATACCTAGACTTGAAAGTGAGAATAAAGGGAGCAACAACAGAGGAAGTCACAGAGAATCACTGAAGTAGAGAGAAGGCAAATTCAAGTTATTCATTTATATATACGTACATAAATTAAGAAGCCATGTATCAAATTCCTTTCTGATTTATGTATTTAGGATAAAAATCAGGTTTTAGGTTTGACTCCCTACCAAAATACACTTAAAGTAGTATCTGTCCTTAATTTGAGACCCAAATTCTTTTACTGTAGCATTTTAATTGGAGGTAATCTTCACATGGAGTTCTGGTAAAATCTAGCAACTTTTGGTTGCAGTGACTTTAATCGGCATAATTTCAAGAAATAAATTGAAGAAAGACGTGACATGAAAGACCTGATAAATGCCTTTGTTTTTAATAAGTAGTGACACGTTTCAGCTACTTTTTCCAGATGGCTTCTTAAATATTTTTTAGAGAGGGGAATTGTTCAGCACTAGTAAACATCAGCACCGCAGTCTAGTTTGGATACCAGATCACGCTGAACAGAGGGCAAGGTTTTTCTATTATCTCTCTCTTCCATTTCACCCCTTCCATCACTCCCATCAAGTGCTCTGTCATTTGGCATATTTTCCTAAAGTCTGTGCTGCCTGACACCTGCACCTGCTGGGTGATCCCCGTTCAGGCCTGTTTTGCCCTGGGCTGCCCCCACTAACCCTAACAAACCATGACCTGACTGCTGTTATTGTCACCTTTGATAGAGATTGGGGGATGTTAATATCCCTTTGATTAAAATCAGCCTATACTGAATCATCAGGATAGTAACAATTAAATGATACAATCGATGTTTCTGGTGAGGTGTGCTCTAGGAAGGAGACCAGAAGAGCTTCTCATGGAACTTTCTTTCCAATTAATTCACATGATTCTTCAAACTTTCTGAAGATGAGAGTTTCTGTTTCCCTTCCAGACTCAATGGAATTTGGGTTTCTAGGGTACAACTCTGGCTGTCAAGAAATAGAAATAATGAAATAATAGCAGTCGATATTTATTTAATGCCTACTGTGGGCCAGGCATTGGTCACTCACATGACATTTACTATTTCCTTCTATTCTCACATTAATCCTGTGAGCCCCTACCATCCCCCATTGTCCGCACAGCCTATGTAACAAAAAAATGTGCAGGAAGTAACTAGAGTGGCAGTGGAACTCCAGAGTCTATATTGTTTACATTGCCCCCAACATTTCTAAGAAGGTATTTGCAATTCCCTTCAAGCCCCGTAAGATCGCAGCCATGATCTTGACTTGTACACAAAGTCCTCCTGCCTGTTATGCTCCACGCCTATGGGAGTCCAGTTGCCAATTATTTTTGTCATACAAATTGCAGCTGTCGCTATGATTTATACAAATTATTTCATTATTTTACTGTGATAGTCTTATAAAAATAAATCAGAACCTTATAATAATAAATCTATTGCAGTTGCATTCACAACAGCGAAGATATGGAAATAACTTAAAGTTTCATCGATGGATGAATGGCTGAAGAAAATATAGAACTTGCATACAATGGAATACTATTCAGCCTTAACGAAGGACACCCTGCCACATGTGACATTATGGGTGAAACTTTGGGGACATTATTGTAAGTGAAATAAGCTCAGAAGGACAAATTCTGCGTCATTCCATTTATACAAAGTATCTAGAGTAGTCAAATTCACAAAAGCAGAGAGTAGAGTGGTGATTGTCAGGGTCTTGGACATAGGAGGAGATATGGGAAGTTGCTAATCAGCCCGCATAAACTTCTAGTTATTCAACAGGAGTAAGTTCTAGAGAACTGCTGGATGATATTGTCCCTATGGGCTATAACAACACTGAACACTGTGCTGTGCCCTTATAATCTGTTAAGAGGGTAGATCTTAAATATTCTTACCACAATAAGTAGCTAACTAAATAAGAGATCTTAAATATTCTTACCACAATAACTAAATAAATAAATAAGAAAAATATACCTTTTTATTAAAAGCAGAGAATGACCTTTGAAATATATTCAAGCACACACCCTTAACTTGGAAAACATGTTTTGGGCTTTTCAGCGTGTATGTACGTTCGTGCACACACATGCACACAAATGAATGATTTACTTTTAACAACATATTATGTTTTCTATTATATCACATATTTTAATATATATCACTTATTCTCAAGTGTTGTTGCAGCACGCGAAAAGGATATCATTTCTATAATGAAGTAAACTGATGGGAAACACAATGCTTTTCAACTTAACTATATATCCTTTGAGCTGACGTGAGATTCAACCTCTAAGTAGTTTTTGACATTTGACATTTGATAGCAGACTTTGCTACAAGATTTCAGTTTTTAAAGCTCTTATCTACAACAGGTGCTCTTGCCACTCTTTTGACAGTATTTTATAGCTGATTTTTCCAGCGAATGTAAGGCATAGTTCTCTAACCTTCCCTTCCTCTGTCTAAGGAACACTACGTTAAAATTTCCCTAAAAATGTATTTTTTTGCTTCCTGTGTCTCTTCCTACCCTGGTCTCCCCACAAGAATTACAGTAATAATCATCATCATCTAACCACCAAAATGGCTGCTTTCCCAAAACTCAAAAAGAATTGTAATCTGGGTAGCCTCGCTATTTTCTCTACTAACCATGCAGTCAAGGATGAAATCTGACAGATTTCTCAGGAATATCTCTGCTTGTCAGTATCATGGTAATGATTCAAGAACAGTTAGGCTAAATGCCTCAGACTTTTCTAAACACAGCCGATCCCATGTTCTTTTCCATTTTATGAGCTGCTGTTGACATTGAGATTTTCCACATCCTCAGAGCCGTTACGCTATTTCTGTTGGAAGGACTGGCTATTTTAGTCAGCGTTGCTCTGACAAAAAACGTGCCTAGAACATCCTCTGGTGGTGATAGTGGGAATCATCAGCTTCCACATAACTCAAGGTTCAGTGCCAGCCCCATTCCTCACCACCGACACTTCCCAGAAAACATACATAATGACAGAGAAATCTGCTGCTTTCAACACATTTCAACTACCCAGCCACGTATTTTAGTCACTCCACTGTCGAAGTTCTTAACACATGGTGGCATCATCCTGCCACAGGACTTGCTTTTCACTTTTTTCTACCACAGGTATAAATCTGTGAAGAGACTTTACAAGTCCGTTTTTAGAAAGACAAAATCTCATATGATCCTTCTTCGCAAATTTCCACAAAGATACACCAATTATTATTCTACACATGTAAGCATTTTAAATGATTCTGCACTAAAAAGAAGACATTCTAACTCATGAAAACAGCAAGTAGAATGATGGTTGCCAGGGCCTTAGGGGATGGGGAGAAAGGGGAGAGGCTGGTCAAAGGGCATAAACCTTCAGTTGTAAGATAAATGAGTTCTGAGGATCTAACGTACAGCATGGAGACTATAACTAACAGTACTGTATTGTCTACTTGAAATCTGCTAACACGGTGGGTCTTAAGCACGTTCAACACACACACACACACACACACACACACACACACACGGTAGCTATGATCAACTTCATTGCAGTAATCACTTCACAATGTATACATATATCAAGCCACCGCGCTGTACATTTTAAGTACAGGTCATTTTATTTGTCAGTTATAGTTCAATAAAGCTGGGGAAAAAAACCCTAAATTTTTATGAATAAAAATGAAAAATTATTTCACAAAGATAAACAGAATGCATTGTTCAGATTTCTTTGTCACAAAAATTAAAGTTTAATAAAAGCTGTGCAATCGTCACAGTTGGAGATCCAAAAGCTGCAAAGCGAGATTTCCTCACCTGGTGATTGTGGTCTTGAGTGTTTTGCTTCAAAACTGCAAACCCCACAGAGATGGCATTTTTTTTTTTCCAAGAGTAAATTATAGAAACCCGTAAACAATGACAGTCTTTCCGGGGATGGGAGGGCCAAGGCGTCAATTATGAATTAATTAAGCTTATGTGGCAATTGAAACCTGTGAATTAGGTGAGAAGCAGCCTTCATTTAAACCAGTGATGAGAGCTATTGAGATCATCATGCCTCCTGATACAGGCCATGTGTTCTTTGTATTTTGTTACACATCATAGAATGAATTAAAACTAAAGAGGCTGGCTAGTGTTGCTAATTTCATTAATGATTTTGATGAATGTAAAGCTGAAAGGATGTGGCACATGACTAGCTGTTGAATGTCATGGTACTGACAACATTTTGGGGGCCTCCGGCTCTCAGAGATGTCGTCATCCAAAGGAATTACTACTTTGTAAATGTTTCCTTTGTAAATTCCTTAGGATGTAAAGAAGATAAATATGAACATGTGTTCCTGATTCACAGATTAGAACATTATTATAGTAATCACAGGTTGAAAATAATAATACCATGATGTCAAAGATGGAAGTCTCCTTTGCCCTATTTGGAACAAAATAGATAATCAATGGTACATCCCAGGCCACACAACGGCCCCTACCACTTACCCTTTCTACGGGTTGTCATTTCTTCAATCTCAAGCAACCAAAGCTGAACTCTGGCTAGAAGTAACAAAAGACAATTTATTAGAAAAATCCAGGAAAGCTCCCAGGTCTGGAAGTCAGACAGAAAAACCCAGCTTGGAAAAGTCAAGAAAAGGCATGCAGTGACCATAGGTTACCTTTGCCATGTGTAGGGTGATGGTGACAAGAATTGGAGGAAAGAGACACAGAGACCCCACCGGCTTCCTTCACAAAAGGCAGGCACCTGAATTTACCATCCCACCCAGACTAGGCACACTGAGGGAAAAGCATTTCTCCAAAGAGAAATTGAGTGGAGAAGGGGTAATGTATGCAGGTGACCGGAAAAGATGGCAATTGCCCACCACCCAAGCCATGGTCCCCCACCCTTCAACTGTTGTTGGATTTGGAGCACCGTGACCAAAATCCTTTTTGTGTGAAATTTCAATGTTTTCCCTTTTTCTTTAATTGTACATTTTCAAAAATTTAATGTTGTTTTTAATCCTAACATGGGACAGGTCTTCTAAGAAAAAGATGAATAAAATTTTCAGTGAAGTCTTGCTTCATAATTCAGGGTGTCAGACAGGACTACATAGGACAGAGATGACATCTCCCTTGATTGACAAAGACAACCAAGTCCTCAGCCACGGTTGACCATGCTCTTGCTTAATCACTGGGATGATACACAATTCAAATAAAGAGTTGAGCCCAGCCTGGGGTCCTGGTCAAGAAAGATGGGATTTATAAGACTCCCAGTCCACCAGAGAGCCGGAGTACGCACGATAACAAAGGCTAGGGACTGAGCACACACAGAAAGCCGGGGGAGAAGGACCCACCTTACATACTGGATACTGAGACCAAGTGCAGGGCATTAACGTTAGAGCACCCCTGTTGGAAGGATTGCATTGGAACACACTTCCCAGTGTGACGTACAGTGGCCGGACGGGACTACTCAGAGCGGAGCTTGTGGAAGGCAATTCTTCCACGTCAGTAGCTAAAAAGGATTAAATTTACAAAGTAATCATTCCCCATGTGATAGCATCTCCAGAGGTAGGTGATCTATAAAACTGTGCTGTCATCTTGCCATTCACTAGCTGTTTGTGTGGCCCGGACTGATGAAGTCATAAAAAATACAACCATGGTATCTCTTTAGCCTTGCTCTCCCCCGAGTCCCCACCAACCCCAAACCCAAGGAAGAAGAAAAGTCCTGTAAGTTCAGTGAGGGGAAGCAGCTCTCATAATTTTCTAACAAGTAGGAGGTAGACGTGGAAATCAATACTTATTCACCTGTTATTACTAGGTTAGAATGAATTAAGTATTTTTACTATGTCTTTCTGTATTACCTTTTTATTATTATTATTACCTAAATAACCATAAATAATGCTTATAAGAGTCAGTACATTTAATCCAAACGTTGATTCCCTTGTGCCTCATGAACATTCCTTTTTGTGCCTCAGAAAATTGTCCCTCAGGGCTGGGGGCGAAAGTGTCGTATAAACATAAAGCAAAGTGATGGAAGAGGTCCGCCATGGAAGAAACTAAGAAAATGTTAGGAAATAACCAGAACTGATTGTATGAATTTCTGGTGGGCAGAAATGATGTCTATTGTTTTCAGTGTTATTTATCATAATCTGCCATTGGGCCTGCTAATAACACAAATGTTCAGCGGTGGTTACACTTTATCTCAATCTAATTAGCTAGTTGTTTTCTCAATCCAGATCCTCAAATACTTATGCACCCCCAATCAAATAGGTGCTGTAAGGATGTAGAGATGAGGTCACACGACTCCTACCCTCAAGGAGGTTATAGTCTGGTACAGTAGAGATACGTCATGAGTACGAGGTGGAGAGCCACTCGTTAACTCTTTAACCACAAAGTGTTCAGGGAACAAAAGGACAAGCTCTGTGGAATACGATATCCTCAGAAACACAAAAGAGCTTGTCACAAATATTCTATCTGGTAAGAAGGAAGTCCTTTTTTTTTTTTTTAAGATTTTATTTATTCGAGAGACAACATATGCAGGGGGAGAGGCAGAGGGAAAGGGAGAAGCAGACTCCCCGCTGAGCTGGGACACCGCCCTCACCCGACGTGGGGCTAGACCGGGACCTGGTGATCATAACTTGAGCCAAAGGCAGACACTTAACAGACTGAGCCATCCAGGTGCCCCAGGAAGCCTTTTTTTTTTTTTTAAGGTTGTATTTATTTATTTGACAGAGAGAGACAGCCAGCGAGAGAGGGAACACAAACAGGGGAAGTGGGAGAGGGAGAAGCAGGCTCCAAGCGGAGAAGCCGGAGAAGCCGGATGTGGGGCTCGAACCCAGAATGCTGGGATCACACCCTGAGCCAAAGGCAGACGCTTAACGACTGCACCACCCAGGCACCCCATCCAGGAAGCCTTTTTTAACTGAAGACTTCATGCACTCTTTCTTGATCTCCCTCACATATTATAAATAAAACAATGCTGTTAATACCAGTGGACCTTGAACTTCGGTTTGCATAAGGATAGCTAAGAAAATGGTAAACATGCAGATGCCCCAACCATAATAAGCATCGACTTCAGTGGGTCTACATTTTAATGTATACTCAAGGTGATTTTGATATGGGTCCTTGGCTTATACCTTGAGAAATGTCATTCAGATGTTGATATTTCGTTCGGATGTTTGTCCTTCAAAGTTTGTACTCCTTTACCATGGCTGAAATGAGTGACAAGCATTTGGGAGAGTTTTATAAGATATATAAGATATTTTACACAGGTACTGCCCTTTCCCCAGGTGACACCCATGCTAACTTTGCCTACTCTGTACTTTAGGTAAAAACGTGGCTGCATTTTGCTGGGGCTGAAGAAGAATTCTAAGATGCGTTAAGCAATAGAAGAGCAAAATTCATGCACTATTAAGGCCCCCATGTCCTTTGCCCACAAATCATTATTTGGAAAGAAGTAGACATGTCTGACATAACAAGACTTAGGAGAGACCAACACAGACATTTTCACTTCTTTGCATTGCAAATTTTATGTGCTACCTTATCATTATATTGAAAAAATATTATCAGGTTTATATGACATTGATTTGTTCTTAATAAACCCATGCTGTTTATGTCGCAATTCATTTGATTGTAGAATTCTGAATAGACTATAAAAACAAATTTCTGGAGTTAATGAGCTAAAAAATTGCCATTAATTGAAGTACAAGCATTTATTTCAATTAAAGAATGTCACAATATTTAGTTTACATCTCATAGCTACCACCGTAAATCTAATCAATGGCGTAATTTATACCGAAGAGCAATTTGAATAATTTAATACACTGTACTTAATGTTGGCCATTAGATGTAATTGCAAATTTATACTATTATAAACGCAATATGTACTGTTCTTTATTTTGTTTATTTCCTGTCATATTACTTATTATTACTACTAATAACACATAAGATACCATCCCTTTTTACCAATACCTCAGAGAAAGTTTAAGCAGTGTAATCCCGTGGGCAAAATCCATCTTTCCTAAATAAACTGAGGGGGAAAAAAAACACCAGACTTTATAAATACTAAACATGCAATTACTTGGGATTATTCAATAAACTTAAATATCTATATTCTAATTTCTCCTTTTATGCCAATTGAGTCTCAACTTCTATAGAAGGAAAGTAAAAAGCAGGTATGTGGTTTCAAGTCTCGGTCTCACCTAACACCTCCTACTTGAAACACTCCCTTGTCCAGGAGATTGAGGGTAAGTCATAATGAGAGCATGCACCGGTGAGAGGATGCGGTGAGAGGACACTTCACCTCCGTGATCTTCCATGACCTTCCTCCCCAAATCACAACCTAGCCAAACCATGAGAAAACATCAGACAAACCCGATTTAAAGGATAATCTGACAAATATCTGACCAGTCCTCCTCAAAACTGTCAAGATCATTTTAAAAAGGGAAGTCTGGGACACCTGGGTGGCTCAGTTAGTTAAGTGTCTGCCTTCAGCTCAGGTCGTGATCCTGAGGTCCTAGGATCAAGTCCTGCATTGGATTATTTGCTCAGTGGCAAGTCTGCTTCTCCCTCTGCCGGCCGCTCTCCCTGCTTGTGTGCACGCTCTCTCTCTCTCTCTGACAAATAAATAAATAAAATCTTTAAGAAAAAGCTGTAAGGAGCTGGATTTTTTTTAAAAAGGGGGGGGGAGTCTGACAAAAGTCACAAATCAGAGGAGGCTTATTAAACTCGAGCACTAAAGGTAAGCTGGCATCCTGAATGGAGGCAGAACCAGAAAAGGGGTTTTGCAGAAAACTAATGTGAATTCAGCGTGGGCTTTGGTTAATAGTAATGTATCAATACTGGTTCGTTAGTTGTAACAAATGAACCATAGCAGTGTGAAATGTTAGCAGGAGGGGGAACTGAACGAAGGGGGTGTGGGAAGGCTCCATATTACCTTGGCAACTTCTCTGCAAACTGAACACTATTTTAAAATCAAAAGATTATTTACAGATGAAAAAGCAATAATATTAAAGGACAACGTGCAGAGGAGGATGGGCACCTGGGTGATGGGCATTAAGGAAGGCACGCGATGTAATGAGCACTGGGTGTTACACGCAGCTGATGAATCCCTGAACACTACATCTGAAACTAATGATGTACTATATGTTGGCTAATTGAATTTAAATTTAAAAACTAAAAAAAAAAGGACAACCTGAGAGAAAATATTTGTGGCATAATAATAAACAAATAATTAGCATCCAGAATATAGCCTCCAAATTTATGAGAAAAAAGACAAAAATAGAAAAGTGGGAAAAACACAGAAGAGGTAATTGCCTGAAAACATATAAAATGTGCAATAAATATAAAATGATGTTAAGCAAAACAAAATTAAAACGACCACTTTTTATCCATTTTGTTGACAAATGTAGATTAACCACACCTAGGTCAAAATTAGAGAAACTCCATTGCCACGCGCTGCTGGTAGATCGGTGCGGCATTACGACCTCTTTGGGGAGCAATTCGACAGTATAAATTATAATTAGAAATGCTCATGCTCTTAAACCCAGAAATTCCAAATGTCATTATTTATCCTAGACATGCAACGGCCAGAAAGCAAGTACAAGTCCATCCGCTGGGGCAGGGTTTGGAGTGGTAAAAAATTTAAAACTATGTACATATTCATAAATAGAGCAATCGTTACATAAATTAAACAACGTGACAGTATATGTACCCCACATGTATGATACACGCTCCATCACGACGTACAAAATGAGGCAGACCTCTCTGAGCTAACAGGGACAGATGTTCAGGATTTTCGCTGAGGGGGGAAAGAAGTAAGCTACAGAACAGCACACATTAAAAAAGAAAATAAAGAGAAAAAAATGCTAACAAAATTGTATGTTTTATCTGGAACCCCCAAATATATAAATACATGGAAAGTAACCTGGAAGATTTATAGTGTATGGATAGAGAAGATAAAATTTAAGAGTGAGAGGTACAACCCGTGTTAACGATGCTTGTCCAAGAGAAATCTCGTCGGTGCTGTGCTGATACAGGTCGGGCACCAGCTCCCCCGTGGCAGTGTCTGCTGATTTCTGAGGAGCAAATACACGCCTCACAACATTCCTAAAACGTTAACAAATGGTTGTTTCTTCCGAGCCAGTACAAGCCTGCTCTAGTAGATTACTGACTCTAGCCCTACCTCTTTTTTTTTAACTTAGGTGGTTAGAAGTAATTTCTCAATAAAAAGGAAATATTCTATCTGAGTTACTCAGGGACATTCCAGAGCCGGAATTTTCCCAAATTATATTAAAGCCTTTACATGCTACATAGGGCTCCTGATGTCATTGAAAATGTCTGTGTCCACAGACGATGGTTTTGAGGTGTTCGGATCATAGACGTTGTCTCTCTCATAGTAGTATAAGTGAACTTCAAATAATTTTAAACAAATGATTTCTCTGCTTTTCATCATTAAGCTTCATGAATGACAAGGTAGTTAAGGCTGTTGTGTTAGTTGCCTACTCCCGCTGTAACAAATCACCACAAATTTAGTGGCTTAAAGCAACATAAATTTATGTTACGGTTCTGCAATTCACAAGTCTGAAATGGGCCTCAGTGGGCTAAAATCAAGGTGTCAGCAGGGCTGCGCTCCTTCTGGAAGCTCTAGGGGAGAATCCGCCACCTTGCCATTTTTAGCTTCTAGAAGCCGCCTGCATTCCTTAGCTGGTGGCCGCCGTCCTCCATCCTCAAAGCCAGCAATAGTAGATTGAGCCCTGCCCACCTTGCATTCCTCAGACATTCCCTCCAGTCTTCCCTTTCCACATTTTAAGGACCCTTGAGATTATACTAGGCCCAGCTGGAGAATCCAGGATAATCCCTCCTCCATCTCAGGTCAACTGGTTAGCAAGCTTAATTCTGTCCGTGACCTTAATTCTATTTTCCATTCACCAGTTCTGGGATTAGGACACAGACATCTTTGGGGGACTCTTAATCTGCCTACCAGAGTCAGGAAGACAGCTGTTGGAAGAATGCCACCAATGATCAGTACGACCTGCTTGCCTCCCATTCCAGCCGACCTGATAGTCCACAGATTTGCTGCCTCCGTTTCAACCTTGGAGGAAGGGTTACAAAGATCATTGTGTGGGGTTGCTGACCATTTGTAATGAGAGTGTTAGTTTCTCTGGCAATGATGAAGTTGGTCTGAACTGTGTGATACAAGGTTTCGACCAGACATGAATAGCAATGGTAACCCCAACTTCCAAGGCTTTTCTTTCTGATAAAAGCAATACTAGCAATAACAGTATTATCAGAATCATCTCTGGAGCCATTTGGTACTGACCTTTTTTGGTTACTTCACCCAATAATACTTAGGAGTCAAAGGGAAGCGATAGTTTTGGTCCTGCTCCCACTGATGCTGGGTTGAATTAGCTGGCACTTCGGTTCCCACCTTCTGCATCTGTCCTATGGGCACTTAGACTAGCATTGCTCAGTGGAGTTCTTAAGCCAGGGAAGTGTTGGAGCCTGTATAGCCCCCGCCTAGTAATTATTCTTTAACACAACAGAGAGAAGGAATGTTTTGTCCAGATTTTAAGTACCAAAGTCATTAAGATGCTATTAACAATGGGCCCTACAAAGGCAAAAATTAAACAACAAAAGCTTTAACTGCATGAAATGGGAAATCAATGTTGTATTCATGAAAACACTGAGGGGAACAAGATATAATCGAAGGTTTCAAGACACATTCAGTACCAGTATGATGCGTACGCACTGACTTGGACAGCAGGTAGGATACAAGGAGGTCAGTCACGTAAGAAGAAAAAAAACACGAATATTATTCCTTCCACAGTGAGAAGGAATTTGGTTCTTTAAAATACTATTGTATATTTCAGTTAATTGATGCATACACCGTAATATAATCCAGGCCTCTTGATGAGCTGGGTTTTTGTTTGTTTGCTTGTTTATTTGCCTAATTAAGTGCGATAATATTTCAGTTAAAAAGTACTCAAAGTGTTTCCAGCATAGTTGTTGGATAGCAAGGATCAGGTCATGAACCCTGGAGCTGTCGCGTGGCATTGAGGCTCAGATGCTTCACTTGGCATCTCATCTCTTGACCAGGGCTGCAGGTGTGGCTTCACCCCAAACACTTAGTGAACCTGACACAGTTAAAGAACCTAAGAGGACATATGAAATATCATCTTAGGTTAAAGTGATTTGGATAGCTACCTTGTTCTTTTATTCCCCCTCTTTTCTGTACCCTTCTGAGCTTTCTGGGAATCCTTGTTTTGGGAAAAACTAAAGTATTAAAATTATCTTAATTAAAACTATCTTAACAGACAAAGAAGGTATTTAAATTTTTGAGAAAGTTAATGAGAAGATATGACTATCTTTACTTTCAAAAAAAATGTTGACGTCTAAAAAACACTGAAGTGAGAAATTTCTACTCTATACTTCACATAAGAAAATACAATTGAAGAAAAGCTAAATTACTTTCTCCCCAAAAGCAACCAAAATATCGGGGGGGGGCACGTTGTGTGTGAATGAAGGAAAAATGTATTTCTCTGTCTGCCATGTCATTTTTCTTTCCTTTTCTTTAAACATAGAGTCTCTATGAAGAGAATGTAGAAAGGAAATATGGGACAGATAGGAAGATAATAGATTTGAAATAACTTTAATTTCCTCACGTATAAAAATTCTTTTTTAAGATTTTATTTATTTATTTGAGAGAGAGAGAGCACAAGTGGGTTGAGGAGCAGAGGGAGAAGCAGACTCCCTGCTGAGCAGGGAGCCCGATGTGGGGTTCAATCCCAGGACCCTGGGATCATGACCTGAACTGAAGGCAGACGCTTAACAACTGAGTGACCCAGGTGCCCCTCATGTATACATATTCTTATATGGAAACCTGAGCATGATTTTGTCCCCTGTGAAAAAAGAGAAACCCATCTGGTGATCCAGTTATAAAGAGAGCAATATTTATCCTCACATTTCAAAAGAAATAAATTTGAAGTAAACCAATATGCATATTACTTATTTGAGTAACATTATATTCCTAATCCTGGGAGCATTTGGAAAAATAGTATAATTCAAAGCCTCACTTTTCCCAAAGGAACAATGTTATAATCAGAGGGATAACTATAAGATATTTATGGTTCAATGTGATAAAGCTGAAAAAAGAGTTAAATAACAGTCTGCAAGAAATGAGGGTGAGAAAGGAAGAGGAATTCGTACGATTTGCTGCAATTTGGTTTTATCTTCTTGTTGGAATGAAAATTGAATTCAAGAAAGCACAATTATTAGCAGCTCTTAGAAAAGAGTGAGTTCCAAGCTTAACAATTAATGTAGTTAGGTTATTTCAAAGTAAATTTTAATATTATTTCTTTTATCTACAGCAGTCTGTAATATCAGGCAGGTAGCTATTGGATAGAGCTTTTCAGGGACCATATCACTGTGATCAAATCTCTCAGATTCTGTAAGACACCATCAGTATAATCAGGACAAATTACAGTGTAATATCTGTGTGGCTCTTCTTGTGCAAAAGCACTGTTACTGCTCCATTCCTGGTACTCCCAACTATCTTCTAAAGTAGTAAAAACAAATAGAGATAACATATAGAATTTTCTTTTTTAAAAAAAAGATTTTTTTCACTCAGGTAATATAAATATTAATCAGTTAAAACTCTAAAATTCATGTGACCCAAAATATTAAATCTAGAATAATTTTATTTAATGTTTGAAATATACAACAAAGAGCTTAAAAGGGAAACTAGAACATTAGTCAAGTAAGTTTTAATCAAATATGCAAAAGACATGACTGTAAGTCCCTGGCCCAAAGTTAGCTATTAGATCAAGTTAGCTTCTCCCAAATTAACAGATTTAATAATATGAATAGATAAAGACAGATATACACATATACCTCTCAACAACACAATGGAATCTCAATTTGTAGCCACTAATTAATTCAGATAGATACCACAGAATTTTTTTAAAGGTATATTTATTTATTTGAGAGAGAGAGAAAGAGCAAGGGGAGGGGCAGAAAGAGAGGTAGAGAGAGAATCGCCAAGCAGGCTCCTCACTGAGCTTGGAGCCTGATGCCAGGCTCAATTGTAGGACCCTGAGATCATGACCTGAGCCAAAATCAAGAGTCAGCCACTTAACTGACTGAGCCACCCAGGTGTCCTGATACCACAGAATTTTAGAATTTACAAAGACCCTTAAGATATTCAAGAGAACATTTTGTCATCTGGGGCCTCAAATTATTCCTATAACTTTAGTGTCCAACAGAGTCAAAGACAACTAAGCATACAAAAAACAAGACCCCATGAACAAAAATCAACAGAAGTAACAAAAAACTGAAATAGATCCACAAAAATGGTAGATAGTGGAATTATCGGACTACAGACTATGAAACAACTAGTATTACCATAAAGCCATGGTTAAAATGATCAGCACCAACATGGAAAAAAACTATTAAACAGTGACATACATGATTTGGAGGAAAACCAAGCAGAAATTATAAAACTGAAAAAATTAACAACTCAATGGAAAGGTTTATCAGATTACATCCAGCTGAAGCGAGAGCTAGTGAACCAGAAGATAGAAGAAATTAGCTGAATGAAACATGAATAAATGAAAAGATAGAAAATATTTTTTAAGTGTAGGATACACAAAAGTGAACAGCATATATAGTTAGAAGAAGGTCTATCATTTGCTCAGTGGGAGACTCAGGAGAGAACAGGAAAAAAAAAATGAAACAGAAGCAATATTCAAAAAACCAATGCCTAACATTTTCCAGAACTGATGACAGATATCAACTCGCATATTTGTGAAACCCAATGAATGCTAAGCAGGAAAATATAAAAGAAATCCACATATATACTTATAGTAAAACTGAAAAAAAAATCAAAACAAAAATACAGCTTTAAAAGAAGCTAGTGAATAAAGGATAGATTTATTTAAATAACACATACAAAAGAACAAATAATCAATGACTCTTAGTTTTTATTGGTCTGAAAAAAGTATTTGCCTTTAGTTTTGAAGACTATTTGGTTGGCATAGAATTCTGGCAAAGGTTCTCAAGGGGAAAATGTTTCTGTCAGGAACACAACAACGATGTCCCTAAAACTTCTACCTGACCATTGGGGCTCCTTACACCACTGAGCCAATAGGTAAAAAAGATATTGGTTTACTAATTGAAGTGATTATTCCCAGTTACCAAATGAATGTCAAATTGCTGCCTGACAGTGGAAGCAAGGAAAACAATGTCAATAGCTTAGGGGATCCTCCGGGATGCCTCTTGGTACTTCCATGCCCAACAGTAAAAGTCACTTAGAAAATACAAGAAACAGGGGCTCCTGGGTGGCTCAGTCGTTAAGCGTCTGCCTTCGGCCCAGAGCATGATCCCAGGGTCCTGGGATCGAGTCCTGCATCAGGCTCCGTGCTCCGCTGGGAGCCTACTTCTTCCTCTCCCACTCCCCCTGCTTGTGTTCCCTGTCTCACTGGTTGTCTCTCTCTCTGTCAAATAAATAAATAAAGTCTTTTTTAAAAAAAAGAAAGAAAGCAAAGAAAATACAAGAAACAAGGGCGCCTGGGTGGCTCAGTCAGTTGAGCATCTGCCTTCAGCTCAGGTCATGATCCCAGGGTCCTAGGATTGAGCCCCACATTGGGCTCCCTGCTCAGTAGGGAGCCTGATTCTCCCTCTCCCTCTGCTCCTCCTATCCCAGATTGTGCTCCCTTTCTCTCTCTCAAATGAATAAATGAAATATTTTTTAAAAAACAAAGAAAATACAAGAAACAGAATGGATGAGGGCTCAGGCCATTCAGGAAAGAATGTTTGGCTCACTCCACAAAATGAAGAACTCAGGGAAACTGAGATTCTGGCTGAGAGCAAGGGAGATACAGGATGGGCAATTGAAGAAGGAAAACACAGCTAACAACAAGCTTGTAACCAACTACAGAAGTGATGACTATAGGAGCTTTATGTATTTTCTCCTTGTTACGTGCCTATATTTGCCTACTCTAGCCACCTGCTTCTTTCTTCCTGTTCCTCTTTTATATATACGTTATTAGAAATTGCATTTGGATTTCAGTTTTTAAGTAATAAAGAACAGTCTGTAGCTAAGTTTGAGGAGGAATGAATATAATCATCAATGGATACAATGATTGTTGGAACTGCGAGGTTTTTCCTTTGGGGGAAAGGATGGGAACATGTCAGATGGATGGATGTATCTTATTAGGTGCAAAGACAGAATTGTTCTGATGATGTACAAAAGTTCAAACGTGTGTAGAAGAGTGCATATGGAAGCTTAGTAGTCAAGAGGTGGACTGGGCCAGTTATTAATTTATTGTCTCTCAGCTCCAAATTCATATTTCACTGTCTACTCTGCAAAAAAAAAAAAAAAAAAAAGTGGATCTGGACCCTTAGTCTATTTTTTTCCTTTGCCAATGGCTCTAAGTTTTGTCAATAAAGGGTGCTGGGAAAGACACTGCAGAAGGAAGGGGCTTTTCAGGGCGCCTGGGTGGCTCAGTCGTTAAGTGTCTGCCTTCGGCTCAAGGCGTGATCCCGGAGTTCTGGGATCGAGCCCCATGTCAGGCTCTTCCGCTGGGAGCCTGCTTCTTCCTCTCCCACTCCACCTGCTGTGTTCCCTCTCTCGCTGGCTGTCTCTCTCTCTGTCAAATAAATAAATAAAATCTTAAAAAAAAAAAAAGAAGGAAGGGGCTTTCCATCAGGTTCTGGTGTGCTCATTTGGCAGGACTCTGCAGTGCACGCAGCCAACAGCAGTCCATTGCCAGCAACTTCCCCTGGCACCCTACTCAGGTGGTTTTGTAGCAGAGTGCCTTCAGTGGAACACCTCCCCGTGAACAGCTTTCCCTAGTGCCCTAGAATATGGAATGTGAGCAAGTTCAAGAGGGCACATTTCCAGCAAATTCCACAGCATGGCACCAGGGGGACTTCTCTGCCATCGGTGAGCCACAGCTGTGCCTCTGCCCTGAGATCTGGATCTCAGCCCTGGAGGGTATCTTCCTTGAGCGCCCTACCTCAGCCCTAGGGGGTAGAGGCTGCTCCTTACACTCCTGCTCCTGTATTCCTTAGAAGCCTCTTTATTTCTTACTAGTGAATCTCTCATTATGCCAATCTCCTATTACACTTAATATTTCTTGATATTAAACCTTCCCTTTCAAATTCTTTTTCCTTTCAAATTACCATGCGGTCTCCCACTTCTAATTGGACACCGACTGACACACCGTGGTTTTCTCTATTTTTATCTTTCCTGAGGCTTGTCAATTTTCTTGGATCCTAAAAAATTATGCTGTACCACTCTCTTTTTCCTCTTACTCTGAGACTCTACTTAAACATATGTTAGACTGCTTGATATTGTATCATAAGTCACAGAGATTTTGTTCATTTTCCCCAGTTTTTTCTCTCTCTCACTTTATTTTGGATCCTTTCTGTTGCTTTGTCTTCAAGTTCATTGATCTTCTGCAGTGTCTAATCTAATGTTAATCTCATTCAGTCTGTTTGTCTTTGTGGATGTTGTATTTTTCACCTCTCAGTTTCATTTGGTTCTTTATCATATCTATCGGTTCTTTCCTCATCTTTTTCATGTTTTCTTTTACATCCTTGAGCATACTTAAGATTTATAAACGTTGTCTTAAGATCCTTGTCGCCCAATTCCTTTATCTCTGTCGGTTTGGGTTCTTTTATACTGATGGATCTTTCTCCTGGGTATCAGGCATATTTTTCCTACGTATTTGCAAGCAGACGGATCTTTTTTAATCATTTCCTGGCCATTGTGAATTTCATGTTATTGGGCGTTGGATTTTGTTGTTTTTCGTTAGTATTTGGCTCTGTTATGGAATTTTACTTGCATGTCATCTTGATCTTTTCAAGGCTTGCTTGAGCTTCATCAGGGTGAACCCAGTGCACTGACTTTAGAGCTAGATTGCCTGGAAACAATATTACGACCTTTCTGAGGATTCTGTCCCAAAGCCCATGTCATACCAGATTTCTTCACCCAGGCTGGTGAGAATCCCAGCTTCCCCCCTGAGACCCATGTGAGCTCTGGGAATCGTTTGGCCCACTGCCTTCTGGCGGCTCTCTTCTTGGCTTATGAAGATCCACCCCCACCTGCACATGCAGACTCAGAGGGAACCCTCTGCAGATCTCCAGAGCTGTCCAGCTCTCCGTCCGTGCGCCGCCCGCCCCCTATCCCCCACTGCCACTGGTACTCTGCCTACAAACTGTGAGCTGCCTCTCCAAACTACAGTCTCTCTCTCCTCCAGTCAGCAAACCACCGGGCCCGCTTGTGTTCTCTGTGCTGTGCCACGGCCTAGAGACTGGCCCTCAGCAGTAACCTAGGGCGATTGCAGGACTCACTCCATTGTTTTCCTTCTCTTGGGGTCACAGTCCAGTTTTCTAGGTTTCATGCAAGGAGAGCAATTTCCAAAGCATCTGATTCTTCATGGGCAGAAGTAGAAGTCCTGCATTCACTATTATTTTATGCTTTCTTGGGAATTAATCGTGCAAATGCAACCCGCACTTAAATTTATTTAAACGGCATACACCAACAGATAGTTATTTCCAGGATTATAATAATAATCACAAATCATGTTTCCCAGCTAGCAAAGCATCTCTAAAAGAGATATTGGATGTACTCTGTTATTTGTGCAAATGTATTCTTTGCAATTAATACATCTGAATTTTTTAAATTATCCTATAAAGCTTTCATTCATTCCCCCAACCACAACTTTTCCGAATGACACTAATTTTTACGCCTGAAACCTCAACAGCTACATTTGCTACTTGGAGTTCAAAAGGGAAAAAGGCCAGAAGAAAGGACGCTGATGTTTGACAACGGTGAAATCTGCGAGTTTCCCATGTGTGTAATAACAGCTCACTTTACCGATAGGAGTAGAGGAGCACTTGCCCCAGGCCACATGGCTAATTAGAGACTGCGATGATTCTGACTGCAAGCTCAAACTCTCTAAACCATTACATTGTCTACACCGAGTGCTCCTGTTCCTTGCAATGACATTTAGCACTTACAACATGCGTAGAGAAGGGAAGTGTTCATCTTTTGAGACAACTGCTACAGCCCACATAGTCATGCAATGGGGGAGAGCACTGAACTTGGAGCAGCTCACATGCATTCAATGTTATCTTGCCACTGATAAGATCTGTGTGGCCTCTGTTCAGGCCTCAGTTTCTACCTCAAGAACCACATATAACCAGAGAAATGAAATAAAAAAGTTCCTCATATGTAAAAATACAATACTTTGTCTATTTATGTCTGAGAGTTTTAATCCAATTAAGTTCTAGGAAATAAGGTGTTAGCATCTAGGATTTTCTCTCTCCTCCTCACCCTGTCACTTGACCCTGTTGCTCCCTCAAATATTTGTTGAATTACCTGGCTACTGTCATAAAATGTTCACTGAGGAGGTCTGATATATGGAGGAATGAATATGCATTGTACTGAGTAGGCTTCCTGCTGCCCTCATTCACAGACTAACAAGGAATCTTACCTGTGATGCTCTGGCTGGTCAAGGGTTAAAGGTTAGTAATTTCAAAAATGACAATACATTCCTTGTCACTTCCTAAATCTGAGTCATTCATAGCAGCCTGATAGCTGACATTCTAAAGAATAGATCTTTCTCTGTGACGTTTTTTTCCTTCGGACTTATTTTTGCTATTTCTAAGGAAAGTGTCACAGGAAAGCAATATATAGGTACACCATCTAAGCAGCCACACTGGGTAAAGCATGAATGGAATGAGATGTTGGCTTGTGAGTAGATCTACGAGGAGGGGTAGGAAACAGGTGGAAGGGTGCAGATAATCGAGGGGGAAGATAGAGAAAAAATTTTGGAAAACTTGGCAAAACAAAGCGAAGCTACCAATGCTGAAAAAGGAAGAATTTTGGCATCAATATAGCCCTACCACTGGAGGAAGTCTAAGGTTTTAACACTGTGCCACAATCTTTCCTACAGTACAAAATTTACAAATGCTATATGTTAGGGGACCTGGGTGGTTCAGTCAGCTGGGCATCTGACTCTTGATTTCTGTTCAGGCCATGATCTCAGGGTCCTGGGACTGAGCCCTGCATTGGGCTCCCCACTCAGCTGGGAGTCTGCTTGGGGATTCTCTTCCCTCTCTCTCCCTCTGCCCCTCCCCCGGCTTGTGCTCTTTCTCTCTCTCTCTCTCTCTAAATAAATTTTTTTAAAAAATCCTTTAAAAAATAAGGTCTCATACAGTACAAAGATGGATATTTCTGATATCTTTAGAGAGAAACAATCTAAATGGCCACCAAGTCAGGAACAAATGAACAAAATACACGCATAAGACAGAACACTCTACAATATGCAAAGACAGCAAAAACGTAATATTGGATAAAAAAGACAAGATAAAATGATACTAACATAATAAATGCATTAATAAAAACATGCAAAAATAATATTATGTAATTTTATATGCATTTTCATGAACTAGAAATCTACACACTAATTGTAGTGATTGCCCCAGAAAAACGGGTCAGGTGGTGGGACTGGTTATGGTGGTCAAAGGAGATGTTAGCTTCATGTTATGTTTCACATCTCTAACAAACAGGGAATGCAACTATGACAGATTTTTTTTAATACTTAACTTTTGGTGATAAGAAAGTCAGTATTCCTATTTCTGTTATTATTATTTAAGCTTTTGGAAATTTTAAATTTATGAATTTATTGTCCAAAATAAAAGTAAAGCAAAGAGAGACTCAAAGCCTGAGAATTTAGTGGTGATTTTCAGCAGTTTGTTCGGAGTGGTGATGGAGAGAAGACACTGGAATCATGAGTGGATCAGAGCTGAGTTAATGTGACTTTATATGGTCTCCTTCTCAAGCTGTGGCAGGAGGGATTTTAGAGTGCTGTGCACCCTGAAATCTATGGAGGTGAATATATACACACATTTATAACTTATTATATATATATATATATATATATATACACATGTATAAAAACAAAACTGGTATGCTGAGACATGCACTGTGAACCCCCAAGGAGAACCTTGGCTGAGGGGTTAAAAAAACATTTAAAAACCAACGTGTCAGTAGCACAGGATGGGAGTGTTTGTACAATTTACATACTTCAGTAGGCTCTGTGAAAGAAACTCCAAGAGAGGAAGCAACAGCCAACATTTTTTTGCAGGGGGCTATTTTTATAACATTAAGATAGTGGTTTAGGACACAGAAATTAGAGACCCTTAATTGGAGAGAAAGAAAGGTGAGGGGAGGAAGGGAGGAGGAACTACAGATGTCCATCAACGGATGAACAGATAAAGAAGATGTGAGATATATAGATATAGATATGGATGTATATCTATACACACACACACACACACATATACACACACACACACACACACACATACATGCACACAATGGAATATCGCTCAGCCATCAGAAAGGATGAAATCTTACCATTTATATCAATGTGGATGGAACTGGAGGGTATTACGCTGAGTGAAATAAGTCAATCAGAGAAAGACAATTTTCATATGGTTTCACTCATATGAAGAGTGTAAGAAACAACGCAAAGGATCATAGGAGAAGGGAAGGGAAAACAGAATGGGAAGAAATCAGAGAGGGAGAAAAACCATGAGAGACTCTTAACTATGGGAAGGAAATTTAAGGTTGCTGGAGGGGAGGTAGGTGGGGGGCTGGGATAACTGGGTGATGGATGGGCATTAAGGAGGGCACGTGATGTCATGAGCACTGGGTGTTATATGCAACTGATGAATTACTGAACTCTACATCTGAAACTAATAATGTTCTAATGTTGGCTTATTGAATTTAAATGAATAAATAAATAAATATTCCTAACTTTTCAGAGATCTCCTTTTCAAATTTTGTAAGTCATATGTGATATTAATAATAAGTTATATATGATATTATTTATGCATTTAAAATCCACTGATTGAAAAAAATAATTGCAAAAAGCTTTTTTTGAATTAGGCAATATTTCTCAAGAAGATTTATTTAGTTACTAATTCAAAATTGTCTTTCAATACTTGAAAAATAGTAACATACTATTTTTGTTTATAAGCAATAGTTGAAGTATCTCTGATTCTGTGGACCCTATAATAATTTTGTAGACCCCTACCTCTTTCCGTCAGATTGTGGCAAGATTAATCTGGACATAACCTCTGGCTTTAGGTGTAAGATGATTAGAATAAATGGAAAAACAACTCCATGGAAATTTGTGGCATGAGTTCAGTCAAGACTTCTGCGGACTTAGAAATGGATTAAGAAGGCTTATTTGCCAAATGCTAAGTGGCAGAGCCAGGACTCAAATTAATCTGACTGATTCTAAAGCTTGTTCTCCTTCCACCCAACACATAACACTATTTTTAAATATTTCGTTTGCTACCCAACACCAGGATGACTAAAACACAGTTAAAGCCAAACTCGACACAAGCCCTAAAGTGAAAATTTAAGTGTTAGCTAAATCAGTTGATACATTATATTGGTAGAGGTTATTTTTCATTATTCCAACCAAGACCTTTCCTGGGAGCATAAGGCTGAGCAAACAAACCTGGTTCATCCATGACGCAACCTGGCAATGTGGGCGAGGCAATATTCACTGTCTTCCTCTGTATCTGTGGGTGCCTCATTCATGCATCCTGAGACCCTCTGTAAAAATTGTCTTTCCATTTTCCAGTTTTAGCGAAAAGAGTCAGGGCAGACCTGGATCTCCTGGACAAATATTTAACTGAAAAAAGGAATCAAATCACCTGGTGTTTGACATCCTGGTTAAGCTGATTCACACATCCCCCCTGCTATCTCCCCAGCACCAGCACGTAGACCAGTGCCTGAGACATAGAGGCACTCAAATGTTGGAAATGGGTGGACACTAATGGCTGTGGGATTTTTATTCCTATCCTGTTAGTATAAATTATAAACATAATTCACTTGGAATAATGATGATACCTCCAAGCAGAAGACTAAGATTCAGCTTAAGAGCTGATAATCTCACTAGAGTATCTGAGAGTTTCAGCAAAGTGGTCACTCCCTCAACTTTCCCATCTCAAGGCTAGTGGGCATTTCCAAGTCCTCCAGCTATGGTCTGTGATGCATACCATAGGTAATGAAGTACTTTACTTTCACCTACCTTACCTCATTCAATCCTCGCAACTAATCTTTAAGGAGAAAAGCATTATTATTCCATTTTACCAATGAAAAACCAAAATGTTCTTGTCAGGACTCAAACTAGTCCAAACAAAATGAAACACAAAAAGGTTACCAAAAAAAAAAAAAGTTGATTCCAAATAACTGAAATGTCCAGAACTGGATCCAGGTTAAGTTTAGAATCAGTGACTCAAAACTTGTCAGAGCTCTCTCTCATACGGGCTCTTCCCAGCTCTGCAGGCTTCCTTCTCTGCAGGTTAAAATTTAGTCTCAGGTAAGTTCATACCTGCAAACTCAGTTAATATCCTCCTTCTAGCTTATGATCCTGGAGAACAATAGCTCACTTATTCTTCTTTCCAGGAAACCCCAGCAAAATTCCCAGATTGGCCCAGTTTGGGCCATGTGTCCATCCAACCCACCCTGATCACTGTGGCCAATAAATTGAGCATTTAGATTGCTCCAGTCCAAGTCATGTTATGGAGGAGGTCAGATATTGGCCACCTGGTTAGGCAGAAGAGAGAGAGTTCCTACAGAAAATTGCTGAGCAGACTAAATGTGACAAACTCTCCATAATACCAAAGGTAAAAAAAATTCAGTTCCGTACACACAATTCTGTAGCCACTAAGAGACTGAGAACCTGAGTGCACAGCACATAAGTATTTACTAAGTAATTAAACAAATACGAGCCTGTGTTCTAACTCCCAAACCCATGTCCCTTCCACTACGCAGGTAGCCTCCTGTATTTTCAGCAAAATGCAGATCTACCCCCAAATTCTCAAAATGCATAGCATTCACCATGTGGATTGACATAGAAAACTGAACCATAAAAATGGTCATTCTTGGGAAGGGAGTTAAGATGGTGGAGGAGTAGGGGACCCCTTTTTCAGCCGGTCCCCTGAGTCGAGCTGGATAGGTACCAGACCAGCCTGAACATCCACGGAATCAGCCTGAGACGCAGGAAGATACATCTGGATCTCGACAAATGAACATCTTCAGCGCTCAGTATTGAGGTAGGAAGTGGGGAACCGTGAAAAACGTGCACAGATATTGGAAGATAAACAGAAGGGAGAGGGAGCCGCCAGATTGGGGCGCCGGGAAGAGGTAGCCACCTGCACGGGGGAGCGGGCAGACTCGCAGACCGGCACCCGCAAAACAGCAGACTGAGACCATGAGCTGGGAACGCGCATGACCAGACTGAAAACCGGAGCTCCGGTGCACTCACTGGAACCAGACTGAGACCGGGAGCTCCGGGAGCGCGCGGGGGCGGCTGGCAGCTGGCGGCTGGCAGTGTTAGAAACACAAAGGACAGGGGCACCTGGGTGGCACAGCGATTAAGCGTCTGCCTTCGGCTCAGGGCGTGATCCCGGCATTATGGGATCGAGCCCCACATCAGGCTCCTCCGCTGTGAGCCTGCTTCTTCCTCTCCCACTCCCCCTGCTTGTGTTCCCTCTCTCGCTGGCTGTCTCCATCTCTGTCAAATAAATAAATAAATAAATAAATAAATAAATAAATAAATAAAAGAAACACAAAGGACAGAGACCCGCCGGCCCTGGAAGTGAGGGCTGGGACACCGGGTGTGGGGCGCATATCCCGGGACACTGCAGGGTTGAGCAGCACCAACAGAATCAGAATTAAAGTGGCCAGAACATCAATAGAGAACGGTCCGCGATCCCTCTGTTCTGAGACAGAGGCTGAGATTCGGCCACTGCTGCTCTGACTCTCAGAAGAGGCACAGCAAACCACCAGGGAAAGCCGCCAGAGAACAAAAGCCTGGAAATACCGGCCCACAGGGTGCCCATACCCATCCCCCTCGCAGGGGACACAGAGACTCTACCCAAACAGAGTTGCCTGAGTATAGGCACGGCAGGCCCCTCTCCCAAAAGGCAGGTTGAAAAATCAAGAAGCCCACATCCCTAAAATCCCTATAAGACAAGGCACACGGCCTGGGTCCCGGTCAATAATTTGGGCTCTGGACAACCCCGCAACCTCTCCTCATCAGAATGACAAGAAGAAGAAATCCCCCCAGCAAAGAAAAGACAATGAGTCTGTGGCCTCTGCCACAGAACTAATGGATATGGATATAACCAAATTATCAGAAATAGAATACAGAGTAACAATGGTCAAGATGATGATTAGACTTGGAAAAAGTGTTAACAAAAATGTTAATGAGAATATAGAATCTCTAAGGGTGGAAATGAGAGCGAATCTGGCAGAAATTAAATATCCTATGAGACAAATGCAGTCAAAACTAGAGGCTCTGATGGCCAGGGTGAATGAGGCAGAAGAACGTATCAGCGAATTGGGGGATGGGTTAGTAGAAGAGAAAGCTAGAATAGAATCTGGACTCAAAAAAATCCACACCCATGAATGTAGGTTACGGGAGATTACTGACTCAATGAAACAATCTAATGTCAGACTAATCAGCATCCCCGAGGAGGTGGAGAAAAACAGAGGTCTAGAAGAGATATTTGAACAAATTGTAGCTGAAAACTTCCCTAATCTAGCAAGGGAAACAAACATTCGTGTCCAAGAGGCAGAGAGGACCCCTCCCAAGCTCAACCACGACAAAACTACGCCACATCATATCATAGTGCATTTTGCAAATATTAGATCCAAGGATACAGTATTGAAAGTGGCCAGGGCAAAGAAATTTCTCACGTACCAAGGCAAAGGTATCAGAATTACGTCAGATCTGTCTACACAGACCTGGAATGAGAGAAAGGGTGGGGGGGCATTTTTAAAGCTCTTTCAGAGAAAAACATGCAGCCAAGGATCCTTTATCCAGCAAGGCTGTCATTCAGAATGGATAGAGAGATAAAGACCTTCCAGATTCCCCATTGAACAATTTCATAACCACGAAACCAGCCCTACAAGAGATATTAAGGGGGGTTCTATAAAAGTAAAAAGGCCCCAAGAGTGATACAGAACAGAAAGTCACAATCTATGGAAACAAAGACTTTACTGGCAACATGGCATCATTAAAATCATATCTCTCAATAATCAGTCTCAATGTAAATGGCCTAAATGCTCCCATAAAATGACACAGGGTTGCAGATTGGATAAAAAGACAAGACCCATCCATCTGCTGTCTACAAGAGACTCATTTTGAACCTAAAGATACATCCAGACTGAAAGTAAAGGGATGGAATACCATCTTTCACGCCAATGGACCTCCAAAGAAAGCTTGGGTAGCAATTCTCATATCAGACAGATTGGATTTTAAACTAAAGACTATAGTTAGAGACACAGAAGGACACTATATTATTCTTAAAGGATGTATCCAACAAGTGGATATGACAATTAGAAATATCTATGCCCCCAACAGGGGAGCACCAAGATACACAAGCCAACTCTTAACCACAATAAAGAGACATATAGATAAAAATACGCTAATAGTAGGGGACCTCAACACTCCACTATCAGCAATAGACAGATCACCTAAGCAAGAAATCAGCAAAGAAACAAGAGCTTTGAATGCCATACTTGACGAGTTGGACCTCATAGATATATATAGAACACTACACCCCAGAACCAAAGAATACTCATTCTATTCTAATGCCCATGGAACATTCTCAAGAATAGACCATGTTCTAGGTCACAAAACAGGTCTCAACTGATACCAAAAGACTGAAATTATCCCCTGCATATTCTCAGACCGCAGCACTCTGAAATTGGAACTCAACCACAAGGAACAATTTGGAAGAAACTCAAACATTTGGAGACTAAGAACCATCCTGCTCAGGAATGATTCGATAAACCAGGAAATCAAAAATCAATTTAAACAATTTATGGAGACCAATGAGAATGAAAACACAACGGTTCAAAACCTATGGGATACTGCAAAGGCAGTCCTAAGGGGGAAATACAGAGCCATCCAAGCCTCACTCAAAAGAATAGAAAAATCTAAAATGCAGTTTTTATATTCTCACCTCAAGAAGCTGGAACAGCAACAGAGGGACGGGCCTAATCCATTCACGAAGAAGCAGTTGATCAAGATTAGAGCAGAAATCAATGAATTAGAAACCAGAAGTATAGTAGAGCAGATCAACAGGACTAGAAGCTGGTTCTTTGAGAGAATCAATAAAACTGACAGACCACTGGCAAGACTTATCCAAAAGAATAGAGAAAGGACCCAAATTAATAAAATTATGAATGAAAAAGGAGAGGTCACAACCAACACCAATGAAATTGGAAGGATTATTAGAAACTTTTATCAACAGTTTTATGCAATTAAATTAAGCAATCTGGAAGAGATGGAGGACTTCCTGGAAACCTATAAACTACCAAGACTGAAGCAGGAAGAAATTGATTTTTTAAACAGGCCAATTAATTATGAAGAGATTGAGTCAGTGATAAACAACCTTCCAAATAACAAAACTCCAGGCCTGGATGGTTTTCCTGGGGAATTCTACCAAACATTCAAAGAAGAAATAATACCTATTTTCCTAAAGCTATTTCAAAAAATAGAAACAGAAGGAAAGCTACCAAACTCATTCAATGAAGCCAATATTACCTTGATCCCCAAACCAGGCAAAGACCCCATCAAAAATGAGAATTAAAGTCCGATTTCCCTAAGGAATATGGACGCCAAAATCCTCAACAAGATCCTGGCTAACAGAATCCAACAGTACATTAAAAGGATTATCCATCATGACCAAGTGGGATTCATCCCTGGGATGCAAGGGTGGTTCAAAATTTGCAAATCTATCAGTGTCTTAGATTTTATCCAGATAGAAAAATTCAAAAATCAGATGATTCTCTCAATAGATGCAGAAAAAGCATTTGACAAAATACAGCATCCTTTCCTGATTAAAACCCTTCAGAGTGTAGGGATGGAGGGTACATTCCTCAACCTCATAAAAACCGTCTATGAAAAGCCTACAGCAAATATCATTCTCAATGGGAAAAAGCTGGAAGCCTTTCCCTTAAGATCAGGAACACGACAAGGATGCCCACTCTCGCCACTATTATTCAACATAGTACTAGAAGTCCTTGCAACAGCAATCAGACAACAAAAAGGGATAAAATGTATCCAAATCGGCAAAGAAGTCAAAATGTCTCTCTTCGCAGATAACATGATACTCTATATGGAAAACCTAAAAGAATCCACTCCCAAACTATTAGAAGTTATAGAGCAATTCAGTAATGTGGCAGGATACAAAATCAATGCTCAGAAATCAGTTGCATTTCTATACACGAATAATGAGACTGAAGAAAGAGAAATTAGGGAATCCATCCCATTTACAATAGCACCAAAAACCATATGTTACCTTGAAATTAACTTAACCAGAGACATAAAGGATCTATATTCTAGAAACTATAAATCACTCTTGAAAGACATTGAAGAAGACACAAAAAGATGGAAAAATATTCCATGCTCATGCATCAGAAGAATTAACATAGTTAAAATGTCCATGCTACCCAGAACAATCTACACTTTCAATGTTATCCCGATCAAAATACCGATGACATTTTTCAAAGAAATGGAACAAATAGTCTAAATTTTTATGGAACAAGAAAAGGCCCTGAATCGCCAAGGAACTGTTGCAAAGGAAAAACAAAGCTGGGGGCATCACAATGCTGGATTTCGAGCTGTACTACAAAGCTGTGATCACAAAGACAGCATGGTACTGGCACAAAAACAGACACATAGACCAATGGAACAAAATAGAGAACCCAGAAATGGACCTTCGGCTCCTTGGGCAACTAATCTTTGATAAAGCAGGAAAAAACATCCGGTGGAAAAAAGACAGTCTCTTCAATAAATGGTGCTGGGAAAATTGGACAGCTACATGCAAGAGAATGAAACTTGACCACTCTCTCACACCATACACAAAGATAAACTCCAAATGGATGAAAGACCTCGATGTGAGACAGGAATCCATCAAAATTCTAGAGGAGAACATAGGCAGCAACCTCTATGACATCGGCCAAAGCAACCTTTCTCATGACACATCTCCAAAGGCAAGAGAAACAAAAGATAAAATGAACTTGTGGGACTTCATCAAGATAAAAACTTCTGCATAGCCAAGGAAACAGTCAAAAAAACTAAGAGGCAGCCCACGGAATGGGAGAATATATTTGCAAATGACACGACAGATAAAAGACTGGTATCCAAGATCTACAAAAAACTTCTCAAAATCAATATGCAAGAAACAAATAAAGAAATCATAAAATGGGCAGAAGATATGAACAGACACTTTTCCAATGATGACATACAAATGGCTAACAGACACATGAAAAAATGTTCAAAATCATTAGCCATCAGGGAAATTCAAATCGAAACCACATTAAGATACCACCTTACGCCAGTTAGAATGGCAAAAACTGACAAGGCAAGACACAACAATTGCTGGAGAGGATGTGGAGAAAGGGGATCCCTCCTACATTGTTGGTGGGAATGCAAGTTGGTACAGCCACTCTGGAAAACCGTGTGTAGGTCCCTTAAAAAGTTAAAAATTGAGCTACCCTATGACCCAGCCATTGCACTACTGGGTATTTACCCCAAAGATACAGACGTAGTGAAGAGAAGGGCCATATGCACTCCAGTGTTCATAGCAGCAATGTCCACAATAGCTAAATCGTGGAAGGAGCCGAGATGCCTTTCAACAGATGACTGGATTAAGAAGTTGTGGTCCATATATACAATGGAATATTACTCAGCTATCAGAAAGAACGAGTTCTCAACATTTGCTGCCTCATGGACGGCACTGGAGGAGATAATGCTAAGTGAAATAAGTCAAGCAGAGAAAGACAATTATCATATGATTTCTCTCATCTATGGAACATAAGAACTAGGAAGATCGGTAGGGGAAGAAAGGGATAAAGAAAGGGGGGTAATCAGAAGAGGAAATGAAGCATGAGAGACTATGGACTCTGAGAAACAAACTGAGGGCTTCAGAGGGGCAGGGAGTGGGGGAATGGGATAGGCTGGTGATGGGTAGTAGGGAGGGCACGTGTTGCACGGTGCACTGGGTGTTATACGCAACTAATGAATCATGGAACTTTACATCAGAAACCAGGGATGTACTGTATGGTGACTAACATAATATAATAAAAAAAACATTAAAATAAAAAGAATGGTCATTCTTAGAGCAGTGCTACATAATATTGCCCTACTGTCGAATGCTTTCCATTACGCTTGGTTGTAAGGATTTGCTAACTGATCTAATTGTTTGAAAATGCTTCATCTTCTGTGCACTTAGCCAGCCAACATCAGAGGTAGCTTCGCTCAACAGGAATGATAGAACATCCCCTTAAGAGACGAGGACCAGGACCATCGTGTTGCTACTATTTCTGCCTTTCATCTATTATGTCTTCTCTCCTTTTCTGATTGATAAGACACTTGATTTGAATTAGTGAGAAAATGAGTGGCTAGCGCCTGTAAAATGTTTTTAAGCCTCCCTTTTATCTTGCAAAAATCCAAATGATTTTTCTTTTCACTTCAAGGAGAAAAAGACAAGCCTAAGAAATATCAAGCAAAGGTGGGGCCATTTGCATTTATGCGCTGACACGAAAGTATTTTTCTAATGTCAACAAATGGAGAGCTTTATTTTAAATGTTGCTAGCCTCTTGCCTAAACTGCATTATTCCAGTCCGCTACGCTACAAAAAAAGGACAGATACTCTTTCTTTATAATCTAGGATTCCCGGGGAAAGATTGAGGCACCCTTTCTGGCTTGGAGGTAAATGTGTGACTTTTCATTAGCATTAACGGGAGTGCTTTGAGCTGAAAAGAGCAGACTCCATGTTTTTAAATGCTTGAGTGATGATTCACACAAAGCTGAAAAAAGCCTTTTTGTCTTAGGCAGCTCTGCCATGGTTGCGGTGCTGGGATTACGAATCACAGGAGGCTGTCCTTCGAAGACAGTTCATCCACGACAGTCATTTCAGAATGCTCGCGCAGAGAAAGGTGTCATGGCGAAGCAGTGCAAGGGGCCAGGCATGGCTCCTCACTGCCACATCAAGGGACAAGGCTTTCAGGCAACACTCTTACTAGACCCTTGTATAAAGAAAGACTTAAGTGCACTGAAAAACTGCTTAGGGCTGTATCTTTTCTCTGGTAGGTTTAAAGTAGGCGAAAAATAATAGTATTGCTCCTGTCTTTGCAAAGGCTGAAGAAAATCCACTGAAGTATGTGGACACAACAAGTTAATCCTAATCATTTTTTTTATCCTGTATTGACCACATACACAGAATGACGCTGTTTTCTTACGTTCACTTCTAAATAAGAAAAAAGTATAACTTTATAACCTTTTAAGTAAAATAATTATGAAATGGGAAGAGATATTAATGGTTTTTTAAAGATCCAATAAATCATATAAACTAGTCTTTCCAAGTAATGTTTGCAAGTTGCTAAAGATATGAAGAGAGGGAGAAATGACTGAAATTAATTCCGAAGACAAATCCCCATCAAAATGAGAAATAGTGCACTAGCTTACATTAAATGAAAAATCACTCGTGTGGCATAAAGCGGATAGAATAAATCCATTTTTTAAAAGAATACAAATATGCAGAGGAGACCTGTGTAAAATCAAGCAAAAAAGTGAGTAGAAGACTGGAGGCTGACCAGGGAAGGGATGAGCACCACGAGAGCACCATGGTGGGCTTGTCCACCCTTTGGTCTTGTGCTGTCTCCCTAGCCAGTAACCCTCAGCCTGGGGACCCCTCTGTTCAAGCAACTCTCCATGGGCCAGCAGAGGAACGCCCAGTGCCCACCTCCTCTGCTTTGCCTGGGGATGCTTATCTCCAAAGCCCTTTTGGATTTGTCCTCTACGGCACGGATAAGTCTGATTCTGGAGAAAATGGGGAACCTACAGGGTTACAGGATGCTAAGGGGGAGCCGAGGGGGCCGGGCCCATGCATCCTCTTCGAGAACACTTTTAGAAAATAGAAACAAGGTCAGAAGCTGATAGAACAACCACATGTCCCTTAGTTTTTATCAAGAAGACACGCCCATCCTGAGTGTATGACCCTGAACAGCTGTGTTGTCAGCAAGTCGAAAAGAAGAAGGGTGATGTGGCTTTAGGATAATGGGAAAGGCCAGCAAGCTGCTGGGTGTTTTCCAGATCACAAATATTTTTACCGTGAAATCATGGATTCAGCAAGGATTGCTGAGAAGAGATGGGGGGGTGGGGGGAACACACACACACACACACACACACACACACGTTATGTTTTATATTTCTGAAAAGACAAGGGAATTTGTATTGAGTTGTTACTGAGGTTTGTTTGTGTCTGGTAGCGAGTTCAGAATCTATTACCTCATTGGGAACTCTGTCAGGCATCCGAAGTGTATGGGAGAAAACATGCTGTGGGAACCTACCAAAGAGACTGAAAATAGTCCTTACTTTCAAGGTGCTTAAATGCTACCTGTGAGGAGCAGACATGGGCCCAATACAATTTTTTGAGGGCAATTTACAAGTAAGACATGTAAGGCACACAAGAGAGCTGTTTTCTATTTCTTGGAATCTGTGGAGTAATGTGAAATGTTTGCAAATGACCCGCCCCACAAAGTAAGCTGAGGGGCAGCAGCTCACTGACAGCTAGACTCATCTGCTGGTCAGACGAGCGACTCGTGAGGAGAAGAGCCTGTACAAGCAAGGAGGCAGCCTCAGACTCTGGCTCTCAACGAGGTGGAGCAGGACCCCGTCCCACCTCATCGGCTTCGCCATCTTGTTTCTCGGCCCTGTGCTGTCTCTGCCCGCACACATCTCTGGGCAACAGGCCTGCCAGCTCCCAGGTTCCCCCTCCCAGACCACCATGAATAACGTGGGGGGCTAATCTCCCAAAACCTCAATCCCCTGTTCAAAATTTTTCTGGACCTTGTTGCTGGCTCTGTATCATTTATTCTCCAGTGTCTCCAGTGTCTATTATGGTGCATGCTACTTACCTGCTCGTAATGAACTTGCATAATGAATCCATTATCTCCGGTGGATAGACAAAGGTGAAACTTCATAATCTAGCTCTCAAAGTACTCAGTGTGATTCCTTCACCTGCCTTTTATCATACTATTTCTCCACTTTCTTGCATATATGTAGATTCAGCTAAAATGACCCGTCACTAACTCTGTACCCCACCCTCCTCACACCTCTCTTCCTACTGGTCTACGTACCTGGATGCCTTTTCCTCACCTGCCTCTCTAACCTTCCTCTCCAACTTTCAAGTCCTATGCCACCGTCCCCATGAAATAGTCCCTGCTCACCTCAGAATGTTCTTTTTTCCTTTTTTGAACATACACTTTGCACCATCCATCTGGCTATAGAAGATGCTCCGAATTACACTTAGGTGTGTTTCGGGCACGAAGTGAATTTCCCTTAACACAGGACGTTAATTGACACACGGTAAGAACTCCGTAAGTATTCATGGAATACGTAAATGATATACTTGCGTGCTGTCGCCCTCACTGGCAAGGGAGAAATGTCAGATGTTACCAATCGTGTTTAATTACAACACTAGAAGAGGAGAAACAAACAGAAGGAGGAGCCTAATTACTGCACTGACTTTGCCCATGTTTCCAAGGCCATCACAGCCATCTTGCGTATACCCCTCCTACTGCGCAACAGCCCTTGCATTTGTGGCTAGAGATCCCTGCTCACCGAAATATAAAATCCGCATCAGGACACACATGATATTAAAGATAACTATAGACTATATGACAAGCATTAAGTAAAATCATCTTAATGGGCTGGTCTGACCCCAACAACATGTAAACCTTATTTTATTTTATCTTCGGCTTCAAAGGGAGTCTGGCCGTCATCCCAGGAGGCATCTCAGTGAGCAGTACCACTTACCCCAATCAGTTAGAGGCCCTTGTCAGTGGGACTGCTCCCTAGAAAGCTCTCCATGTCTTAAAAAAGATCATGCAACAACTAAACGCATCCACGAAAATAATCTCCTTTAGGAATAGTTTCACAGTATTACATAGGGTTCTTGTTAAATATTTCTGATGGGTGAAAGTTGAGAAGCATATATTAATATATTGTTACACAGATTTCACTGGTCCTGACTAGAGAGTGGGCATGGAAATAAATGGAATGTGTACATTGAGAAAACTTACCAACGGTGATACTCTCAGTTGGGGTTCTGTGATTGAAATGTATAAAGGAACACAATAAGGTAGTGTTCCAATGGGGTGAGATTAATTAGAAATATGGGAGAATGGAATTAAAAGGACTACTGTTAACTCACACTTGTATTCTGGATCACCTCCCACAAACCGACATCCTGTCCAAGAAGGGACTTGTCCATTGTGTAAGTGAATGAGACTTTCAGTCCCAGGGTGACCCTCAAATCTCCTTGTCACTTAATTCTGTACTCAATGTGCTACTGCAACAGGCCCTGCCCATTTCCTAACTATGCAATTCAGTAATTCAGTAATTGCTGATTTTTTTTTAGAACCTTGTCTAAAGCCCAGCGAAAACAAAGCTACTAAAATTGTAATGTGCTAGAACTAGATCAAATTCAGTAGCTTCGAGTTCACAAGAACCAAATGACCATCAATTTTATCTGCTTCCGATTCTCTTGCTAGATAGAGTGTTTTCAGGCAGAAACGGGAAAGTTCTGTTAGCGTTATATATTTGCTTGGTGGATGAAGGGCAACTGAAAAGCTACCTCTGTGCAGGCTTATTCATTGTTTTGCACACCCCAAGATGAAGCAAACAGTCCATGCATTGCAATTGTTTGCCTTTGGTGCTCTATCATTATGAAGAAGTCTGACTTATCGATGTAGATGGCCAATCGAGATTACTTTCATTCACCCATCTGGCCCCAAGAGAGGCCTCATTAATGTGGGCAATGAACAGCTACAGATGAAACAAATGCCAGCTCTCCACTGGAAGTCAAAGCAATGAGTGTTGATCCTTAGTGAATATAGGAAGTTCTCCAGATAACAATTCCACTTACCGTCACAGAGTTTTCAACTTTCTCATCTAAGTGGCGCTTGGAAATTAAATATTCTACTTCCATTTGAGATAAGACACGCTAAAAATTCTTAACCTAACCATTATCTAGCACACACAATCCTGGAAATTAATTGATTAAAAATATTGCCCCATGCTACCCAGAGTTCATGTTATTGCTTAGAAGTCTGGTGTGTTGTTAGGGAATGTGGGAGAAAAAGAGTCCAGTCAGATTCCAAGCAGAGAGTGACTTTTTCCAACCAGATTTGTGCTAAGTATGACATCCATCAGGACGCAGTGGAGAATGATATCACCAGAGAGAAAGAAACACCAAAGAGGACATGGAGAGCACCTACAGGACAAGGGGGGTGGAGAGCTGTGGCTTCACGTGGCCACTTCCACTAACAAGTCTGTGTGGCAGCCATCATCTCACAAAACATTGTGGCAGGAAGAGAGCCTTCAAGACAATCTGCTGAGAAAGACTCAGGACTTAATAATTGCACTTTGAACAAGTACATAAGCAAAAATCTAAGAATTATCAGTGTTGAGGAAAAATTTTTGAGGAAAAAGGGAGTTGGCTTGGAAGAGAACAATCTGCAACACAAGGACAGGATCCAGAGAGGACGACATTTGTTCCTTTTGCCACATTGCTTAAGGACTGATAACACTTCCTTAGTGAGGAGGAACTGCAGATTTGTATCTGAATCCCATGTCTTCTTTATAGTTTGTTAGGTATAAATAACAAGTAGGACTAACTTTACCAGTTTGGGCATCAAAACTGATCACCTCTTTTTTAAATGTGGCACTTGCAACTCCACATATCCTCATTCAGAGAAAGTCTAAGTATCCCCTTGGGGAATGCTGTCCATGCAGGTAGCATTTTCATCCCAGGGGAGCCAGTCTGGGCACTTCTGGTTTCTCTCACAGCCTTCAGAGTCACTCACATTCTGCACTGTTATCCAAGAGGGTGAAGGCTGGAGAGATCCAGAGAAGATTCCAGCTTCAGCCCCCAAAATCCTGCAGCCAGTCCTAGCCCACAACCCCTAGGCTTTAGTTTTCATTGGATGTCACCAGATCAGCCTGCACCTCCCATGTGGTGCCTTGCTTTCCTGGGCCTCGGGGTGCCCTTCCCAAGCAATGAACTCCCACAGGTTCCACTAACTTTCAAATTCTCTTGAGAGTCTTAGCTTCTTCCCTCCCCAGAAGGACCCTAGCTCTTTATGAAAATAGGTCAACTCTACCCCAGAGCTCTGCTTACCAAGAGGAGTTCCCCTTTGTCACACTCCTCTGTGCCCACCCTTCTAAGTGAGGCGTACCTAGGTGCCTACATATGCATCTGTAAGAGGGCGTCCCTCAGCGACTCTGAAACACAAGGAAGTTACCCTTGGGAGATTGTTTCTCCCTAACCACACGAGAAGTAGGCATAGTCAGCTTTTTAAATTATTTGTCTGCATCAACAGACAATAACATATAAAATTAAATAAACCTTTTCACTCTTCATTTCAGAATATGGCTTCACTCGTCCTTCACAAATTATTTCATCATCTTCCTTCAAGTAATTTGATATCCAGGCACCTAGTTGAGGTTGATCCTTCCTAAGGACTACAGCTACTTTCAGTTCCCAGCATGTGGGAAGACAAAACATGATGAGAAACACTTCAGGAGATTTTGCCTTGGGGAGTGATATTCCCCTCTCAGTATGGGAGTGACTAATACGGCATGTGCCACAGAGGGAGGTCCATGACTGTGGAAGCCCAGGGAGAGCCAGTGGGCACAAAACCGATGAGCCTTCCAAAAAGGCAAAAGTGAGTGATAAAGAAGAGAAGGAAGGAGACTGTGTTGGGCTGTCCTGTTCCAACAGCCCAGGGCCTTAGGCAATGGTGGTATGAAGTGCCTCCTTCATCCATGGACACGTGGGCCTGCCAACCATGACAAGGAAAACACAGAGCCATAAGGATGGTCCATTCCAATCTCATGACAGAGTTAATACATGTGATAACCAGATAAGCCAATGAAAATACCAGACAATTATAGTTCTTCAGTCTTTATATTGTACTCAGGGTCATGAAAGCTTCTGTTTGCTACTTTGTCATCAGACTATTAAAAGTTAGACCAAACCTGCCTCTCAGGGTTTTGACTGAGGAATCAAAGACTGGAACTGGATTTCCATCGTCTGGGATATGAAATGAGATCTGGGGAAAGCTATGCAGTCTTGGATACGCTGAGAGGCTGAACGCAGAGTTGTGTACATTGCCAAGTCTCCAGAAAGAGTGCAGAATGGGTGGGGAAGCTGAGGTCCCAGGAAGCCTACCCACTTAACACCTGTCACTCCATAAAAGTGGGGATTGCCTTGACCCATTCATCACTATATCCTCATCACCTCGCTAATGCCTGGAACTTGTAAGACCGCGCAACCAACAGTGGTTGGACAAGTGAATACATCTTTTATACACTATTAAGACAACTGTACTGTAAAAGAGCTTCTCTAATGTCTTAGACATTCCTGTAAGTGATGGAGTAATAATAGAAAACACTTAATTCAGATGCTCCCATGAGTGCTAATGTATTAAAAATGAACAACCTAAGATTTAAATCTTGAGATCCAAAAATGAAGAAACTGATACCCAATGAGATTAAGTACAAGGCCCAAGGTCACATGTCACTGGCAGGACTCAGACTCAGAATTCTAATCAAGGAGTCTGGCTTCAGTCTGTGCCTTGAACCTCTAGAACACCTGCCCATCTGACCACCTGACATGATGTGGGCACATAACTTGGAGTCAGTCAAAAACTTTGCCCAGAGAATGATATTATGAGTACCACTTTGAATCATCTAAGATACTGACCTGTATCTACTACAGCCATTACTTTTCTGTTGGTCTGGCTTCACTGAAATTCTTTGTTCCTTTTGTGACGTCTCCACAGCTCCTTTCATTCATGCACCTGCCTCAGGTGCGTGCTCTTACTATATATCACTTTCTACATGCAGGCCCTGTTTTCCCTCCAGTTGGCTACGTTGGGGCTTCCTTTCGACACATCAGCTGGAAGAGTGTCATAGCTTCCTATTCCTGACTCTTCAACCTCACACAGTAATGGTAGGAGCTAATGATTTTGAGGCCAGTCTGGTTTTTGTTTTTGTTTTTCCAGAATATTGTGCAACACATTGGAAATATTCTAAAGGAAATAAAAAATACAAATAATTCTTCATCAGATGCAGAGATTTGACCATAGGTACTTGACACATTTTTTTTTTCTTTCTGGTCAAAAAAAGGAAAGAAAGTTTCCCTTGGCTAAATGAGAGGACAGAATTAAGAAACTCCAGAAATCAATTATGTCATCCTCTCTCAATAGTTTTTAAAAGGTGATTTAGAGAGAAAGAAAGGGGGAAAAAAAGTTTCTTCTGGCATCACCATGTCTGCCTCCTTTGAACTAATTCTTATAGTATAGAGATCACAGTGAGAAAAAATATATTTACTACAAATGCGTGCAATATAAAAATACAGACCAATTGTCAGTAACCCAGAAGAAAGAAAACTTCTCCGAGAGTAGCACTGAAAATATGTCTCATCCTGCTGAAGATGTGTAAGTTAGCAACAACGTATCCTATAGTCTCAAGGAGGCTCTGAGAACAGAGGGAGGCAAAGGTGGAACCCAACGGTCAGAACTACAGTGAGAAATAATAGGTGTAATCAATGTCCATAAGATGTTTTCAAATATGCGGTTTTGTGCAAGGACTAGCAGTAATAATGGTCCTAACCTGGGTGTGATGTACCGTCCCTTGGAGCTAACTGCTCACCTGCTTCTTGTCCCACCCAACAGAGTACCACTTAGGATGTTTTCTCACACTTACATAAATGAGAAAATCACCTCCTTGGTGCTCTGAAGTACTAATTTCTCTTCCTGGGAAGACCAATCTACCCACAAGAAGAACTGTATTTACATTTCCTTTGTGGGAACTTAGAAAATAAACATGTGGAATTATAGGCTTCTCTCACCTGGTCTCTGTTTTTCCCAGAGTGCTTCACATTTCTGGTTATGGGGGAAGGCTGAGCTTGGCCATCTTGACTACTGAGCCTCAGAACAGAGGCAAATTCCTTTCTGCAAAGCCATCACAAAACACTTCCCTAGACTTGCGTGTGAATTTTTTTAATAGTGCCTCAAATATATTTATTGAATATTTGGAACCATTTCATCTGAAAATAATTTCTAAGTATGAGTAGAAAAAGGGGGAAAGAAATCACGTATATTACAAGAGTTTTTTGTATTAAGATCATTTCATTCAAATGAGATTTGTTCAAAAAAGTATTCATAAGGAAATTTATTTAATATGACTGAAATTTCAAGGGATCAATTTTCATCTCAGTCTTGTGCTACAATAATACTGTAGATCTCCTTTATGCCATAAAGAAGCATCTCTATGTTATAAAAGATAAAATGTTTTTCATGCAATGTATAGACTTTAATCTGCATTTTAAGAAAATCCCTTTGGGCCGGATTCTAATACAATTTCACAGGAAAATTCCTATTGAGGCTGACTGAATTCCAATACAATTTGAAAGCAATTAAAGTTTATCAAAGGAATTATGCAGTAGAATTATTCTGGAAATGAATCAGGCCCAAAGGCAGTAAAACAAGCATATTAGGTCTCTGGAGCAGCTCTGAGAAATTTCTTCAGTTCTATTGACTCACTAAAACTATAGTGTTCCAGTGGAGGGAGGGAGGACAAAAGCCTTTAAAGCAGTTTATACAGAGTCACTTAAGTTTCAGAAACTGAAAACCTTCTTAAAACTTGATAATGTCATTTCCAAATGGGCATTCCTGTACAGCCTGAAGTATAAAACTTCTAGGATGCTTTAATAAAAAACATAATCTAACCCTGATAAACACAAAATTTCCAATTTAAAATCCCTTCTTCTGTGTTGTTCTTATCTTTCTTGAAAATGTCTGAAGGGTCATATTTCACTGCCTCACTACCTCAGTGAGTGCCAGTTAAGAGTTTCACACAAAAGTAGCACCGGAAACAACTCTAAACAAAGGAAGGGAACACAGAAAGGAAGGAAAGAATGTTTCCCCATGCATATCCTTAGGGGTATTACATCATCGGTATACAATACTTCATCTTTTTCATAACATTCTATACTATTAATTAAATTTAATTAATTAAATATAGGTTGCTTTTCATCATAGGAATATCTGCTATATTAATATGTTCTAAGAGAAGTGAATAGATTCTAAGGAAAATGAGATTTATCAGGAGTCTATTTATGTACATGCCACCTCGGGATTCAGTTTGTAAAATTAAGACTTGAAAATCATCAGCACATGTTAGTTAATTGCTTTTAATTAGTTGGTTAAATAGAGAAATAAGATCTCAGGGTAATTAATTCCATAAGTTAATGACTAATATTGTTATGTCAAGGTCATTTTCATTTTAAGAAATTTTACCAAAAACCATGAGTTTACCCTCAATCACAATAATGATATTTGACACAAAAGTCTGGAAAATATGCTCACTCAAGTGAAAATTCCAAAAGGGAAATGAAAGCCAGACATTTCGAGTTAATACACTTTCTTAAATGAGAGAAAATTATATCCAGAATGACAACATGTAGAGCTTCACAGAACTACTCCCCAGCAAAACCACCATAACTGACCGAATTGGAAAAAAAGAAGAAATTTAAAAGTCTGAAAATTTTTCTAAGGACATACAGCAAAAGAAGAAACACTTCTTCAAGAAAATCTCCTAAATCTCAGTAAGAACAGTAAGAGTATTTGGAATTTGAGCCATAAACCCACTCCTTCCCTTCCCCTACTCCAGGCTTAGCACAATTAAATCTCCACTCTTGGTGGGGATAACCAAGAAGATAGGGCTCCCCTCAATTCCCAATCCAGGGGTACAAAAGGTTGCAGAGGCTAAGCCCTTGAGGACTACAGGCCCCTTTATTCCAAAGCCCGCACTCACAGAGCAGAGGTTGTACACCAAGTAGAGCAAGCTGAGAATACTGGGGCCTTGATCACCTTTGCTCCAGCTCACTCATAACAGGGGTAGTTCCATCCTGGGAGAGGCAAACCACAAAGATCCGTGGCTACTGCCCCTACCCAGAGCCCTATTTGCAAAGCTGGAGTGTTACTCCATAAGAAGCAAGCCACTGACCCCACCCACAGCTCAAGAGCTGTGACTTAAAGACTTTGCCTAGGGCAAGAGGCAGGTGGTAAGAGCAAAAAGCACCAAAACTTTCTCTAAAAGAACTAATTTTATTAGTAACAGAGTGTGGGGAAGTTCAAGCCTGAGGCTGCTCTGGAAAACAAGGGAGATTTTGATGGCAAGTAATTAAGAGGAGAATACTAACTGTATGAGGGTAACAAATTAAATCGCTAGCTAGTTTATCAGACAGAACCATGGAAAGAGACAGCCAAGAACCCTCCTAGGATCAGACCAAATCTCACAGCTGGCCTCAAAACTATTCCAGCAAAGGGGTCCAAATTTAATTGAACCGGATGTGGAGCATTTTTTGTCTCAGGGCATTGTCAAAAACAATGAAGCAATCAGCCAGGAATTAGTGGACCTAACAGCTAGGGTGTGAGGCAAAGAGCTTAGCAGAGACGTCAAGGAAAGAGACCACCCAAGAGAGTCCTGTTACATCACTGTCATCCTAGGATGACTGTGCACGTGCCCAGAATTGCAGTTCTCTAAGGAGCCACATCATAGGCTTTACAGTGCATGGAGTAATAGATGTGATAAAAAAATAGTCCAGACAAGTCATTAAACAAATAACCAAAGCAAATAACAACAAAAACAAGCAGGGGGTGGAGTGGGTAGAAATGGGAGAAAATGAGCAGAGGATCAGAGAAATATGGGACATTATCAAGTGCCCTAACAAGGGGCACCTGGGTGGCTCAGTCAGTTAAGCATCTGTCCTCGGCTCAGGTCATGATCTCAGGGTCCTGGGATCAAGCCCCATATTGGGCTCACTGCTCAGTGGGGAGTCTGCTTCTCCTTCTGCCCTTCCTCCCTGCTCTGGCTGTCACGCACACACACTCTCTCTCTCTCAAATAAATAAAATCTTAAAAAAAAAAAAGTGTCCTAACATTTGCATAATAGAAGTACCAGAAGGAGAAGAGAGAGGCAGAAAAAAATATTTAAAGAAGGAATGACCAAAAACATTCAGATTTGATGAATATTAATCTACATATCTAAGAAGCACAACAAACTCCAAGTAGGATAAACACAAACAGATCTACACCCAGACACATCATAGTAAGAATGGGTAGCAGAGGGCAGGTAACAGGAAGGGCAGGAAAAAAAAAAAGAAGAATTTGATAGCAGCAATGTAAAAATGATTTGTCATGTAGAAAGGAACCCCACTAAGTTTAATGGCTGACATCTCATGAGAAATAATGGAAACAGTGGAGGCCAAAAGGCAGTGAGATATCATATTCAAAGTGCTAAAAGAAAAAAAAACCTGTCAATCAAGAATCTTATATACAACAACTATCTTTCACACATAAAGATAAAATAAATATATTCCCACACAAACAAAAAGAATTTGTTGCTAGTAGACTTGCCTTACATGAAATTCTTCAGCCTGAAACCAAGTGACCCCTCACAGTAATATGAATCCATACCAAAAACCAAAGAGCACTAGTAAAAGTAATTATGTAATTATAAAAGATAGTATAAGTGCATATTTCTTCCATCTCTTACTTAAAAAGCAATTGTATAAAACAGTATTATATAACTGTACTATTAGGCTTAGAATTTATAGAAATGCAACATATTTGACAATAATAACATATATGAGGTAGGTGAAAACGGAGTAAGAAAATGGAGTAAGAAAATTACACAGATAGCAAGGTGAACCCACAAGGCCAAATTAAAAGAGCGAGAAATGAAAAATAAGAAGGCTAATATAAGAAATTCTATATGTAAGAAATTCTATTTGTCCTTTCTTTGCTTAGCTTCTTTAATAGACAAACAACTCTATAAAGTAATGATTATAACAATATATTGCTGGGTTTGTAGGATATAGATATGTAATATATAAAACAATAATAACACAAAAAGGAAGAAGAGTGCATAAATATAAAGTTAATATTTCTGATAGCACTGTAATTAAGTTAGTATAAATCTGAAGATTCTGATTAATTACATGTATACTCTATGGGGCACCTCAGTGGCTCACTTGGTTAAGTCTTGGTTTTGGCTCAAGTAGTGATCTCAGGGTTATGGGAATGAGCTCCAATATCAGGCTCCAAGTTCAGCACGGAGTCTGCTTGGGATTCTCACTGTCCCTCTTCCTCTACCCCTCCCCCTGCTCATGTTCTCTAAATAAATAAATAAATGCATAAACTTAAAAAAAAAAAAGCCCTAAACACGTATATAGTAAGCTCTAGAGCAGCCACTAAGAAAATAAAATCCAAAGAAAGTAAAAGAAAAAAATCATTAGAGCAATTTAAATAGTACAATGTGAAATATTCACTTAATGCAAAACAAAGCAACAAAGGAGGGACAGAAGAACAACAAAGACAGGAGACATGTAGGAAACAAGAAGTAAAGTGGCAGGCATAAATCCAACTATATCAACAATAACACTAAACGTGAATGGGTTAAACAATCCAATCAAAAGTCAGGCTGGATCAAAAAACAAGATTCAACTTTAAGTTGTCTACAGGAGACACATTTTCGATTCAAAAATACAAATACACTGAAAATGAAAGAATGGAAAAGACAGACCATGCAAATACCAACCATAAGAAAGCTGCAATGGCTAAACTACTATCTTACAAGGTACTTTTTGAAGCAAAAAAAAAAAAATGTTTCTAGAGATAAAGAAGAACATTTTATAATAATATAAGAACTCCTTCAGAAAGATATGAAAATTATAAACATATATGCACCTAACAATAGAGCCCAAAAAGCCTGAAGAAAAAAATTGACAGAAATGAAAGGAAAAATAGATAATTCAATAATAATAGTTGGAACCATCAATATCCTATTTTTAATAATAGAAGTAGGAAGATCAACAAAATAGAATAATTGAACAACATCATAAACCAACCAGACCTAACAGACATCTAGAGAAAACAGCAGAATACACATTCTTCTCAAGTGCACATAGAACAATCTCCCGGATAAACCATATGCTAGACCATAAAACAAGACTCAATAGATTTAAAAGGATTGAAAACATACTGAGTTAGTCCTCTGACCACAATGGAGGAGAATTACATATCAATTAACAGAAATTTGGGAATTCATAAGTATGTGGGAATTAACCAACACACAAGTAAATAATCATTAAGTCAAAGAAGAAATCACAAGGCAAGTTAGAAAATACTTTGAGACAAAGCGCGGCACCTGGGTGGCACAGTGGTTAAGCATCTGCCTTCGGCTCAGGGTGTGATCCCGGCGTTACGGGATCGAGCCCCACATCAGGCTCCTCCGCTATGAGCCTGCTTCTTCCTCTCCCACTCCCCCTGTGTTCCCTCTCTCCCTGGCTGTCTCTATCTCTGTTGAATAAATAAAAAAATAAAAAAATCTTTAAAAAAAAAGAAAAGAAAAGAAAAGAAAATACTTTGAGACAAAGAAAGCAAAAACATAGAAAGCAAAACTTATAAGATGCAGCAGAAAGTAATGCTTTGAGAAGATTTTATAACTGTAAATGGCTTTATTAAAAAAAATCTCAAACCAATAACCTAATCTTCCACCTTAAGACACTAGAAAAATCACAAACCAAACCCAGAGCAAGCAGAAAGGAAAAAATAAAGATTAGAGAAGAACTTAATGAATTAGAGAATAGAAACACAGTAGAGACAACCAACAAAACCAAATGCTGGTTCTTTGGAAGGAGCAACACTATGGGCAAGCCTTTAGCTTGACTGACCAACAACAAGGAAAAAGACTCAAATTATCTTAATTGACAAACCTTCTGAGGACGATATTACTTTACACACCATCAGGTACATTAATCACCATGAGTCAGACACGCTTTCAGATGTGTAAGCTATGTGAAAAAGCACCTCAGTTTGTTGCTTTTTTTTTTCCTGTTAGGTAAACAAATCCACCCTAAATTACATTTCAAGACCCGTGAAATTTGTCATTTATCCCAAGCTAACCCCCCACCCCCACCCCACCCCCACACACACTTTTGCTTTGGAAGGCTCCTTCCTCAATTTCAGGGCCCATGACATACCTTCTACTTTGCTTGCCAGACACCCTCAAAGCAGGATAGATTTGAGATCAGTTATTTACATCTGTGTTGATTTACAAATTACACTTTCAAATTCATTCCTGCGTAAGCATCACTCTCACCAGTATTCATATTCGGAGTCTGAGGTACCGAAGTGTGGAAGGAAGAAAGGGTTTCCTGTGTTAAAGATTAGTAAGTCTTCACGAACCTCACCAAGGGATACACCAGGAGCGGAATCAAGTAGCTCATGTCAGTCTTTTGACCCAAAAGATAGACGATCAATAAATTTGATTGCTTCAATTAAAAAACATGGGGTAGAAAAATACGGGCAAGTAGGTATTTCCCTAAAGGTCATTTGAATTGTTATGCTTATCTTGTGTTTTTCAGAGACAGATGGTTGGAGACCACAGGAGGCACCGGAAGTTAAATCCCAGACCAACCCTCTGACTGCTCAGTACCAAGCGCATGGGGGCAGAGGCCGGGCGCCTGCACCCCGCTTTCAGGCCCGAACACGGGCTCTACCAAAAGAGTGCCAGGGCGCCTTTCGACTGGCTTCTCATCCACAAGAAAACGAAATCTTTGGAGGTCATCTTTGGATGTCAGCTACAAATGAGGCGACACCTACGACTAATGTTCGGCACGTGTGTGCCGTGTTTTAGGCTAGGAGAGAAGTCTTTATGCCGCAGTTTTTGCAACCACGCTTTGCCATTTCTTCATTTTTGCATACGAGAAACTACAGAAAGGAAGAAGAACCCAGGGCTTCTCTCTGCTCCTCAGAGGCTCTGCCCGATGCTGCCCTCCTATGGTCCGGGGCTCAGGGCGACCCCTAACCTTCGCAAGCCCCCCCCACCCCTTTCCCTCACTCCGCTGCCATACCCGTCCTTTCTCTCCCTGAACAAGACTCTACCAGGATCTTCCTTTGCGGTCATTTTCAGGGATTCTCGGTGTGATTTTTGTTTGTATTTAATGCTTTCGTTATCACAGCCTCTACCCAACACATCTAAAGTCTCACAACACATACTTCTTGCACCTGCATGACTTCTAACTTAGATATTTTGCATCCCCAAATCCCTCCAAATTAGGACTATGAAGTCTTTAGTTTCACAACAATAATTATAACAAATAACATTTATTAAGTACTTGCTTTGTGCCAGGCACTCTACTGATTTACATAAATTATCTCATTCTGTCACATCTAACTGCTTCTAAGCATATGCTTACATTCGCCAGTAGCACTTAAAATTAATTAAAGATATTGTTGATTATCTTGGAAAGCAATGGCTCAATATACTGAAGTAAAATCCATAGAATAAAATATTTTAAGATCTTACAAAATGTACAACACTGAATTATTATAGGTTACTATTAAATTTATGTTTCTATCATGGAAAATAAAGCAGTTTCTGGTATGCTATACCCAAGTAATTTTTATCCCATTTTTATGCCTTTCTCAAACTCCTAGAAACCAGAGCTTCTAATCTGTCAAATAAATACAATTAGATTCATACATTCAATTTGATTCTTTGAGAAATATATAAAGTGATTTTGTTCTTACATTAATTCCCAAATTGTTTTGTATAATAACCAGCCCGACATTAATTGTGGTATGAGGACTGAAAAGCAACATGAGATATGACTTTTACTAATCCTTCACATTCCATTTGCAAGCTGTATGCTGCTCCTGTTCAAAACTCTTCTTTATTATCAAGAATTACATTATTCTCCGAAAGAGTGCATTTTCTCTTGGAGACAGGAAATGAAGGATTGCTAACACTGGGAAGGTCTTTTTCCTGACTCGGTATTAATACATGATATATATTCATATTAATAACAACTCTGAAAACTAGTTTCATTTCTTCTACACATAAGCAATAAACAGTATGTGCAAAAAATCCGAATCCTAGCAGCAGTGGTGTGGATATACAGTATCGGGTTTCTTTTGAATGTACAGCCATTTCTAACATTTCATTAGCGCATGTGAACAGGCAACGGTCACAGATGTCCATCAAAGCTGGATTAGATGAAGACAGACAATGCAGGCTTTGAGGACAAACTGAAGCTGCAGGTCCAAAGTTTCCGTTTCTCATTGAAGGGCACTGTAGGATCATTGTCTTCCTCCTCGAGGCAAAAAGAATGAATCAATTATGTTACTGACATCCCTCCACAGCCGACTGAAAAGTCTTTTTTTGCAGTCCAACAAGAGACAGTGAAAACTCAAGATTTCATAAGAAAATGTGGAAATTTCAAAAATATCTTCACACTCGAGTTTGTCATCTCTGCACTCTTTCCATAAAGTCTACCATCATTTTATTTCTGTGGCCAAATCTAATGCAAAACTTCACAGAAGTAAGTGTTTTCACCTGAAGTAAATGCTTCAACTGCTAAACCAAAAATTTCTGAAACGTTTCATAATAAAGTTCAGCTTTAAGTTATTGTTAACTTACATTAATTTCATGTATATTAATCGCAGATGATAGCTGATTGCATCCAAAGGCCACTTCTTGCTAGCCCCCAAAGAACTTTGCAATTCTATTAAATAAATGGATAATAATAAATACAAAATAATACATGAAACAATAGGCTTTTTTGAGATCGTGATTTCCCATTTAGGAAAACAACATCAGCTAAGATTTTAGTTCAATAACATCTACTTGTGTTGCCAGCGATGGGAGTGGCGAAAGCAACGTTCATATAGTTGCTGCAGGTTAACTGGTCCGCTCTTCTGGACAATAAATACCTATTAAAATTCAGATGCATATCCTTTGACTTGAAATTATATTCCTAGCAGCTTATTGTACAGATATAACCATCCAATCATATTAAGTTTTTATGTTAGGATAGTCACTGCAGCAATTAAATGACTTCCTTCCTTAATAAAGTAGGACACGATAGAGTACTTGAAAAATGTCCACATATGCCATATGTGTATGGATATGTTGTACATACTCACATACACATGTCTGCCCACGTATGCATATGTACATAGAGATACGTGCAATTTCTGGAACAATTTATCAGAAAGTATTTGTAATGTGGGGTATATTTTTCAAAGAAGATATTGAGTCCTAATCAAATCTTTCAGATCTCAGATAGAACTTCAAAGGTAAAATAGGACTTTGTGCATATATTTGACAATTATAACCCAGCAAATTGTAAGTCAAAGTGACTCACATGAAACTGATGACCAAAATTGTGAAGCCACAGCATTTCAGAGCTAAAAGGAACCTAAAGTTCATGATGTATATACATTTTTTGCAAAAGAAAAATAACCTGGGGTCCCCCATTTCCTAAAATGTGTTCCATGTAAGTAAAAATTAGTTGGAAAAATGAATCCATGTTAAAAAAAAAAAACTGAAAACTCTGGTTAAATACAGCAATATATGGTTCTTCTATACAAAATCACCTCAGAGTCTCTAACATGCTAATGTGCACTATAAATCTCCAAAAGGAGGTTATTATATCCAGGATTCTCCGAATTTGTAGACAATCAGCTCTTGACTTAACAAACACCTTAATGGGTATCTTAATGGCTCCGCAGAACACATTTGGAAAAGGCCAGTCTACAGGAATATATATTCCAAGTTTATCAAGTAATGAAATTTCATTTCAAGAATATATGAAGCCATTCTAAAAACTAAACTATAGTGGTCCAAAATACCAATTAAACAAAAGATAGTTAATACGTGATCTCCCTAATCATACAAATTCAGGTCTTAACACAAAGCATTTTAAGAGTGCAACAGATGCACGTGCCCATTGGTGTCTCGTTCATCTTGAAGTTCTAAGGGTCTGATGTAAATGGTTTTCAACAGATGCCAAGTGAATTCTAATCTACCAGAGTGTGGGCTCTTCCTGGTAAATTTAGGTACTCACTCTGCTAAAATCTCCCTCAAGAAGAATCTAAAGATAATAATGCCCCCTGCTTGCTGAGCTTTTTCTCCTCTACAAGGCACTGGGAGGATGATCTTTATGTTAGCTCCCCCAGGGACAGATGCTTGATGTTCACTCAGAGACCAAGTTACCTGGGAAAATATTTCAATTGATCACAATCTGGGGTATGGATTTGGAATCAGGGAGACCAAGGTTCCAATCCCAGCTCTGCCACCAACTTGCTGTGAGATTTTAGGCAATCGACTTGCCCTTTCTGAGCTTCAGATGATAGCAGAGCCAGATGGAAACTTCACAGGGTTGTGTGACAATGTAGTAGGACAACAGATAAAAAGGTGAACAACAGTGAGTCCCAGGCACATAATCGAGCTACTAGTAAGGATTTCGGTTGATTCTACAGACACTAGCTGAAAATTGAACTACACTATGGTCTATTATTTTCCATAGCATGTGTTCAAAATTTACTTTTCAGAATTTCAGAGAAAGTTTTCATGGAAGGAAATTACACTTCATCTCATTTGCACTGTGTTCCCAAGGTCCAATGCAATATCTGGCCCATGGCAAACACTCCAAGAACATGCAAGTGTGTGTACATGCATGAGTGTGGTGTGTGTGTGTGTGTGTGTGTGTGTGTGTGTGTGTGTGTACATACATAAAAAAGTATAACAAAATGACAGGGGAAACTTTATGATATAATTTTATTTAATTTTTAAAATTTTCTCAAAAGTACACATTCACATAAAAGGTTAAATAGTTCTAGAACGTTACGTTTATGAAAACTAGCAGGTCCCTGTCTCTTATACCACCAATTCCCTCAACTCTTTTAACTGATTATTTTATTAACACCACAGAGCTAAATAATGTGACTGTACACTCCTTTTCAGTTTTTAGTATTGTCTCTTGACTTTCCCCATGGAGAATGAAGATGTGACCCTCTTTCCTCCTGTCAGAGACCACCCCCCCACATACACACACACACCACCCACATACATATAAACTCTTCCCTCACTCCATCCTTACAATACCGTTCTATAGTAATTTTGGCTGGGTCAATTTCTATCCTTATTATTGTGATGATGTAAATCTTATCCAGAGCTGAATTATGTGTATTAATGTATCATTTTTTCCCTGCACTTCTTTTTCCCCTCTGGAGTGGATAGCTATAATTATCTTGGGTTTTTTCCACCTTGATTTTCTAGGTACTCAGTCCAAAACTACCTCCCAACCGTCTGACTCTCAAGAAGTTAAAGATATATCATGCAGTCCACCAATTTCATCTTCCTGGAGAAAGTTCTAGAACCTTCTCATTTGTCCACATCTGGACTCACCGCCTCCATCCCTACAACTCCACTTCACAATCGTTCTGGGCGTCTCCTTTGCTCGATCTCCTGTTTCCCAAATCCCCCATCTGTTTTCTCCATTTTGGTGAAGCACATCTTCTAGTAGTTTCCTAGGAAATTATTTTCAATGATCTTGATATTTAAAAATGACTACTTGAAGTGTGGGTAAAAAATTCTAGGTGAGTTGTAATTCTCCCTCAGAATTCATGCTTGACGTTTAGCTTCCAGTGTTGCTCTTTATTAGTCTGATGTTCAAATTCCAGGTTCCTTCAATGTTTTTTCTCTCTGAAATTCATCCCTCAGTGTCTAGAAATATCACAGTGATAGTGCCTTGCTGTGGGGGCATGTTGATCAACTGTGCTGGAAATTCAATGGGTCCTTTCAAACTGCAACTGTATGTCCATGAATCCTGAGAAAATGTTTAAGTGATTTTGTTGCTGTTTCCTCTCCTCCATTTTCTCTAGTTTTTCTAGTTTTCCTGTTATTTGGATAATGGACTTCCTGCATTGGTTTGCCAATTTTCTTATTCATCTCCTGTTTTTGCTCTACATTCTAAGAGATTTCAGTTCTGTCTTCTGATTCTACTACAGAAGTTTTCATTCCTGCTATCATGTTTTCCACTTCCAAAAGCTTTTTAGAATATTCCTTTTCTTCACAGCATCCAATTCCCATTTCATGGTTGCAATTTCTTCCCTTGCCTCTCTGAAGATATGAATGACCCCTTTTTTGAACTTTTTCTAAGTATTCATTTCTTATGTCTCGCCTTCTTCTATTTGTTTTGGGCTCTTATGTAATATACACCTTCTTCAAATGTCCTTAACTGTTCATGCCCAAGAATGGGAACAACCGCTATAAAAAAAAAAAAAGACAAAACAAAGAGACAAAAACAAAACAAAAACAAAAACAAAAAACCGGAGTGGAGGCTCTGAGCACACAGAGCCTGCCTTCACCTTCAGTCCTGCTTTCACCACAGAAGGTACCAGCTGGGCCATCTCATTAAAGAAGTCGCTGCAGTTGCTCAGATTCTCCAGAAAGTCCCTCCCTGCCCCCTGTCTAGAGAGTAGACGCCTTTCTGCCAGTGTCCTGGAGGCCAAGTGGGGGAGGAGAGAACATAGGCATGAGGATATTATTTAATTACCCTATTTTACCCTAATACTCAATTGCACCTAGGTCCCCTAATAGGGAGATTCTCTCTTCATCAGCTTTTAACCGCTACACAGGATCTCAGTCTCCTCTCACTCCAACATCTAGAGATTATCTGTTACCACCAATTCCTGAGACTTTGAGAGATTGTCACGTAAACAGGCTTGTTCCTCACATCTGCTAAGTCTGTTACCTCACAACCATCTGCTTCCAGCTTCCAAAATATTTTTGCTGTTGTCTCTTTTGTTTTCTCTATCCTTGTAGGTTTGTGCACTTAAAAAAAAAAAAAAAAAAAAAACCTTTCCTGTCATTTTAATGCAATTTGTGGTAGAAACAAAATTAATTGCCTATGTTCAGTGGATTATCATTATTTGATATAAAAGTTATTTTTTATATATTTATTTTCTCAAGTTTCTACCATAACTATATTACTTGATAATCAGAATATATATTTATTCAGAAAAACCATATAAAGAAATGATACTTTCATTATACAAAGGCACTTAGACTGACTTGCTCCCCTTTGGGACTTCTTCCAAATACCCATTTATGTGTATATAAAAAATAAGAAAGCTTAACTCTAAAAAAGAACGTTCTATCATACGATGATCACTGTTCATGACGAGACCCTGAAGTATGGCCATATCCTAAGAAGTCCTCTAAATCATCTGTTATTTCAGTATAATTTTAACAGATGCTATCTTTCACATGTGAGTATTTCTGAACTTTAAATTACCTTCTATGAAGAGACCCTAGGGAATGCGTGCAAATCAAATCACTACTGGGAGAATTTCCTGAAAAGCTATCAAAAATAAACAAGCACGTAAAATTAAAAGAAATAATAATAAAATAATAAAAAGGCACGCGTGCACACGTGCCCTACTTCTCAGAGGCCACCGCAGGTCCCAGGGCTGACTTAAGTACTAGTCTGGCTCAGCTCACTGATAATATATTAAAGTTTCCCTCCCTAAGTAGGATAATTCAGGGTAAAATCTCCAAAATAAGAATCTTTTAAGAGATAGGGATGGGGGTGCCTGGGTGGCTCAGTTGGTTAAGCATCTGCCTTCGGGTCAGGTCATGATCCCAGGGTCCTGGGATCGAGCCCTGCATCAGCCTCCCTGCTCAGCGGGAAGTCTGCTTCTCCCTCTGCCCCTCCCTTTGCCTCTCCCCCTGCTTGTGCTCTCTCTCTCAAATAAATAAAATCTTAAAAAGAAAGAAAGAAAGAAAGAAAGAAAGAAAGAAAGAAAGAAAGAAAGAAAGAAAGAAAGAAAGAAAGAAAGAGTGATATGTTAGACATGAGGATTCTCTCTTTCAGAATGGTCTTTTGTCCTATACATTAGAAGAACACTTTCTCGGGGGAGTTTTCACATGCTGCTTTAATTTGGAGTTAGCCATGTGCCTGATTTACTCCCAACAGAAGGCTGTAAGCCCCTTTGGGGAGAGTCTATGTATGTCTGATGATGTTTTCATTTTCACACGGCCCTTAGAATACAATCATACACAAACCAAAAGGCTAAAAATAAATGTCCTTCCATGACAAACAAGGACGCATGGCCACCTTTTTTTTCCCCCAATATACCCACTAATAACACCATCAGGTCATGAGGAAGGAAATAAAGAGAGAAAGGAGGAAGAGAAAGGAAGAGGTCAGGGGTGTCCAATGCATTTGAAGATTCAAAGAAAAGAGTGTGAGGAAAATGCCACTGTGTTTGGAAAGAGAAGTCAAAGCGTATCAGAAATAAGAAAGGGGTGCCAGATTATTTAACATTATTCTGGAAGTACTATATGGTGCAGTAAGTACTGAAATTAGAAAGGAGGCGATTGTCATTATTTACATAATGTGATCATGGTCTGTTTAGAAAATTCAAAATAATCAGCTAAAATGTTACTGGAAACTATGTGAAAGGTCAGTTAAGAAAGCCAAGGACAAACCTAAGCAACTGTTTGTTCAATGAAGAAATATTAACCCATAGAAAAATATAATGGAAAATGACGCTAATCAGAATCGATAATGACAGCAGTGACAATAATAGTAAAAAAAAAAAAGAAAGAAAGAAAGAAAGAAAAACAATAAGAGTAACAGCTCACATTTGTTGAACGCTAACCCTCTGCTAAGCACCGTGCTGTGCATTTTACCTTATTTCATTTCATCCTCACAGCATCTCTGGGAGGTAATACTCTTAGTATATTTACCCCATGGATGAGGACACTGAGGCTGAGTATCATTAATTTGCCCAAGCTGTGGAGCAGAAGGCGGTGCCATGTTCCCCATCCAGCCACACCCAAGGCTGACTCGAGAGCCCAAATGCACACCCTGTAGTAAGTCTAGTGAGGAGAGAACCATCCAATGAATGAAGAACATAAAAACTTTACCAAGCACCGACCTTTGCATTGTTCCTTGATAGAAAAATTCGACACCAATTCTCCTTAAATTACTCTATATATTCAATGCAATCCAGATGAAATATATTCTAGCAAGATTTTTTTTTCTTTTCTCAAACTCTTTCTCACGCCCCCTCTTTGTTTTACTCTTTTTTATTTCGACCCTTCTGATAAAATGATCCTACAGCTTCTCTGGAAGAATTAAGCATGTGAAAATAGCCAGGACAATTCTGCAGAAGGGACCAGGTAAGGGACCTTATCCTACCAAACACTGAAACTGACACTAATGCCACAAACTTTGCGAGCAACGCTCATAAGAAGGCAGGTTGATGGAACAGGAGAGGGACTTCAGGAATACCACCACGCAGTCACGGAATTTAATACTGTAACATATGTTTATCCTTTTTAGTCAGATGGGCACGGATAAAAAATCTGAAAATAGTTAATGGTGGTGAAGGTGTGGAGAACTGTGGTTAGTGGAAGCATAAACGGATACAACTCCTGGAAAGAGCAATCTGCATACATATATACTAATAATTGAAACTCTCTGACCCAGGAATCTCATTACTAAGAATTTTTTAAGGAAACAGATGCATAAATCAACCACAATATCATTGAGGATAGCAAAATACTGTGAATAACCTACCTGAATAATAATAGAGGAATAGCTCAATAAAATTTTGGTACATACTTAAAGGTAACTTATTTAAAAGGTAATCATTCAGAAGTATGGAATATATCTACTCAATGGCATAAAAAGATATATTATCAAGCAGATAGAAAAACAGAAAAATGGGGCGCCTGGGTGGCACAGCGGTTAAGCGTCTGCCTTCAGCTCAGGGCGTGATCCTAGCGTTATGGGATCGAGCCCCACATCAGGCTCTTCTGCTATGAGCCTGCTTCTTCCTCTCCCACTCCCCCTGCTTGTGTTCCCTCTCTCGCTGGCTGTCTCTATCTCTGTCGAATAAATAAATAAAATCTTTAAAAAAAAAAAAAAACAGAAAAATAGCCTGGGGCACCTGCCTGGCTCAACTGGTAGAGCATGCATGCAACTCTTGATCTCGGGGTTATGAGCTCAAGCCCTACAGTGGATATAGAGCCCACCTAAAAAAAAAAAAAAAAAAATCCTGTGGGGCGCCTGCCCAGCTCAGTCAGTAGAACATGTGATTCTTGATCTCAGGGTTATAAATTCAAGCCCCATGTTGGGTGTAGAGATTACTTAAAAATAAAAAAAAATAAAAAAAAGAAAATCTTAAAAAAAAAAAAAAAAGAAAAAGAAAAATATCCTGAATATAATCCCATAAGGAACATTCTATGTCTATATATCCCATAGAAGTTAAATGCATAAAGAGAGATCAAATGGACAAAAATAACAATAAAGGTAAGTATTCACTGAATACTTCCGCCATGGACCAAAAACATGTTAAGCCCTTTACATTATGTCATTGTATCTTCACAATCACACTATGCGGTACTTCTGGACTTCTTTTAACTGATGAAAAAAAATAACTTAGAGATATTAGTAACTTTTTCAAGATCACACAACTAATTAGTGGTGGAGTCCAAATGGAACCCGAGACATCCCCACTATGCAATGGGGCCTCCATGTCCACCGCAGTCCTGGTGATGGCTGTCACTGACAGGAGGGTTTGAGAAAACATTGCTTCTTATTTTGTTCTATATTGTTCGAATTTTCTGTCACGAACATGTATCTCATTTAGAGACATGGGAACAAAGAACAAAAAAGAAAGAAATCAAAGGCGACTCTTGCCATGGCAATTTCAAGAGGCAGATGGGAGATGAACACATATCAAGAAATTGAGGAGGAAAGAGGAGACAAAAAAGAGGTGGAAAGTATACTGAGTGATTAAAAAAATTGACAGAAACACCTTCTATAAAATATTCAATCAATGGTACAAGCATACATACATACATACATACATAAAGGGACCCGCGAAAAACTGCTTTTTTTTTTTTCTTTTTTTGCTCCTTATGCTTTTATTCTTGCTAGGACCTACCCCCCCCCTTCCACATGCCTCACAGAACAGATAATGTCTCAACCCACTTGCAGAGGTCATGCAGTTAGTGATATCTCTGGAGTCTTCCAGCCCAATAGATAACATCTTAGCAGTGACCAAGCAGGGTCATCATGAACGTTTTCCAAGACCACGACTCACTGAGAGCATACGTGACTTATGGAGGACACCTAAACACTCATCTTTGTTCCTGGATGCCTGAGAAGACATGTGCACTGGACCACAATCCCCAGTAAAAACCCCAGACCCAGAGCAACGACGAGACTCACTCTCCTCTCCTTTCCTTTCCGAGTCTCCCAGATACTCTGTATCCGCACTCGCTCTATGTCTTCAATAAACTCTGCTCTCACTTCCTCTTGGCTCGAGTTTGCTTTCCATCCTGCACCAAGCCAAGGACAGGTTAGCTGGTCCTATGGGACCCACTCTGGGTCCTCAGGAACCCAGCCAGCCTGCATCATTAGCATAAGCCTCATTATCATAACCCTGTATTTTAGCAGTATGTTACCAAAAATGAAAACATGAGTGTCCTTTTTTCCCAGAAATCTCATTTCCAGGAAATTATCTAAAAGAGATAAGGAGGCAAAGATATACAAGGACTTCATAACTTTCTGCCCTTTGTTATCTGAAATGTGGTGTAGTGGCAAGAGCTCCGGGTTTGCAGTTAAACCTACCTGGGTCTGAATCTTTGCTCTGTACTTTACTGGCCGTGACCTTGACCAAGTTACTCAACCTCTTTCAGCCTTGGTTTATCTTTAAACCGTAAATCAAAACACAGGCTTCACAGGATTGTTGTAGGGATTAAATGAGATAAAATACAGCACCACGTCTGAACTGTAAGAAAGCACTCATTCTTTTTCTTCCCACCACTCGCTAATATGTGTAACAGAATGAATACATAAACTTTAATCAGAACTTTAAGATAAATCGTGCAGCTTGGTAATTTCTACATTACTCTGCATCAGAGCATCATAAAACATTAAACTTCGCTTTTAAGGTTATTCAGTAGCAAACCTATGTTATGATACTTTGACACTTTCTCAATCTCAATTAGCAGTAAACCAATTAACAAAACTTTTATACACTACAGTGAGTCACATTTTTCTTCTTTCTTCCCTAATCCCTAGTGTGTTATAAGGGTGATTGAGTATCTAATTACTTCTTAATTGAATGCACATATTATACATTTTTCACTAGTTCAAGCTTAATGCTTTTAGTCCAGAAATCAAAGTCAATGAAATTAAGTTGAATTGGGATTTGGGCAACTATTATAATGAGAAAAGGTTTGTATTATGTCTAATTATAAGTAAATGTGGATTTTAGCATTATTTCCTATGGAAATATTTCAGGTACAGGAATGTGCCATAACTGACTAATTTAGATGATTAATAACATTGTTATTCTTATTTACAATCTTTTATTCCTCATTACAGTGATTTTTATTGCTGGGACCCACTAAATATAATCATTCTTTAAAGAAAAGATACCATTAGAGAATCATTAGTTGTACCAAAATCAGAATGAACATTCGCATCAGTGACTAGATGAGTTTCTCTGCAGCATAAAGGTTATAGGAATTCTCACATGCTGCCAACAGAAGAAAAACATAAATTTGGAATATAATCAGTTACATTAATAAAAAATATTTATTTATGGTAAACCATAAAAACATTACTATCAAAATGGCATTCCAAGTTAGTTACTACTTTACAGACAGACTGTTTCATGAGAGGTTTTTTTTTTCTCCTTTTTGCATTATACAGGAGTAAAAAAAAAAAGTCTGAAGTAGATATTCTCCAACAACAAAGGTTTGTTTGCTTGCTTATAGATAAGGGGAGCAGCCATCTGAAATAATTGAGTTGAAGCCCTCCTCTGGTAGATGACTAGATTAAGTAACTTTTTCAGGTCCAATTCAACTCCATGTTTCCAAGATGTCCTAAATATTTCCTGTAGACAAGCCCCTTTATGAGTTTCTAATCACTAAAAGTAAAACAAGAATTCAGAAATTTTGAAGGGGGTTAAAGAAGGGCTGTAATGGAAAATAGACCCATCCAAAACCAATGTGGTTTTCTTGTTTTCACAATTTATTTTGAGACGGTGTTACCTACCTAGTGGCAAATTTCTTGGTCAGAGAAACCTCCACATTACCTAACAAATACATCAGATTCTGCCCCAAGATACTGGGTGTTGTCTAGATTATCTTAGCTTTGTATGTTACCAAAACCAGTTTTAACTGGAACATTCGTTTAACTAAAACTGAAGTATCCCCCAAAATAAGGCAAACCTGCACACGTACACACACACCTCCAAGACCAGCACAGTTAAACGAACAACTTTTTATGGCGTATTTTTACTCAAAATATTTGAAAATACGTTCTCACACTTTTGAGAGTTTGATCAATATCTATCTTTCTCTTCCATGGTTTCTTCTCTAACTCACCCTTTTCCCTTCTTCAGGAGATGGCTTTTATCCCAAACAGAGAGGTCTGGGGTAGTTTCTTCCTCACTGTCACGCCATAATTCTTTCCTCGCCCTCATGCCATTTCAATTCCATGCTGAGATTTCAGATTCCCCAGGTTTTGCTATATGTAAGCAATTTGCTATATAGAATCGTCAGGACCATAACTATTATATAACAACATGAAAATATTAAAAGGAGGACTTCAGTCATTTCATCATGCTTCCATATTTCCTGGATAACTGCTAACACCTAGCTACGTGTCAGAAGCTCTCATACAGATAGGTGTTCCAAAGCCCATTTCAAAAGACTCTACCTTAAAAGCGAACATTTAAGTCAGATACCAACAAGAGTACCTTTCGTTATGGATGGCAATCACCACCACCACCAAACTCCCAACAGCAGGTGCAGCCAATTAGTCACAGCACTCCTTCCCACTGGGCTCAGACATGGAGTCAGTGTTCTTTTCAACCAATCACAGCTGACACTTAAGTCTGACGGCACCACGTCCTCCATGTCTTTTATTTTTATCTATCTTTCTTTAATAATCCTATGTGGAAGGGGGGTGCTCTTGTGACAGTCTAGGTGAGAAATGGGGAGAACTTCATGGGGTGTGATGTTGGGGATGGAGACCCAGAGACAGATTTGGGAGCTGTCAGGAGGCAGATCTGCAAAACTGGATGATAAACTGGAAACGCGAGGTGAGGTGAGGAAGAGAGTTGTCAAGTATAACTCGGGTTTCTAAGAAAATTGGAAGAGAGCCAGGTCTGTGGAGAAAGATCATAAACTCACTCTCATATATAGTGAGTTTAAGATGTCTTTGACACATCCAAAAGAAAAGTCAGACAGACAGCTGGGCATTCAATACTAGAACTTAACAGAGAGACCTGGTCTGGGACTACAAATGCATGGGTCATCTGCAGTTGATGGGAAGAGAAACTGCAGGTTTGGAGAATCACCTACAAAGACAGCATGCCTCTTCACAGGCTGAACTGTGAGGACTCCAACAGGAAGTGGCCTCCTGGAAGGTCCATCTGAGGACAGCTTTTATACCTCCCCAGTTCCGGAATGACTTCTTTCCTAAGTCTCTGTAAACTCCATCAGGAAAAAGAGAAACTCAAGAGAATGCACAGCAAATAAATGAGGAGGAAACTGAAATGAATGCCTCCTATGAGCACAGTTTTCTTAATAATTAGTCTCGAAGCAGAAAAATTGAGCTAAAAAATTGATGCGAGGAAATTACAAAAAACGAGCACCCGTGATGCAAAAGGCATAAGAGAATATGTTTAGAGGAGATCACCTGGTCTCAGTAATTTTCTTACGGAAAATATATGCTCTAGGTTTAAAATCATGTAACCTAGCATATTTAAGGTATCAGAATATATGAATGAACGTTCAACATACAAGTGGCCCAGGACTGTACAATGTTCTCTTTTCTTCCTCTTAAACACAATTTTCTTTGAATTCATGGGGGGACGGGGGAGAGAAAATATCCAAATCATTCTGCAATTTTTATCCACAATAAATCATTAAAATTTCTAAAACATAAAAAGGAAAAAAGGATAAATAGGGAAGTAGGGATGTTCCTTGTTGAGTCATCTTGAAGAAATGCCTATACAGCTTTGAAGCTTTTCATTCTTGGGTTAATAACAATTTTTATATCACATAATCGAAACATAATAGACAGGTTGAGCACCCTTGATATTTTGGCCTTTTTCTGAAATCATTTTGAAATCCTTTAGGAAATCCATTCCATTTTCAAGAAATTCTGTATGATACAGTAAATAGAAAACAGCTATATCCATCGAGTTTTCATTTCTCACCCTAATGCTGTGCACCAAGTTAAATTATTAGAGTGAGGAAAAGTCCAAGTTCTATTGACTGAAAATATGGCTTTGAGCTTTCCATTTGTCCGGGCAGAATAATAGCTTTTCCCTACTTGGTCATTCAGAATTGACACTCTCCCTTTCCCCGCATAGCCCCTCCTTTTCTAGAATGCCTTATCCTCTTCTCACCTATAACTCTTTATGTTATAAAAGAGAACGGATAAGAAATTGATTCTTGCAATAGCATTATTAAAGCTAAAAAGACAACATTATTAATTGCCAAAGTATATGGGGGGAAGAGTTCAACACGGTCAAGGATGGCTTCAAAGACCCAGAAAGAAAAATGAGGGCAAGCCTGATAAAGGGATCATTCAGAGTCCTTTGGTCAATAACCCTCTTTTTTCTTCTTCTTCTGTTTTTTCCCCTAATTTACTTGGAGGCATGTTTAGATTTCTTTCCCCTTTTAGGAGGGAAGAAAGGAAACTGTGTAAAGCGCCTTGTGGCATTGGTTTTACAGAAAATAAATAATTATAACTAAGTACAGTTATTGTACGCATGTGCAGCCTGACAATATCTGAGTTACAGGGAAACAGACAAGCCTTTGAGCAGTCGGAAAAGCTTTAAATAATGGGCTAAAACTTCATGAAACAAACAGGCAAGTAATCATCTCATCAGAACTAAGTACCAATATTAAGATACCAAGAGCAACAAGCAAACTGGACCAAAACTTTGGTCTTATTTTTTGTTTGTTGTTATGAAGATTTGGTTCTCATACAGAAAATTCTGTGCGTAAAGGATCATTTCATGTCCACTGGCTCCCAGAAATCCGAACTAGCGATGCCAAGCTAAAGAATTTCCAGCACCTGGATGAGTTATGTGCTAGTTCGTTAAACAAGTATAAAACCATAGTTCATACTTCTTAAATGGTAATATAAAAAGTCACAGATTATTCATGGAAATAATAAGTCTTGGTTATCAAAGCCCTCCAGATGTCTAGACATGTCATGCAAAAAAAAAAAGTCATTTTAAAAAACTAAAGTTATTTTAGTAAGACATAGCTAAAATAAATCTGAATTATTTTGAACATTTTTTAGAGAACCACCAGAAAAAAAAATTTTTTCTCCTTTTCAGTTCCAAGAGCTTAAATGAAACATTCATGCATTAAATTCAAAGTCTGACTGTCAAATCATTTCACTTTAATAAAAATTTGAATTACCTGCCTTAGGGCATTATTAAATATCAAATAAAAAGCACACATCCATAAGTCTGATTTCCCAATATAATTTTTATGTAGAACTATGACTAGATTTGTATTACACATTTCAAGATAAAAGGGTCAAAAATGTATTCATAGAAGGATGAAGTCAGAACTGGAGTTGGCTTTGAAAGAATTCCTGCCCCATTCTTAGGAATTTTGGTGAAAGTGACCCCTTTTAAGTAATCTGTCACCAAGATAAGGATGCAAATCCATCCTTTTAAAAGACCTAGGTTGTAATTAATTTAAAGCCTTGAAAAATTATACCTTATCTTCCTATCATATAAGGAATATGGAGCATCTGAAATACACATAATCTCATCAACGACATTTCAGTCTGTGTGCACATGAGGGGGAGATAAAAGAGTGATGGTTATTTAGATATTTAGGGAAAGACAACTCTGGTCTAGGGTTAGATACGGATCAAAAATTCAAGGCAATAATCTGATTTCATTAAAAGTGTCATTTACAGTTACTGATAGATATTCAGAGAGTACACTACTGGAGAAATTAATAAATTCACATTCACCAAACCTCAGTGCACCTCCTGCCGGCCCGCCTGCCCCTCCTACTGGGTCGCTCCTGTGAGCCCCCCCCCACACCCCCACTTCCCTCTGCTCCAGTCTCCCACCTTCCCTCCTCCTCTCACCTCTCCTAGCTGCAGCCCCGTTCTTCCTTAAATAATAAAGGCAAGTCACGGAAACGCTAAATCTACAAACCACCACCTCCATCTCCCTTCCTATTACAGCCCAGAAAGTGTCCCTTCTCATAATAAAGGCAGTCTCCACATTTGCTTACGATTTCGTTACCTTTCTTTTTTAGTAATCCCTACACCCAGGGTGGGGCTCGAACTCAAGATCCCCAGATCAAGAGGCTCATGCTTTTCCAACTGAGCCAGCGAGGCACCCCAGATTCCATCCCCTTTCAAGTCTTCAGAGACTTCACAGCTACCATTAGCCCCCCTAAGAAATGGCATCTTCACCACCTCCCATCGACTGGCTCATTACCCCAACATACAGACAAGGGCTAGTGTTTTTTTGTTTAAAAAGTTTCCCCCATGGGGTGCCTGGGTGGCTCAGTTGGTTGAACATCTGACTCTTGGTTTCAACTCAGGTCACAATCTCATGGGTTGTGAGATCAAGCCCCATGTCGGATTCTACACTCAGTGGGAAATCCTGCTTCAAGACTCTCTCCCTCTGCTCCTCGCCCCACGGGCGCAGGCACGCACACGTTCTCTCGGTCTCTCTTTCTCTCTCAAATAAATAAATAAATCTTTTTAAAAAATTTTTTAAATTAAAAGATGAAAAAATAAAGTGTCCCTCAATCCCTTCACCCCCTCTATTGCAACAGCCTTCTGCTCTCCTCCCACCCAACTCATCAACAGCTGCGATCACAGGGTACCCCTCCTCCTCCCTTCCCACTCAACCTCAGCCTGCTGCAACAGGCATCTCTGCTCCTCACATCACCCTCCCTGCCAGCTTGGGGACGCTCCGTGACCTCTGCCGGGCAGTGGGTAAGAAAAAGGGCTCTACCAGCCGGGCTGCCTGGGTCCAATTTCCAGCTCTGCTGCTCAAAGACGACATTACTTTGGCCAATGATCTAACTTCTTCATGTTTCTGTGAATTTATCTATAAAATCTCACATTAAATTTTGTGAACGCTTAATGAGACAATCATGCAGCCTTAGAACGTGATACATGTATATCTAAGCTCCAGGCCAAGGACTCAATGACTCCCACATTCAGTTCAGACCTCCTTTCTGATCTCCGCCTTTGAAATTCCAGCTAGCTGCATGAAGGGTCCACTACTGCAACTGACAGACATCTCTCATTCAACGAGCCCCCACTCAACTCTTTAACTTTCCGAGAGTCTCCCCTGGCTTTCCTGCTGTCGTTCGGTGAAGGCACTTCATCCGCAGTTTCTAAAGCCCCCAAATCCCACGAGTTATCTTTGATATTTCCGTCTCTCTCCACCATCAACTAGGTATCACTTTCAAAGTCTATTTAACATATTTTAACTTCTCCCCATCTCCACTGCTCCTAGTCTAGTATTCGAGTCTCTGTGTCTTTCACCTTGGCTATCCGGCAGACTTCTAAAATATCTCCCTGCTCCAGCCCCTGGCCCACTAAAATCCCATCTGTTCATTCTGCAGCTACTGTGATCTACTGAAAATGTACATGAGATCAGGCCACACCCCTGAGTAGAAGTCTTTAGAGGTTCTCAATGCATCAACAGCAAAATAAAGATGTCTTCACGTGGCTGACAGAGCCTCCAAGATAAAAGCCCTGCCCCTTTGATTCCTACACCCCAGACTGGCCTTCCTGTGTACCCCAGTGCATCAAATTCTTACCTCCACACGGAGTAGCCCCTCCGGGCCTTTGCAAAAGATATTGCCTCTATCTGAAATCTCCTTCACTGCCTTTTTTGGTTCTTCTCCTTCATGGATTTATTATAAGTTGTAGTTGTATGTTTTTTGAAGTATTTATTTTTCCACTGTCAGGCTCCCCACAGGATATTCCAAGTTTTCTGAGAGCAGAGACATCTGTTCTTCTGACCTCTGGATATCCAGAACCAATCACACAGTAATGATTTTTGATCAAATATAATTTGAATTCTTTAGTTCCTCCACCATAAGGCTTAGCTTAAAGCAGTCTTGGATGTTATGTTCCCTCGTGTTACCACAAATGAATTACTGAAAGTCCCTTCTCAGTCCTACCAAAGTAACTTTGCCTGGCCTCACCATCTCCAAAATCAGAAGAGGAAGAACTGTACCAGCTAACTCAGAAACAGAGAGTCAGGGAATGACGGGCATGTGGCTGGCTGATATATGCTATGTGTAGCTCTAAAGAACTGCTAACTGGCCAACAGACAGTCAAGACACAGTGTTATGTGTCATGATGGATTCAAAGCAAAATGAACACGTTTCAGTCCTTCAAAAGTTTGACTGTAACACAGAACATAAGAAATACACAAATAGATAAATGGGAGGAAGAAAGTGAATAGAGAGGTACAATTTAAGGGAGAAGCAGAGAATTCATGCTGAGAACAGGATTTGGGTTGAGGCTGCAGGGTAGCTAGGATTTCAACAGGCGATAGGAGGGGCGGGAAGGACTGTATGAGCAAAGCACATTTACATAAGAAAAAAGACAGGGGAGCCTGGGTGGCACAGCGGTTAAGCATCTGCCTTCAGCTCAGGGCGTGATCCCGGCGTTCTGGGATCGAGCCCCACATCAGGCTCCTCCGCTATGAGCCTGCTTCTTTCTCTCCCACTCCCCCTGCTTGTGTTCCCTCTCTCGCTGGCTGTCTCTCTCTCTGTCAAATAAATAAATAAAATCTTTAAAAAAAAAAAAAAAAGAAAAAAGACAGTCTGGATGGACTACTGGGTATAAATGGTATCATAATAATAGAGAGGCAAGAAAAATGGATTAGGGAACACATGGACAAAATGATCACCTTTGAAAATTCCAATGTCAACTGTCTAGCTCAAGAGACTGTTGAGCTGCTCGAAGCCAGAAATTTCTCTTCATCTGTGACTCCCAGTCTTTACTGTTCCACTCGCACAGTATGTGGGCTCATACTCACCATGATCCATTAAACCAAGTCCAAGCTCTGTCCTGTTTATCTACGTAATTTCCAACAGATGCTCTCCTCTTGTGGGAAGCAGTGGTTGGCCAGCTACGTGTGTTGCCTATGTATGCACTCTTAGGCAATTCACAAGGTAAAGAAATAATCCAGTATATAGTCTTTTATGTATATTTAATCCTTCCCATGTCTGTGATGTTTTATTTTGTTGGGGGTAAGGTATACATATATTGAATCCAATATATTAAAATGCATAGATTATATTTCAGTCAATAAAGAAACGTACCATATTCGCATACCTAATTAGTGCTTCTTGATCTATCAAATAAAAGCACTTCATAGGACAAAGATTTTCTAATGCAGGCCAGATCTGCCCTCACCTACCCCAGGAAAGAGGACTGAATCTGCAGTAGACGAGGTCAAGCTCCGAGGCTCACATACCCCTCCAGTGGCTCCCTTTATGTTCCTCAGTCATCAGGAGGTGACTGCTGCCATTTCAAGGGTGCAGCATAGGGAGCACTAAAAAGGACTTTACCTCTCTACCTTGAGTAGAGAGGGGCTGCTCCTCTGCCTTGGGGCTCCTCCCCTCATGAAGGCCAGTATTAGAGCAAAATGGGAATTAAAGGCTGCTCTGGTGGGAAAATACAAGGACGGGAGGTTCTTTTTCAAAACTGCATGAATTCTTTAAAGCCACCTGACTTGTAATTAATAGGGCTTGAGAATGTGTCATCACTTTTATCGAAAGAAAGTGCACTCATACTGCTAAGTTATCAGGATCACCATGAGAAGAACTCTGGCGTGACAGGTTTATGTAACTGGGAGCCCCATTTTCCTTACTTAATCTGCACATACCCAGATGAAGACCGTCTTGTTCCTATTCTCTTTGGCTACTGAAATGCAGCTCTAATGACTCTGTCACTAAGTGGCTGGGTGGGTCTAAAATTGTCTCCCAAAATCCCATCACAGCCTTCCACAAGCTCTGCTCCCTTCACATGTGTCCTCAGCCTTCGAAATTCTTCGATCTGAAAATAAAAACAGCAAAACAGATTGATTACTTACTAGACAAGAACAAGACTGGAGTTTCCTAAGTGACTTAAAATATGCATAAATTTTAACAGTTTGTAAAAAAGAAAATGAAAATTAATCTCCAAGAGAGTAAGACGGACTTAATCCTTCCAAACCTAAGACATTAGACATCGCTGCTGCACGAGAAACGCAGACAGCGGAAGGAGAGATAGTAAGGTCTCCAGACAACCCCGACAGCCACAGAAACTTGCTGGATTTGTTCATGCCAAAATGAAACACACCTCTCAAAAAGCTCTCGTGCCTGTCTGTTACATAGTAAGAAGAGGCGAACAAATGAGTAAGTGGTCCAAGCATAGCTTTAATTAATGAGTTCTAGTATTACTGTATGTTAGCACTGATTAGGCCCTAGACTTATCAGACGGAGGAGTCCTTCATCACAAGACTCTCACAGTTGCTCTTCTAGCTTTTTGGAGAGCACAGGTCCGATGAAGACCTCCAACTTTCCACAAATGTAAGCCCAACTTCCTCCCTTAGCAATATCAATTTTCACGTTCATCTCCCTTTCTCAGATGGCCTCCCCAGATCCCATGGATTCTCATTACTCGTTACAAGAGTCCCAGAGTCCCAAGCCTCCTAAGAATCCATATCCTGCCAGGACCCTCCGAGCATGAGCTGAACAACAAGCAAACGTGATGAACATTCCCCAGACTCATTCCCATCAGTCGATTTATCTACAGGACTCATTGTCTGCCATTTCACTTAAATGCCCCACACAGTCTTCCTTCCTTTCACAAAAGAGGAAACTGAAAGATTAAGAGTTTCCACGTTAGTTGGGTCTGACAAGTCCAAGTCCACCTGCTCTTCTCCCAGCTCCACTGCCACGTCTTCAGAAATTCTCATCAGCCCAGTATAACCTGTATCCTCCATAAATCCCAGGATGTGGAACAAATGTGCTTTAAACAGCATCAATCCCCCAAAAGTCCGCCAGGTGTGTATCACAGGGCTTTATCTACAAAAGTTCTTCCTATAGCACAGCCACGGAAATCTGCCATCCAAGAACTAAAATGAAATGCAGGAGATCCACGAATTAGGGGTTCTAATAAAAGTCTAGAAACCCCCAGAGACTTTAAGAGCTCATGAAACCCCTGAACGAAATACAAAATTTTACATGTGCATTTCCTAAGAAGAGGTTCCCAGGCCCCAAAAGAATGAACTCTCACAGGATTCTAATATTCCAACTATTTATACATGTTGGGAAACAGAGCTGAGGGAAAAGGAAGTCGCTTATTACATCAGAATGCAAGTTAGAAATCTAACCTCTAAGATCTTATTTTCTCATGTCTCCAAATGATTTCCCTAAATGTTGACTTCCCTACATGGGATAAGACTGACCCACCTGGCACTGCCCTGTTGGTGTGCTTTTTTATAATACCTGCATGCTGTCCTTCTACAGAAGTGCTAGCGACATAAGCAATTAGCTGTTTACTCTACACAGTGGTTTTTCCCTAGACCTTCTTGGGATCTTAGGTTGGGAAAATGGGCATCACCTATTGTTTGCTGCACCTGGAAAACTTCCAGAGCCAAGGCTGCATGAGAATCCCCTGTCATTATTTGTGGAATGTATTTTTACTGAGTTTTGTCTAAGCATGGAGTGGAAAGGAACCCAGCCAGGCTTTTTCAAACAGGAGAATATGGAGGTGAAGGTAGCTGGGTTCTGCATCAAAAGCCCAGTTCAGGGATGCCTGGGTGGCTCACTTGGTTAAGTGACTGCCATCGGCTCAGGTCATGATCTCGGGGTCCTGGGATCGAGCCCTGCATCAGGCTCCCTGCTCAGTGGGGAGCCTGCTTCTTCCTCTTCCACTCCCCCTGCTTGTGCTCTCCCTCTCTGTCAAATAAATAAATAAAATCTCTACAAAAGATAAAAATAAAATAAATAAAACTTTAAAAAGCCCAGTTCACACCCTGGCTCTGACCCAAATGGCCAGACTACATCATCTCTTTAAGCTTCAGTTTTCACATGGATATAAGGGATGACAATAATAGCATTCGCAAGGACAGTATAAGCAGCGAGATAATTCATGAGAATCACTCAGCATACTGCCACAGCGCACAGGAGTGTTCAGCAGATACTGGCACAACTTCTTTTGAAGTCAAACCTTTCAGCATCTTGCGATAAATATTTAGCTACAATTTTCTGTGCAAAAAGTAGACAGGAAATAATAAACCAACTGACTGAGGAAACAAAGTCCTGCCCTCCTCGCGCCCCCTTTACGTGTCATCACACATAATGGCTGCAAGTAGGATCCACACGCCATGCAAAGGGGTCGCTGATGAGCAACGTGGACTAGAAAGTGCACTGCCTAAGCATATTTTAAGAAAGACTCCATTTCTGATTGACTTTGAGACTTACATTAAAGCTAGGTTAATTTTATATGTACATATTCTGAACTGACGATAAATCTCTCAAGCCCCAGACCTCAGCCTGAAGCAAACGCTGTGACAACAGCTTCTTCTAGGACAGACGAACAGAATCCACAGCCAGCCAGTCTCAAATCTACCGCATTCTTGGAGAGAACTGTTTCACAAGAAATGTTTTTCTCTGATCATAGCAACACTTTGAAGACTTCAAACATCAACAGAGATCGAGGGGAAAACACGTCTTTCTGAAATGCCAATTTTTCTGAAGTAACCACCCCTCAAAACCTTTAGTCACTTCAAATGGTTTCAAGCACGTTATCTCCCACTGAACAGAGAGAGAGTGAGAAACGAGCGGAATAATGTTTCAGGATGAAAGTCTGCAAGGAAATCCAAATGTCAGGGCCGTACAGAGACTATCCCTATCACACGTATCAGTAGGGATGATTTCATCAATTTTTAATGCTACTCTACTTAAACATGGCTATTGGTTTTTAACCAATTTAAAAGAGAGAGAGAGAGTACAGAGACCGAAGCTTCAGGGAGAAATGCTTGTCTTCTGAAGGCAGCAGTGTTGAATAGCTACTCTCTGGATCAGGCGTGCACTCCACTTGGTCTAAAGCATTGACTCCAACCTTCACTGACTCACGAGCCAGATTATTCAAAGTTCAGCTTTAAAACCGCTTTCTTTAGGAGTGCATTTAAAGTGCTAATTAACAGGACTTGGGGTTTGGCGCTAATTATTTTTAAAAGTTCCCAAGTTCCTGTGCATATCTTCTAACAGACTTCTTTTCAATTGCATCTCTGTTACCACGTCAAAAGAGAAAAAGAACACATCAAAGTCAACGTTCTCATCTTATTTTCTTTTATTATCAGGCAATGACAATACATGAATTAGAGTAATATAATTCTTTATGGCAGCAATCAAGGAAGAGTCAAAAGCCAGCTATCCTTAAATAGTCCATAAATACATATATATACTGAGATTATATGTCATTGATAGTACTCTCCACCTTTTATGTACTCAGTCTTACCATTTCTGTTTATTTCATTTTCTTCAACCCACTATCTCACTTTTTTTCTAAAATCATTGCTTTTTTTTTTTTTTAAGACTTCTCATGCATAAACCAACACCTCTGTCACTGACTCCTTAGTCTCATCTTCCTGATTTGTCTGAGGAAGAGCTCAGAGAAGAGAATATCCTCTGCCCAGTAAGACTGATGCCAACCTTCCCTTATTCCGATCCCAGTCCTGGTCTCTGCCACGGGTCTTCCCATCTTCACTTGAGGGCTGTGACCAATGAGCCACACATATGCAAACTTCGTCAGGAATTACAGTCTAGAGTTCGTGACCCCAGAGGAGGCGTTCTCCATCATGGGAGACACTGAGGAAATACATCCAAAATTCCAAGTGCCTAAAAACCACACAGTTTAAGAAAGGAAAGAGGGAGGGGCGCCTGGGTGGCACAGCGGTTAAGCGTCTGCCTTGGCTCAGGGCGTGATCCCAGTGTTGTGGGATCGAGCCCCACGTCAGGCTCCTCTGCTATGAGCCTGCTTCTTCCTCTCCCACTCCCCCTGCTTGTGTTCCCTCTCTCACTGGCTGTCTCTATCTCTGTCGAATAAATAAATAAAATCTTAAAAAAAAAAAAAGAAAGAAAGGGAAGAGGGAGCGTCCCAGGAGAGAGAATCTAGAGTTGCGCTTTCTCAGTATGGCCACTGAGCATCTGAAATGAGGCTGGTCTGAACTGAGATGAGTTGGAAATGCAGGACACACCCTGGAAGTCAGACTTAGCATGAAGTAACCGTGTAAACAATCCCATCTGTGATTTTTTATATTCATTACATGTTAAAATGGTTTTTGGGCTACTGGGTTAAAATACACTATTTAAATTAATTTCAGATATTTATATTTAGAATGTTTTATTGTGGCCACTAGGATTTTAATCTTATATATGTGGCTCACGTGGTGTTTCCATTGGATATTCAACACTTCCCTTAAGAAACTCTGCATTCTGGTGTTAGAGTGCCGTTCTAAGTTACACATGGAGGTAAATGCCAGTAGAAATAGGGGTCCTCAAAGTGTGCTTCCTGGAATAAGTTCCTACCTCAGTCTTACTGGATCACCAACTCTGGGGTGGGGTCCGGCAATCTGTGTTCAAACAAGCCCACCCAAGTTTGAGAATCACAGATGCAGAAGAAAATTCACAACAAATGTTCCCAATCCGCTGAAATCATTTTCAAACATGACCATGCGGTGGTCCCACAGCAACTTGGGTCTTCAGGGTTAACAGCCCCTCAAAACCCATGTGGGGAGCATAGAGACAAGAAAGGCCCTGCTGCTGAGTCCTGGACCTAATCAGACCTCATTGGTCGCCCAGGAGCAGGTGGGCTCTCAGATCCCACCGGCCAAGCATACACCATGCCCTTACTTGGGCTGTCCTGGGAAGTGTCCCATTCTCAACCTCTAAGAAATATGTAATGATGATATTCGGTATTTTTTTATTCTGTTCTCGGAATCTCATCTCCAAACATAACAATTCAGCTGAAAAATTTTTTTCCTTCAGCTTCTTAATGCTTCGACCACTATTTATTGAAAAGTAATTTAACAGTTATAGATCACAGCAAAATAAAAGAAAATTACACTCCTTCAAATCCATCCAATTGCACGTTTTTCTCCCCTAGCATATGGTATATGCTAACCAAGAATAAGATGAAAAAATTCAACTGAGCAGAGGCTTCCTCTAGAATTCTGAGTACCAGGAAGATGTGAATGTTCCATGATAGACCTAACTGTCAGCACTACACGTCGACAGCAGATGACTCCTCCTTAATGGAGCTACTGTGCATTTCATTAAAAACTACGATGATTTAGAGCCTTTTCTTTAATGTGGCTAGTGCAGACATTCTTATCCTATGGCAGATGGTATATTTCAAGACACCAATTGTTTTCATAATAATACCCAGCAGCTTAATTTACATACATTAACCCTATGATCTAAAGGAAACATTTTTCTCTTCAATACAAAGTTTAATATTTCTTATATATACTCAGCTCTGCAGACTCTACCTACTATTTGCCTTTCCTTTTGTTATTTTATATACAAATAATATTTTATAATCCTTCCCTCTGTCTCTGTTCCTCTTTAAGAGCAATAATATGAGAGGTCTCAATTTTTCTTGGTCTAAATTCTGGAATCCCATCTCTCCCTTTGGTCTGTCTCATTTTTACTGCCCTCTCTGAACCTTTTCTATTTTTGCTCTGCTTTCTCTGAAGTTATATGAGCAGCAACAGTGAAACATTTGAGTCAAGAACAGACTAATTTATGTTCTCTTAAAATTATAATTTTTTTCCAAAATCACTCTAAATTGCATTTTAATATTGTGTGTGCGTGTATGTGTGTGTGCACGCGCGTGCATACTTTAACACCCCTGCTCTCTGAACAGCTGTTGTAATAGAGCTTGGTGCTAATACTACCTAAATCTTTTTTCTTAAAAACCTGCAGCTAATTGGAAAGTCATCTATTTTCGAGAGCAGTTGATGTTATTCCTTCCAATACACATCCCTTTGGATGTGGCTCCCAATTGGGAAGATGGGGCTTTTCCCAACAATCAAGGAACATGACTTGGTGGGTTAGGGTTATTAGAGTCTGTCACTGGCCTTACTCAAAGGGACAATAGAAAGGAAGGTTCCCTTTGAAGCCAGCCAGACACAAAGGCAGGCACAGTGATTTGTCTCTGAATTTTGGCATAACGCGCTAGTCGACAGGGGAGTACAACGTTATTGCTCACATTTACAGAACACCAGTTAATATTCACGGTAGAGCTCAGCAGTAACATTCCCATGCACTAACATGCTAGCAAGGGAATCCTTAATGGGATTCCAAGAGGAATTGAGAATGTTCTCTTTTGTGGCTCCACAAGGTTAATCCCAGCTAACTTCAATAAACAGAAATTTATTGTGGTGATAAAGTTTTATTTTCCACTAAAAGGTTTGATCTATTTTAGAAAAATACCCCAAAATGAAGCAATGCTGAACAAACAGGACAGTAGACTCAGCTGCTTCTATTCCATCTCCATGCCTGAGGCCTCTCCTCATGGCTCAATCCAATTAATACTTTTCTGCCCTTCCCTTCATGTGTGTGCAGAATGGGATACTTTCCATCTCTCCACTCCCTCCTCCTTGAAACTCACACTTCCCTTGGCTTCGACATTACACCTTCTTGTCTGCTTTGGAGATGTGATGTCAGCGAGAGAAGTGACTTGGAGTAACCAGATGGCAAATGGAGAGTAGTGGGTCCCATGGGACCCTACCAGCTTTGAAGAGTTCTCTTATAAAAGACTTCTCTTATAAAAGTTTTCTCAGGAAAACCTCCCAAGAGACCGTTTCTCCCATGTTCTCCACTCTTCTTTTCCCATACTTTTTTCTTGGATATCTCATTTGTTTGTGTCCATTGGCTCCTTCTCTTATGCCAATGATCCCTAAATCTGTATGCCCACCTCAGTCTCTGAAGGTCTCATTCTGTGTTTCTGTCAAAAGAAACCAAACTCCTCCAACTGAGGACACAAAACATAGGCCATAAAGGTAGAAACCTTCTCTAGTACCAGTGAGATCTTCCTGACAAGGTCTCATATAGAAAGAGGGTCTCAAAGGAACTGTGATGTCATAAAGGACAAGAGTTGAAAGGGGACAGTGGTTAAGCACCCAACACTGATAATCACCATGAACTGGGTTGGATCCCAAAACCACCCAGTGGCATCTGGGCCCATTTCTATAAGGTACAGTTATTTGTCACTTGGACGGGCAGCACCCACCCTACTTAAATTCTCTGAGGCAACTGTCACTATTAACTTCCTTCCTCCACATGTTGGCCATCCTCTCTGCCATCCGGGTCTTACGATATCGCTCCCTCTCAGCTGTCCTCAAGCCCTTCTTAGCTCCCTGCATGGTGCCATCTCCTCCAGCTGCACTGAGGTGTGGCAGTCAGCTGATTGTCTTGTCTCCTCCTCTACTTGAGCTCAACTCATCATCAAATCCATTTCTTCTTCCTGCACATGAATCCTGAATGCACTTTCCAGCCTCCCCTTCAGTCCCATGTGCCCATGTGGTGGAGCTCCAGAAAGAGAAGTCAAAGAGTAAGTGTTCACCATTTCTAGGACTGGCCCTTACAAAATCCCCCTGGAGATCCTTCACTCTCCCCTTTCTACCAGCTATGTGCCCACATCTAGGGAGATCTTGGAAGCGAGGCACGGACAAGAGTGTCTCTCAACCTGGTTCCCAGAAAAACTGCACAGAGAGAAGCCTTCACCATGAATCAGAAACCCACTTGATGGATTCTGAATGAAAAATAAATTTCCTCTGGGGTGCCTGGGTGGCGCAGCCCTTAAGCATCTGACTCTTGGTTTCAGCTCAGGTCATGATTTCGGGTTTATGAGACTGACCCCTGCATCAGGCTCTGTGCTCAGCAGGGAGTCTGCTTAAGATTCTCTCTCCCTCTGTCCCTTCCCCCGAGTTTGCACGTGCACACACCCGTGTTCTTTCTCTCTCTCTCAAATAAATAAATAAATCTTTCAAAAAATAAATAAATAAATCTCTTCTGTGATAGGTCAAGGAAATGTTGAGGTCCATCTATTACAGCAGCTACCATCTTTGTGGTTAAAATCCAAACCCATAATTATTAGCCCAAACTTCTATCCCTAACATTGGACTCAAATTTCTAATTTCTTCCCTGTCCTTTACCAGACTTACTCCTAATATTTTTCAGGAATTATTCCCTGTCCCTCCCAGGCAGGTTGGGCTTCTTTCCTGTGTGTTTCTGGAGCACCTTACTTCTCACCATCAACACAACCATCTATATGATTGTTTGCCTCTTCTACTCTATGGTAAATATTTCGAGGGTAAAGACTGTTTTGGTTTTTTTTAAAGATTTTATTTATTTATTTGACAGAGATAGAAACAGCCAGCGAGAGAGGGAACACAAGCAGGAGGAGTGGGAGAGGAAGAAGCAGGCTCATAGCGGAGGAGCCTGATGTGGGGCTCGATCCCATAATGCCGGGATCACACCCCGAAGGCAGACGCTTAACCGCTGTGCCACCCAGGCGCCCCAAGACTGTTTTCATCTCTGTATTCTTTGTGCACTTCCTTGGCACTCAGGGAAAGTTTCTTTTAAGAACATAGGGATAAATGATTAAATAAGGGATTTGTCATATTAAAAATATGAAAGCCTAAAGGTGGTATGATCAAAGTCTGTAAAAGGATGGAGAAGCTAAATTGGGAAGTTTTAAAATTAATCCTTAGAAAAAGAAAAATAAGAAGAAACTGTTAAAGGTTGAAAGGATTTTGAAGATTTAAGGACAAGCAAAGGGAAGGCTTTACTGAGTAGTTAATACACTTAAAGTTCTTAGACAGTGATACAGGATGTAATAAAAATTTGTAAAAAATCATTAAAGGAAACTTCATTTGTTTGGAGTACAGCCTAAGCCTTCTGAGGTTGATCATGAAGGAAAAACTATAGCCTTTTAGAACACATCCCTTAGATCCCTGGAGGATAGGAGACATTTAAAGCACCTCTTTTCTAATAATGCCAAAATCATTATTTAAACCCATTATAATGATGTTGCCTCATGTTCCACCAGCTAACATCCCATGACAGTTCAACTCGGTGCCCCCACCCACTGTGCATCAGCATTTACAGCACCTATACAAAGCCCAAGGTGAGAAGAGGCAACCAGAAGGGGAGCTCGAGAACAGTCCGGCTCCTTCCAGAGCATGCTTTTTACCTCCTTCACCCTCCTGGCTTACAGAACGCTTCCCGTGCAAGCCAAGGAAGAAGTATAACAAAGCCCACATGACTCACAGAAATAACCAACATTTTCACTTCCAAGACCTTTCTCCTCTCCACTCCTGGGGAATCCCACATAAAGAAATAACCAGACTAATCAAAAGTCTGACTATTTCGGTGACTTCTATTTACTCTGTAAAAACTAACTTTTAAAATACAGATCATAAATGATAGCTGGGTTTTATTCATCCCTGACCTTTCAATTGCTTTCACTGGTTCAAGACATCTCACTTTCATCTGTGAAGATGTGACTGATCTAAAGGGAGCTAAAACATAACACAGACATTTCCCTTTTACAGAAACAATATTTAACCTTTAACTCAGAACTTCTTCTGAAAGATTTAACGTGCTGTACTCACCTGCAGCTGGGATATAGTTAAAGGGTATCGGAATAATATCCAGGTAACACCTTCGCTGCAAGGTGGAATGGTAAGAGAGCCTTCATACACCCAATAATCCCGCAGCAAAGGATCTGTGCAACCGTGTGGACATGTCACGAAAAGCTAAGTTAGTTAATAATAATTTTGAAGATGCCAACAATAATTGTCAAACTTACAAATTGTCTAAACAACACCTTTCAGAAGGAGGTTCGCATTTTTCAGATGGGAAAACTGAACCACAGAGGGTTACGTAATTTGCCGAAGGTCACTCGGCTAATAACAGGCAGAGCCAGGACTCAAAACCAAGCAGTCTGACTTCAAAGACTGTGTCTTTAAACATTCTGTTCTAGCTCTCTCTAGATCTATCTCCCTCAACAGCAAAATACTAAAGTCCTATTACGACAGGACAAAAGAAATCATTCTTATGAAATCTTTTAGTTCTGCGTTAGAGGAGTTCACGGTCAAATATGATGGATAAATGTTCAACACATGGCAAAAACTGGTTGTTGTAAAGCAATTAAATGTAGGCTATAGAAGATACAATGTATCAGCCTATTTGATTTAGTTTAAAACACCAAGAAACAGCACATAATTTAGGCAGAAAAATGTGAAGACGAAAATTTTGTACAAAACAACCTTTAACTACAAAGTATGTTTTGAGTATTTTATACACAATTCTTACACGTTTAGGTATACCTAAATAATTAGAATAACATCTATATGACAGGGGAACTGCAAAGAGTTTACCTTATAAAATTAGATATAAACTTTATTTCACTAGAGATTAGAAAAACCTCACTGACCAATCCTAGAAGTATGTCAGTTATGTTATTATGCTCATGCTTTACAAAGAGGTAGAAATTTTTGCAAATGAAAATCCAAAAGAAACTCTTGAGAGAATAATAGAAAAAGTGACAAAATGCTTATTATTTCAAAAGGTTTACTCCCATGTTTAGAGCAATCTGAAACTGCTACCTACTACAGAGAATGTAAATTATAAAGAAACTTGATTAATTATAGTTACATGTATTTGGAGGTGAACAATGCAATCATATTCACACAGTTAAAATTCATCTTATGCGAGCAAGACTAACACCTACCTGGTAATAAAGTGTTAGGATTAAAGCAGGGTATTGTTTTGGACTTCCCCTGAAAAAGAAAAATATTCACCCTATGTTATCATAAGATTCCTAAATTTTAGAATAAAAAAATTATTAGCACTAAAAATCCAGGTTGACATCTTTTCTGAATGGCATCCTGGGCCCCACAGGTCAGTAGATGTCTCCCTATCTTCTCCCCGGAGCCACAGCAGCTGACTCCAACAAGACACCCTGCTCTCAGTCCATGGCTATTTCTCTGCGACCACACTTCAATGTTCCCTATAATTTCAGAGTGAAACTTACAACTGTCTGCCTAGCGTCCGTCTGTCCCACTTTTCCTGCTCCTCGCACATCCACACCAGAGACTTGGGCTTCGGTGTAAAATGCCTGAACCCTGGTTCAGAGAATTCTTTTGAAATGACCTTCCTCCTGCTACTCTGACCTCAGCTCCTAACCTCTTGGCATTACAACCTGCCTCTTAAATTCTCATTTTGTTTCACTTGCATTTGGTTAACTTGTCTCTATGATCTAGTCTAGAAGCTCTCTTCCTGCACAGAAGGAAAACTAACACCCGAATGAAAAATATTCAATTCTATGGTGCCTGGGTGGCACAGTCGGTTAAGCATCTGATCTTGGTTTCGGTTTAGGTCTTGATCTCAGGGTCCTGAGATCGAGCTGGAAGACAGGCAGTGCACTGGGCATGGAGTCTCCTTGAGAATTGCTCTGCCTCTTCCTGCCCCTCCAGCTTGTGCTGTCTCTCTCTCAAATAAAATCTTTTAAAAAATATATTCAATTCTAATCAACTGTTTATCAAAGTTGTATTTAAATGTCAATGAATTAAAATAAATAAATAATTTCATAAAATATTTGTGCCATTGTTCAATAGTCACATTTGCAATCTCTACTTTAAATAGTGCCACTTAAACTGCTCAGGCCCTAGAGGCAAACAGACCTGTCCCGGTAGGTGGAGGTCTGCTCTAAGATTTCTCTATCAATGCAGACACAACAGGGCAAGTTAATGCGTAACCTCGGAGTCTCTTCCTTACTTCCAGGAACTATTTGACACATGAAAGAAGCCAGCTTACTTGCTTCCCACCAGCCCCCTGTATTCCTGTAAGACTGACGTCCTGTGAGCTGAAGCAATAAAACAAAATTTCTCAACCCACTTCCATTGGACAAATGTCAGTCGAGATGTGTTCTTCCCCCTTCTTACCAGCTTTTTGACTAGTCTGTGCTTTCCCTTGGTAGCTGGATTCATTCTAAGCCTGCTCGAGAAACCTATCGTAGCTGTTTTTGCCTAGTCCAAGATGCCTGGGCTTGCGCTGGCCTAGAGCTAATGAGACTTCATTCCCAGACTGACTTTGGATCGGCCTTGGGTCTTTGAATCTCTGTGCTGCATCTGCAGTAGCCCATCCAGGACTAAACTACTGCCCTCCAAGGCCACTCAGATTCAGTCGATGCACCGTGAGTGTAAAAAGTACTGGTTATAACAGAACTTGGCTTCCCAGCAAAGCGGGGCTGAATCACCACAGAGGCATCTCAAACTAAGTCACCTTCTCTGAGATAGGTGATCTCACAGCTTAGGTGGACTTGTCTTTTTTCTTTTTTTAACATAAATGCTTTGAAGTACAGTTGCCATAATTTTTGTTTCATTTACACAACTCTCCTATAACCAGTGGGCCGAAAGGGTTAACTCTGCAGGCCCGGATTGCTCAAAAAGCTGTCTTGAGGCCCGGCCTTGATCGGCTCTGAGGTCCTGGACTATTCTGCCTGATTAGAGTGTTTCCCTAAGCCTGAGGCCTTGGGCCACGCTGTTGGGCCAGATCAGTTTATCCTGACAATGTGATTAATGATGAAAGCTTGGTTTGGCTGGGGCTGGGGGTGGGAGGGATGGGGTCCGAGTAGCGAAGGTTAGTTACACAGACACTGCCTATGCTCACATGACTGACCCGAATAACACCCCCGTTCACGAAGGCTCAGCGAGGCTTCTCTGGTTGGTCACACTTCACACGTGTTGTGGCATGTCACTCCCAAGAGATTTTGGTTCATCCCCGTGTGATTCCACTGGTCGGGCAATAGCTGGAAGCTTGTGCCCGGTTTCTCCTGGACTCGGCCCCACGCACCTTTGCACTACCCTTGTTTTTGGTCTGTATCCTTCCTCTGTTATAAACCACACCCATGAGAATAACAGCTACTCTGTGAGTCCTCTGAGAGAACCATCAAATCGGAAAGTGGTCTTGGGAACCGCTTTCATAACCAGTATTTTTATTTTCTTTTAAATAAGAACTTACCTTGTACTGAATATCCTGGAGGATTTCAGTCACGGCCTTCAAGCCTACGTGTTCTTTTCCTATCTGCAATACAAAAAGCACAAACCATACAACAATCTTTAAATACTTCTCTTTCATTCAAAAGAACTAACAGAAAGTTAAGCTCAAGTCCACCTGAATTTCCTTCTCCAGGAATAAGTAAATGACCTTTTCACTAATAACCAGGTCAACATCTACATAGGGCGATTAAAGTTGTAAGAGAGGCTAGTACAAGAAAGTATTAGTTCTTAGACATTTTCAAGAATTCGTTCTAAATTCATCTTACTGTGTTCAGATTATCACCCACTGTGCCATCTGCAGTCGACCCCTGAACAATGAGGAGTTTAGGGGCACTGACCCTTGTGCTGTTGAAAATCACGTATAATGTTTGACTCCCCCCCAAAACTGAACTACTAATAGCCTACTGTTGACCAGAAGCCTTACTGTTAACAATAGTCAATTGACACGTATTTTGAATGTGACATGGTATGATATACCCTAGTCTTACAATAAAGTGAGCTAGAGGAAAAAATATATTAGGAAAATCATAAGAAGGAGAAAATACATTTACAGTACTGTAAAAAAATCCATGTATAAGTGGACCCATGGAGTTCAAAGTCATATTTATTCAAGGGCCAACTGTGTATCAAATGATATAATACTACAATATAAACATCTCAAGGATATTTCTGAATTAAAATTGATCAGATTACAAACCCTTTCATTTTTTACCTCTGACATTTCTAGATCATTGTTACAAAGATCGTACCCATGCTGGGGGTGGTGGGTGGCTCAGTCAGTTAAGCATCTACATTCAGCTCAGGTTGATCTGGGGGCCTGGGATCGAGTCCCGCTCACTCTCTCTCTTTCTCAAATAAATAAATAAAATCTTTTTAAAAAGATTGGATATAATTGTATAATCACCATTTTATTCTTAAATATATCCGAATATGCTGTTCATAGCTATTTTAAAACATTATATATCATTACATATTTTTAGTGTATAAAATGCTCCAAAGAATGTGAGATTTCAAAAGAAATGTGACATTAAGTATTCTCGACTTTAACTTTAAAAATTGTAAGTGCCATCTGATTTCCACTTTTCAACCAGGTTTCAATGGTCCGTGATAATGGAGGACAATAACGACAGGACGTAATTTAAAATCTGAGATAAACAATGTTAATCATTTGCTTTTTCTCTTCCACACAAATTTGTGCAGGAGGACCTACAGGGGCTAGAAAAGCTGTCAGCGTGTCCCCATTCCCTGTTTCTCGCCACATGCACCCCGTGTGAAATATGCTGGGTGAAGGAGCATCAGAGAGGAGAGACGAGACAAGACACTTACATAACCTAAGACAGGCCAATCGGTTCCAAAGAGTCAAGACTTCAACTCTTTCCCAAGGGCCTGCAGTTCCTCAGACAGGCTTTAAAGATGGAAAATGAATCCTCTAGGTTAAGAAAATAATAGTTCAGGCAAAGGCACGCGTGAGTGCCGAAGCCTGGGCCCAATCTTCTCTCCGCTGTACTGGTTTACCCTTGCGGGAGCATTTGGACGACCACGCCTCGGCTGGCTGGCGTGTTTTCCTTCCATGCATCTCCTGTCAGGTGATAACTCTTTGAAGAGCCCGTATCTGAATGCTGTAAGGTCACATGCTGTAGCGGTTCAGAAGCAAGGCCGCTTACGCTGGCCTGCGGGGTTCGGATCCCGACTCGGTTTCTAGCCTTAAGCAAGCTTCCTTAACCTCTCTGTCCTCCAGCTGCCTCATCTATCCAGAGGCGGAGGGGCGGGGAGGGGGGATAGAAGTGACAGCGTTGAAGAGACGACTACCACCAAGACCTAAGAAGAGGACGTGGACCATCCGAATTCAATTAATATCACCCACTATTATCCTTGCTCAGAATGCCAAACAGCACCAAATACAGTTTTTCCCTACAGCAGCACTTAACCCTCCAGGCTCCTCCTCCCGTGAAGATTCTGCACTTTAAGGGCAAGAGGTTTCAATCTGCAACAAACTCCAGCTGTTGCTCCCTCTCTTCCCTTTCCTTCTTTGCCAGATTTCTGTAGGAAGAGCTGATAACCCCCACACAGCAAGTACAGACGCTACTCTGTACGAGGACAACACAGCCTGGTGTCACGAGTCGGCCAAGAACCATGAGACCCGTCACCTCCTTACCTCTCGCCATCCAAAATGCAACCCGTCAGCCCCGCCCTGCCCTGGCCCTGTGCTTTGCCACTTCTCACCCTGACCTCACCTCCTTTCCGCTGTGCCCTCTGCAACAGGGTGCCACCGCCTGCTGCTCTGTGTGAACCCCTCAGGTCTGCCCAAGGCCCAGCTGGCCCGGGCCTTCCGAGTGGATGCTGTGCAGTGTCCCCCAGGGACAGGGCTGAAAGCTGTGGTCAGTGCCCTGCTGGGCCTCCGATGGCTACTCTGAGCCCAGGCACAAGGCCGTCCTCCTCAGAGTGGACCGTTCTCCTCAGACACTACCATGCTCTACTTCTGGGGAAATTAAACTGTTTTTAAGAAATGACCCACTGGTCACTCCCTCATCGTCATCCCCGCCTGCCATCAGTACAGAAGACTTCAACTCCCTGGAAGGCGTCTTCAGCCCTCAGTCTATGCCTTTCAGCCTCATTCCACCTCAGTTCCCGTCCTGAGAACATTCCCTGAATTCGTCTTCGCTCTGAAAACTTCAGCTCCGAAGACCATTCCCTCTGACCACAGCTGCTCATCCATGCAGCTCTTACCCTTTCTTCTCCTCTCCCCATTCACTGATCTAAGGAGCCACGACTCCCAGCAGCGTCTGGGCTTTGTCTCTTTCCCTTCCTGCCTACACTGAATGACAGCTCTCCAACCATCCTCAATGCCCAATCCCTGGGTCCTCCTAAATCCTCTGTTCCGCAAGACATCGATGCAACCATTTGTGGGAATTTTCTGCTCTTCTACTTGGCTAGAGAACAATCCACAAGATCTTGTCCTGTACCATCTATGATGTTCAGTGGCAAGTGGGTCTCCCATCCTGACTGTGGAGTCTGTTATCATTCCCCTCCTGGGCTATTTCAAAACCCAATCCCACACCCATGCTTCCCTTGCTCTAGAAATCATTCTGCTTTGTATGTCTCAGAGATAATGATGGTCATCAGGCACAAGCTCCTTTAACTTCTCGCCTTTCTTCACCTTTAAATCCATCCCAGTTCTACCCACTCTTCCTTCCTGACCCTCTGTTTTGGAGAAAGGGTGGGAGCCCCCTCGTCTCCGAAGTTAGTCTATCCACAAAAGCTCTCTATCCTGCATTCTCTCATCTCCTCCAGAACTCTTATGCATCAAGTATCCCTTTTTCCCCAGTATTTTTAAACTCTGCCTCTGCACTAGCGCTCTTTGCTCAGAATAAAAATACAGGCAGATCGCAGATCTTGAAATGAAACAAAGAGAACATTTCTGTACATCAGCACGAGTTATTACCCCATCTGTCTTTCTTTTCTTGAGCCATGCTTCCTGAAAGGGAAGCCGCTCCCTGCCTCTGCCTCTCCCCCGCCCATTTCCCACTCCTCCTGCCGAAGTGTGAGAGCCCCAGATGGACTGCAGTCCCTCTCCTCTCTGCTTCGGTGGACACTCCTCATCAGTCCTTCTTTCCTTCATGAAATTCTGCTCTCAGAGTTTCTGTAACTTTACTCTCTCCTCGGGGAAAGTTAGAACAAGTGTGCAGACTCGTTATCTTCCCCAGCCTACGACAATGAGCTTCTTCCTGGAACATTGATGCTGGTTCCCAGAGTCCTGGCTTTCAGTCTAATTCTCCATTAGTCCACACCACCTGTCCTATGCTAAGGATCAGTAAGTAAAAATATTCTCATATTTGATTCCACTCACAAATATTTATTGAATACCAACTCCAGAGGTGAAACAAACATGTTGACTTCCCTTCTCTACAGGACTGCTCAGTTATTTGTATCATTTTATTTTATTCTTAGTTTTTAATAACAAGACACTGTAGGGGTGCCTGGTGGCTCAGTCATTGTCTGCCTTCTGCTCAGGTCATGATCCCAAGGTCCTGGGATCAAGCCCCACGTCAGGCTCCTCCGCTGTGAGCCTGCTTCTTCCTCTCCCACTCGCCCTGCTTGTGTTCCCTCTCCTGCTGTGTCTTTCTGTCAAATAAATAAAGTCTTAAAAAAAAAAAAAGACATTGCCTTCTACTGCTATTGCCTCAACTTCTCAAAGTTGGGCGCTTTATTAACTTCTTCAGGTTACAAAAGTAGACATCAATAGTTACCACTTTAGTACACTAGAGATGATCAAAACATTTTTACCAATACCCTAATACCATGATTTCATTCTACTTATACAATGCAGTTATAAAATAGAAGGAATACAGGGCCCTGCCTGTAAAAAAAAAAAAAAAAAAAAAAAAAAAGCCGTGAAGTAAACAGTAAGAAGGTTCATTTAAAACTGTAAGAATTTGCTTTTAAATTCTATGACGTGTCATACTTTTAAGATACTGATTTTAAAATATTAAGAGGCTAAAACTTTAAAATATGAAAAGGCTTAAAATTAAAATATTAAAAGGCTAAAATATTCAGTGGCTGCTTCTAAACGTCAATAGACAAATACCTGAGAAAGAAATTTATAATGGAAAATTGTTGTGCTGAATAATAGGACTGAAATATATACAACACAAAAAGAGCAGGGGCCCCTTTGCAAAGGCCCCACACTCTTCAGAAAATTAAGTTACTAACGATAACTGGGCTAATATTACTGCTCTAGTCCCACGTCCTCCAAGACGCAGCCCGGAACCACGCAGAACTGCAGAGTTACAGCAATGGTTTCTGGTCTTGACAGTGACCCCAAATCTGTGTGTGACTGCGACCAGTGACTGACCTCTGTGGGCCTTGCTTTCTCTTCTGTAGGATGGGGAAGAAGAAAGCAGGGTCTAGTCCACCTCTTAATCTTTTAGGACATCCAAGAGATGATAAGACAAAGTTAAAAAGATTCATGGTGGGGGGAACCAGATGAGATCTTTACTTTTGAAAGTATGTAGTCTGTTTTTGTATGTTCCACAAAATTTAATTACTATCCTTTGCCCACTACAGAGCTCAAATCTAAACTTTATACTGACTGTATCCATCCAGATCTTTGCCAGTCTTATTTTATCAGTGTTTCCTATCGGACACGTCAAATCATCTTGGAGTGAAAATTACTAATAACAAAGAGCTAAAAGAGCCGACTACGTGATTACGTTATTGATTTTTCTTCGATTTCACAGCAAGCGAGGGTCCAAAACCATTTTCTAAAATTCTTTTTCATTAATAAAATGAACTCTGCCTTCAGGAGACATTTTCTCCATCATTTCTCCAAAGACCCTGAAGGCCAGTTGGAAGAAGATGTCTACGAACTAAATGAACCATTTTCTACCAATGAATATGGCTGCTCTCTCACAAGCCAGAAAAATCAAGTGTTCTCTTCAGATCACCTGTGTTCTCTGTACAAGGAGTTTCAGAAGTCATAAAATTGAGAGAGAACACAAAATAGTCTGCAAAGGAGTTAGAAGTAAGCATCTCTGAACAATACAACAGTCACGGCAGGAGATCATTTACCTGGACAAACAAGGCAATGATGGCAATGCCATGTGGCTTCCCCACGGCCTCGTCAATACTGCCAAACAGGGTGGAGTTCCAGTGGATCAGGTGGAGCTGGGTAAACAACAGACAGGTGGTCTCATGAGTAATGCATTTCTGGTGAGAACAACAAAGACAGATCGACTTCTCCTTAACTGTATCGGCTACATCTCTAGGGTACCACACGCACAGAAGTATCCCAAGTAGACACACACAGAGCACTGCTTTAATCCAGGTCCTCTGTCGTTCTGCCCTTCCTGCTTCTGAACAGAGGCAACACTCAGTGGATCGCTGCCTCTTAAGCTCCGTTTTAGTCCTCATCAGGAGCGTATCTAAGGAGACTGGCAGCCTGCCCATGGATTTAGTTGCCTTTCCTTAAATGCCATCCCCTCTGGTTCTCGGGAGCACAAAACTTCGGATCTGGGCACAAACACCAGCTCTCGTTCCAGGGATCAGTACCGGCAAAATCACATACTGTGTCACCCTGTATTTCCATCCAAAATAAGACAAAGCCAGCCTCAAGCTCCCATAATTACTTCAACTCTCTAAGGATATACAGAGATAGCACCCTATAATGCTGCAACTTCTTAAAGTCATGGTAATATGATGAATGTTGATGTAGAGCTCTAAAGGAAGGCCATTTCCTGCACCGGAGATAAAATTTTACCTGTGAAGGAATGACAAACAATGCTCTAGAAGGAATGACAAACAATCCTCACTCCTAGCTTCAGAAAGCTCTGTAGCTTTCAAGTTTATCTAGAATATGCACTTGCTCCCACAGCACTGATAAAAGACTCGCAAGATGCCAAATTCAATTCCCTGGTTAAAGTCAAATGCCCACTGAGGTTCTTAGGAAAACCGTAGCTAGGTAAACCTTCTGCCGAGAATGCTATCTTCATCACTATAGCTTTTAATCAAGTTATAATTTCTTACCACGTTAAAACACTGCCTCGTTTAAAAATCAGTTCTAATCCAAAAGGACAGCGCTAAAATTCAATCCCCATGTCATTTTAGCATCCATATTAAAATGTGAAGGCCAATTACCATGAGAATAATCACCGATTTGTTCTCTCTACTGCGGAATTTGTCCTACCAGAATGCGAGATTATCAAACTGACCGCTAGAGGGAGGTAGTGAAGTCCTCTGCCTATAAAAGAAACCGTCACCTAGAAAAAGACCACATTCAAGGCCAAGCTGGGACAGGCTGTGAAAAACCAGCATGGACCACGACCGCCCAGCGAATGCAACTGTCAAGGCACTGCCTTAGAGAAAACAATGCTCTATAATGTTTCAATTAATAATGAAAGACAGACCAATTTTAATCTTTCCGCTTCTGGCTGCAACAATAGCATGGAGTCCCAGCGGTACAGATAAGTGTACAGTGTACAGATAAGAGCCGACTGCTTTAATTAAATAAACAAAGAAGGCCCAAGGTTGAAATCTATTTTTATTCACCAAATCACAGAGTTCAAATCAACGTTTTTCTTACTTCTCATAGCAACATTACGGGGTATTTTTTCTGAAACAAAACAAGACAAAAAAAAAAAAAAGCTGGGTTTCTTCTTATGTTTCATCTTGCCACTCCTTATAATTCAGCAACATCATTTACTCACACGTGATCTTCACCACCTGCTCCACGGTCTTTTTGTGTTTAAAACTTTGAGGGTCCCCACGCCGTAAAGCAGATGCTGCACACGGTGACTTTGTTTCAGAGAGTAAGTTTACGGTGAAGAAACCGGACAAACGCTACCTGGGCCAGGGGAGCAAGGTCAGCAGCCACAGTCATCAGTCGCATTGACAGCGTGCACCCTTGACAGGACGTGCTGAAAACGACGTGTTACCCCTGTGGTCTTCCCCCCAGTAACCTATAAGCCCAGTCTAATCTAAATGAAGAAAACATCACACGGATCTCAGTCGTGGGACAGTCTACAAAATACCTGACCAGTACTCCTCAGAACCGTCAAGGTCAACAGAAACCAAGAAAGCCTGAGAAAATGTCAGTGATGAAAGGGGCCTGAGGAAACATGAAAATAAAATGTAACACAGTACCACAGATGAGCTCCTGGAACACAGAAAAGAAGTTAGTTTAAAACTAAGGAAATTGCGGCACCTGGGTGGCTCAGTCGGTAAGTGTCTGCCTTCAGCGCAGGGCGTGATCCTGCGGTCCTGGGATCGAGCCCCGCATCGGGCTCCTCCGCTGGGAGCCTGCTTCTTCCTCTCCCACTCCCCCTGCTTCTTCCTCTCCCACTCCCCCTGCTTGTGTTCCCTCTCTCACTGGCTGTCTCTCTCTCTGTCAAATAAATAAATAAAATCTTTAAAAAAAAAAAAAACCTAAGGAAACTGAATAAAATTCAAACTTCATGTATAGTTTTTGGCCCACGAAGTCTAACAAATATAACATGCTACAGTAAGATGTTAATAATGGGAACTGGGTATGGGTTATATGGGCACTTCCTCGACTGTCTCCACAGTCTTCCTATAAATCTAAAAGTGCTCTAGAAAAAAAAAAAAAAGGTCTATTAAAAAAGGGGGGGGGGGGGATGCTGGCACCTCAGCCAACCCAAGCTAAAAAAAGGTAATTGGAAGATCGCAAAGACTCCTGTGTGACTACCTCACAACACAAATGAACCAGCCAGAGAACCTTCCCACCTGTTGTTCATTCTACCATCTGGGTCTTAACCAGTCAGTGTCAGAAGAGATTCTTCCCGCACAATCAACAAGGGACTGAAGATTGCGAAACACAGCTCTGTTCTGGCACTTACTGGAAATCCTCTTCACTTGGAAATCCTCTCTCACTTTAAGACCAACATCATTAGAGATCCTCTTTCCACACCATTAGAACACGGTTAATTCAAGGTCCAGGCAAATTTCCAACACATTCTGGAAATCAGCTATAACCTGGTAGTAGTGTCTTAGATGCATGACCCACTAACATAACACTCCACGTTTTTGCTGCGTCTCCGCGTCACTGTGCTCCCCGCGCCCTTCCTCACTCCACCTGCATTAGTGTGCTAGGGCCACCGTAACAAACCACCACAGACTGGGAGGTACAAACAACAGAAACGTATCTTCTCCAAGTTCTGGAGGCTGAAAGTCCAAGACCAAAGTGTCAGCAGGTTTGGTTTCCCCTGAGGGCTCTTTCTTCGGCTTGTAGAGGCCCACCTTCTCCCTGTGACCTCACATCATCTTTCCCCTGTGCACGTCTGTGTCCAAATTTCCTCTTCTTACATAAAGACATCAGTCATATTGGATAAGGGCCCACCCGAACCATCTCATTTTAGCGTAATTACCTCTATAACGATCCTGTCCCCAAATATGGTCACATCCTGAGTTAGCAGAAGCTAAGATCTCAACATATGAATGGGGAGGGGGGCACAATGCAGCCCATCACACCATGTACCTCACCCTTTCCTCTCTCCCGACATTAATGGAAGTTTTTTCAGATCTCGAAAGCACGAATTATTCATATCGACTTCTGTTCTCCTATAGCCCCCTCCTTATTCCTATCGTCTTACACTTTGTCTTCTATTACTCTCGATTCTATTTCATAAAGCAAAGCCATAGAGATGGGAAATTACCAGTGTATATGAAGAACTAAAAGCACCTCTGAGGGTAGCTAGAGTGTACGTCTGACTGTGACAGGAAAGATGAGGCTGGAAATGAGAGGGTGGCACAGAACTTTAAATTTTATCATTTTGGGGAACACTAAAGAATATCTTAGCACAGTGACTATTATTACTTATGCTGCTTAGAATCAAATTTGCCCACGCCAATGTCCGCCCTTCTAAAGTCCTGTGGCAGTATGAGGGTAGAAAAGAAGTGGAAGATGGACTTAAGAGGCTGGAAGATAAGCTAGGAGGATACCACAAAAGCTGCAGCTGAAAAATCACGCCAGAGGTGCACGATGGTTCATTTTGTGGGTCGACATGGCTAGGCTATGGTGCCCAGTTGCTTGGGCAAACATCAGTCTAGGGACACCTGGGTGGCTCAGTCAGTTAAGCATCTGCTTTGAGCTCAGGTCATGATCCCGGTGTCCTGGGATTCCTGCTGAGCGGGGGGAGCCTGCTGCTTCTGCCTGGTCTGCCTGCTGTTGCCCCTTTGCTTGTATGCTTGCGCTCTCTCTCTCTGACAAATACGTAAATAAGATCTTTAAAACACACACACACACACACACACACACACACACACACACACCAGTCTAGTTGTTGCTGGCAAGGTATTCTTTAAAGATGCGCTAACACTTAAGTCAGGAGACTTTTAGTAAAGTAGATTAATCCCCATAATGTGGGTGGGCTTCATCCAATTAGTTGAAGGCCTACGAGCAAAGACTGAGGTCCTCCAAAGAAGAAGAAATACTGCTTCCAGATTATAACATACAAATTCTACCTGAATTTCCAATATTTGTCCTGCTCTGCAGATTTGGGACTGAGCCAGTTCCTCCAAACAAATCTTAGTTTCTCTCTCTCTGTCTCAGATATGTATTCTCAATATATATTTTGTTTCTCTGGAGAACCCTGACCAATACACAGGTTGTGCAGACAAATGAACAAACTGGAAGTGTGGAGACAAATGGAGGTTTAAATATGAACAAGGCTAGTAGCCACAAGAATAAAGACAAAGGACTCTAATGATTAAAGTGACAGTATCTGGAATTTACTCTCCTAAGCCTAAGTGGGGTTCCTGTAGGGAAGGGGAATGCAGGGACGAAACAATCCACACATGATCAGAAAATACATACCAGAATTTGTGCTCATGTATTTCTGTCCTTTTTTAAATTTGTTTCCCTATGCCTCACAAAATAATTATATATACAGAAAAAGACAGATCTGGATCAAATCCATAGGACTGCGTGAATATAAATTATTAATGAATGTGCACAATAGTGAGGATCCTGCTCCAAGATCTGCTGAGGGACCGAGGAGTTTGAAGGGAAAGGCGTGTGACACTACGAACATGGTTTAGAAAATGATGAGGCAGCCCATCTGGTCAAAGGGAGGCTTCTGTAGAGGTCCAAGCAGACTGTCATTATCAGTCGAGGGAACTTGGAAACTCACTTCAAAGCCTAACAGTAGACCGCAGGCTCCGGGGTGTGTCTGGTCCGCGGTCCACGACAGAGCGCAGAGGCGGGGAGAGGCCACACGCTCATGAAAGGTCTCTGAGCCAGCGATCAAGTCCTAGAGTCTTGGTTCAGTTCACAGCTCTTTAGCTCTGTGAACTTCACAAGTCTCTAACTTGTCTGAGCATCGGGATCTGTAACATAAGGAGAGCTGCGTCTTCCCAGCTTGGCTGCTTCACACCTCTCCCTGCCCGCCGAGTGCTCTTTATTCCTAGATTTCTCTCACGGTTCGCGCTCATTAGCATTAATGATATGCAGGCAGCAGAGGCCCAGAAGCAGGGTGAAGAATTTCAAGAATGGAGAGCAGCTTACTTGATAGTGAAGGCCAAGTGTCTACGTGGCCCTGACTGTTGCGAAGGAGGCTGGGGGTTAGACAGTATTATTGCTACAGCTGCCGCCCAGACTCACAACGGTCCCGCTGTGTCAGGGTCTGCGGGACTGAAGGTGACTGCAGGCAGGGCCCCGCCTCACTAAGGCCCTCCGGAGCCTGAAGACCCAGCACGGCAAGTGGCAGGGGGCCTGTCTCTTGCCCTTTGAACCCCAACCCCTGCTACGGCTACCAATAACGGTAGTTGAAAAAGAGAGGAGAATTCTTCCACCAAAACAACAGGGCAGTTCTCCACGCTCCCTTCAGACTTGCCCTTAAAAGACAAAAGGTGTGATGGGTAGTAAGGAGGGCATGTATTGCATGGTGCACTGGGTGTTATACGCAACTAATGAATCATGGAACTTTACATCAAAAACCAGGGATGTATTGTATGGTGAATAACATAATATAATAAAAAATATTATTATAAAAAAATAATAAAATCTTCAGTTCTGCAGTTCAAAAAAAAAAAAAAAAGACAAAAGGTGCTGGCTTCCTCCCAACGTGGGTATGTCTGAGTACAAGAAAGTGGTTTTCTCTATCAAAGCCAAATCTTTCCTCACTTCTTACTGTTCTCCCCGCAGCCCCCACCACTGCCCAACCATGAGACCTCAAGGTGTGTGGCCTTATGTGAGTTAACAATGTGCATATTACGGAGAAATAAGAAAGCAAAGATCCATTATTACTCTTATCAGCATCATGACCATCATTCCTTCCTATTAAAAAAAAAAAACCAACAACAACACCTGACCATATGATAACAACTGTAAAGCTTCCTTTTATAGTTTCAGAGAAAATCTGGGAGCCTTTGCTATAGGGCTCACAAATTCAAATTTCCTGCAATTGATTATGCCACTCTGCCATTAGTACCCGTGAGACGTTAATCTTAATGTACTTAACTCGCAGCGATAGATAAATTTGTCCAAAGTTATGAAACTGTGACAAGCCATAGCCTTATAATTACTTATTTGTCACCGAGAAATATAAGTTTGAAGATTTCATGGCAGCCTAACAGAAAGCTATCTTCAAGATAAATGAGGTTTATTATTAACATAAATAACACGACAGCATTAAAGTACAAAAGAATGAATCATGAGGAATGGAAAAAGCAGTAAAGGCTGAAAAGACACTTATGACTCACAAACTTCGTTCCCCAGCCCTGTGCACTCATTCGCACAAGTTCTGTGCTATCTCCTGTTCTCAGACGCTTGATGGACAATTTCTTCCCAACGGCTTCATGTCCAGGTATCACTAGAACTGACATCAGCTCCCTTCAAAGGTGCCCTCTTACCGTCTCACCACGGAGCTCTAACCCTGTGGGCCTGAGACCTTGAACCGCCCCAACCTCTTTATCTCAACTCACCCATGCCTTTCCTGGCTCTTAATTGTTTGCATTATAAAGCTCAACTGATGTCTATTTCATGCAGCTTTCTCCACATTTCCTCTGTTCAAAAATGTCTAATTTGCTTTATTTCCTGCCCACACAAGATTAAATTTCTCTCACCTCATCCCTCCCCATCCTATCTCCAAAATACTCGACCAAGTGAGACTCCTGACCGTTCACAACAGCCTCCCTATTTTGTTTATGTCCCACTCACTTGGAACGCCATTCCCCATTCTGTCCTGAGACTTATCCAAACTCTACCTATCTTCCTGGTCCTCAACAGACATTTCACAGAGAAATAGACCGAATATGGAGATGGAAACAGATACAACTTGAACCAACAGACACAAAAGAAAAGGGATAACTGGAGGTTCGGCCCCATATCACTCCCCAAAAGTAAGGTGAGTTCCCTTGTAGCTAAGAGTTGAAAGTTACATCACAACAGTCCAACTGGTCTCCCGTGAGTAAGTGAAACAGAATGAAGAACTGCCTTAAGAAGAAAGGCTGAAGGTACGGACTACAGATGTCCTTAGATATCGAGAGAGATAGCCTTACAGAGTCCATTCACCCATGGATCCAGTCACAAAAAAGAGTGACAGAAGGGCGAAGACTGAGCTTTCAGAAATGCTCAGATGAGAACAGGGGGAATATCAAATACGCAGGAGGGAACCCAGAAAATTGCAAAGTCTTGTTTGGACAAAAGAGAAAAATCCTTCTAGAAGAAATTGTGGTCAACGGTGTCAAGGCTCTGCTACAAAGCTACAAAAAAACAAAAGAAAATGAGGAACGGAAGAGATTTGGGATTTATTTCTTTTTAAGGATGATTGAGAAGGCAGTGGCAATAGGATAAAAGTGGCAGAGGCAGAATATTAAAGACATTAGGATAAAACCTGCAGGACAAGGTCACTCATCCAAGAAGGTGGGCAGGGAGTATCAGAAAACAAATCAAGAGGTAACTGTGAGTGCAAAGTGATTTTTTTTTTAATGAGGAGAACTACACTTGAGTTTAAGTAAAAGTCACCTTTGCCTTTAGTATTCTTTTAATCTATTCTTTCAATGGGCAAAAGCAAAACCTGAGAGAATCACAAACTGCTCTAAGTTTTGATAAATCAAAAGTATTCAGTGCACCTATGAACTCAGATGCAATTGCCCCTGAAAACCATTTTCCTGCCAAACTAAAGTCATCGAGAACTTTCCTCTGAGCTGGGCCACTACCTATTCTAGATTCCTCAAGGAAAGATCCTGGGTTCTGTGTCCTGACTTTGCTTAACTGCTTCCCTTAGTCCCAAGGAAATGCAAGGATGGAGAGTTGCAGCCCATCTCCCGCTAGATTCTGAGTTTCGGAAGCCAAGGTGTCACCGCACGCGTGCTCCACTGCGCTCCAAACACCCATTTTCAGAGCACTGGGCAAGAGCTATGAAATGAAAAAAAGGAAAAGAAAAGATCATGTCTCAGCTACTCTTACACTGAGAGGCCTGAAGCAAAGAAGACATTAAGTATTCAAATTTTAAAAAGAATGGGAAACTGGAAGTGAAATGTTTTGAGTAACAAAGTGGGAGCAATAATTAACTGAACAAGAGCAGAGAGAGCAGCCGCTCTCTGCAGATCCACTCCTCCTTATATGAAGCAGCCATTCATCTGCAGATAAACTGAGATTTAGTGTGGATTATTTCCAGGGGCTGCTGCACTTTAAGATGTCACTGTCAATATATTATGCGGCTGTTACTCAGAGAAGGACGTCCAAGGTGCAGACAGATAGAATAGTGACAAAGCGCTGTAAAGCATGAAATGGAAAATAAATTATCTGAAATTCTATCTCTGCTGTCACTTACTTGTTATGTTTGCCTAAACTTAATTATGTATCCTCTTACATAGGTAGAAGAAAAATAGGAGGGTCTGTTAAAACATTTCAGAGCAACTCCATCTATTAATATATTAATATAAAAAGCTATTTATAGTGTTCTTAGGGTTCGGAATTGTCAATTCAAAAGGCACTGGAGTTCTCTGTAATTTCTAAAAAGATTTTTTTTTTCCAAAGCAGAATGACCTCCTCTTTGAAGGCTAATTTCCTTTCGTTTGCTTTGATGTTGCCGTCCTCTTTGGAAGAGGGCATCTTAATACTGGTAGGGCTAGTCTCTCAAAAACGGAAGCTTCCTTCTGGAAATTCACTAGGAAAGGTTGGAAAAGGCTTGTTGGAGCAGTCATGAATCAAGGGAAACAAACACATCATTTTGAATTAATTTCTATTTAATGTAAGATCAAAAGCAATTAAAACAAATTCTTTAACATTGGTTTCTTTGCTTTCCAAGAAATATCCCCCATCTTTTTTTTAACCCCCGGTCTTATTTTTATTAAGAAAAAAAGAAAATCTGAAGTGTGGGTTATGGGCTGTAATTCACTTGCTGTAACCAAAATTCTCTACATTTCATTTGTTATTCTATGAAATAAAGCAGGCCAAGGGCTGTCCAAGGGTCTCGATGTTATAGAACAGAAGTCATTTATAGACCGCATCTGCTTGCTCTGTACGGTGAATCGATAAATAATGTCTATATTCTTTCCCCACTGCCCCAAATAAAAACCACATTTGACAAGAGTTTGAAATGATGGCAGCATTCAACAAAACATTTACTGAGCACCAGTAATCCCTGGGCTTTAGTGTTCACTGCTTTCAACACTGGAAACACAAAGACCTCAAATCTTTTTGTAATACAGGATATGAATAAATAAAAATATAAAACTTCTAATTCAATGGAAGAAAAAGATGCGTGCAAAGGGTCAGATGCAATGTAAATTATGGAGGATGCCTTGGTGTCTGCTTTTATTTGATGTGCTCTAGTGTGTGACGTTCTCCACCAGGCGCTGCTCATTACAAGCATGACCTCACTTCAGTCCTCACTACTGTCTTTCTAACGAGATGCTAGGACTGCCACCAACACCCCATCTTGACAGGAAGGGAATGGAAGCACAGAAGGCAAAGTAGCCCGCCCAGGGTCACAGAGCTAACAAGTGAAAGAGCCCGGAGGTGGCCCAGGCGCTTGTGCTCCACACCACACACACACACACACACACACACACACACACACACACACACACACACCCTGCCGTGGCAGCTCTCTACTCCAAAGAGGGAGGGCGGAAGAATCAGGGCAGCTTTCGCAGCTTAACTGTTCACACAGCACGTGGAGCAATGATATACAACGTTCTCTCTCAAGACAAAAACAAACCAGGGAGAAAGAATGAAGGGTGTACAAACCCAGAAACAGCTAGTAATCCAGTCAGGCTGTGCCAGATGTCAAAAGCACAGGGTGCCAAGGCACACACCTGCTGTGAATGAACACTTACTCACTCTGAGCTCCTGGGCGAACTACCAGAGCTCTACGAGTCTCTGCTGTAAAAGAGAGATCATACTAGCTAACATTCAAGGCCCTTACAAGGGCAAGAGATACGACATGGAAAGCTCCGGGAAAATATCAACAAAGTGCTGGCTAGAGCCCATGAGAGTGGGGAGAAGCAAGAGGTGCCAACAGAAAGGTACTGTATGAAAACTGTATTGAAAGTCTTGGAAAACAAAGGTATGCTCATCTACCTTCCTTTTGGTTATTTTCTCATTATACTGCTGAACTCACCTACTTATTGTCCTCAAGGTTAAATATAACTACTAAGTTTTTCCATTATAGCAAGTTTTTCCATACAGCATATCACTTCTATCAGAGTCACAAATCCAAATGCCACCAGCAAGCAGGCTGATCGATGAGGGAAAGCGCGTGATGAACACGGAGGGGGAGAGCCAGGAAAAACATCCTCTTGCCTCTTCTCGTCCCATCGAGCATATTGTGGTTGGGGGATCCCATAAACTCCCAGGTCTTCGCTGGCCATCTAGATGCCCAAAATCAACATCTTTCACCAAAATTTGTCCTGAGTCTAGATTCCTTTACCGAACTGCCCACTGAAATATTTTCACATTGGCATTTCATCACTGAAGTCCCTCCACCAGTCCACAGAGCCATTTCCCCCTTTGCTCCTAGCTCTGTTAACAGACCCAATCCAGAAATCTCTTTCATCATCTTCTTCCCTTACAAACAACCAAGAGCTATGTCCTGCCATTCTCTACCTCCTTAAAATCTCCCAAATCCATCCACTTGACTTATTCCCATGAGCAATTCCTTAGTTTAAGATATCCGTAATCTATTGCTAGAATTACGGCCCAGGTCTCTTAACTCATCTCCATGCCTCCACAGTTGGCATTTCAAATTCGTTCCCCACCTTGCAGAGTTATATGGCGCAAATCTGATCATGTCACCCTCCTTAGGAAAGCTCATCTGAGGCTTCTTACTGCCCCCCGGGGGACAGCCCACACTGTTTAATACACAGTGCGCTACAAGATGTCTTTCTGTAATCTTCGAAAGTATGCCGGCTTTAATACATATTAACTGTTTCATGTATGCTGGTGATAACAATTACAGTAATAAGCTCTTAGCAATAAGAATGCACATAAAGCGATTTTAATTGGGCTTCAAATTCAACACTATTTCATTTCTCTGTAAAATACCTCTGTCAATTTTCATATTCCATCTTTATATACCTAATACATTGCCTCTTAACCTAATTTTCAGGAAATATATTTTAAATCCAATTACAATACTCAAAATATTACAATTCACAATAAAATGCATTTATCTGAAAACGTTAAAGAAAATCCATTTTAATCCTCACTGCACCTGAAAAGGTACTTGTCTGTTAACACAGTGTACTCAGAGGCTTTTACTTTTACTTTTTGAATTGCAATTATCTAGAGCAAAAATCAGGACCATTTTAGTAGAAATATGAGAAGGCGTATATTGTAGAGGGGAAAGAATGGTACTTGGTCTGAGTCTCAGCCATTACTGACGTACCTGGGGCAACTTATTTAACGCCTCTTGACCGGATTATTCAGCTAAAAAATACACATAACATCTAGCTCTAAGGGCTATTTTAACGATTCAGTCAGATATGGCGTATGCCTGGCACATGGATGGTCTTCAGAAGCATTAATGCTGGCTCCCCAACGCCCTGAGGATTGCAGTAAAGTGAGTCTTGCATTAATTCCATGGATGGGAGCTAATGCAAGGGACATAAAACTTTCCAACAACAAAAAAACATAATGTATCCTCGAAATATTCTGAGAAGAGTGAACTCTGACAAGGTAACGAAATAAATGTATACATAGAAACGCACGTCACAGACTTTCACCAGAACATTCCCCCACCAAGAGAGGAATTTCCCCCGGGCTCTACAACTAGATGAAAACGGAGAACGGCCCTAGTCCTCAAGACAAAAACCCCAGCAAAAATCTACACCTATGCTTTTCCCACAAGTACTTCCTTATTTACATAAGTTTTGTAATTTGCTTTAAAATCATAACAAACTAATCCGACTCCCTTGTTGCTCAAGAGCATTGCACAAAGAACCATTCTTCCAGCAAACTCACTCCAAAGCACATCACTTCCAGTGCTAACTGAAGGGGACCGTGTTTCCCTGGAATCTGTGTGAGGCTCTCCGGCCAACACAGGAGCAATGCTACAGAGAACCATACGCGAATCGAATTATTGCAAAAGGCCTTCTAGAAAACCCGGTTTTAACCTACAACTGACCTAAAACAAGGAGTCCAGGTTTCTTTTCAATGCCATGACAGGGTAAAGTAGCACTTTGCTTGACTGAGATGCAACTTGTACCAAAACAGCTTGGGTAAAAAAAAAAAAAAAAAAAAAAGGTCAAACTAGGAACAGGAAAGGCATGAATGGGTGTGAACCAGAAAGAGCACAACAATTCAGATAGGAAATTTAACCTGTGCTAATGCGGCAGCGCATTTCAACTTTGCACCGCGCACACTGACTTAGGGGAAAAACATTTCTGAAACAAGGTGATTACACGTGGTACCTAGTCCAAAATGAATCATCACCAGTGACCACAGTGCTTTCAATGTTAAGAGGGCAGATATGGGAACACCGGTTAGAAGAGGAGACCCTTACCTAGTCCTGAGTTTGCCTACCGATGGGGCTTGTCTCTCCAGGACTGACTAGAGTCTCTGTTTTATGACACTTATTCCCCTGGTCCAGTCACAGTTTCAAACAAGTACTTTCGCTGGACTACTCGATGCCTCTATCATCTTGGCCATGCAAAACCACTCTCAAAAATTCTAATTGAATTTTTGAAATTCTAATTGAAGAGAAATTATTTTTTTTCCAGAAGTCTTTAGTGTAGGTAGCATATTTGTTTTAGACCACTGAAATACATCAGTGAGTAAACTGTATTTTTGTGTGTTCATGCAGTCCTAGAGATGGGCCCCTAAGAAAAGCAAGGACCCTTCCTTGCTCGACAGTAACATAACTCAGAAGATAATTTTGCTATCTAGAATTATTCTACAGGCATACAGTCACTTTATTACCTTTGCTTTTATAGAACGCCATATGTGAGATTTTTAATTAATTTGTGGTTAAACCTTAAACAGGAATGAACATTTAATGGAAACCCTGTTTCTGTGGGAAAATGGTAACTACCTCATCACGAGCGCTCCCAGCAGTCTTCAATAAGGCACTGTGATGAAGATAAGAGTGAGGACTCGCTACCCTGTACGAAGGTCAACGTTCAATTTATTATAGCAGGCCTGATGAAAATGTAATGTTAGAAAAATACAAATTAAAATGGGAAAAGCACAATCACTATAGAAAATATTTATTTAGCACTTAACTACATTTAGCTACCCTGAAAACCAAAGGCCTGTTATATTTTGAAAATAATTTCAGAAGAGATATCTTGTGGAGCAAAAAGCCACTTTTCCGGTACGCATCTAATTGGTCTGAATGGATGCTCCCACTCTCAGCAGACACAGCTGACTTCCACTTGCCATCCTTCCCCTCCCCTTCCCTCCATGCAGACAGAACCTCAATTGCCTTTATGTATCAGGAGGCCAAGTGCTCGTGGGAAGGCTAGACCCCTCCTCAGCCCCACAGGGTGAACCTGATTTAAGCTAAGAATTTCAACCTTGCCATTGACCTTGAAATGACTGTTTCAGGAATCTACATGTACAGAAATTCTGGACAATGATACGTGAGGGGAATTCTGCGGGATGGTAGGGGTGAGGAAGATGTGTGGGCTTCAGAAGACTGGTAATAACATGGATTACGGCAAACACTTTGGTTAATTCCTCGGCAGCATCCACTACAGCTGCACTATGGCTTTCCTACAACCCAGGCTACCCTTCTAAGTGTATGCGCACCGAAAGGCTAGAATATTCACAGAAGCTCCTAACAGACCAGATTCTGAATGTAATCCAAATGTCCAACAACAGTAGAAACATATACTGTGGAAAATCCACCTAATGAAATACTACACATGAAAGTAAAGTAAGCAAACAGAAAGTACACACCACAGTGTAGAAGACTCTATAAACACAAGGCAGATTTTAAAAATCTATGACACAAGGAGGGAGTTAAGATGGCGGAGGAGTAGGGGACCCCTTTTTCAGCCGGTCCCCTGAGTCGAGCTGGATAGGTACCAGACCAGCCTAAATAACCACGGAATCAGCCTGAGACGCAGGATGATGCATCTGGATCTCTACAAATGAACATCTCCAGCGCTGAGTATTGAGGTACGAAGAGGGGAGCTGTAAACCGTGCACGGATATCGGAAGATAAACGGAAGGGGGAGGGAGCCGCCGCGTTTGGGCGCCGGGAAGCGGCAGCCACCTGCACGGGGGAGCGGGGGACACACAGAGGGCACCCGCGAGAGAGCGGACTGAGACCGGTGAGCCGTGAACGCGCGCGCGCCACCAGGCATCTCCCGGAACACCGGAATCCCGGTGTGCTCACGGGATCCAGACTGAGACCGGGAACTCCCGGAGCGCGCGCGGGGCGGCTGGCGGCTGGCGGGCCACCTGCACGGGGGAGCGGGCGGACTCGCGGTCGGCACCCGCGAAACAGCAGACTGAGACCCTGAACCGGGTGCGCGCGCCACCAGGCTTCTCACGAAACTCCGGAATCGAGGTGTGCTCACCGGGCATAGACTGAGACCGGGAGACCCGGGAGCGCGCGGGGCGGCCGGTGGCTAGCGGCATTACAAACACAAAGGACAGAGACGCGCGGGCCGGTGGCTGGCGGCATTAGAAACACAAAGGACAGAGACTGGGCGGCCGGTGGCTGGCGGCATTAGAAACACAAAGGACAGAGACGCGCCGGCCCTGGAAGTGAGGGCAGGGTCGCCGAGTTGGTGCGCACATCCCGGGACGCCGCAGGGTTGAGCAGCACCAACAGTAACAGAGTTAAAGTGGCCGGAACATCAGTGGAGAACGGGCCGCAATCCCTCTGTTCTGCGACAATGCAGCCTCTGCTGCTCTGACCCTCAGAAGAGGCATAGCCGGCCGCCAGGGAAAGCCGCCAGAGAACAAAAGCCTGGAAATATCGGCTCAGAGAGTGCCCATCCCCATCCTCCCTCGCAGGGGACACGGAGACTCTAACCAAACAGGGTTGCCTGAGTATCGGCGCGGCAGGCCCCTCCCCCAGAACACAGAAGGCAGGCTGAAAAATCAAGAAGCCCACAACCGGAGGCGCCTGGGTGGCGCCGTCATTGAGCGCCTGTCTTCGGCTTAGGGCGTGATCCCAGCGTTCCGGAAAGGAGTCCCTCATCGGGCTCCTCCGCTGGGAGCCTGCTTCTTCCTCTCTCACTCCCCTGCTTCTGTTTCGTTCTTGCTGACTGTCTGTCTCCCTCTCTCAGATAAGTAAATAAATAAAATCTTTAAAGAAGAAGCCCACATCTCTAAGATCCCTATAAAACAAGAGGCACGGCCTGGGACCCAGTCAATAATTTTGGGCTCTGGAAACCCCGCAACCTCTCTTCATCAGAATGACAAGAAGGAGAAGCCCCCCCCAGCAAAGAAAAGACAGTGAGTCAGGGGCCTCTGCCACAGAAGTAACGGATATGGATGTAACCAAATTATCAGAAATGGAATTCAGAGTAACAATGGTCAAGATAATGAGTAGACTTGAAAAAAGTATTCAGGAAAATATTACTGAGAATATACAATCCCTAAGGGCGGAAATGAGAGCGAATTTGACAGAAATTAAAAATTCTATGAGCCAAATGCAGGCAAAACTAGAGGCTCTGACGGCCAGGGTCACGGAAGCGGAGGAAAGGGTTAGTGAATTGGAGGATGGGTTAATAGAGGAAAAAATAAAATTAGAAGATGGTCTTAAAAAAATCCACGCCCACGAATGTTGGCTACGGGAGATTACTGACTCAACGAAACGATCCAATGTTAGAATCATCGGCATCCCCGAGGGGGTGGAGAAAAACAGAGGTCTAGAAGAGATATTTGAACAAATTGTAGCTGAAAACTTCCCTAATCTAGCAAGGGAAACAAAAATTCGTGTCCAAGAGGCAGAGAGGACCCCTCCCAAGCTCAACCATGACAGACCTACACCACGTCACGTCATAGTGCAATTCGCAAATATGAGATCCAAAGAAACAGTATTGAAAGCGGCCAGGGCAAAGAAATTTCTCACGTACCAAGGCAAAGGCATCAGAATTACATCAGACCTGTCTACACAGACCTGGAATGAGAGAAAGGGTTGGGGGAGCATTTTTAAAGCTCTTTCAGAGAAAAACATGCAGCCAAGGATCCTTTATCCAGCAAGGCTGTCATTCAGAATTGATGGAGAAATAAAGACATTTCAGAATCGACAGTCACTAGCCAATTTCGTAACCACGAAACCAGCCCTACAGGAGGTATTACGGGGGGTTCTATAAAAGTAAAAAGGCCCCAAGAGTGATACAAAACAGAAAGTCACAGCCAATACAAACAAAGACTTTACTGACAACATGGCAGAATTAAAAGCATATCTCTCAGTACTCAGCCTGAACATTAATGGTTTGAATTCTGGTTTCAAACGCCACAGGGTTGCAGATTGGATAAAAAGAAATGACCCATCCATTTGCTGTCTTCAAGAGACTCATTTCGAACCCAAAGATGCATTCAGACTGAGAGTAAGGGGATGGAGTACCATCTTTCACGCAAATGGACCTCAAAAGAAAGCTGGGGTAGCAATTCTCATATCAGATAAATTGGATTTTAAACTACAGACTATAGTTAGAGATGCAGAAGGGCACTATATTATTCTTAAAGGAAGTATTCAACAAGTGGATATGACAATTATAAATATATATGCCCCCAACAGGGGAGCAGCAAGATACACAAGCCAACTCTTAACCAGAATAAAGAGACATATAGATAAAAATACATTAATAGTAGGGGACCTCAACACTCCACTCTCAGAAATAGACAGAACACCCTGGCAAAAACTAAGCAAAGAATCAAAGGCTTTGAATGCCACACTCGACGAGTTGGACCTCTTAGATATATATAGAACACTACACCCCAGAACCAAAGAATACTCATTCTATTCTAATGCCCATGGAACATTTTCAAGAATAGACCATGTTCTGGGACACAAAACAGGTCTCAGCCGATACCAAAAGATTGAAATTATCCCCTGCATATTCTCAGACCACAACGCTCTGAAATTGGAACTCAACCACAAGGAAAAATTTGGAAGAAACTCAAACACTTGGAGACTAAGAACCATCCTGCTCAGGAATGACTCGATAAACCAGGAAATCAAAAATCAAATTAAACAATTTATGGAGACCAATGAGAATGAAAATACAACAGTCCAAAACCTATGGGATACTGCAAAGGCAGTCCTAAGGGGGAAATACATAGCCATCCAAGCCTCACTCAAAAGAATAGAAAAATCTAAAATGCAGTTTTTATATTCTCACCTCAAGAAGCTGGAACAGCAACAGAGGGACAGGCCTAATCCACGCACGAGGAAGCAGTTGACCAAAATTAGAGCTGAAATCAATCAAGCAGAAACCAGAAGTACAGTAGAGCAGATCAACAGGACTAGAAGCTGGTTCTTGGAGAGAATCAATAAAATTGACAGACCACTGGCAAGACTTATCCAAAAGAAAAGAGAAAGGACCCAGATTATTAAAATTATGAATGAAAAAGGAGAGGTCACGACGAACACCACTGAAATTGGAAGGATTATTAGAAATTTTTATCAACAGCTATATGCCAATAAACTAAGCAATCTGGAAGAGATGGAATCCTTCCTGGAAACCTATAAACTACCAAGATTGAAAAAGGAAGAAATTGATTTCTTAAACAGGCCAATTAATTATGAAGAAATTGAGTCAGTGATAAACAACCTTCCAAATAACAAAACTCCAGGCCCGGATGGTTTTCCTGGGGAATTCTACCAAACATTCAAAGAGGAAATAATACCTATTCTCCTAAAGCTATTTCAAAAAATAGAAACAGAAGGAAAGCTACCAAACTCATTCTATGAGGCCAATATTACCTTGATCCCCAAACCAGGCAAAGACCCCCTCAAAAAGGAGAATTACAGACCGATTTCCCTAATGAATATGGACGCCAAAATCCTCAACAAGATACTTGCTAATAGAATCCAACAGTTCATTAAAAGGATTATCCACCACGATCAAGTGGGATTCATACCTGGGATGCAAGCGTGGTTCAATATTCGCAAATCAATCAGCGTGATACATCATATCAACAAGAAAAGACTCAAGAACCATATGATCCTCTCAATTGATGCCGAAAAAGCATTTGACAAAATACAGCATCCTTTCCTGATTAAAACCCTTCAGAGTGTAGGAATAGAAGGTACATTTCTCAATCTCATAAAAGCCATCTATGAAAAGCCTACTGCAAATATTATTCTCAATGGGGAAAAGCTGGAAGCCTTTCCCTTAAGATCAGGAACACGACAAGGATGCCCACTCTCGCCACTATTATTCAACATAGTACTAGAAGTCCTTGCAACAGCAATCAGACAACAAAAAGGGATCAAAGGTATTCAAATCGGCAAAGAAGAAGTCAAAATGTCTCTCTTCGCAGACGACATGATACTCTATATGGAAAACCCAAAAGAAGCCACTCCCAAACTATTAGAAGTTATAGAGCAATTCAGTAACGTGGCGGGATACAAAATCAATGCTCAGAAATCAGTTGCATTTCTGTACACGAATAACGAGAACGAAGAAAGAGAAATCAGGGAATCCATCCCATTTACAATAGCACCAAAAACCATACGTTACCTTGGAATTAACTTAACCAGAGACGTAAAGGACCTTTATTCTAGAAACTATAAATCACTCTTAAAAGACATTGAGGAAGACATAAAAAGATGGAAAGATATTCCATGCTCATGGATCGGAAGAATTAACATAGTTAAAATGTCCATGCTACCCAGAGCAATCTACACTTTCAATGCTATCCCGATCAAAATACCGAGAACGTTTTTCAAAGAACTGGAACAAATAGTCCTTAAATTTGTATGGAACCAGAAAAGACCCCGAATCTCCAAGGAACTGTTGAAAAGGAAAAACAAAGCTGGGGGTATCACAATGCTGGACTTCGAGCTGTACTACAAAGCTGTGATCACAAAGACAGCATGGTACTGGCACAAAAACAGACACATAGACCAATGGAACAGAATAGAGAGCCCAGAAATGGACCCTCAGCTCTTTGGGCAACTAATATTTGATAAAGCAGGAAAAAACATCTGGTGGGGAAAAGACAGTCTCTTCAATAAATGGTGCTGGGAAAATTGGACAGCTACATGCAAAAGAATGAAACTTGACCACTATCTCACACCATACACAAAAATAAACTCCAAATGGATGAAAGACCTCGATGTGAGACAGGAATCCATCAAAATTCTAGAGGAGAACATAGGCAGCAACCTCTACGACATCAGCCAAAGCAACCTTTTTCATGACACATCCCCAAAGGCAAGAGAAACAAAAGATAAAATGAATTTATGGGACTTCATCAAGATTAAAAGTTTCTGCACATCCAAGGAAACAGTCAGAAAAACTAAGAGGCAGCCCACGGAATGGGAGAATATATTTGCAAATGACACTACAGATAAAGGACTGGTATCCAAGATCTACAAAGAACTTCTCAAACTCAATACACGAGAAACAAATAAACAAATCAAAAAATGGGCAGAAGATATGAACAGACACTTTTCCAATGAAGACATACAAATGGCTAACAGACACATGAAAAAATGTTCAAAATCATTAGCCATCAAGGAAATTCAAATCAAAACCACACTGAGATACCACCTTACGCCAGTTAGAATGGCAAAAATAGACAAGGCAAGAAACAACAATTGTTGGAGAGGATGTGGAGAAAGGGGATCCCTCCTACATTGTTGGTGGGAATGCAAGTTGGTACAGCCACTCTGGAAAACCGTGTGGAGGTCCCTTAAAAAGTTAAAAATTGAGCTACCCTATGATCCAGCCATTGCGCTACTGGGTGTTTACCCCAAAGATACAGACGTAGTGAAGAGAAGGGCCATATGCACCCCAATGTTCATAGCAGCAATGTCCACAATAGCTAAATCGTGGAAGGAGCCGAGATGCCCTGCAACAGATGACTGGATTAAGAAGTTGTGGTCCATATATACAATGGAATATTACTCAGCAATCAGAAAGAATGAGTTCTCAACATTTGCTACAACATGGACGGCACTGGAGGAGATAATGCTTAGTGAAATAAGTCAAGCAGAGAAAGACAACTATCATATGATTTCTCTCATCTATGGAACATAAGAACTAGAATGATCAGTAGGGGAAGAAAGGGATAAAGGAAGGGGGGGTAATCAGAAGGGGGAATGAAACATGAAAGACTATGGACTATGAGAAACAAACTGAGGGCTACAGAGGGGAGGGGGGTGGGGGAATGGGATAGACCGGTGATGGGTAGTAAGGAGGGCACATATTGCATGGTGCACTGGGTGTTATACACAACTAATGAATCATCGAGCCCTACATCGAAAACCGGGGATGTACTGTATGGTGACTAACATAATATAATAAAAAATCATTATTAATTAAAAAAAAAAAAAATAAAATAAAAATCTATGACACAAAATAACAACTGCTACATGACGCAATTTCTATAAAATCCAAGACAGGCAAAACTTACCTATGATGCTGGAAGTCAAGATCACAGCTAACCTTGGAGGAACCTTGAAGGGAGCTTCTGGGCTACTGGTTATTTCTGTTTATTAATCTGAGTGCTGGTTTTTCATAGGTATGTTGACTTTCTGAAAATGCAATGCATTCTCTATCTGTGGTTTGGGCAACCTTTCTGTGCATATATTATTTACCTATGAAAATGTTTTTACTCTAAAAAATTGAGATGGCGCCAAAAGCACAACCAGTAAGAGAAAAAATATGGTAAGTTAGATTTCATCCAAATCAAAAAGTTTTGGACATCAAGCAACACCTTCAACGAAATGAAAGTATAATACATATATGGATGGCCAACAGCCACATGAAAAGATGCTCAACACCACTAATCATCAGGGAAATGCAAATCGAAACCACCAAGAAATACCACTTCGAACCCACTAGAATGGCTATACAAAAAGACAGACAATAACAGGTGTTGTCCAGTAACAAGCGGAAAAATTGACACCCTCATACAGTGCTCTTGGGACCAGTAAAATGGTGCAGCCCCTTTGGAAAACAAATAAGCAATTCTGAAAATGTTAAACCCAGAGCTACTATACGACCCAGCAGTCCCACACCTAGGTGTATGCCCAAGAGAAATGAAAACGTGTGTCGGCACAAAACCTTGTACACAAATGTTCATAGCTACATTACTCACAACAGCCAAAACGTGGAAACAAACTAAGTATCCATCAACGGCAGATAAACAGCATGTGGTATATCCATACAATGGAACGCTTTCCGGCAATAAAAGTCGTAAAGGACTGATACAGGCTAACGTGGATAAATGAATGTTGAAAACCTTGAGTGGTTCCATTTATATGAAATGTCTACAGAGACAGAAAGCAGATTAGTGGTTGCAGAGGACAAGGGGTGGGGAGTAGGGGATGGGGAGTAACTTTTTCTTTCGGAGTGATGGAAGTGTTCTAAAACTGGACCGTGCTAATGGCTGTGCGACACTGTAAATATACTCAAGCCACTGACCTGTACACTTTAAATCGGTGAATTTTATGGTATGTAAATTCTATCTCCGTAAAACGATTTTTTTGTTTTTGTTAATGTGTAATAGCAAGAGACTGTGACATTGCTTGTAAAGCGATTTTTTAATGCAAGAAAATACAACTTTCAATCATTAATTTGTGAGGATGGGACACTTAGAGGTGGCACAGTCATCTTGCCACCACGTGTGAGCAAAGGCAAAAAGCCGAACTCCTAAAATGACTTAGCAGAAAAACTAAGCAACTGGCCCTTAGACATATGGCTTAGCAGCTGAATTAACCAAACCCTGGAACCGCCCTCTGGGGCTTTCTGTAATGTGAAAGGAAAGAGTCTGATCATTTCTTAGCTCTGTTTCCTATTACTTGCCTGAAACCAAGGCACTCGTCTAAAAGACACAGAGAATGCTAAACAAAAACACTCCACTGGCTTCTTACATCAAATCTCTTCAATGGAGACATAGCAGAATAACTTAATAAGTAAAAGAAAAATTTTATTACAATTCAAATTTGGGCTCCTGGTAGACAAAACGGAATATTTCCTGAAAATAAAGTTCTGTCCAAGAATAGACAAAAGTGGATGGAGCTTTTTGCTCTGACAGAGAGCTTTTCACAAAACTAATCTAAGGGGAATTTTCTATATCATCATTTTTAATACCCTGAAAAATAAAGACATGAAAAACGTAAACCAGTTACCAGTGAGCAGAAAATATATCATCAGCGCAGCAATTTGAGGACTATAAATCTCGTCCTAAATCTCTTATGCTCACATTAGTATTTCTCATTAATAAGCTGTGGATTTTATTAGTAGTTCATTACTGAGGTGAGTAGCTTAGTAAGTTTCAAGAATGGATTAATTATCGATGTGGATGAAGAAAACATATGCTATCGTAGCGATAGCTACAGTCGTAATATGTAAACTAAGGGCATAAAATAGCCATTACCTAGGATGAAGAATATAATTTCCCCTTGGTAAAGTACTGTATGATTAGGCTTACTAGGGAACATTACATACTCCTGTGATACCAAGAAGCAGTAGTGATAGGATTCCAAATTAAAACTGCAACTGTTTTCCCATGACATTGCATGAAGAAAAGATAGAGTGTGTTCTTATATTAACTCATTCACCTAGAGCCAGATTCAAATAGATGCATAAGTAAATAATATCAGCTGCTGCAATAAATCCTGGTTAGTGACCTCTCTTCTGAGTTACAGATCTGCATTTCCAGTCCCTTCCTGGGCATTTCCACTTGGAGGAAAGGAGGCTATCAAATTCAAGACATATCAAAGTATACACCACGATTTTCCACAACAGCGCCCTGGATGTCATATTCAAAACATATCAAAGTATACACTACGATTTCCCACCAAAACAGTCCCCCTTTCTGACATCCCTTAAAAGGTCCACCATTTTTCCAGTTACCAAGGCTCAAATCTTGGAGGAATCACTGACTCCTCCTTTCACTTGATCTCCAGACAAACTATCAAAACCCTTTTTGGTTAAGCTCTGAATGTTCTCTCCCCACAATGTTTCTAACATTCCCTTCTTTTTCTTTGTCAAGGCCATCATCCCAGCTGTATTACACCTGGTTTTTAAAATGACTTCCCCAAAGCATTACCTTTCTGATCAATGAAAATGATTATATTTCCCTAGAAGCCCAGTTTTAGGAGGGAAGTGATTTTTGCATACTTTGTCACTGGTGTCGTCCTAATACCTACAACTGCCTACAACATACATAGTAGGTGCTCAATAAATATTGAGTGAATGCATGAAAAAATCTGTAACTGTGAAATGCAGAATGGTGATCCCCACTGCCCTTAGTGAAATGCCCAGATACACCATAATATACATCATACATCTGACCAAGGAAAAGCGTATCAATATAATCCTGACATTCAAGAGTTTCCATTCTTTGTCCCCAACCTGCCATTCAACATGTATCTCCAGCTACTTAATTTCTAGATCCCCCAAATTCCAGCTACAATAAATTACTATAAAATTGCTATGTTTATATGTTTACACGTATATAGTATATATATATATATAAATAGCTATATTTATTATTAAATTACTGTGAAATACAATGGAGAAAAACACAGCAAGTTAAAGAAAGCTCAAGGTAGCCTCACTGATTATGTGACATTTGAACAGAGACCCAAAGGTGCTGAAGGAGCAGGCTGTGTGGCTATCTGGTGGGAGAATATTCCAGACAAGGGGACTGCAAGGGCAAAGTTCCCAAGGTGGGAGAAGGTCATAACTGTCCTATTTATCTCCTCAGAAGTTGGCATTATGCCTAGGACTTTCCCGTCTATTCTTTCACACTCACTTGTCTATATTTATTTAGAGCCCTCTGTATGAAAGGTTTTGAGATTCTATTAGAAATCAAACAAACTTCCCAATGTGAAAATTCCTAGAATTTACCTTTGAGTTTAATTATATAAAAACTTCAACCAATCTCAAATTCAGCATGACTTCAGTTGACCCTGACATCTTTCCTCCAATTCCCTCTCCCTCCTGGCATCTCCATGTCATTTCACAACACACAGGGCTCCCAAAGCCACCTGCTCAAAATCTTGATTCCTTTTTGACAAACAGAACGCTATGTACATGCTTACCCCCCAATTATATATCAGCCCAATTTGATACTTACTATCTTCCCCAACCTCACCCCCAAAAAGAAGGCTGGGAAGAGAAAGGCAAAGCTGTCTACCATTATCTCAAATTTTTGTCCCCACAGGATTCAATATTTATTCAGTAAGAGATGCAACCAAGATGTTTCTGATATTAGACTCAAATAACCAAGGATAATTCTTTCTGTCAAGGTGGTTCAAATTTGACTGGAATCAAGAAGCACAAAATCTAGTTCACCAGAGACTTCTGGCTCACCAGAGCAGTAACACCAGTAACACCTGTCACGCCAATCCTACTAACCTAAAACAAAATTCTGCGTTGTTTGCACAAACACAGTTTCACACCGAACTCAAAATCGAGTCTCCAATAAAATTTAGACATAGGGACATGTAAATATCCATGTAACTTGATTCACCTTCTCGTATGTCAATATCTTTCCTATTTCTTCCCCTTTAATTTTTTAAAATACAGAAACCTCTCAGAGCCTTCAGGGGCACTGACAGGGCATGGACATCTATGTTAAAAAAATAACATGGCCAGAGGAAAGGGAGGAGAAGGAGCCCCTCCAGAAACAGCAACTGACAACGGCAAGCTGTAGCAATTCCAAGGAGCACAGATTATCAAGAGAAAGTCTTCAAAATACCACCAGAAAGGAGAGGTTCTGCTGGGTGTTGCCTAGGAAACCCAAGGCAGAAATACATGCTACCCGGGGAAGATCAGTGCATTCAGACCATCAAAGTAAAGAGAGGGGATGAAAATCCCAAAGCTGAAAATTATTTCCCTGAGAAAACAAATCAACTCTAATTAGCAATAAACACAAAGTAAAATCTGGCAATCCTCTGTGTAATATACTTTCCCGTTGTGTGGAGAAAGCCTAGCCCTGCTTTCATTAAGATCCATACTGTGTAAGGCTAAGGAGAATTTCAAATATTTTTCTCTCTTCACCTTACCTACAGCTGAGAGCCCCTTTACAACCTTTCAAGGAACTGCAACCCTAATTTGTGCTATTTTTTACCTAATTTGAGAGTGTCCTGGGATTTAAAACAGTATGGATGTAATTGAGTAAAGTGATGCTTGTTAAAATAGTATCATTTATTAACCCAAATTCATCAGCCTCTCCCTATACCTCACTTTCTGATGCCCTCATTTTCCTATTAATTGTCCCACAGCTATTTCAATTACTCAAGTTCCATTTCTCAGCACATTGGCCTTTGCAAATCACTCATCAAGCCCTATCCCACTTGTCCTTTATGATATGTCTTGCATCCACTTCGTCCTTTCCCATATCATCTTTGTCCTACCAAGTTGTCAAGGCCCTGCTCCAACATTCATTCCTTTCCACAGCCTTCTCTGACTCTAGCAGAAATCCACTATTTCGTGATATGTGTTCCCTTTTCTATTTTATCCTCTAAAAATTTTTTCTCATATAATAGCCATTTTTTAAAGAATTTATTTATTTATTTATTTATTTATTTATTTATTTATTTATTTATTTATTTTAGGGTGGAAGGGGCAGAGGAAGAGAGAGCATCTCCAGCAGACTTCCCAAGGAGCGCAAAGCCTGACACGGGGCTCCATCCCAAGACACTGAGATCATGAGCTGAGTCAAAATCAAAAACCCAACCTACTGAGCCACCCAGGTGCTCCATAATAGCCATTTTAAAAGGTTTGTCACCCTGTTGGGAATATGAACTTCTTCTAGACCTGATTATTTTTCATTTATTGTCATATATCAACACCACACACAGCAGCAAATACACAGTAGCTGCCCCAAAATGCGTTTTGAATCGTTTTACATCTAACCCTCCAATTGTTATCTCTTCACACGTTTTTATGTTAATTCCACCTCTTCCAACCACACGACAGAGTCATTAAACACAAATGCTGCTGTCTTACATGTTGTATATCTCACAGGGTTTGGCTTTAAACACAGACCCTTAACTAATGTTTGCTAACTGAATGGTACGCACCCCTCCACCATCTTGCCTTCCTAAGAGACTCAAAATCTAGTCATATTTTTCTTTTCACTTGCTTGTGGGGAAGACAGCCTCTAAAAGGGAAAACCTCAAAGGAGGTAACCCACTGGAGCTCAGCTGAGAAAAAGGTAGAAGACATTACTAATGGTACAGCCTTTATTCCAGACCCAAGCCATTGACCGACAGGGCAAGCTCTAGATCAGCTGGAAAACAGCAAGGCTGGGAGCACCATTAAAGCCTGTCAGGGTTATGAACAATGCCTGCTGATAAAAATCTGTGATATTTTTTCTCCATGACAAGGTGAATAAGTGGCATTTGTTCTTAAAAATTACTGCAAAATAGTTCCAGCACCGTACAATCCAAATTTGGAACAGGATTAATCATTTAAGCCCTGGACCCAGCTCACCATTTTTGAAAAGTGAAAACAGTTATTTATATATGTAAATACAATTATAGCTTTGGTTTAAACAGTCACTGGCCCAAGCTGCGAGGCCGCATATTGGGTGAAAACCCACCCAAGTAAATTAGAAAGAAAAATAAATAAATCCTCCACATGCATCAAAACCCTTGCTCACTCCATCTCCCAGCAACTTCTAGACAGTGGGAAACTGTGTGGCCATCTTCGGTACAAAGGAGCAGCAAGCAAAAACGGATTTGGTCCCAGCTGGCTAAAATGAGCAAATCCGCAATAAAAGGAAACAGAACCTCCCCCACTGATTCCCAAACGTAGTTGGTCTCCTGCTAGCATCTAGTGCCATCGATTTTAAAGGGTATGTGGAGTCTTACTAACAGGAAATGCCTCTTCCCTGTTCCCTGTTCCTGTAAAGAGGGATTTTCCCTAAACAGGGCTAGCCTTCCGCTAAACTCCTTCAACTAACTCCTCCTCTTTTTTTTTTTCCCTTCTTTTGAAATTTGAGCTACCCTTAGAGAGCAGGCTAATAAGCCTACCTGGAACCCTCCCCACCACTATCAGCTCTGTCCTCCCTCGCACCCCCTCCCCTTGCCTATAACTGCGTGGCCAGAGCCCTTTCTCTCTCATGCTAAGGTGTGTCTTCAATGTCGGTCTAGTCACCATACAGGGGATGTTTTGTTCTCTGTATGAGGACTCTAATCATGCCCTATTTCCTAATTTGTTCAAAACTCAGGCTGGAGAAAGGGATCCTCATATGGATCTCCTCGGAGAGCTCATCGATTTAGAGAACTCATCAAGGAATGTTCATAACAAAATACATGAACTTGGAAGCCAAACAAATTGGTTCCACTGATGAACTCTAGCGTCCGGAGCGCTAAGTGACTTGTTAAGCTCGGTTTGGAGAACATACTTGCCTCAGGGTCCCCAAGTGGAAACATTAATTGATGGGGGAAAAAAAAGGTCCATCTTTCTCATCTGTCAGCTCTTACAAGCATAAATGTCTTCCTTCTATACCTAATGTTTACATCAACAGTTTAAAATCTGGATTTCTCTTCTGTTCAAAGCTTCTAAAAAAAAAGCAAAAAACACCAAAACAACCATCTTGTTGTAAATTACAACATTTACATCCAAGGCAGCTAATTATGCCCTTAAAATGCCTTTACAAAGTATGTGAAGTGAACACCAGACTGTGTTTAAACCACCATATGAGACACTTAGTGGCTGGTGCCTCCAATATTACACCATTAATTTTTATAGTCCCTCCCTAAGCTTCATAAGGGTCGGTGCGACTGTATTATCCTTAGGTACCAGGGCAGGAATGGGGCTTAAATGGCCACACGTAAGACCCACAGCAGATACCATAGTGAACCGGAAAGAGTGTGGCTCCCCCTGACTGACAGTGCCGATCACCAGAGCAGGCTTCGTCCTGGAAAACCATGGCACCAAAAATTCGAGTTTCCCATAAGGCTCACGGCATGTTGTTCTAGGTTTCCGTTGTGAGCTCGTATTGTGTGTCACCCTAAGAAGCTAAAAGAAAAAATGTGTGCAGGCATAGCAAAGCTGTGGCCAGGGCACAATTATCTTACCAATATCACTGTGCCATTTTAAGTGGTTATTCTTTTTTTTTTAAGATTTTATTTATTTTTTTGAGAGACAGAGTGAGAAAGAGAGAGAGGGAGAGAGCCAGCACAGGGAGCTGCAGAGGGAGAAGGAGAAACAGACTCCCTGCTAAGCAGGGAGCCCAATGCAGGACTCAATACCAGGACCCTGGGATCATGACCTGAGCCGAAAGCAGACGCTTAATTGACAGAGTGACCCCTTAAGTGTCATTCTTAAATATAAAAAAACAGAACAAAACAAACTTACATAGCTGTTATACTAATTAAGATCTTACAGAGTTAAAGATCTCTTGATATTCTCTTGTTTGGTTAGAAGTTTTATCATGCCATTACTCAACTATCTTACACAGGAAATATTTGATTTTGACTACAAAATAAGCTGATGATACAAATTCTACTGCATACACACACATAATAATCATAAAAAGATGCCTCAGGAAATATATTGACTAGACTTGTAGAGGATAACATATTCAAGAAAAGGGGGGAACAGGGATTTTAAAGAAAACAAAAAGACTTCAAATTTTTTCACCATTCATATTCTATGTAATAACAAAACAACAACAAAACCTTGTGTTTTCCCCTCAGGATATTTTCACTAGATTTTTACCATCACAATTACAATGGCCCCTTTGATGTCCCTCCCATCTTTTCCTAATCGTATGAATAACATAATAATAGGAATAAAAATACCTTCCTAATATACGAAAAGGTTTACTCCTTGCCAACATCTGAGCTAGTTTTGAGCCCCTTACACAGACTCGATTTACATCAAGGCTGTAGGAGGTTTACTAGCTTGCTCAAGGTCGCAGAGCTGGGATCTCAGTCCTGGTTTTTCTGCCTTCCCAGCCTAAACTCTCACCAACCTGAGCACTCTGACCCCTCCCACACAGTCCCACCAGTAAATGGATGGGTTCTCCAGCAGCTTTCCAGAACCTAAGGCCTTTCCTAACTTTCCCCTCACCATCAAAACTTTCCTATCATGTGCCTCACTGAGCCTAGTTATGTTAAGTTATTGTAGTTAAATTAACCCTGTAGTGGGGTTACACCTAACACAGTGCCTTTCACATACTAGTCAATAGATATTTTGTTTAGTTGATAATCATTTACATTCAAACAATGTATCTGCTTTCTAACAAATGTCTTCAAAACCTTCATCTAATTGGCTTCTGACAGCCAGAGTCTGCATACTGCATAGACATGGTAGAGGGCATGAGACCCTTGAACTGCCATGAAAACACTTGATTTCAATGCTCATCAATCTAGGGGAAAGGGGGGGAGGAGAGAACTCGAATACACTGCATTCAGATTCCCCCAATGTAATAAACCCTACCTGTCTTTCCCACTCATTGTTGTATCCCTATCACTCAGCCCAGAGCATGAACAGTAGATTTCAAAGAAACACCTGATCGGATGCATGGATGCATGGTTGGATGGATGGATGGATGGATACATGGATGAATGTGTGGACCGATGCATGGATGCATCAGAGGATGGATGCATGGATGCATGGGTGGGTGGATGCATGGATGCTTGGGTGGATGGATGCATGGATACATGGATGGATGTGTGCATGGATGCATGGATGCATGGATGGATAGATGGATCAACAAACAACAGATGCACAAATGGATGAATAGACAGAAGTGAGTTATTTTAGAGATGGTCACTTGGTTACAGCCCATATATTTAAATCAGAGTCTAAATTTTACCTGAAGACTATTTTTTTAGAGGGTGGGGAAGGGATAGAGAGAGACAGAGAGAGAGAGTCTTAAGCAGGCTCCATACCTAGCACGGAGCCTGACACAGGGATCATCTCACAACCCTGAGATCATGGGCTGAGTAGAAATCAAGAGTTGGAAGCTTAACCAACAGAGCCACCCAGGTGCCCCTATGAAGACATATTTAGGAGATATGTTTTATTGTAGAATTTAGATCTGTTAGAACCCAACTTAAAATATTTTCAATCTGTAAGTCTATAACCACCTATAGATTATACATCATATACATTTACAAAAACAATTCTTCATTTTGTACAAATTTGCCCTACATTGTAAAAATATACATATAAAGGAGTCTTTCAAATTTAGTTTACCAAAAACATTTTCCACATCTTCAAACAACAACAAAGAAAAATCTACTAAAAAAGAATACTTACAGATATAAAATCAAAGGTAGGTTCAAAGACTACCCAAAGGTCAAGTTGGCCTTACACACTTCTATTTCTAAGTGGGAATGGCAGATTGCCACATCATGTGGTACAGCTAAAAGAACATTTCTGTTTGTTCAACACTGTAATTTATTTTCTATTCACTAAACCGTGAAGTTTCTACACTAAATACTATTTCATAAATAAGAAAATAAACATGGTAAATCAAAGCAAGAACTGTGATTTTTATGGAGTAAAAATGCAAGTGTTCATCAGAATTCAGGAAACATAAAATTTGTTTTTATTTTTTTTTTACCCAGATCTGAGACGGAGTTTCCACAATTATGACCACAGAAAGGCCATAGCACAAGGTTCTAACTCCTTCGTCTGTTTATCCATGAGACTCAATCTGCTAGCCCTGTGGAAGTTTCCAGGATGCCAAATTACAATCATAATAATCATTATATGGACAATTTGTTCCTTTTTCTGATCAAAATAATAAAACTTCCCAGAGAAATTGAACATTCAAATTTTGAATCCTGTCCTTTAGTTATCACTCATAACTCTCCTTCCCTCTTCTTCTCCTAAAGCAACCTCTACCCAAAGTATTAACTACCATTGCAAATAAAATCTCAACACTATTGTTGGTTTTCCCAGTAAGAATCGGCTTTGGAAAGTGAAGAAAAAAAAAAAAAAGCACTCCTTGGAGAAGTCAGTTCACCGTCTTATGTGGCCCTTGCCATTTCCTAGCTGTACGACCCTGAGCTAGTCTCCTTCTTCTCCAGACCTCAGTGAGCACCCTGGCAAAGTGGGGAGACTACAGAATCCATTAAAACCACCCCAGTCCCCAGGGGGCAAGCAAGGGTTCCACCTTCGTGACACCACGGTCCTGTACCTTCACGAAGCCGCTGAGTTTTGTCCTCACAGCCTGTAAAGCCAGGGCCCTATGCCACAGCTTCACAATCCTACACAAGGTATGCCCCCCTCTGAATGCGGGCCCATGCAGACACAAAAGCACCTCACAGTGAGTGGGGGAGGTAGGGAAACCAAGACTGTTGTGTTGTCTCTTCCGATCTAACCTATTAGAGAAAAGACCAATATTAAGGGATAATTCTTTCGTAAATGGAATATTTAATTAGGCAAAATATCCCCTTCTCTACCTAGGCTTCCCTACGTTATAGCTTCCTAGAAGTTGCCCTGTGACCCTTAACCGTTTGGAGCTTCAGATTTCTCTTTTGTTAAACAGGAGTTTGCGCTGGGTGAGCTCTAAACCTCCTTTTGAAAATAAATTAATTATATATCTTATTAACAAATAATAATAATGATTATATATCTCATAGATCTAATCTCATCATGTTCTCTCACTGAAGTCAAGGAAAGTCTATAGCAGGCTCTATTTTGGAAGCTATTCACAAACATGAAGCTCTACTTGAGCTGTCCGTGGAAATAACGTAACTTGAAAAGATTCTCATTTCACTGTTACCCAGGCAAACTCTTCCTGGTATCTCCCCAGAGTAGTAAAATAAATGAATACAGGATAAATATCTTTCAGTCAGGCGAATATGCAAATGACCTGGGAAGCAGTGAACAAAAGGCCAGATCATTTTTACTAAAAGAATACTGAACTGGCAGAAGCTAGTATTGGCCTGAAGAGGAAAGAGAAATAGAGGATCACTGGAAAACCTGCGACTTGGAGGGTGGGGAATGGAATATGCAGGACCGCCACTATGTTATGAGATACATTGTTCACAATGTTCTGTTGGCCTATTCAGCAACCAAGGCCTAGACCCTTCACAACTGAAGAATCCTGCTCTGTACAATCAAACTTACTTTTCTTTTTTTTTTAATATTTACCTAATGCACTCAACTTCCCGTAAACAGCTGGTATGTGTCCCAGTTACCACTGAGCCCTTTCAGAGTATACAGACCAATGGCTGCTCTTTAAATAGGCAAGAGAAAGATAAGCACGTGTCCTACAATATGCTCTTTCTTGGTAATTCACTCTCAAATTATAAATTTTTAGGCCCACAGGGCCAGAAAGTCAGACCCACCATGCATGATTCCCTGCTGGTCTGTGGGCAGGACCAGTGCCCATCCTGCCAAGACTATCATTCATCTGCAGTGAAGTGAGAAAATAGAACGAATGTAGTGAGTTTTTTAAAAGCTAAAATCTGTTCAACTTACAGGTCTATGTTTATTCTCAGACCGTATCCTTCCTACATTTAGCCAATAGAGATGCTCTCTCTCTAAAATGATGGGGACAGCATAGTTAATATGTTCTTACTTGGAAAAAAATAAAACTTGGCCACACTATTGTTTTCCCCATCCTCTAATTTTTTTTTTTAAGATTTATTTATTTATTTGAGAGAGAGTGAGAGAGAGAGAGCAGGGGGAGGGGCAGAGGGAGAGAAACCCAAGCAAACTCAGTGCTGAGCGCAGAGCCTGATGTGGGACTCGATCCCACGACACCAAGATCATAGCTTGAGTGGAAATCAACAGTCAGAGGCTTAACCGACTGAGCCACCCAGGCGCCCCTAATTTTCCTTTTTAATTTTACTGCTCCAGCATAAAATCTAAATGCCTGGGAAGCCCTCTTCCATAGTGGTATGAAAGTAGCAGTTCATGTGTAAAGATTAATCATAATTGCCAAGAGTTATACAGACCACAAAGTTAAGCTACCTCGAAGTCACAAAGAAGCTGACAGTCTTCTCAGACAAGTGACAGAAAGAGAATACACAGCCTGAAAGTTGAATGTGAACCTAATTACTCAGAAGTTCCTCTATCAGTCAGATTTGTAACACAAATTAATGGGAACGGAATAAATAATTGCAGTGGTATGGTGGATGCATGGAGCATACCACTGCGAGCAAAATGGCAAAATTCATAGAGCACTGGAGTTGGTCTTCAAGAGCTGTGGTATCTAATGATGTCCGGAGAAAATATGAAGCTTCTGCGGCCACCAGGACAAAGGCACAGGAATCAATCTGATTGGATCTCAGACTTCTCTTAAATCAACAACCGTGTACTCCTGTTGCCTTCTTGATTAAATACCACAATGCAAAATACCCGCACACTAACCAAAAGAATTCCAGCTGGTAGACATGCCTCAGACGTTCGTAAGAATACAGTTAATACATGCAAGCCCATTAGGTTTTCAAGTAACGGGAGGAAAAATGCGGTACAATTTATTTTTCTCTTGCTAAGGCGCTGTCATGTAAGCATAAGCCTAGAATATTAATAATAGAAGTCAGGTTTGCACGATGAAAGCACAGTGAGAATGTCAGATGCCATGGAAGCGCGTGTGTTTCTCAAAACTAAACACTGCAAGAAGGAAACACAGAAATGGCCTGCTTTATCCATCTTGTTTAGCAAAAGAGCTGCGGTTTAAATTGTTTCAAGTCACAAGCTGCTAATTTTTGAAATGCTGTGGGTGCTGGCTACTAGTAGTATCAAAAATACATTCAGGATTGTTTTTACTGTATTTATAATTTTAAAAAGTTGAGGCACATTGGTGAATTACTGTTAAAAACCATTCCTGTGTTACATGTAACAGGCATGGAAAATACTTTCTACAGCGTTTAGTAAGCCATCCGTTTAAGTTTAAGTGAAATCAAGAAAAACGAAATATTTTGGGGCACCACGTGGCATAGTCAGTTAAGCTTCTGACTCTTGGATTCAGCTCAGGTCCCAATCTCAGGAACATGGAATTGAGCCCCACATCGGGCTCTGCAGTCAGCATGGAGTCTGCTTAAGATTCTCTCTTCTTCTGCCCCTCCCCCTCAAATAAATAAATCTTTAAAAACAAAAAGAAAATATGCATACATATGCAATTTGGAAATTAAAGTTAGTCCTAAAATGTAAATAAAACATGGAAAGGGTCTTAAAACTTTTTAATCACATACCCAAGAAGGTACCTACCTGATCCCCTCACTCTCCACTATTCTATGGGCAAGGTGGCTCTTGTCTCCAAGGTGGCCCGTGAGGGCTGTTCAGGAGCAGGGGACCAGTGGCAAGTTACCTACCTATCTCCACATTAGCCTTCTCATTCCCTCCTGGACTTTTCTACATGGTGTCTGTCTCTTCTCCATGTGAACACATGTGAACTCCATGAGCACACCATGTGAACCCTCTCTTCCTTAAAACCCAGCTCAGGGGTGGCTCAGTCAGTTAAGCATCTGCTTTCGGCTCAGGTCATGATCTTGGGGTCCTGGGATTGAGCCCTGCATCGGACTCTGCGCTCAGTGGGGAGTCTTCTCCCTCTTCCCTCTGCCCCTCCCCACTGCTCATGCTTTCTCTAGCTCATTCTCTCTCAAATAATAAAACCTTTAAAAAAAAATAAAATAAAACTCAGCTCAGTATTCACAGCCTCCATGAAAACAAAGCAAAACAAAACAAAACAAATAGAAAACACGTGGCTTGTAGCCTCTCCCTCTACTTCTGCCCTGCCCCTGGATTCATGCACTCAGTAGCATAGAGCACTAAACAAACATCGGATGATGATACAAGTATTTTCTCTAGGATTGAGTCAGGGATAATCTGGGATAACAGAGAGTATAAATATTATTCATCACCTATTTTGGAAAAATTACAGCCAGTAATTCCATTATCCTAAATATAAATATTTCTGCAGAAACAAAGCCTATCAGAATTTAATCTTTACTCAAAACAAACCATTACCTGTGTCTAATGGACCAGAGCAGTTAGAATGCCACCATGTAACAGGACCAGTCTGAACATGTGGTCTGGAAATTCTATTCGACCACAGAGCAAAAAGCACACACCGCTGACTCGCTTAATCTAATTAAGCTTTCCCAAGGCTGTAAATTCTGTGTGTCGCAAGCAAAGCCACTAAATTCTCGTCCGGAAGTTGTTGCCTACCCAGTTACTCCCATCTCACCCTAAATTTTTTATATTACAAGTACGTCTTTGAAGACTGGTCAAGAGGAAATGATGAAACAGTCTTACGAACCCAAGGCAGCCCTGCCCATCCAGTGTCCTCAGCCCCTCACTCTGGCTTCCCCCACCCTGCAGGTTGAACTGTTTTGGACTGCTTTGTGTCCTCTCTCCTCTCTGATGCATCCTGGTGTGTGCTTCTCCTTCTCATTTTGGATGAGGACAGCACAGAAGCCAGAGGTGACACAGACACAGGGCAGAACTGTATTAAGGTAGTAGAAGTGAGACAATATCTGTAGGCACTGAGAAAAGTAGTCCCCAGAATGGTCACAGATGAAGACCCAACCTTCCCCATCAAGGCATTAAAGCACAATCACAAGGGCACAATCACATACTCAGGGGCTCCTCATCTTACTGCAACCGTTTCCCCTTCCCTTCTCTCCTAAAAACACTTAATATTTCACTTTTAAGACTCAAGTCTTGAGGCACCTGGGTGGCTCAGTTGGTTAAGCATCTACCTTCGGCTCCGGTCATGATCCCAGGGTCCTGGCATCGAGCCCAGTGTCAGGTTCCCTGCTCAGCGAAGAGCCTGCTTCTCCCTCGCCCTGTGCCCCCATTCGTGCTCTCTCTCTCTAATAAATAAATAAAATCTTAAAAAAAAAATTGAGTCTTTTATAATGAAAGGAACATCCTGAGATTCCAAAGGCACTTTTTCAACATTGTCATTAAAATAATATGGAGAAATACTTCCTCTACCTTGATTCTGTGAAGTACATGTATCACTTGCAGGAATTACACAACAGTGATTTCCAGTCACTCAGGTGGGACTGGACACATGTTCAGTTCCATACTTAAGGATACCGGCAGTTGGGAACAACAGAGAAGGAAGACTGGCACTCCAGCAGCCCCCAAAATATACTGCTATGTGCCACCAAAGTGCTATTTCCTAGAGAGAACTGTGGGTCCTTACAGGAAGATGTAACAAGGCCTGGACCAACAGCGACATCACCTGAAGTTCACCAACATGGACTGTCTCTGATGTACCCAGCAGTGGACTAAATGATGGGTGTAAAGAGAAGAATGGGAGGGAGACTTTTCTTCAGGAGCAGTCTTAGTCAACGTGGGCTGTTACAACACACGACCGTAGATGGGGTGGCTTACACGACGTTCACTTCTCACAGTTCTGGAGGTTGGGCGATCCAAGATCAAGAGGCTGGCAGAACTGACGTCTGGAGAGGACCCACTTCCCGGATTGTAGGTGGCCATCGTGTTGTGTCCTCACATGGCAATGAGCAGGGAAGAGCAAGCTCTCTCTGGACTTATAAGCAGTGAGATAGACACTGTAGACACTAAGGGTTATAATCTATGAGTGCCATGGCAACAATCTGTCAAATACATTGGGCACACAGGAGAGGGAGAAATTAATTCTTCTTAGGAAGAGACTCAGAAAAAGTCCCGTGAAAGAAATGATACTTCAACTAGGTATTGAAGAAAGAGTAGAAATTAACTAAGAAGGTACGTGAAGAGGGAATTCTTCAGACAAAAGAAAGACTCTCAAAAAATCTCCTTCTCTCTAATTGCCTACGGTGAATAAAACCAACCTACCAATTTTAATCAGAGCTAAACTGGACTTTGGACTAACGTTGAGATTTCTCCAAAAGTTATTGGTTTTCAGTTTATCATCTATTTGTAGCACCTACAAAAATGACCTACTGAATTCGCAAAGGCAGCAGAATTTTTAGAACAGTAACAATACTGAAATGAAACTTAGTAGTGTAGATTACCTTTATGGCCAATTGCCCGTGTGCATTCTCCAAGCTCACCAAAGTCGATGGGAAGTGTCATTTGCTACCCAGGCATACATTTCCTTAAGCACTTCATTATTTTAATATAAATTGATAAAATTTAAATGCTATACCCCTACTTCTAAACTCAACCATTCTCAGTAAATTGCTGAATACCTTACATAAACAATAAGATTTTTACAAGATGATTTGTTATTCTTACCTCCATGGGAAAAGCTTTGAAATTAACTGTGTGCTCAGAACCACGCTGGTTTTCTCTCCCCCAATGAAATCTAACTTCATACAGTTCAAATTCATGCCCTTGAGGCAATGGACCTCCTGATAGAACTGAAAAAAGAAAGTAAGTTCTGTTTAAGTAACAGAAAACATATTCATCAGTACAGCATTCTAAACATGGGGGACATTTTTTGCCAGAAAGCTCTCATGAGTTCTACAAATTAAATTCATATAGCCAAAATGAGAAATACATTCTAACTGTGAGAAGCATTTACCCTATCACATTGATACAGACGTTCAAAAACTCTGAAATACTTGGTAATATTGCATACCATCAACTTCCTGTGTGTTTCAGGTACAGAAATGGACAAAGAAAACAGAGTACCTATTTTTCGAGACTCACACTTAGCACTGCTCAGGAGATGCGGATAGGGTTTGCGTCTAGACTGACCAGTAATTTGCTATTGACCAATCGAGACATTAAATCTTGCTTGCAGATCATCCATTTGTACCATACTCTCAATTTAGAGAGTAAGCATAAGCCAACAGCATTACTCATGAAAAGAATGCTTACACCAAAGTGATTTTTCGATAATAAAATCACACTTAAAAAGCTATTTACCATTTAGTACCACAGAAATGCAAATGAAGTAAAATTATGATAAAATATTAACAATATTTCAAATGTTAACATTTGTTCTCCAGGGCCCTGCCTCTATTTCTTATTTCTGGATAGGACCCAGAACTTTGTCCCAAACAAGAGCACTTTAAGGGGTGATGAAAATACATTTGTGTAAGAACCTATCTTGAAGCAATAAAAACACTTTCATTAGTTAAACACACCCTGATGTCATGGAGAAAAACTTAGTTCATTACAAATGACCAATTCTGACACAAATAAAGATGGTCTGCATTTTTCCTATAAAAACTGTTAATTTTAGGGGCGCCTGGGTGGTGGTGTAGTTGGTTAAGCATCAGACTCTTGGTTTCAGCTCAGGTCATGATCCAGCCCTGCTTTGGGTTCCACACTCAGCATGGAGTCCGCTTGAGATTCTCTCTCTTTCCCTCTCCCTCTGCCCCTCCCGCTCATGCTATCTCTCACTCTCTCTCTCTCAAATAAATAAAAATCTTTAAAAAAAAAAAAAACTTGTTAATTCTAAATGGTATCAGCTAAGAATTAGAAGTTATTTTTAGTCAAAGAGCTGATAAAATTTATCTCCTCCCCCACGAAGCAGTGTCTGAAAGAGAAGAGCATTCATACTTGGGCCAGCGTTGTGGAGGAAGTGGTAGTGGCCAGAGCTGAGGGCCACACACCGGAACAGGCCTGCTGTCCCTCCTTACCCTAAACCTTAGAGGAGAGGAAAGGGAATGGGAGCAGCAATATTTATTTGTTTGGCTGGTTCGTCTTCTAATGACTTGTTCCAAAAAGAATTCAAGGCTCCTTACATCAAGTACCTGTCATCCACCCAGAAGACATAAATCAGGAAGAAGAGCAAAGGAAAAACGAAGACAGAGACAGAAAACAGGTGAAGTAAGGCTACCGCACAAATGAATGCCATGAAGTCCTTACGAAAAGTACCCTATACGTTTGGTCCTATGCTTTCTGCCAGCTCAAAGAAGAAAAAGAACATGGGCAGCAGAACACAACTATAATTTCCCTTTCCAGGAGGAAAGGAAGGAGACACATGGCCTTTTGGAGAATACCACCTCACACGATTTTTATATTTTCTTCATGCTCGGTCTTATTTTAAGGTGTACAACAAATCGGAGGGGTCAGGGGCGCCTGGGTGGTGCAGTCGGTTAAGCATCCAACTCTTGGTTTCATTCAGCTCAGGTCATGATCTCAGGGTCGTGAGATCGAGCCCCGCGTCGGGCTCTGTGCTCAGCGTGGAGTCTGCTTGAGATTGTTCCTCTCCCCACTGCTTCTGCTTACTCTCTCTCTCTCTCTTTCTCTCAAATAAACAAATCTTTAAAAAAAAAAAAAATTGGAGGGGTCACTGTCACCATCCCAATGGACAGGGGAGAAACTGTGGCTGGGACGGGCTAAGTGTGCCTTGTCCTGGGCCCCCAGCTAGCCAGCTTCAGGAGCCTGGAGCTCCAATCTTCTGACCCACCTCTCCCACTGAGACAGGACAGGGAAATTTAAATCTCTGCATCTGTGAGCCGGAACTAAAAAAACAATGAGTTCTTTAAGCCTGGGTTTCAAAACTGCAGTCCCTCCTTTGAGCACTACACCTCATCCTATTTCCCAAAACAATTAAAAAAAAAAAAAAAAGGAAATACATGGATCACAAAGGTTTACAGATATTCCCAACTGCAGAGCAAGCGTCCGGCATCTTCTCCTCCAATAACCACCCACACTGTGGATGAAATGCTTGTATTTCAGCCAGCAATGCCACAGCTTGTGAGTAACCTCAAAAATCACTCTTTCCCACTGGCTGCCCGATGTTGGTCTTAAGAAAAACCAGGAAGGAAGTCTGGACTGTACCCACTCCCAAAGGTGGAATGTACCCCACCTCCCAAACCAAAAAGAATACATGGGAAAAAGCTTCTTGTAACATCCCATGCCACACCCCGGCCTGCATCATCAGAATTCGAAAACACACCCCTCGCTGGGGCGGGGAGGCCCTGACCTGAGACCTGGAGGCCGGTTCCCTAAGACTCTGCTTTCAACAGAAGGTGGAAATTGTCTTAGAGGAGGCTGAGCTCCACGTGGCTGAGGAAAAAGAAAGAGCAGCATTGTGAAAGGAAGCACATGTGAAATGGGAAAGAGGATTTGAAAAATCTTTCCCCCAAAACCTCTTCGTAGGGCTCATGCACACAAGCCCCTGGTATTTCTGAGCTGGTATGGAGCAGTCTCCCAACACTTTCCTACAGAAATGGAGGAAAGTGACCTTGACAGTGAATTCGGGGCCCCAGAATACAACGCCCATCTGATTGATGCCCAGTATTGCTTTCCTAGGAACCAAGCCTTTCGTCTAGAACTGGAGGACAGAGCTGCTATTTTCAACGCCCTAGAAACTCAAACTGCACCAATTTATGTGCTGACAGGGAGCAGTTCCAGGCCCACAGGGCTTCACTTACTCATCCTTTCAACTAATATTTTTATACCAGGTACCACATTAAATGCTTAAGATACACTGACTTGGCTGAAACTGACCAAATTCACCAGCCTCCAGAATCTTACATTCTATTACAGTGAAATGGAAATCCGCACGTTATGAAGATCAACGTTTTGCTGAGTGGTCTTTGGTCACCACCTGGCAGATTTGTTAGCTGTGAAGCCATTATGTTCAATAAAATTATAATAAAATAAGACCCTCATGGGTCTTACACTCCATTGGGTTGAAAATAAACACAAAGAAGGGAAGCATTGTGCCCAGGCCTGGTCCCCAGGGAGAGGTGACAAAGACGCAGCTTTCAGCCAGCAATCAAGGCTCTGGGTACCTTTCGCTTTTGCTGCAGATGAATAGTACAAAGTTAAACCACACTAAAATCACATGGCTGTACAAAGCCATAAAAAATAACAAAATACTGAATTCAGAATTTTATGAGGTGCCAGCTAAAAGCATTACCTGTTCATCCCCCAAGAATGATTGCATTGATAGACTAAAAAGAAATAGTAGCTCTGTTTTACCCATTTGGCAACATCCCCTTAAAGCATTATTCTCCCTTTTCACAGCTTGTTTTTTTATAAGGAAACTAGTCCTACCAAAAGGGGTTCGCTTTTCCTATATTTATGAGCGTCAAAGTTTGCCGAGTGATATTTTGTCACCACATGGCAGGTTTATTAGTTGTGGTGTCATTATGTTCAATAAAATTACAATGAAACAACATGAAACTCCCACCGATGACACGCTGCACTTCCTTAGACTAACACACTGTGGATAGAATATAAAATAAGCTGATGCCAGGGACGCCTGGGTGGCACAGCGGTTAAGCGTCTGCCTTCGGCTCGGGGCGTGATCCCGGCGTTATGGGATCGAGCCCCACATCAGGCTCCTATGCTGGGAGCCTGCTTCTTCCTCTCCCACTCCCCCTGCTTGTGTTCCCTCTCTCGCTGGCTGACTCTATCTCTGTCGAATAAGTAAATAAAATCTTTAAAAAAAAAAATAAGCTGATGCCACAGCCGCTAGCTGCTTTTTCTTTAATGCTCTTTAATACGCATGGCTATTATGCTTATACATATAAAAAGGGCTCCTTTCAGAAGCCTCTGCAAAATCTGAGAACCCCATAAAGACGTGCTCTATAGGCATTTACCTAACTCTAGCTAAGTTTCCGCAAGCCTTTGCCAGATAGTTCAACGGCTGTTGATTAAGGAGTATTCCCCCTCGTGGCATTTGAGTTCAACACGCGTTTTAAGATGGACTCCATGCCCAGCCCTGTGCTGCCCACCAAGGATGTAAAAAGAAGGACACAGTCTCCGTGCTGGCAGGGCATTCTCAGTGCTTAAGAAACTTAATACTGTCGTCTAAACAGATTACATGAGGAGCAGTAAGGGAAAGCACCAAGGAACCAGCAGGGCACCCAGCAAGGACCATGCCAGAACCAAGGGGGCATCGGAAAGTCAGAGACGACCTTCCAGAGAAGATCACTAAGCAGAGTCGGGAAGAGTAAGCTAAGAGAAGTGAATAAGTACATTCCAAGCAGAGAGAAGGGGCTGAGAAAGGCCTGCGTGTATTTCAGGAGAATAAAGGTAGGCTTCAAGATGCAAGCACCAGGAGGGGACTCGTAGGCTATGCCTAAGAGCTGGGAGTTTATTACGCAGGGAATCACCAATAGCTTTTAAGCAGAGGACTAATATCTTTTGCGTTTTAAAATATTATTTCCAGGGGCACCTGGGTGGCATAGCGGTTAAGCGTCTGCCTTCGGCTCAGGGCGTGATACCGGCGTTGTGGGATCGAGCCCCGCGTCAGGCTCCTCTGCTATGAGCCTGCTTCTTCCTCTCCCACTCCCCCTGCTTGTGTTCCCTCTCTCGCTGGCTGTCTCTATCTCTGTCAAATAAATAATAAAATCTTTAAAAATATATATATATATATTATTTCCATACCTTCATGGACAGTGGACCAGCAAAGGGCAAGCCAACTAGTTGGCTGTCATAACCCAGGCACAGACGGTGGGGCCCGGAGACAGAGTCCACCAGGGCCGTGTCTCCAACACAGAGGGAAACTGTTAAGGGTCCTTGATGCGTCCCCCAAAGGATCTAAAGACCCAAACAGTTCATTCTCGACTTTATAACCTAATAAAAGATTTTATAACCTCAGTTTAACTTTTAAGGAATCCAAAATGTATTCACGAAACATGCCAAAAAATAGTATTAGTGCTTCTAAAAAGCATTTGAAATCTTAAAAGCAAAAATCAATTATTTTATTGCCTTTAGCTTCCAACCTACAGTTTCATTTCATATTAAAGAATGAATATGGTCAGCTCTTACGAGTGGAGATAACACTGACAGTGTGGGGCGGGGGCCAGTTAGCCTGGGTCTGCATCAGCGAAGGGAAGCAGATTAAGGCAACTGTCCACGTAACGCAAGACCCCCAAAGTTAGCTAATAATAATAAAAAAATAAAAAATAAAAGTTAGCTAATAATAAGGATAATCATAAAGAAATTCAACCCTGACATCTCATATAGGTAAACAATACAGAGCCACTTCCTAAGTGAAAATAATTTTAAGATATTTTTGACAACTTCATCTTCTAATCAGCAAGGCTATTAAGAAGCACTATAAAAAAGTTGTCATGTTTTTGAAAAAAAAAAGTATGATTAATAATAAAAGTAATCTAGCCTAAATTTAATATTGAGAATTATAAGAGACCCAGAAGTAAAACTAATTAAGGTTTCTATAATAAGTTACAGTGAAGGACACAAATGACCTACCCTGATTAGCAATTTCTCCCCTACCAATGGCCCATTAAAAATGTCATTACCCTTAACACATGGCTTGTCACCAGATGGAATGACATTCTTTGCAGAAGCTTGGCCAGTCTCACACTTTCTCATGACTTGAGTATCAGTGCTCAGGCTAGAAATCTATAGTTGTATTTTTATACTTAAGCTACTCTTTATTCTGCTGTAACATGTCTGACTTTCATTCGTGTACCCTAAACGTGGACAGTCCTGTGCTACAGTGAGTCACGTGTCCGACAGAGAGATTAAATGACAGACGTGGCAGCCTTAATAACGTTCTCCATACTCAAGGTGACGACAGGACCTAGTATGGGATGCTCGGCTCAACTCCATGTTAGGAGGCACTCTGCCACCCTGAACTAAGCTCAGAGCAGAGGGTGAAGCACAGTGTGGTCCAGTCACAGGGGCTCCACCCCAGCGCCTCCCTCCCACACTTCCCTCCTCTCCCCTGTTCCACAGAGCCAATCGCCGTCTTCCTGTGGATGACATCTCAGAAAACTCCCTGTGTCATCCCTCCCTTTCCACTGCCACTGCCAACACAGCAGCTCCCACTCTCTCCCAGATCCCATCTTACTCAGTATGGCCAGGTGGGGTTTCCTAAAACAACATATTTTACAGGGGGAAAAAAAAGGTTTTACTCTTTAGACTTGATTCAAGATCCCTCATGAGTTTGCTCCAACACAGCCTCTCAATTTATGTGTTAACCTCATTTAACTTGAATCCATCTTTTCTTCCAGATACACTTCAGGATTCACTTGTCCTCATCCAATGTCTAGAGCTTCCCATAGCTGTGTCCTTTTCGCTTATTGCCCTCTCTTCCCATATATTCTAATCTTCCCCATCCAAATGCTCTTCACTTCCAGTGATCACTGCAAATGCTGCTTCCTCTGCCCATCCTTCCCTAATCATGGCAGCCAAAAATCATCTCTTCCTCTACACTTATCTTTCACAATCCACCACTGTAATCTTCTTGAGGGCAATTTGGGGGCCTGATCTCAATTTACCTGATCCAAAACAGGTAACACCTTGCAGAAGGTAAAACAAAGATTGCCACCTACATCCTACAAGCCAGAGAAAACCAGTAGAAGAAGCCAATGCATATTGCTAAGTGAAAGAAGTCAATGTATGCTTCCAACCACATGACACTCTGAAAAATGCAAGACTATGCTGATGGTAAAAAGATCAGTGATTGCCAGGAGATGGAGAGAGGAAGGGAAGAGTAGGTAGAGCATGGAGGAGTTTTAAAAGGGTGAAACTATTCTGTAGGACAGTACAATGGTGGAGACATGTCATTTCACCTGTGGAAGCCCATAGAACGTACAACGCCAACAGTGAACCCTGATGCAAACTGTAAGTTTTAGGTGACAATGATGTGTCAACACAGGTTCATCAACTGTAACAAATGCACCACTATGGTTTGACTCTTTTGCCTCTGGGTCAACAACCAGAATGCTGACAGCCAGATGTGAGCCACCACATCCCTTTCCCCAGAATAATGGATAAACCTACAAAAGTTCCTTTTACAACATGGCCAGATCCTTACATAATCATATTACTGTGATGTCCACCAGATCGCAACCCCTGACCATGCGCATAGAGCTTCTAATCCAATTTTTAGATCCATTCTTAGATATGAACAAAGACCCAAAGATAACTATTCATTTGAGAAAACCTCCCATCTTAAAGAGAGAGACCAAATAGAAGAAAGAACCCAGAACAGAGACAAAGAACAGGAAAAAAAAAAATACAGAAAAGAATGGAGAAAGAGTGAGCTTATGAAATAAATACCAGAAGCTATACTTGAACTAAAAAAAAAAGAAGAATAAACACAACTTTTTTAGAAGTTAAAAATGTAAGAGCAGAAAATAAAAGTTTAATAGAAAGATTAAAAGATGTAAGTTGAGGAAATCTACCAGGAAGTAGAACAAAAAGACAAAAATAGAGGAGTTATGCAAGAAGAAAATAAAGAAAAACAGAAAACTTATCAGTTAAATAATATAAGGAAATTCCTAAAAAGTGGAAGATACAATTATCCTGATCAAAAGACCCACCAAGCACCCAGCACAGAGACACACAAGGTATCCAAACGCTGGCCCTCAGGAAGTTACTAGAAGATGGAGGGACCAAACCAAGAAACTCCCTGAAATGAGGGATCACCCTCAAAAGTGGCTTCCCAGCATCCAGGAAACATGGGATTGGACACAAGAGAAAAGCAAGGGCACCTCCTAGGCGTAAGGTCCAGAGAGCTGCAGGTGAAGGCGAGAGGGCAGGCCTAGAGATCAAGCAGTCCGGAGGGGCAGAAGAAGGGAGAGGCCTGCAAGGGGAGGTGGGAAGGACCAAGGGGCGGGAGGGAAGGACTTCTAGGTGCAGCGCTGCCATCTGTCAGAGTCTGGAACTAAAATCATGATAGGTAAGTAAGAAATTAAATCACCAAAAACGCCTTAACTCCAGGGGAGAAAAACTTCACATTGTTCAATAAAGGAAACAGAATATAGCCTCAGCTGGAAACAACAGCTACATGGTCATAACGATAAAAATACTGAGTATTAATTTAAAGAAAAATTGTAATTTAAGTATACAGGGACAACAAAGGGGAAAACCATGATGAAGGAGGGTAGTAAGAGAACCAGCCTCATTTTCCATAGCAGGGAGGTCACAGGTATCTTAAATGGCAAAGCAGGACAGGATGAACATACCCAAAAGGGATGGAGACAGGAGACATAGCTAAGAGTTGACAGTGGTTGTCACCAGGGCAAAAAAGTTTTAGGTGGGGCCTGGGGGGTTGGGGTCTCACCAGGGGCAGAGAGAAACAACATATAGCACTAGTCAAAGATTTAAATTATGTGTATATCCTATTTTGATAAAGTTAAGCCTGGAATTAAATAAATGAAGGACACGGTGTTCAGGGCTCACAGACTACTCCTTTGAGAAGTTTAAATATCCCAGGAAAATAAATGGTCCACACGTGGTATTTTTTTGTTCCCTTGTTTTTTTCTAAGTTTGAGAAATATGGAAAAGACAGAAACAGCGAAGACGACATTATTCCAGCAGCAAAAAGGAGACAGGGCATCTCAAGGAGCAAGCTCTCTAAGGAGGCAGGAGTAAGGGGTCTGGAACATGGGTATCCAAATTAGTCTGGGAAGGACAGAGAGCTCTCCGCTGCTGGTTAGGGTTGGAGGATGGGGGGAGGGGGTGGCAAAGACTGCAAGGGGAAACCTGTGCTTAGAGAGTCGTGGCACTACTTGAGAGTCTCTGTTTTGGGGATGAGAGAGGGGGACAAGGAAAATCGCGAATGTTTGAGAAGGTACCAGAAGGAAATATTAAATTCAATTTGATCAAGTAAGTTGGATCTCAGAGCAGAGAGTATTTGTACTCAGTCATTCCTCCGTGCTTCCATATTTCATAACTCGTCTCTAACATTTTTATACTAATACTTTAAAGGACTGTCTTTTAACTAAATTATGAATCCTCAAGAATGGTCTTATGCAGTTGTATGCAACCTATACTCACTCACCACACTGCCCGATGCAAAATGCATTTTTGTTGTACGGATATATAAATGTTTATTTCCAGAAATACAAAGGCATGTCAACACACTAGTACACATATATTACATTAATATGCTTTTTATAAACCAGGACAGTCAGCATTTAATAATTTTACTATATAGTTTAAAAATAATATCTAATGTCCCTCAAGGATAGCACCCCCCCCAAAAAAAAAGTTTTATTTAAGTTCAAATTTACATCTGAAGCTGTCTCTCTTTGACTACACATAATAACACCTGGATTCTGTTTGGGATGATACCCATACCTTGACTCAACTCAGAACATCAGAAAAGACTACATGAATCTATGACTAGTCCATGGATTCTAAATTAAAGTTCAGGAACATTCACAATGACTTTTAAAACACAGATTCCATGGTTGGAAATCAATGCCTACCCTGTCAAATAATAAACCTAAAGACTTTATGGTTTGAAATATTAAAGTATTGATTCACAATTAATTTTGAGTACAGGTGATCTCTGTTCAGTAGTACTTCCTAGTATTTCAACATACTCTAATTTTATATTCTTTCTAAGAGAGAAATCCAACTATTCACTAAGAAAGGCATAAAATTAATGCTAATTTTTTTAAATTCTTCTTTCTTCTCCCCTACATTTAAGCCAATTTCCTTGAAATTTCCAACACCTCTTCCACAAAACATTTCAAATCTATCTCAAACAGATTCAAAGGGAGAGGAAGAGCTAAAAATAAGTAAATACAAACACAAGCTTTGGCCATTTAAATCTTTTCTAAGTTTAGAGGATGTTTTTGATTGCTATTAAAATTCCCCTTGCCACATTAATACAGTAGAGAAAATTAATTTGAGAAGTCTATCCCGAATGCCAGATTATGGCAATAAATCCTAATCTTTAGTTTTGCAGAGCACTGAAACAGAGAATTATAACTTTCTGAATGAATTAAGCTAATGAACCACTTAGGACAAAATGCAGATTAGTACACCTGCATATACTTTTCCCTAAATCCCACAAAGTTTAAGTTGATCAACTCAGGTTGTTCCAGCAACATCATATAACACGGAACAACCAAACTACCATTTCCATAATTTCATCCTTTTATCCTTTCAAAAAGATCTTAGAAATTAATTCAAAAAATGCATTTTATAGTATATTAAGCTATCCTGATGATGATGCTATGTTAATTCTACCTTTGAAGTCATATAAGCCAAATCAATTCAATAGCTCCATAAGAACTTTTAATGGTCAAGGGCATGCAAAAGCATTTTCTCATATACCTGATTTTGACTTCAGGATAACCTGAATGGTATGTCCATCGTTGGTGACTTCGCAGTCTCGGCAGACCACATAATTTGGGGAGAGGCGGACGTCCAGTAGTGAGGGGTCATATCTAGCTTCTCTTGAGTTTAAGTTAATGGGAGACTGGTATTCCCCATTAGCATCAGGGAACACCAAGCCCCACTCAACACCTAAGCACAAAATAAAGCCAATTTAGAACAGGTTAAAAAGAGTTCCAATAAAATTTCACATGTAAAAGCTAGTTTAGACACTGTTTATGATCCTTGACATTATTAAGGTTATGACTACTGTTTCCTTAGAGATGAAATATGGTAAATGTGTATGAATTTCTGCATTCATATTTTCAATGATCTAATGCCATCAAATACCACATGCAAAGTATTGTACTAACAAAATATTCTACTTGTATTTGTCCACATAGATGTAATACTATGTGACCCTAGGAAATTTAGGTCATCTTTAAGTGATTGAAAAAGAATCAAGAGTTCCACAAAAACTTCCTCTGCTCATTAGTTCAATTACATGCAGTACTTGAGAAATATCTGAAACTCTGAAATTGCTTGACAAGAACCAAATACCATAAATCTGATGCTAGTGAATAAACACCTCTTATCAGAAATGCAAATACAGCAATTTTGAAGTGGGCATATGCATATATATACGCACACCGATATATTCATACAATATATACATATATTCTCTTGGCATATTTTATAAAGTTATAAATTCCACATGTATTTCGACATCAGCACCAGTGGTCAAATCTATTAAGAGTCCTACATCTTCCGGGATAGACGTAGCAAACAAAACTTTTTTAAAAAGTCAACCCCCTTCCGACCAAGGCCACTGATTCAGCTTGAAATTTAGGACTTCTTTTGGAAGAGTTGAACACCGTTAGTATCCTTCATGGAAAGAGTAGTGGCAAGAATGCTTTCTCCCAGCAGAGTCCTCACAGCAAGCAAGAAACGAGTAGTTTCGGGAACACTGTGTACCCAAGGTGCTGAGTGGAACGTAACGCTGCTCTTCGCGGGCGCTCAGTGCACAGAAGGCTTACAGGCGCAGCTTAAGCCTGGCCCTCCGCACGGCCGCAGGTGCCAACTGCTGCCCGGCAGCGCGGCCAGGCTCCCCGACGCGAACGCAGGCGGCGGGCGCGCCCGCTCTGCCTGGAGCCACTTCGGCCCCAAATCCGGCCTGGGGAGCGGGAAAGCGACAGAGACGCACGTGGGAAAGAGGGGACGCGGCGGCGGAGCTGGGAGCGCGCAAGAGCTGCAGGAACTCCGCGCTCGGCGAGACGCACTCGCGTGGCCCGGGACCCCGGACAGCCCGCCCGACTCGCGGCCGGTTACCTTCTTCGTAGCCCCACTCCACCCCCTCCTCCTCTTCCTCTTCATCCTCCTCCTTCTCCGGGAAGGCGACGGAATCTTCGATGAAGCTCAGGTCAGCCATGGGAAAGGCCGTGGGTCCCCTCGGCGCCCTCGCCCGCGGTGCCTGCGCGGCCGCAGGGAAGCGGGCAAGAGTGGGCGTGTGAGCGCGTGTGAGTGTGAGGCCGAGCGGGTGCGCGTGGGGGTACGAGCGCACGGGTGTGTGAGTGTGAGCGCGCGAACGGGCGCGAAGCGGGCGCGGGCTGGGCCGGAGTTTTCGGGCGGCCGGGGCGGGGAGCGCGTCCCGAGTCCCGGCGTTGGGCGAGGGGTGCCGCAGCTCCAGGAGCGGCGGCCGGCGGATTATAAACCCGACCGGGGCGTGTCTGGCACGGAAGGATCCGCCCCCTTCGCTCGATGGCCCGGGCGCCGGGGGCTGGACAGCGGAGAAAGGGCCTGGGGCCACCGGCCCCACCAACGAAACTGCAGAAACCGGGTCGCCCTACCTGCGGGGTCGGCTCCCCACTGGCGGCTGGCCCACGCTTACCTTCCAGAAGCCCGCGAGTAGTCCAAGGACCAGTGTGTGCAGGCCCTAGACCAGGGGCTTTCTACCTTACTTACTTTCGGCTTTACTGCCGGAAATACCAAAAAAAAAAAAAAAAAAAAAGCGGAGGGGTGGGTCCGGAAGAAGAGAGATTAATTGCCATGGATAAGAGAGAAGAGAGGGCTGGGAAGACCCCGTAAAAAGTTTCCCGCTCTGAATTTTTATTATTGGCTATTTACTTTATCATTCGTCCTTAAAGGACGGTGGAAAAGAGAATGGAAAAATTTCCAAGAAACTTGGTAGCTCCTAAAACATGTAAGACAAAATTGTTTTAATCTAGAAAAGTAGATATACTTTGGGGATTTTTTTTCCCTGAAAGAAATTATCTCAAAAGCAAGAGTAGTGAAAAGCAATAAAGAAAGGGTGTTTGGTTTTAGTTTAGGAGTGTGGGGTGCTGCTGCAGGCCCAGCTGGCTGTGTACCCAGCTCCCAAACGCCAGGTGAAATCGTGTAAATAATGAAATGCACACATTGCATAACAGACAGGAACTTTCCTGATCCAAAGAGGTCGCATTGTTACCTCTTAAACATGCTTCCCAACGACTTAATGCCTTAACCCACGTGTTGCAATGCGCTTTAAAAGCCCCAGCTAATAACCCCTGACCAGGTTAACAGCAAATTTTTAGAAGCTCAGATTTGGACCTTAAGCAGAATCTGTTTTTATATGTTCTGTGCACGCACCAAAACGTCTGTTAGCAGTTTGAATAGCCGGTTCTTAAATCATCCCATCTTTAAGAACGCTTAATTCCTCTTAGGTTGGAGATACTCCAGGGGATTTTTCCGTTCTGTGCTCCTTACCATTCACTGCCTGCTCAGCCCCCCACATTTAAAAAAGCCGCTTAACAGGCTATGAGAAATTACTCCACAAAGTGGGTTGGGATTGAAGGAGGGAGTGCAAATCAATCAATTCTGACACTTTCTGGAACATTTAGCAAAATAGGTGAAAACTATTGGTCAGCTTTAGCTTTGAGGATTCCAAGCATTAGTTTAAAAAAAAAAACATTCCCCCTCAACATAGAGACTAGAAAGTCTACCATTAGGAGGACTTGAATCACAGTCTAAGAGAGATGAAATTCATTCTTCTACTCACTGCCTTTTGGGTGTTCTTTAGTGGATAGCCTCTCTCCTCTGTTCCTTAATAAGCCTGAGATTGAAAGAAGTGTAAGGCTACCGTAAAGCTATAGTTTTTAAAAATAATAAGCCCTACCCAAAGTATTAACGGTTTTCACTGAAGTTCTTCTAAAAGGAACATTTCATATATCTTTCCATTGTTGAAAACTTTTTCACAATCTTGAAATTTTCATAAAACTTTCTTTCTAGAAGTATATTCACACATTAATCAAATGCTGCAGCTAATGGAACCTGTAAAAAATAATAAAATCATTTTGCCACCCTGAGCTCATCAGCAATGTCCATCCCCCTCGGCCCAAACATGCATAGATGCCAAACTGTAACCATTGTGTGACCACCAATGTCATTTAAAGTATCACATGAATTATAGAGATGTTTACCAAACCAGAGGACAGCAAAATCACCATGGCAAAAAACTCAATGTTCCATGAGCAAATGTTGTGCCATATTTACTGCAGACAGGCTGAAAGATTGAATTACCAATATTGAATTTTGCAGCTAATAGACCATTTCGTATATAGCCAACAATATATCACTATTTATAAATGCAGTTAACTACTAGACAAACATATGTTTACCCATACTTGTTCTTTCTAAATTATTCAACGTCGTGTGTATAATGTAGCTCCTAGGATACTCTACCCAGCAACATATGAACCATTCCACCCTGCATCCAAGTATTCAATTAACAGCCTTAATTGCTTTGAGACTGCGTGCTTCAGATTTCTGCTAATTAACAGCACCTTCAGACCTTCTCTTCTCAGGTCCCTGTACTATATTATTGCTAAAGATGGAATTTCTATTTCTAGTTATTATAAGGTATCTGTCACCATAAAACCTAAACACACAGACCGAAGATATAGGCCAATTCTCTGATTTATAAACTAGAACAAACACACCTAAATCTAATATCAGAAAATCTAAAAATATTCATGCTCTGTATTATGAACATAAGGACTCCTCGTATCCCCGTATGTAATTTTTTTAAATATTTCAACCTAATATCATATTCGATTCCTTAAATTAACTTTCTATTGCTCGCTTTTAGTGTTTGCATAACTGAGGTCAAACCACATCAGTAGAACAATCTGTTAAAACTAAGACCTATATAACTAATTGCTATTTGATACTAAGAAAATAGATATAGAAATACCTGGGGCACCTGGGTGGCGCAGTCGTTGGGCGTCTGCCTTCGGTTCAGGGCGTGATCCCAGCGTTGTGGGATCGAGCCCCACATCAGGCTCCTCCGCTAGGAGCCTGCTTCTTCCTCCCCCACTCCCCCTGCTTGTGTTCCCTCTCTCGCTGTCTCTATCTCTGTCAAATAAATAAATAAAAATCTTAAAAAAAAAGAAAGAAATAGAAATACCTCAAAGGGACAAACTGATCTAGATATCACAGGGACAAAGAGACACTAAGATTGTTTCACAGCACCCCTGACTTACACACCCTTCTCCTCCCAATCTTTTCCTCTCCTCTGCCTACCTAATCAAGGCTTTCTTGCTGTGTTCACGAGTTTCGGCCCTACAGCAGTCACAAACAATTATTACCTTCTTTTTGTGTGCATCTTATGCTCTGGGAGCACCTCCAGGTCAGAGCTAACATATGTATGTCAAGTGGCTTCTAACCGGATTATAAATTTCTGAGATTCAACAATGAATTACATTCCTTCATGTGCACTGCTCTGCACTGTGCCTGTGGGAGACCCCAAAATGAGTAACACTCCTTCTGCGCGCAAGGAATTCGTAGTTCTCTCGGGATTGGGGGACAGGGGCGGGGGGCGAAGAGGGAGTCAATAATTAACTATAATAAAGGCAATATATTTAATAGAGTTGCAAGCACCATTACATCTAAGGAAGATGAGATGAATATAGATGGGAACATTCTAGAAAAGTTTCTTGGAAAAGATGGCTTTTAAGGCAAATGCAAAAGGATGAGTAGGATTTAGAGGACAGTGAGTGAGCAAACAGCATTTCAAGCACAAATAATGATGCCAAACCCTGGAAGTGCTCCTTGTGGATCCGTTTCTCCACGAAGTACCTCGGTGACCTGCCAAGACCAAGCTAGATTACTCAAAATAAGTGTGTTTCAATGGGATCATGTCTGGAGTACGACATTTCTTTGGTTTATTTTGTTAGTCTGATCTTTGTTCTGTCAGTAAAGACATTGTTAAAATGTCTTTAAAACAAAGCAGTCACCTATTTTACCAGCAAAAAGAGATTTATTCAAGAGTATCAGAGAATTGCGATTAGAACATGTAAGCCACGGCAAAACCAGAGGCAAGTCCAACAAACAAAAGAAAGGGATATTATTTTATGGAGAAGGAGGAGGAGGTTGGAAGGGGTTGTTTTGAATGAAAGCCCATTGGAGAAAAGCGAGAGTTAAAGGTGATAATGGTTTCTCGGCTGAGTTGCAGGGGTGGTTCATTTCTTGTAGGAGATACATTGGACATCATTCCCTATGGGGGCCTGTAATTGATGGTTCTTTCCTGTCAACAATTCTTCTGTTCAAGTCTGCAATGGACAATTCTTCCTCTAATAGACATTTGAGAGATAAGGCTCCCCCTTTCTGCATTCCCCCTCTGGCCTCCCAACTCCGTCTTAGTGAGGCTTCCTTTCTTAAATTTTACAACATCAAAATTTTTCTTATTATGTACATTTTGATTTCTGACGCTTTCAAGCTTTGCTTGTAAGGCCAGAAGTTCCGATGCTTTCTTATTTTTTTTTTCTTATCAGATTAATCTCATATTTTGCCTGCTTACAGTTTTGTTTATGAACCTATTTTGGTTTGACCTCTTCTCGGTCTTTGTCTTCTGAACATCAGCTGGTGTAGCTGTGGCGGATTGTTTTATTGTTTATGTCATTCGCTGCCCCTCTCTGCGAGATTATACTTCACTGACTGCCCATGGGACCTGCTTTGACAATTGAATATGGGTAGGTGGGCACATGCCACTTCCAATAGAAGCCTCAGGAGTTGTCATGTAGTTCTGCCATCCTGTTTGTCCCTCTGTCCCCAAATTATCCAAGAAAGAGACTGCTTCTTCAGTCACTCTGGATCCTGGCATGAAGAAGACGCGTAGATCAGAGCCCCAGGCAAGCAGAAGTTGGCGTGTAATGTCCGTGAGGAGTATACCTTTGTTTTATAAGCCACTGAAATTTGGGGATAATCTGTTACAGCACCATAACCCAGTACAACCGAGCTGTTACAGGAGCCCATCCGGTCAAGGTGAGTTCAAGGGTAATTTTCATGTCTTCAGATGCTTTTTTCATCTGTCTTTATCTTCGGCGTAAAAGTACCTCTCTGGCCTGCAAGGAAACTGAACTAAAGTCTCAAGCGGGGCCCTTATCCCTCCTTACGAAGGTCTTAGAATCCCTGGCCCCCAGTAGGATCCTCACAGTCTCACCGCACAGTGGGACAGCCCTTATCCATCGGAAATCCCCATACAGTCTAAGTAAACATGAGCTATCACTCTCTTCGCTTCTCTGAGGTCATACCACTTATGCGTGGGGCCCAAAAGTGACAAAGGCTGCATTTGGAATGTGAGATCATTATAGTGATACTTCTTGAAGCTACCTGTATTAGGCAGCAAAACTTTTTTTAGGGAGCCTTCTAGTATTCTGGCAAATGAAACCCCACACAAGTGGTTAAAGTGCTTCCATATACCGTGTACAGATCTCTAGCCCTGAAATTAAGATTGTGTTTGAAATATGTACCTTATAGCCATCTCCTCCTCTAATCGACGATGAGTCCCCAAGAGCAAAGGACTCAGCTTATTCCGCTTTGTATTCCCCACATGGTAGGCACTTAGGAATTCGTTTCCCTGTGCCAGCAGCCATATGGTGACCTGATTAGCCTTTATAAATATATTAGTGCAATAAAAATTATGATTACCAAGGTAGAAGCTTTCAGGGTGCCGTGGGGCCACAAAAAGAGGGAGTGGTCCAGTTTACTTGGTGGCAGGTGTGTCAATAGGGGCTTCATAAAGGAAGGGACATATAAACGGTCTTGAAAGATAAGTAATTGCTCCTTTGCCCACAGAAGGGAAGAGGAAAGAGGTAAAAAGGACATTCTAGTCAAAAGGAAAAATACAGAGCAAAAACTCAAATACAGAAGCCAGTGAGGCTTCAACTTTTCTTTTTCTATGGCATTAATAGAAAGTTTTCTATGATTAATAAAAATGCAAAATGACACATGCGAATAATGTGTGTATGTCTATCTTAGTGACTTCTTTTTTTAAAAAGCCTCAAAATAATCTCATGACGTGGAGTAAAATACACAGTAGATGACATGCTTATGTGAGGACATAGTATTGACAGAACAACAATACTAAAAATATACTGAGCCCTTTTTGACATTACAAGGCAATGCAGTGGCCAGGTTAGACCAGTGCCTTGGCCATACCCATATTTTAGTTCCCACAGCGACTGGGATACCTCACTCGACCTTACAACAGGCTCTTTAGCGGTAGGAGATAAAGGGATGCCTGTTATGCAAGAAGTCAGACCAATTCTAGGAAAGTAATCGTTTGAGCACTGTGGCTGTCTCCAAAGATGGCTGCCACAATTCTTGTCCTCCTGTAGACACATGCCACTCGCCCATTCGAGAGAGGAGGCTCTTTCCCCTCCCCTTAAATCAGAGCTGGCTTTGTGACTTGTTTTGTCCAACAGACTGTGGTAGAGTGACCCTGTGCAGTTTGAGGCTTAGCCTTCAGGAGGGCTGGCCAATTCCTCTCTTGCTCTCAGAAACTCATCATCTTGGAAGAAACCCTACTACTGTGAGCCCACGCCATGCTGTGAGGAAGAGCAAGCGAGGTGGGTCATGACAGATGGAGGAGCACAGAGGCATGGGAGCTTGCATAAAGCCCTCTCGGACCTTCCAGCCCAGCTTAGCTACCAGCTGAATGCAGCCAGATGAGTGACCCCAGCTGTAGCAGAAAAACCCTGCTGAAACTCCTGGCCCCAGAACTGTGAGAAGTCATAAATCATTGCTTTAGGCCAGGAAGCTCTGGAGTGGTTGATAAGCAGTATGGATAACTGAAACAAGCACTTACCTATATTAGCAGATACTGTGTAAATCATTTCACACACGCCGTTTCCTTTTATTCTCGTAAGAGCCGCAATATGGGCTCATTTTCAGGTGACAAAACAAAAGGCTCAGACTTGTCCGTGGCCACAGACAGAGGTGGTGGGTGAGGTCTGTCCCTAGAGCCCAGGCTCTGAGCTGCCAAATTGACCACCTTTAGAGTTGGTGAACTCAGCTAATGTGCCCCATCACCACCACCAAGAGAATGTGGGATGCAGGAACAGTTAAGACTCAAACACCAACTGACATGCACACTCCAGCCCTTTTGCATCCTGCCTCTGAGCAAACTGGGACTGGACCAGTCTTGGCAGGAGGGCTCAAAGGGAAGGGTAAAGGGAGCTAAAAAAAGGAAGCTTGGAAAAAGACCTACAACAACTGAACCTTTTTTTTAAAGTATAATAAACTTTATTTTGTGAGCTGTTTTTTGGTTCCAAAAAGGATTAAGCAGAAAGTACACACAATTGCCACCTACCCCCTTCCCCAGCCCAATTTCCCCTGTTATTAGCATCTTGCATTCCTATGGTATATTTGTTACATAGACAGTGAGCTAAGAATACTGATACACTGTTATTAACTAAAGCCCATAGATTATATTAAGGTTCGCTCTTCCTGTCCTACCTTCTATGTATTAACACTGTGCTTAAGTCTAGAAAAGGGAATCAGTGGCTGGAATTCTATGTTGAAGAGATTTGCTCCAAAACCAGCCCTTGTCTGCAGCCCTAGTCCACCTTGGCTTGCTTCTCTGACCTCTCCCTTCTCTACCCTTGTGGCCCCTGTCTGTTTTGCCCCTTCTCTAGCTTTTATGCCTCGTGGCACACGGTCCACAGCTTGGCTTCAACCTCAGGCTTGCCCTACTCAGACCAACAACCCAGGATTAGATGTCTCTTGGTGGACTGCAGAGTCTTCCCTCCTTGGCTGGTGATTTATTAATCACCTATTATGTATTAAGTACGCAATGAGATTTAGTTAATTCATAATATGACAAAAGGTATTTTTTTATTGGTGAAGAAACTGAAACTCAGAGAATTAAGTGCTTTAGCCATGACCACACAGCTAACAAATGGAAGAATTAAAATCTGAACCAAGTCCAACAGCGGAAGGCTTATTCCATAACCCTCTCCCACCTCTCACTCAGAGCCAAGCTTTAGCCGCTGTTGTAGCAAAAAGCCCATTCAAAGTGTCATTAGTTATTCATCCTTTCACGTTTGCAACCAACTCTCAATGGGATACGAATTAAGTGCCTACTTAGCAACCTAAAATGCTACTCCTCAGAAACAGAAAGCGTTCAAGATGTTTTATATTAAATATTTCTATTTCATAAAGAGTTTGTGTAATGAGGAGGAACCAGGGACACTAATGAAATACACAAAGCAATAAACATTTCTAATGCTAATGGAGCACAGCATGTTTACATTATGATTGGAACCCCATTGATTAGACTTCACTGAATATTACTTTTAGCATAATTATCAGTGATGGAAGAGAAAGTGTAGCTTGGTGTGAGTACATGCTAAGCACTAAACAAGACTGACTGCACTAGTTTCAACTGGGCCTTAATTACTCAAGGCGTAGTAACGTACAACGTTGTGACTTGATATTCCCCACCTTGACAAAAGAGATAACAGAAAAATAGACTAAAACTACAACATGAGAGATTTTGGTGAGACACAATGATAATCGGACCGTAAAAATTATTTAAAGTCCTCTCCAAAAGTCTGATTGAAACACTTCTCTCATTAAATGTATTATTAATATTTAACATTGAAAGACAGTATACTATAGTGTAATATAATGGGTTTGGTCACTTAATAAGTTTTGATCTTGATCAGATTATTCAACCTCTCTTTGCCTCAGTCTCCTCATCAATGAAATGGGGACAATAATAGTACCAAACCCAAAGGGTGATGGGATGATTAAATAAGTTCACATAGATAACGCACTAGAACTAGAACAGTCAGTTCGAATAGAAGGTTTGTTTTGGAAATGCAGATTTGTTCCGATGCAGTTGGTATCTGAGGAATGATTTGAGCACAACAAGACTTCCCTGCTGCTTATGCAGTTTTGTGTGTGAGAAACACCAAACTGACACATGAACTGCACCCGCTTGAACTGAATACACTAAATCACATATGCGCACACGTCAGAGGTCTACAGCTACGTCAGTTCGCCGTGGGTCAGCAGTCAAGCCATCCTCACCTGATGTCCCAACTGTCCATTAGATTGCAAGGAACCTTCCTCCCACCCCTTCACAGTCACTCACAAGCTGCAGCCCCTCTAGCACCTGCTTCCACAAGCAAGCATCAGTCTTCTCCGAGGTAGAATGCCACACTTACTTTAGCAATTAGGCACATCTTAATATCTGTGTACAAAACTACCATTCTATTACCTTTGTTTTTTTTTAATGTGTCACTGATGAAGTTTTTGAGCTTTGTGCCCCTAAACTCATTTTCTCCATAAGCCCTGTGATGGTTACTGCCAATTTTGCACAGCACATTGGTCTTTAAGAACACGTGTGTCACATTATAGCAAAACTGACTCTACCTTGCATGTAATAAACACCCAAATAATAAAATTATATGGTGGTAATTATAAGAAACAGACATTTAGTGTGTATGACCCGGATATTTCCTTAGGTCGTTTTATGTTTGGGTTAATTTGATTATTACCATTAGTAGTTTGATTACAATCTATAATATTAGTAATAGTCGTTATTATTATAGTCATAGCCAGAAGTGGTCTTTAAGTTTTGCTCATTTGTGAGATTGCCCAAAGCACATAAAACAATACAAGAACAGTCCATCACTTAAGGATTTCAAATGTATTACAAGCCTTAGGATGTTGACCATATCCCTTTGAGACCAAAGATAAAAATAGGACCTGCTGGTAATCAGTAGGTGACTCTAGGTATTTGACTTTGAGATAGTTTGGTTTTAGACAACTATATGTATTCTAGATTGGTTTTCCATAAGCCTCTTTAACCAATGATCGTATAGATGGTGGGGTTGGGGGGTTGAGATTTACATTTCAGATACAAGGGAAGTAATCAGTAAGTTTACCAGAGGAGCTGAGGTTAGGGGAAGAAGGCAAGAAGATCATTTGAGATGTGAATTTTTGCACGCTTTCTGTCCTACTTCTTATGCACTTTCAAAAGCCCGAGCCACCTGTGAGCAACCCTCAAGGACACAATGAAGATACAAATACCAAGTGCGGACTTCCTCTCAGGCGGTCCATCAGTGCTGCAACTATAGCTGTACCTAAGCTTTGATGACTTGAACGTGCCCTTTCATTCAACCATCCGTTCATTCAGGCAGCATTTATTGATTGAGAAACAGTCCTTACAAATCACGGTGGGACCACTGGGGAAGATCCCAGAGATGCGGAGCTTGTAGGTTTCCCACAGAGCCGTCAACAGGGAAGGTCCAATCTGTAGACGCTCCAGCCGCACATCAAAGCACAACAGTGTGCGCCTTCATTGTGAAAAGAGCCACACACACACACATTGCCCAATCCACATTCAGACATTCATGGTGTTGACAAGAGTAGCAGTCCCCTCGATGAAAGACGAAAATATGATACTCTAAAAATATCAACTCACAATTATTTCTAAAATATGAAGATCATTAAAAATTATAAATAATTATACAACTGTAAGTTTGCTTCATAATCATGATTCTTAAGTTGCTTCTCAAATCATGTCTGTAGCTAAATTCAATCCCAACTCACCCGACCTGTTTTCACAACTTACTTTTCTTATGTTCTTTACTACCAATGGGAAAGCTACTCTTGGTACCACATAGAAAGCTCATCCTCAACCTGCACTACTTCCCTTCTTACAAATGCAATATTCCTCTCTAATTCAATCCGTTAATTCCATTTCCAAGCACATCTCTCAACGCCCACCTTCCTTTTCATTCCCACAGCTACTGTCATAGTGGAAACCTCTGGCAGCTTTTACCTGGGTAGTCCTGCCCCCGCTCTCTCCTCAGGGGCTCATTCCGAATCAATGGTGAGGGTACCATCCTGTCTCTTTCTTGCTCAAAAATCCCTGCTGATGCCCTGCCGCTTATGGTATGTAAGATCTGCTTTCTTTAGTATGGAATACAAGGCCCTTAAAAAAGCTGGCCACATCTTACCAGCTAGCTTCATTAAATCCATTCCATAATTAATCCAAAACTCTAACCCCACGAAACTTATCATTAACTATAAAATACTCACAGTTGTTTTCATGCCCACCATACCATTTTGCATAATGTTTCTTCTTTGACCTAGTCCCCATTCCTGGGTGGTTTTGAGGATGGGGAAGCTGGTGGGTGCACAGGTAAAGGGAGACGCTATCAGTGGGGCTATGGGGCACTTTTCCTAGGCTGGGAACTGACTGCAAACCTATCTCATTTATCTATACTTGCTTTGCTAGGGTCTGGTAGTTTCCCACCCTATAGTTTCCCAGCAGCTCAATAAATGTATAAACTGATGACTTTAAGGCCCCGCTTCTATTGCTACAGAGTTACAAAACAGAGCAAAGACAATCAAAGATTTTGCAGCAGAGAAGCTGACACTCCTGGGAAGGCCCTTCACATAGTGGCCAGATTTCCATCAAAAGGACATCCAGAAATCTCTTTTGCCTGTTTCAAATGTCTTTCACAAATTTTCCTGACAGAAAAGTCCTTGCAGATCCCTTCACTTAAAAGGCAGAGTTCAGGGGCCCCTGGGTGGCTTAGTCCTTTAAGTGTCAGACTCTCGATTTTGGCTCAGGTGATGATCTCAGGGTCATGAGATCGAGACCAGCATCGGGCTCTGTTCTAGGCATGGAGCCTGCTTAAGAGTCTCTCTCCTACTCCTCCCTGCCCCTCCTCCGCTCTCTCTCTCAAAAAAAAAAAAAAATCTGCAAAAGGCAGAGTTCAGAGAGGTCATGTGATTCCCCACCCCCAACCCCCAAGCTTACACAGCTGTTTCAGGTCTCTTGTTAACGCTTGACATTCTTTCCACTATCTGTCCTAAAGCCTTTTGGCATTTCTCTGTATCGAGAAACTCCCAATCTAGAATTCTAGCAAGTTTCTCTTCTTTCTTCCCATTGGTGCTCCCTAGGTTTCCAAGTTTCTCCAACAACACTTTCTTGGACTCTCTTCGCAGGGGCTCTAGAGGTAAGAGTTCCCTTGTAATTCCTGGAGTTATCCCAGATACTCAAAACACAATGAAAGATCCAAATGCTTCCAGCAATGTCTCTAATAGTTTCACCATTGATTTTTTGAATAGACTCATATATTACTAACATCTGCAGAGCTGAGCCTTGTCCTACTATAACGAAGTCTTCTAATCTGAGTACTTCTTACAGTCATCCCAAGTGAAAAAATTAAATAATCTTAGTACGTTACTTCTGCTAGGAAAAAAAAAAAATCCCAGCTCGTGTTGTGACCCAGAAAAGGAACATCTCATGATAAAATGAACTTGGGAAATAGGTACTGGGGAACAGTCATATGACAACTTAAATGCTGTTCTAAATTATCAATATGATTCTCCAGATTGAATATGCATTATGCAAAAACACCCTTGGGAACCTCATTCAGAATACCCAAAGCAGTGACTAGCTTGCATGAAAAGCTAAAAGAATGGCCCCAGATCAGTTGTATCTTCAGAAGAGTTCTTTTAAATGAATTAACAGCAGTGGTTCTAAACTACGGGAGAGGGTCAGAGCCAAGAATCATAATTTTTAAAAGCACCACCAATTAAGATCAATATAAGGGGGTGCCTGGGTGGCTCCGTCGTTAAGCATCTGCCTTCGGCTCAGGGTGTGATCCCGGTGTTCTGGGATCGAGCCCCACATTGGGCTACTCAGCTGGGAGCCTGCTTCTTCCTCTCCCACTCCCCCTGCTTGTGCTCCCTCTCTCGCTGGCTGTCTCTCTCTGTCAAATAAGTAAATTTTTAAAAATCTAAAAAAAAAAAAAAGATCAATATAAGCAGGAATAAAAATCACTGGGCTAGAGCAAACCTTCACTAAACCAACCCACAAGTGTCTCCAGTTTCTCCAGAGATGCTACGAAATTCTAAAAAGTTATTTAAATAAATTCAATGTTAAGCCTATGAACAGACATAGGAAAACTACGTTTCACACCAAAGTAGGGGAAGGGGTTAGGGCAAGAGCAGCAATGAACACATTCTGAACACCAAGTGTGTATCAAATTCCATTAGACTTATTTGCTCATTTAATCCTCATGACAACTTTGTGATGTATTATTATCTCTATGGTACAGATGACGAAACTGAGGCTCAGAGAGTTCATGTAACTTAACCAACATGACAGAAGCAATAAGCAGTGAAATTAGAATATGCAAGCACAGGGACACCTGGGTGGCTCAAGTGGTTAAGCGTCTGCCTTCAGCTCAGGTCATGATCCCAGAGTCCTGGGATCGAGTCTCACATGGGGCTCCCAGCGCAGTGGTGAGCCTGCTTCTCCCTCGGCCTGCCACTTCCCCTGCTTGTGTTTGTGCGTGCTCTCTCTGATAAATAAATAAATAAATAAATAAATAAATAAATAAATAAATATCTTTAAAAAGAAACATGCACTCACAATCAGCTAGCTTCAAAGATGGTATGGCTTTCGTCACTCCGGTAATAGAACATTGTAACTCCAGAAATACGTGGATAATTAATAAATAGCTGCTGATTGATTGTTGACAAGCTCAAATCTGTTTTTCAAAAATGCATTTGACATTCCAAATGTATTAGATACTTAGTGATAGATACAGTTGAGTAGCAGGATGCTAGCTAATTAGACCTCGCCATTTCTCACCCTGTCTGCTGTGGTTGCCTACGAGCTGTTCTCCCTCTGGATTCTCTCCATCTTGAATGCCACTTACTCTCAAAACTCCCATGCACTCCACACAGGATCTATCTCAATTGGGTTGAATCAGCCACATCTAGAACTCCTAAAACACCAACTAATTGCTGGTCCCCTTTTATAATGCCATGTAGTTCCTATTATATGTATTGCATATGATGCTCCCTCCACCCAAAGGGAGAGCACCTCTTGTTCCTTCTTCTGTTCCCCACCCCCAACCCTCCTCATCCCCTCACTCCCTGCAAAACTCTACTCAAGTTCTTTCTCTCTGCAAAGCCTTCCCCAACTCCTACATTTTGCAAAAGCAGGTGCTATTCCCAAAGCATTTGCACCATAATTATCACTTACATGTCTTTCTCTAGCACTTGAGTACAAACTCTCAAAAGTCAGTGCTTACATTTCATTTGTCTTTGAATCTCAAAGACCTAGTAAGAGTCAGGCTCATGGTAGACGCTCACGTTAAATGCTTGTTGACCAATACACATGACAAGATTTTAATCTTGTTTTTAATGACATGTTTTGGAACCTCCGTAATTTAAAATGAAAATTCTGAGTCTCCTGAGAAGAATCCAGCAAAAATAGCAAATATATTGTTTCATTTGGCACATACTCTCAAGGTCAAAGTCTTACTCTCACATGGCATCTCTGAGCCACAGTACACCTAACTGAATTCTTTTTTAAGAAAAGCTTCGTAAATTTTTAATTTACATTCTTAAACTGCCTATGTTTTACGTTTTTAAACCATTGATTTTGGTCCTCCCTGGGAATCGCCCCAGCGTGAATAAGCTTCTCCTCTCTAAAAAAACCTGACGGGAACCTGGTGTCCCTGACTAAACAGCACATCCGAGCCCATCTATATTTGGGTTTGATGGAAACCTTGTGCATTTGTGAAGAGCATGAGAAAATGGCCCCTGTTGTATTACCAAACTTCCTACAAAGGAGAAGAAACTTTTGTTGCTTGGCTACATGAAAATAAAGGTCTGTGTTTCTTGTGTCGGCTGAGAAGAAACTTTTGTCTTCTTGGCTACCAAGAATATCCAGGCCTGTCTCCTTTCCCAAAACACTGAAATGCAATTCCCCCACCCATTTTTTTCCCCTTTTCATCACTGCTTTGGTGCTCACTGATCATTTGAAGAGGCCAAACCAAAACACCTGCACAAGAAATGTGGCTTTTGATAGCATACATCGAAAATGGAATTCCTTATGGATATAGATGGATATAGCCAATGGATAAGCATCATTGGCTAAGACCCTAACTAAAGTTCCCAAGGAGACATCTAGACACATTCTAGTTGGGAATGATGCGGTATCAGGAAATCAGATATAGATGTTATTGCCAAATCCTGGACTAAGAAAAGTAAGAGGGCTTCCTCTTGGAAATCAAAAGATACAATTTTAAGAAAAACAACAAGAAGGCCTACTTTATATATTTACTAAGCTTCAAAAAGTATGATATAAAATTATGATGTAGTTTATCAAATTTTTAGTTTCAAGAAAGATTTAGATAAACTCAGTAGCCTACAGATATGTTACAAAAGAAAAACAGAGATTTGTATCTCTGGGGTCTAATGCATTGGGAAATCATGCCCCATCTTTGAATACCCTTTATAAGAATACAAAAATCTTAAACTCTCCTTTTGACTTACTCTTATATTAATGTTTGTATAGTCTCAGTGAAATTTGTAAAAGTACCTCAGTTGAAAATCAAATGCAAATAAAACATTAGGAGCTCATGATATAAGAGAAGAAACTTTCAAGAAGACTGAAAAAGTCAATCATTTTGGAGTCATCCCAGAAAATCTCAATTTTATTGCACAAAGACCATCATTTAACAAAAAGTAAGTGACAGATGTCCGAAATGTACATCCATTGTCAAGAGAAGCATATCTCACCTTGTGTGTAAAGATCTTAGGTCTGCCTAAAGCAAAGGTTTATAATGCATGATCCCAGAACAGCAGTATCAGTATGAGATGTGCAAATGTGTGGGCTTCATTCCAGACTGGGGAAATGGGGTGTAGCCCAGCAATAATGTTTTAACAAGTCCTCCAGGCTAAAGTTTGAGAACCAGTGGTCCAGACCTGTGCTGTCTAATAAGGTCATGACTAGCTACATGTTGCTATTGGATATTTGAAATGTGGCTAGTCCAAACTGGAATGTGCTGCCATGAGGAAAATACACCCTGGATTTCAGAAACAGCACAAAAAATGAACAAAAGATTTCATCCGTGGTTTCTATGTTGATTATATGCTTAAATAATAATGATTTGGATGTATGACGTTAAATAATATATATTACTGAAATCAATGTAATCAGTATTTTTTTTAATCTGGCTACAAGAAAATTTAAAATTCCACGAGTTGTGTTGTATTTCTAAGAGACAACACTGCTGTTGACCAAATTTCTAAAAAGTGTAACAATTGGCTCCACGAAATTCCTATTAAAAATTCTATAACCTCTGCTTGAATATTTCCAATGGTAAGGAACCCACAAATTAGCACTTTCATATCCGAACAGCACGTTCATATATTGAATCAAGATCTGCTTTGCTGTAACTTCCTGGGGTTTTTTTGTTTGTTTTCCCTTTATCCTGATTCTGACTTCTTAAACCACAGAGAAAAGGATAACCCTTTGCTTCATGACATTTGTGTAATACTGTATAACTTGAATCACTGTCAACAGTGTATCTTATCTTTGCCAGGTGGAAAATATCCCCAGTGCAATATACTCTGTCTTCCCTGGGCTGAAAATATCCCACACATTCTCCCCCACCCCCGCCGTCATTTGTCTGTATAATGCATGATTGCAGGCATTTCTACTTTCACGGTTACTCCATGCTAAATGTTCTCCTCCTTGGTAATATCTTTCATGTAGGAAAAATGGTCCAAATCGTTGGAAATGGGCCAAACTGATTTCTGGTATCCTTTCAGTGAAGCTCAGAGCATTGTTAGCAGACCCTCTGGGGTTATCTAATTCTATAGGGGTGTGCACTTCTGATTGTCTTTGATCCACGTGGCTATTTTACAAATCGGTAGGGATAGACTTTAAGTTATAGAAAATGGGTAACAATGCAAATGTTCGCCCATAGCAATGCAAACGATTCCTGTTCATGGCAATGCAAATGCATTTTGTCTGGCAGAGGACATAAATCTCTGTAAGTCAAAATTTCATTTTAAGTAGATTTTAATTCATGAGTTAAATAAAATACTTGACACCTGTTCATTTTATTTTTGTGATTTTACCTTTCAGAAAACGATGCTTCCACACTTCTGAGACAGGCTCCCCAGAACACAGTAGGGTATACTAAATGGGGTCTGAGTACAGTGCACTTGTCCATGCCTGCCTGGTTACTGCACGTCCCCTAACTCCAGAGCTTTCCAGTAACCTCATTAGCACCTACTGCCACACTGAGTCTACGGTGAAGCAGAACATTTAATTCTTTCCTTCACAGAAGACACTCCAGCCAAGTTTCCCCTATCCTGTACCTTTTGTTTTATAACTCAAATGCTAGAAATTTTTTTTGACAGTATGTCTTTTAAATTTAATGTTGAGAATTTGAGCACATTATTCCAGCCTGAGGTTACCACTGTCACTTCCTAGCTCTCTTGATCAAAGTGCAAAACACACGCCAAAAGCACTCGAGCTCAGGGAGGCTTCTGGTAATCAAGATCTAGCCCCACGGTCAGGACGGGAGAGATGGAGGAGAAGTTTCCTCTCTAGAAGCAAGTTCAAGCAGAGGCTGAGGCAGGTTTTGTGGGGCCTGAAACTTACACGATTCGGGAGTGTGGGGTCCTGCTCGGGAAGAATAATGCAAAATTGTCTACCCTTCTTTTATGTGATATCATACTTCAATAAAATGACACTCTTCAAAAATATATAAAATTAAGCATGTAAAACTGTTGGGAGCCTCTCCAAGGGCCTTGCAAGGGACCCCAGGAAAATGAGGGACCCGGAGCCCAAGCTTGCACTCTGAAGGTCAGCAGGCTTCCTGGCATAGAGAAAGTCCTGTCCCCAGTACCTGGTGCTGCTGGTTTTGTTCACATGTCACAAGTTTCATGTTGTTCACTTCTGTGGCTCCCCACGTCTTTCAAAAGATATGTATAAGACTCCATGCACCTATTTTTTTTTTTTTTAGAATCACTTAAAAATTATTCTGAGCTTATTTTATAAGTTTTCCCTTCTCAGTGCCTCATAGAGGGGCACCTGGGTGGCTCAGTCGGTTGGGTGTCTGCCTTCAGCTCAGGTCATGATCCCGGGGTCCTGGGATCAAGCCCCACATTGGGCTCCCTGCTCTGTGGAGAGCCTGCTTCTCCCTCTGCCTCTGTGTGTGTGTGTGTGTGTGTGTGTGTGTGTGTGTGTGTGTGTGTCTTGTGAATAGATAAGATCTTTAAAATAATAAATAAATAAACAAATAAATAAATAAATAAGTAGATGCCTCATAGATAGCTGTTTCCTAGTGCCTGAAGTTTACTTGGGTTTTTTTCCCCAGGGTAAAACCATAGGGAAATTGCTCTGAAATTGACAGGTAGGTGTAATTGAGGTGGAATGTATCAAAATAAGATGTCTTACTTTGTAATTAAAAACACTTATAGGAATTTTCAAAAGAAATGGATCCAGGGCCCCCGAGGGAGGCCAGAAGCAGCATTCTCGTTTCCTCAGAGGTCACTTGCCATGCAACATTTGCCTGTGGTGATGAGCCAGCAAACCCGGATTTCTCACCCTGTCCTATTCTCACCTTCCAATTCAACATTTACAAACACATGAAAAGAAACATCCAAAGACCCTCAAAGTAAAGACAGGTCACAAAAGGGAGCCCAGAGGGGCTCCTGGGTGGCTCAGTCGGTTAAGTGTCTGACTCTTGATTTCGACTCAGGTCATGATCTCAGGTTCGTGAGATTGAGCCCCGCATCGGGCCCACATGGGCATGGAGCCTGCTTGAGATCTTGAGATTCTATCTCTCCCTCTCCCTCTGCACCCCTCCCCTGCAGCTCGCACATGTACTTTCTCTCGCTCTCTCAAAAATAAAAGGCGGGGGCAGAGAGAATCGGCGAGGGTAAAAGATTTCTGCAGAAGAGAAGCTCCATGTGCTTCAGTGCTCATGGAGTCCCATTTTTTTTAGCAACAGGAGGGAAAATCTCCCACAGCCCCTTTTCACCTGCTGTTGTCCCATCCCTTCTTCATGAGTGTTCACTTTCCGTGGGCTAGGTTGCTTTGTAAGAGCTAGAATGTGACGCTGCAGATGTCGCTCTTCCTGTTGTTTTCCCAGGAGTTGAAGGAAGAGGATGGCCTTACTGTTATGCCTGTGTGTGCTGATGATGATTTGGGTAGGATGTTATCATTGCTGTAGGGCGAACGAAAGGGCGTGTGATCTCACCATGCCTAAATCTGTGTTTCAGCTCAGCCCACTTCTAGAACATTTTATGACTCCGATGAGCCCCCAGTTCCAAGTCCAGTCCCCAACCTCATACCAAAGGAAGCGGCCTGTATAACTCCACAGAATTAAAATGGTATAAAGGTTTAATAATCAAAGCATGTGTTCACTAACAGTAGAATTTGGAAGGTCCTTCCCCTTGGCTCCCAATGTACATTGTAGCCTGGTAGTATTTAGGACCAAATTCCTCCTTCACCACGTGTTTGTTGTATAACCTTGAAAGGTTACTTAAACGTTCTAAGCCTCAGTTTCCCCATCTGTCAAATGCTGTGAAATAGGGATAATAGCAACATTTCCCTTTTACGTGATTATGGAGATAATACGTTTAAAGAGTTTAGTGCACTGCACAGTATGCCCTGGGTGCTTAGGAAAAGGTTAAGGGCTATTATAACATTTGTCACTTGTCATTTTGTATTACAGGGACTTTTTCACAGTTACATTGAAATACAATTTACATAACATAAAATATACTCGTTTACACTGTACAAGTCAATGGTTTTTAGTATGCTTACAGAGTTGTGCAAACATCACCATCATCTAAGTGGAGAACATTTTTATCATCTCAAAAAGAAATCCATGAGCGGTCACTCCCATTTCCTCCGCCTGGAAGAACTTCCAGTGCAATGTTGAAAACAAGTGGTGGGGGTGGACATCCTTGTCTTGTCCTGTCTTAAGGGGAATGCATTCAGTCTTTCACCATTTAGTATGGTCCTCGTTGACAGTTTTTCGTAGATTCTCTTTATCAGTGGGAGGAAGTTCCCTTCTGTTCCTAGTTTGCTAAGTGTCTATCATGAAAAGGTGGTGGATTTTGTCACATATTTTTCTGGGTCTATTAAGATGATCGTGTACTCTTTTGTCTTTTGTTCTCTCAATATTAAAATTAGTATTACTAATTTTATTGATTTTCTGATGTTAATCCAACCTTGTGGTCCTGCAATAAATCCTATTTGCTCATGGTATATAATTATTTTTATATGTTTCTGGATTTGGTTTGCTAGTTTTTTGCTGAGTGTTCAAAGGTAAGAATGTATGCCTTAATTAGGTCCAAATATCTAGGTGCATAACACATGTTGTAATGTGTATTCAGAGGAGCTAAAACTGGAAGACGTCACATCCTGCTGGTAGTAAAGGATACGAGGGCCAAACTTACTTAGAGCAGAAATTCTCCTTGGAATAGTTACATTAGAGAAATCTTCTGGGTTTTGCATTATCAGAACTACCAGGCACCACGTTCAAACCCGATATAAATTATGCAAAAATGTATTTAGTAAATTTAAAAAGTGTATTCAGCTATATACAAAGGGCTCTCCGTGAATATCAATTGATGGTGTTAAATAATGTAAAGAGAAAAATGCATGAGAAAAAGAAAGAGGTGTCTTGGCCTTGAGAAAGATGCAGAAATAGAAACAGTGGTGAATCAAACATCTATTCATTCATTGTAAAAGCATTTGTTGATCACCTACTTGTGCCAGACTCTAAACGGATACCAGATAGAGACCTTGTTCCCAAGGGCCCATAGTCTAGCGTGGAAGGCAGAGTGATAAACAAATAATTACACTGCGGAGTAATAAGCCCAGAGTTGAATATGTGTGAGGCTCAGAGGCAGCTCAGAAGAGGGAGTAAGGAAATAGTGAGTGAGATCTGGAGAAATGAGTCACGTAGGCCTTGGTAATCATTCCGTAAGTTTATTATTTAAAGAAGTTCTAGAACTTCTTGACTATGTGACACCGAGCTTAGGAAAGCATATTTAACCAATGCTTATATGGCACTTAATTGCTAAGTGCCAGTTACTGTTCCAAGCATTCTGCAATTATTAATTCAATTACAATCCAATGGGGTAGTACCACGATCATTTTACAGATTAGAAAGTTGAGTCTCTGAGAGGTTAAGTTGTATGATTCGTATTGCTCATCAGTGAACAGAGGCATTCTAGCTTCAGGTTCCCTGCTTTTACTGCTATGCTGTGCTGCTATAAGAACTTGAGTTTTAATCTAATATGTTTCCCAGGAGGTGCTTCTAAAGCTAGTTCCCTAGCAATCTTGTTAAAAATCACATTCAGATTTAGTAGGTCCAGTTCAGAGTCTGATATTCTGCATTCCTTTTTTGCTTTCTTCTTCTTTTTCTTTTTCTTTTTTTTTATATCCTGCATGTCTAACAAGCTCCCAGATGATGCCAATGCTGGTCTTCCAAGAGACTAAGATCTGCTGTAGGTTTTTTGTTTTTTGTTTTTTAAGATCTTATTTATTTATTTGTCAAAGAGAGATTGAGAGAGAGCACGCACAAGCAGGGGGAGCAGCAGAGAGGAGAGGGAGAAGCAGGCTCTCTGCTGAGCAGGGAGCCCGATGAGGGACTCAATCCCAGGACCCTGGGATCATGACCTGAGCCAAAGGCAGATGCTTAACCTATTGAGGCACTCAGGAACCCCAAGAAATCATTCTGATTTTAAAAAACGATTGCTTTATAATTTGTGCCAGGTGATACCGTGATGTTGTGGGTGGGGCTCACAGAGTGCTCACGCAGAGCCAGGGACTATTTGCATATGTTAATTTCCTCATGCCCGAGTGCCAGCACCCTATGCGACTGTGCTCCATGTCTTCCTGATTGTTCGGCACTCTGAAATAACTCACCAGCTCTAGTCCTTATAAATAAGGGACATATGCTCGCTGGTGCACAATAACAGTTATATTGCCATCCAATTTTTGTTTGAGTAAGCAGATGCACAGAGAGGTGAAGCGAATTGCCCAAGGTTGCACAGCTGGTAACTGTGAGACCCAGAACCTAAAGCCAGGAAGGTGAGATCCAGAGCCAAGCTGGAAACCACCACGTTTTGTTGTCTCTCAAGAGTGAACAAAACCAGGGAAGAGTCCTTATCAGAAAGAGAAATCATGGCCTCATTTATAGGTAAACTGTGTTTTAAAACCAACCAAGTAAAATGTGTAACGAGGCAGCCACAGGTTTTACTACAAAGCTGCAGGAAATGGAATCATTGCTTTTCAAACGCAGTAAGAGCAAGAGCACTGCAGGCCTGGCCTTGGCCTCTGCCCCTGAATGAAGGGAACTAGAAGGGCTAGAGTCTCCCGTGGAAAAAAGCAGATGAGGTGTTCCATTGCTGGAAAGCAGGTCCGTAAGTAATGGAAGTGGGTGCGTCAAGGAGTCCAGAGGCAGCCTTATACAGACTGTGTGAGCTGTAGGAGTTGGAGGGCTTAGTCAGTGAGTACGGCAAGGTCTGCCCTGGGGCACTTCACCACGAGGAAGCCTCCCCTGCATATAAATCCTCTCACTGTGGCCATTTCCCTCAGAAACTTGTTTAAATTCCTGCCCTCCTACTAAACTGTAGGCATCTGGTTACTGTTGCTCAATGGCAGTCAGTTGTAGGTTTTCTGCTTTAATCGGGTTTGGTCAGTGGGAGGTAGGGAAGCCAATCCATGAATGCTGCAAGGGGACAAAAATGGTGCTTGTCCCAGTTATCTATTGCTGATTCATGGATTACTCTAAAATTCAGGGGCTTAAGAAAACTAACCATCCCATGGCTTCTGTGGGTTGGGGATCTGGGCACAGCTTGGATGCCACCTCTGGTCTTCTCAAGGCTATAGTCAGGGGCAGGCTGGGGCTGCTGTCATCTCATGGCTCCATGGGGACAGGATCTGCTTCCAGCCTCCCTCACATGGCAGCTGGCAGCTTTAGTCCTAGCTAACTGTTGGCTGGAGACAGTCCTTGCTAACTGTTGGTACTTTTCCACATGGACCTCTCCACAGAGTAGCTCACAACATGGCTGCCAGTTTCCCTGAGAGAAAGAGAGAGCCAAGATGAATCCAGAGTCTTTTTATAACTTAATCTTGGAAGAAGCATCCCATCACCTCTGCCCCATTCTGTTTGCTAGAAAGGCATCAAGAAATCCAGCCTGCACTCAGGGAGGGGATAACAGGAGGCCATGAGTACCACTGGGGCTGCCTTAGAGGCCAAAGGAGGACAGAGACCGTGAGAGATGTGATGAGGGAAACGTCTTATCTAAGCATCAGATCATGTTTGATTTATAATACAAACACACTTCTCTGCATATCCAAGCTGCAAGAAGTCTATCGTATTGTACAAATACATAAGAAAAATGCAGTGACTTTTTCTTACCTTTTGTCTGAGTTATCCACACATCCTCGGCAATTTTCCTTCCCTGCTGCACCACTTGACCCTTTAGAGTCCCAGGACCGGTGACCCATCACCAGTTGGGCCACCAGTATCTGGGGCACGCATGTATATAGGATAGTAATTTATCATCCACATTGGGACACTTGGAGAGAATGCTGTTTCTAATTATATGAGGACAACAGGCAAACCAGGATGTCTAGTCACCTCCTCTTAGGCCAAGGCAGTGCTTTAGGGGGTGCCTCTCCCCCTTTCGCTCCCCTTCTCCCCACCCCCGTCCTGTTCTTCCTGCATTCACTCTTCACTGGATCTCTCCATACCACTGATTTTAAAAGTGAGCTGAGGGGGACCTGGGTGGCTCAGTCGGTGAAGCGTCTGCCTCCGGCTCAGGTCATGATCTCAGGGTCCTGGGATCGAGTCCCATATGGGGCTCCCTGCTCAGCGGGGAGTCTGCTTCTCCCTCTGCCTCTGCCCCTTCCCCCATACTCGTGCTCTCACTATCTCTCTCTCAAATAAACATATAAAATCTTTAAAGAAAAAAAGATATATATATATATAAAATAAATGAATAAACATGAGCTGGGGACAGAAGCATCATCTGTGAGCAGCACTGCGGATTTATGCTCCCCTGGTCTGTAGGCCATGCTGCTCTCAGCTCTCCTGGAAATCTTTTTCGCCAGCTGCCTTTGAAGGTGAGAAAGCAGCCCACACAGTGCTCCCTGCCATGACCTGGGTTCCAAGCACCACTCTGTCTTTTCACTGCTGTGTTTACTGGACACTTTAGCCGCTTCAGGGCGTGTCTTCCGTCCCATCGCCAATAACTCAGGGAGTGTGTGTGTGTGTGTGTGTGTGTGTGTGTCTGCCTATGGGGTGTGTATATGTGTAGAAGGGGTGCACCTCCATGTGTGGTGTGTGTGTGTGTGTGTGTGTGTGTGTGTTTGTGTGTGTCTGCCTGTGGGGTGTGTATATGTGTAGAAGGGGTGCACCTCCATGTGTGGTGTGTGAGTGTGTGTGTGTTTGTGTGTGTCTGCCTGTGGGGTGTGTATATGTGTAGAAGGGGTGCACCACCATGTGTGGTGTGTGTGTGTGTTTGTGTGTAGTATCTATGTGCAAGCATTTGTGTGGTGTGTGCATGTGAGACTCTGTGTGTGGGTGTGTGTGTGCCTGTGTGTATATGAACTGTTCCTGGTCAGACTATCAGAAATTGGAAAGGATTAACAGTAATACTGTCAGTATTGCTGAGTTGATTTTCTTTTTTTTTTTTAAGATTTTATTTTTTTATTTTAGAGAGTGAGAGGGAGGGAGGGGGAGATACAGAGGGAGAGGGAGAGAAAGTCTTAAGAAGACTCCCCGCTGAGTGCGGAGCCCAATGCAGGACTCGATCCCAGGACCCTGAGATCACAACCTAAGCTGAAACCAAGAGTCGGGTGCTTAACCCGACTGCACCCCAGGCACCCCAATTTTCGTTTTTATAAAGCATTTCTTAAGCATCTCCTTGAACAGGATATCTATTAGCTAATGTACCATCATTTTATGGTATTTTTTATTTTATTTTTTAAAGATTTTATTCATTTATTTGTCAGAAACAGAGAGAGAGAGAGAGAGCACACAAGCAGGGGGAGCGGCAGGCAGAGGGAGCAGGCTCTCTGCCGAGCAAGGAGCCCAATGTGGGACTCGATCCCAGGACGCTGGTATCATGACCTGAGCCGAAGGCAGACACTTAACTGACTGAGCCACCCAGATGTCCCCATGGTATTTTTTAAATTATGCACTTCGAAGTTAATATATCATTAAAAACACATATTCTGGTGTTTACCCTTAACCTGGGGTAGGAACTTTGTTACTAAAATTGAATATGAAAACGAGGAGCCATTGACATCACTTATCCAATATGACCAAGTCTTATCCCTCTTTAAGGAATCAATTTTTTTTCAAATTCTTTTAACTATCACCAGTGGATAGACATTAGCCAAATCATTTTTAGATAGATAAAATTTAGGAAACTGTATCCATCAACTGAATTATTCATTAAAATAATACTGTTTCCTATGTATTATTACTCTCCCATCTTTCTTAGTAAACATCCTCTAACTCATTCTAAGAAAGCATGTACATGAATAGAAGAATATTTTCTTAAAACTGAAAAAGAAATTTCTTATGATCTTAATAGCAATCGTTTCTGGATCATAAACTCAAGAGCAATCCAAATTGAAATTAACAATTACAGTTTCTAATGATCTGGAGAAACCATATGTCTTTTTAACTGTTCAGTTGTTCAGGACAAATGAGCACAAAAGTGTTTTTTCCTTTTTCTCCGCTCATCCAAATTGAATTGGCAACAAATACGAAATCGTTTTTCAGAGCTATCACAGAGTGCATGTACAGTATTATCAACTGTAGTCTAGACTGCTATTAGTTTTGTAGCAAGGAAATATTTCTATCATATGGTCCTTATCAAGAAAATTAAATAGAAGGATTGATAACTGGTGGATAATATTCTCTTATAAGCTAGCTTTTAAATGGGTCACATTGTTCTCCATTGCATTGGAAACTGAAAATAGATGCTCTATCAGCAATGTTTGTGAAAAATAGCACATTATCTGAAACTGACTGGTAGGGGTAGGGGGACAATATATTTCTTTATAAATTGAGCCTCCAGCAGAACCATGAAGTTTTTAAATCTGACAGGGGCTTTACAGCTCATCCATTCCAAGCCCCTCATTTTCTATCTGAGGAAAATGACATCCAGAAATATTAAAGGACCAAAGTAAAACAACTATTTAGCATCAGAATTATAATTTCAACTATGAAAATTCCTGTTTCATCCTAAATTCATTGTATGTGATTTTTTTTTTCTGAATAAAGACAGAGTGGAGAAAAGGAGAATTTTCCCTTGGATTGTCTTCTGTCATAAACATCTTTGAAGATTCTCTAGATTTTACCCCTGATGATTCTTCACCATAATGAAAGTTGAAACGGAAGAACAAAGCAGAGAACCATTTTTCCTCTAAATGAAATGGAAGCAGCTGTTTCTCCCCATCTCTGCCGACAGGAAATGACCCCTGCCGTGGTATCAGGCCATGCCCTGTCCCCTGGGCGTGGACAGAGCGTGCTCCCCCACCCCCACAGGTAGCTACCACACTTGTCCCTTCTGCCAGGACCCAAGGGGAACCGTGTCCTCAGCTCCAGCCACTTCAGTCTCCCTGCAGTCAGACGTTAAGGGACGGAGAAAGGAATCAGGAGAGGCTTTTCTCTCCCTGCTCCAAAAAGGGGCCTCTTCCTGCCTCCCCCGAACCAAGGTGACGGTCAAGCCCAGTCTAAAGCCAGCCTGCAAGAGCAGCTGTTGACCAAGACCGGGTGCCCCTAGTGCCAGGCTGCCCCTGACCTCTAGGCTTCCTCAGCATTTACCAAATACATTACAGGTTGTAGTTCATGTATTTTGGGCCCAAAGGGGGCTGAAAAAGTGAAAGCTTTGTGTCCAGAACACATTAAATCAAGTTCCAATTTAGAACAACCTTTTTCCTGTCTCTTGTTTGCTGCTAAGAGCCATTTTGAAAAACAAGAAAATGAACAGCTGGAAGGCTAAGCAATTAGTTTTTTTTTTCTTCCTCCATACTTGGTCTCCTACATCTCAGCTCAAGGACACACAGGGAGACTCTGGGCTCTGCTAAATTAGTAGCTAGTGGAAGTCCCTTGATAAATTAAAAAGAGATGAATTAATATTAGTGCTTTGTAAGGTGAGGCCCGAAGCACCTCTCTGGCAGAGATAACTTAGGGTGACCCAGTTATGCTTCTAATGAAGAGCTGAACAGGATGATATTCCCAACAGAATGTTAAAACTTAGAAGCCTGCGCAGTAATGGTAACCCACATATAAACAATACCTAACATTTACGGAGCATGAACTGTGTGGCCGACACTTTGCAGAGCTGTTCACAAACATTATCTCATTTATCCTCATTACAGCCCTGAGAGATAGGTTCGATTACTATCTCCAATTTAGAGATGCTCAAAAGAAGCTTGGGTAGGTTAACTACCATGGCAGAGGTCACACCGCCTCGAAATAGTGGAATCGGGCTTTGGACCTACGCCTTCTGAGTCCTCAACCCACGCTTTCAACCGCCGCTCTAGAACTGTCCTAAGGAAGGCATTTCCCAGGTTGTGATGTGTTCAAGCACTTGGAATATGCACAAAATTATCTAAAGAGCAGAACTGAAAGAGTTATAATGGCTCCAGAGTTGAAAAGGAGAAGGTTTGCACAAAAGGGCCAACTCCTAGGTAGGAGAGACGGTAGAAAAGCCTGTGCAGGCCCAGAGAGGATCATTCTGGTGGGTTGTTGAGGGGAGAAGGAAGCAAGAATAACACTGTGGTTTGTCGTTCCGGGGGATAGCATGGCGTGAACTTTTCCTTCCCCCAACAGGCCCTAATGCCAAGTTAATAAATAAAACAAAATAAACACACAATGAGTTCTCATCGCATTTCGACCTCATTATTCTTGTCCTTGAAAATGTAAGAAATGATTAAGAAAGAATTGGAGAGGGGAAGTCTCCGGACCTCCCTCTCCAGAGTTCTAAATATACACCTGGGCATGGAAAATCTCCACTCTGGGTTTGGATCTTTTCACTGGAGTGAAGAAGTCTGGGTCTTTCGCTCAGAAGAACGTTCCAAAGATATTATGCAGCTGGGAGAAGAGTGAACAAATGTTACAAACAAACAGCAACCTTAAATTGAAAGGAACCCAATTTTAACATGGGGGCAGGGAGGGTCACCCAGTTCATTTGCCTGAGAAGGCCTGTCTCAAAGAGGAGTAAACACCTTTTCTCCAGATGGTGGCGTTCATGCTGTTGAATCTTGGTTTTGCACATCTGAGCAGTTCTAAGATTCAGTGTTATTTTATGTAAATAGTTTCTAGACTTGAGTAAACTAGGGTTTCACTGTGGCTGAGAGGATAGAACTCCCCACACTCAGGCCATTCAGTTGAAGTATTTTCCCAAGTTCCATTTTCCTGCACAGAACAGCCGTTCGGGTTAGGCAGCAGTGTTTGGACTAAAATACATTGCCAACTCTTGTACCAAATCCTGGCAGTTTTATTACAGGTTACAAAAACCAGAAAACCACAGGTATACGTTTCACACGTTTCTGATGTATTTAGTGTTGGATATGCCAGTTGTCAGTTTGCCACAATTTCTTATTTTTACATGTTGAGAAGTTCTAGGAGTATTCATTGAATTACAAATTGCTTTCCGATAATCCCTTTGTTAAAGGAAAAGCTGCAACGTCGGAAACGTGCCCTGTGTTCATTGGTTTAGCTTCTTTTCAATCACACGGGGTGGCTTTTGCTGACTTAATAGAGGCCGAATGCCCACAGAGTTCAATCTCGATTACATAAACAGTCGGGTAATCTTCCAAAGCATTGAAGCCATGACTAACAGTGCCTGAACTATGTTTTAGAGGAACCGAGCTGGGCTTAGACAACAATGGTATTATATCATTTCCAAAAGCACTTGACAGATGGGAAAGGTTTATTAATAAACACGGTTTGACCCAAATGAAAAAAAAATGTATCAATTTAAATCCACTATGCGAGAAATTGCAGAGGGATAAAGCAACAAGTACCTGTCGAGTGCCTTCTGTGGGTCAGGTGCTCTTCAAATGATTTGGACACTGGATACAGTGGCTTTCAGGATCCTTCTGGAAGGACCACCCCTCCTGGAGTTTACAGTCTACCTGAGGGCTGGTGGGGGGTGTGGGTGGGGGTAGGGAGACAATTAGGCCCTCAGTAGCAGGGATCTGTGTTAAGTGTTGTCATTATCCGAGAAGCACAGGCCCACAGAAGCTCTGTGCATCGCAGGGAAGGGGAGGAGTGGGGAAGAGGAGGGGGAGGCTGTCCCTACCTCAGCTTGTGATGTGGAAAAGGACATACACATGTACTAAATAGTTCTTGTGCATAGGAGCGATCTTAGCACGGAGAGACAGATCGCAGTTGTGGGCATCAGAGAAGGTTTCTTCAAGGAACTGATATTCATATCAGGGGTGGCAGGGAAGGATTTCCGACAGAGCCAAGACTTGGGGGAATTAAGACACAGGGAGAATTGAGGGCACAGCAGGAGGCAGAGACAGAGAGCCCAGCCAAGAGCATGCTGAGAAAAAGCACTGACAAGGCAGGTGTACACATTTTCACATGGGTATTGGAACCCCAGGAAGTGCAAAGCGAAGTTTTCCCTTAAGCGAAAACGTAAGTTCCCAATATGACTTAACCTCAATTTTAAGCCATTAATTCAGTATGAGAAAAATTGATTATTTTGCTCCTGAAATCTCTAGCATCGGAGGTCTCCCAAAGGCACAATTAGTATTTGGAAAATGCCTGAAGCAATTCCCATTCTCTTTAATGTTCTTTTTGCCATTGGATTATTTATTAGGCATTCAGAGAGTTCAGTTGTTCTCCTCTAGTTGCCGGAGGTGAAAGAATGTAGGCACCTGTTCTGCTATTAGCTTACACCATTTTCTAGTGTAGAAACCAGGAGAAGCCTCTGTCCTGTGTTGCGGTCACACCAAACCCCGGGGGCCAACACGAGGTGCTCTGTCTCTAAGGCAACCATACAGAGACTTTTTGGGCTGAGGGTAATTTTAATCAGTTCAAAATACAAGGCAGGGCAAAGTTTTACAAACCTTGAAACCCCATAGCAGGTTTAGCCCAAATAAGCAGGCTTTATCTGGTTGCTGGAACTGTAGATAATTCCGTAACTCTTTCAAGGATTACTTTCCTCCGTTGAAATTACTCTGCTGTCAAGAATAGATTTCTCAAAAGCTAGACTCTGAGATATTTACCATCTTGACAGATTATGGATGTTACAAATACATGGTCTTATGTTTTCCCAGCTATGGAATGGGTCTTATATACGACCAATGGCTTCTATGAAAGACCACTTTGATTTTTTTCCTCTCAAACACATTGGTCTTTTAAAGTACATCCTGTAAGATTTTAACCCGTTATTATGAGATACTGTGAATTGATCAAAGAAAATATTGATGCTTTTGAGTTTTCCTGCAATAATTGAGTTAAATTTGATTTAAAAAATGGGGGATGTTAGGGGTGCCTGGGTGGCTCCATCGGTGAAATGTGTATGACTCTTGATTTCAGCTCAGGTCATGATCTCAGGGTCATGAGATCAAGTCCCGAGTCTGGCTCTACGCTGAGTATAGAGGCTGCTTGAGATTCTCTTTCTCCCTCTCCCTTTGCCCCCCCCTTAGTGTGCACGTGTTCTCTCTCTCTCTCTCCCCTCCCCCATACACACGTGCACACACATGCACAAAGATGGGGATAGTGGAATTTTAAAGGAAATCACCTTCTCCTTCATGGCACTGTGCATGAGCCCTCTACCTTTTCTAATAGATTTCTGTGATGCTGTTTTAGTGTTATGAAAACTGACCTCATCAATAAATGTGTTAACTTCAGTCAACTTATCAACTGTCTGAAGACAACCAAAAGAATTTTAAGCCAAATCATATCTACTAGGACTAAAACTGGATTTTTCTGGTTTAGCAGCTCAACAAGGGAAAAGTTTTAAGAGTTCTAAGTATTATGGCAATAATGGTAATAAGGCCAAGGTGAACCATGTCTCAGACTTTTCTCGAGGCTACCCTAAGAATGAATCTGTGAGCCCTTTGATATAGACTGAAGCCAGGAACTGGAAGGGCACAAGGACAGGGCTCCAGAGAAGAAGAAAGCTCATGGCATTCTTCTCTGAATTAGTGTTGACACAGGCTATGACACAGCAGTGGTTACATGGGTCTTGGTAAGTGGGAGTTGGTGCTATCCGGCCCATGCATAGTCACCGTGGTGACTGCATTCATGGGTCATGTCAGCACCAGGGTGATTCATGATAGAGATTGGCTGATATAAACTTGCTGGATCATTCTGTCTGCTCAGTTGTTTAGTACTTTTTCTATGGATCCTCTCTCGTGGGTATTAACATGGGCTGCAAAGGTCTTCACATTCAGGCCGGCTCCATATGTCCATTTACATGCATCTACAAGCTTCTAGTCTTTTTCCTTCCACACCCCTGACCAGCTGGCCAAGCCATTCCAGGTGCCCCATGATTCTCATTATTTCCTAGCGACGGGCCACTTCTCTGCCCATTGGAAGGCTGTTCTCTCCCCACGCTCTACCAAGGCCCCCTCCGAGGGAACATGCAGCGTGGCCGTCATCCATTTGCAGTTTCCACCCATATAACAAGCTCACCCTCTATACAGCCAGCTTGGGCCTTTTCTTCCATCTGTAGGATCCCCTATAGAGCCATAAGATTAGCAGAGGGAGCACTGTACAGCAGTCGTGGATGTGTTGGGACCTGGACAGCTGCTCACGCCGTTTGCTTATGCCCACTAGTGCTGTTCATGCGCAATCCTGGATGCAGCCGATTCACCACCGCCACGGTGTATTGATGCTGGGCCAGTCTGAACGTACGATTTCCGAGGTCTGTCCAGCTCGCGATGGACAGATCCAGCGCAATGGTCACTTAGGGTTTCTTGATCACTCATTCTGTCTCTACCAGAGCACAGTAACACATCAGAAAATGCTTTTAAAAAGCCTGTCATTCTATGCTGCTGGCAAAATGGCGTTATTCCAGAACTCTGGGGAACTATTTTTTGATTCTCCCACAAGGAGGGGTCAATAGCCATCTTTACCCACCGCTGATACCTCCAAAGCTTACAGCAGCGACCTTTCCTACTGTGGCCATATTCACAGCTGGCGGGTAGCCTTTTGCTCCATTCAGTCTTCGAGCTGGAGCAACATTCCCAGCTGTGGGATATGCTGCTTCTGGAACCCAAAGAGGCCGGATAGGTATTGTGATTCCTTCTTCATGGTAGAAAGAGCAAGATGTAGTCCTTTGGAGAAGAGGTCCTGCTCCCTAAAAATTTTACACATATGGCAACTGTTGCATCTACTGTCTTCCTGGAAGTGCCTGCAAAATCTCTACATTCCATTGCAGGACTGGCTGTTTTCGGGGAATATCCAGAAACTCTTGTCTTCCCTCCATGCCCATGGTTTTCAAACTATAGGATGCACAAGAATACATATGAATGCTAGCCAAAATTCTCAAGCCCTGCCCATGAGTTTCTGATTCCAGATATATCTGCACGAGCGCAGGAATCTGCATTTTGAGAAAGCACCACCCCCACCCGTGGTACTTCTGATAGACTTGGGAAGCTTGGCTTCATGGCTTTGAACGTGCTGTTCACTCTGCCTGTGCTGCTTTCCTCCCTTCTGCACCTGGCCAACTTCCCCTCATTGTTCAAGACTCAGCTCCAACAAAGGTTACCTCTTTTGTGAAGCTTTTTCTAACTTCCCCCAGCTTGGAGTTAGTCCATCAAGATACCACAGCAATTTTCATGCCTGTTTAATTTCCATGGTTATTTATGTGAAGTCTTATGTTCCCGCAGGGCTGTGAACTTCAGCACAGAGATTTTTATGCCCCTTTTACGTCCAACACGTATCCCCATGCCAGGCACATGGTAGGCACTCACCGAATATTTCTTGGATTGATGAGTGCATGAATCCTGGGGATATAAGCATGAATGCTGTAACTGTGAATTGGTTCAGTTCCACATTATAAAAAGTTTGCATGTCACCATTCATCCCTTTAATTTTTTCACTAAAAGACTAATACATTCTTTCTCCAGAAATCTCATGATACACTTTCCTTAATCCCTTTATGGAGCTACAAGACAGTGCCCTAATCTCTTAAGGACCAACATTTGATAAGCACTTGAACAGCTCTAACCAGAGCATAGCTTTTTCCTGGACAGTTCCAGGAAAAGTTTCCTATGAGTTTCCCATTCATTTCAAGGTGAATTCTTTTCCCAATTAATTATGAAGTTGCTTGACCTGACCCATTTCTAAAGTGCTGCAAGTTCAGTCCTCTGAGGATCCATGTTTTTAGTAAACCACAGCATGACTGGGAGATATATCTTTGCTCCACCTTTGCCTTGTGAAATCCCACAAAGATGAACTTCCTTCAGCCCAAGCCAGATCAAGTTGTTGATGGTGTTGGTGTTGGTGGTGTTAATGCACTTTGTAAACGCTATGACCCATTTTAGAAAACAGCACAATGCCAACATGTTAGTGGACCTCCCTATGGTGAACGCTATTGATGTTTGGAAAGAATGAATCAAATAAAACATCAGAGCAACTTTTGATACAACTTGAGAAACTAAGTGAATTCTTCAGGAACAACCGTAGAAACTAAGAGCCTCTGACCACCGTCTTGATCTTGTGTGATATTTACTACCTTCCTGGATTTTAGCTACTGAATTGTGCTAGGTACGCTCACTAAAAGCTATAAGGCACATTCTCTTTTATGTCACTAAACTACTTTCTCCTATTGAAGAAGAACCTTGATAGTTCAATCCACCGTATGAGAGGCTTCTAGTACATTGAAATAAAATAAAGTCACTAAAATTGGGTAACAAAATCAAAATGTGTATTGAGCTGTTTCTGTACAATATATACTTTGTCTTTAAAGAACAAAAAGGGGTGCCTGGGTGGCACAGCAGTTAAGCGTCTGCCTTCGGCTCAGGGCATGATCCCGGCGTTATGGGATCGAGCCCCACATCAGGCTCCTCCGCTATGAGCCTGCTTCTTCCTCTCCCACTCCCCCTGCTTGTATTCCCTCTCTCGCTGGCTGTCTCTCTCTGTCTAATAAATAAATAAATCTTTAAAAAAAAAATAAAGAACAAAGAAATGATAATTATTTTTTGAGAGTTTACTCCTCTAACTAGAATTAAAGACAAAAATAGATGAAATGCTTCCTGTTCATTTGAATGTATACTGCCTATTACCAAAAGGATAAAGTAAATTTTCTTCTTAATAAAAACACACTAAATAACTTAAAAGATACGTAATATAAAATCACACTAGAAAAGCTCCTCTTTATTTGAACAGTCTCCTCAATCTTCCCTTGTTTTTTTCTGAGTAGATACTTGGAACTAAAAAGAAATTTGAATTCTAAAAGAACAGGAAGGGTTGTAATAAGAATAGAGGACCAGGTACATTTATGGTGTTATCACTGCTAACCTTCTATATGTTCCAACAGTGAATAGGGATTGTACCAAACTTTTCCCCAGTTCAGAAAGAAAACAATAAGCGACGGAAACATTTCCAGGATGATCAAGCAGAAATTTGCTGAAAGGAACCATGAAGAATTGTTTTAACAATGCAAAAAAAAGCCAGTGGTTTTAATAGTTATCAAATTTTTACAGCTTCTAAACTCTGCTCCCGTAATAGTAGGAAAATGGATGGAGTATAAAGAACGATTAATTTAAGAAGAATGAATCTTCCACTAACCACATGGCGATTTACATTGACAGTTTGTCAAATTAATCAACAATCCCTTGGGCTAAATAAAGATAATGCCATTACAGAGCTATATTCTTCTACTCATGATTCTATTTTTCACCCTCTTACCACCAAAATGAATATACCTCTTTACAAACATAGACATCGACGTGGCAATGGCAGTGAAGCACATGCTGGAAGTTAATTGCTTTTTTGTTAAGGGCGTCCTTCTTGTGGACCTACTTTAAAATTAAAATATTCCTGGGAGGAGTAACATATATTATTATCACCTTACTGAAAAGTCGCTTATCACATCCTTCTCCTCTGTGACCCAGGTTGCAAGAGAGGAAGTGGGAAGGAGAGAAATGAAGTAAGTGTACAAGAAGGGGAAGTAGTAATCTCGAAGACAAACAGCCCTACCGCACAATGTTGTCAGCCCTGACAACCAGCATTTGGGGTGCTTGCCAATGCTTACGTGAATTCTAGTTGCAAGCATACTTCTAGAGCAAATACCATTCATTGCCACCATCAGCTACTCAGAAGACAAAAAGGAAGGACCAAATTCTTGTCTTTGTGTCAAATTTGGGCATGCATGCACTAATACCATACACAATAAAAATTTTCTTGGTGGAATGGAAGAACGCTCTCGCTCTCTGCCATCCGATTTGTTCAAATCCCACAAGGAAATTCTTTATTGCTAGATGTGAACAGCACATATCCTGTCCCAGGAATGGAGTGTTAATTACTCTTTCAGCAGAAAGATTGATGTAGTGAGGATGGCGGTGGTGGTGGTTTTCTGGAGGCACAAGGGTCACAAGTTAGCCCGTGATATTGTACACTGATGACACAACAGTTATCTATGAAAATAGATCCGGACAGCTGCAGATACAGTCTTTCTGTTCTAAACGATTTTATCGCATCACTAAGGAGAGCTTACCCAATGGAGCTCTGCCCTGCAGCAACTACACCTGCAAAAGCTGCTTTTCTAAGAAAGTGTTCCAAGCTCTAGATGAGTATTTGGGGGGGAATTTCGCCAGTTGAAGGAGAAGTGGCGGGTTTTGAGTAGAAAATCAGTATAAAGTGTTCAAAAGTCACTATCCCATTTCAGCAGCTGTTTCAGGCCAAGTTCAAGTATACACCCTAATTCAGAATGGTCCGGAACTTGCTGTAGGAAAATATGCGCCCCTTATAATATACGCACAGTTTATCTGGTTCTAGCTCGCCCTTATCGTTTTGCCATCAATCCTTGGAAGATTCAAACGGTAGTGATTTTTCTTCCAAAACACTGTCCTTGAAGTACATTTCCCTAAACCTCGCCCTGCCTGTCCCCCATACCACTAATAGGTTTGCCGGCATGGAGGAGATTCAGCTAGAGTAAAAGGTGTTTAGATCTCAACCAGTATTTACACTGCCGCTGAGTGTGAGTCTTTCCGAGGCCTCAAAAATGTGCGCAGTGTTGATCCACCAATTTCATTTCTAATAATTTTTCCAAAGAAAATAATGAGAGATTTGTGCAAGGATTTAGCTACAAGGATTCTTATTATAGAGTTGTTTTATAACATAAAAATAAGCAGAAAACCTGAATATATATAGCTATGTAAAATCTTTAAATAATTTGTGGTGGACCCAAACACTAGAATATTTTGCTATCATTCAATAGCATGAACTATATCTAACCAGGTGGAAAAATATTTGTAGTATAGTATTGCATGAAAAAAGGCTGGAATGCAGCGTTTTGAACTGTATAAACTATAAGGGAGAAAACATATAAGGGAGAAAACATTGGAAGGACACACACTGAGTGGGATTATATGTGAATAATGGACCAACTAATACCTTTTATAGTCTTCTCTTTGCTTAGCTATATTTCCCAAGTAATCTACATATATGTGTGTGTAAATTTTATATTCACAAAAGAGAAATTTCCAAAATAATTGAAGTCATTTTAGTAGTGTAGATGCCAGTGGTTGGTTGAAAGCTTAGAGCTCTGGGAGAGCAAAGCTGTGTGGTCACAGATATGTTGCAACCGTGTGTGTATCAACTTTGTAACGTGGTAGGTGGAAATGTGTGCTGTTGCTACCTCTGTGTTAACAAATTACAATGCTTCCTTTCCCTGCAGTGGTTAAAAACAGATTTTTTGGAGGGAAATTTTGGATGAGTGCTCAGTGTTACTAGTGGGTTGAAGCAAAAAGCTAAGGAATAAAATGTTGGCCAAGGAGTAAAATGTAGCCAATAACACTAAAACTTCCTGCAGGTGCCGTGCTCAGAATTTCTGGGAATAAGAACAAAGTTTGACAATTCCTTTGAACCTATGCAGGGACTGACTTTCCCCTGCCCCCAGCAACCCGTTGCCCACACTTCCAGGTGCGAGAGGCACTCATGCCCTGTGGGCTCAGGACAGTGGGTGACATGGCAGCTGAGGAGTTCAGAATACCCAGCACTAGTCTGTTACGAAGCATCAGCCCAAATTGCTATGCACTTGAAGCATAGCCAGTAGGACTTGAAGCGGTTCAAGCTCAGGAGTGGAAGAAATGTTCCTCAGAATGCAATGGCTGAAGTAGAAAATATAAACAACAGGAGACTATGGGAAGGAGCAAGAGAATAATTTTAAACTAGGTTTTGGGGGGCAGCAAAGCACTGAAGACATTAACACTGAGTTGGGGGCGCCTGGGTGGCTCAGTCGGTTAAGTGTCTGCCTTGGGGTCAGGTCTTGATCTTTGGGTCCTGAGATCAAGCCCCGTGCTTCTCCTTCTCCCTCTGCCCTTCCCTCCATGGGACAGCTCGGGGTCTCTCTCTCTTAAGTAAATCAGTAAAATCTTTAAATAAATAAATAGATAGATAAACAAACAAACTCCCTGAGTCGAATCCCGTCTGTGCCACTTACCTACAGAAAGCCCTTAGGCATGTGACCCAAGGCCTCAGCTTCCCCTTGTGTGATACAGAGACACCAACTGATTCTCCTATTCACGGGAGTTACGTTCTATAAGTTGCTATACACAGTGAGTTAGTGAACACTGTCACTGAACCATCGTCCCACCGGAAATACAACGTTAGGCTCCTGCGAGATTCTGGTCACAGTATTTTTGTCCACTTGTCAATACATAGGCTTGTTTTATGTGTGTTTGTTTAAAGACACCTCGCTTAATATTGACTCATTGACATCAAACTTACCGTCAACAGCCCGTAACCCATGCCCGAACAAAGCTTATCTAACACCCCCACGAGGCACATCGTGGCCTTGTTCTTGGGAACACTGGACAGCATGTCAGCACTTCGCCTGGGGGCCATTTTAAAACAAGGAAATGCCCAACATAAAACACAAAAATGCAAAAAACATAACAAAAGACGAAGACACAATGCTAACTAGACTGCAAAAGGACACTTGTTTACAAGTATCACTTGTATCACTTCAGGAAGAACTGAAACAAGAAGGCAGAGCATCACCTGGCCTCCCTCACCTGGGAGCGTGTGCATCAGACAACTCACATTTTTGCCTGCTCGGCACCTGGGCCTGCCCACGGTCAACTGCGAAAGGACCACAGGTATTGACTTGTGGTTACAAACAAATTTTAGCAAGTAGGTGAATTTCCAAATACACAAGCCCCACCCACTGAAGATTAATGGTAATAATAGTACCGACTTCCGCTCGTAGGGGTAAGTGAAGTGTTTCCTGTCAGGCACTTAACACGGCATTTTGTACATGCATACCGAATATGTGCTAGAAAAATGACCGGGGTTCTCTGTGAAATACTTGCAGCTCCTGTTAAGGTGTTAAGTATCTAACCGGGCATATTCCCACATACTGGAAGAGAATACTCTAGAAAGAGAACTACAAAACAACTTAATGTTAAAATTACCTAATAAACGAGTATGATTTTTTGCCATGACTTTTTTCAAATGCACTTTAAAAAACCACTTAAAATAATACCATCTATATGTTTTCTGTAACAGGTTTGTTGCGTTATAATTAAGACCTCTGGGAAACGGGGGAACAAATTAACTGTTTTGCAAGAAAAAGTGCCCTGACAGAGATAATTAACCCTTACTCAGAAGTAAATCGTGCTATTTCCTCAATAGAACCTTAATAGCACTCAGGAAAGGACGCTCCAGTGTAATTTTTTTTTTTAACTGTAAGAACCACCTTATTTGGCATTTATTTCCACTTAGTTGTAATAATAAACACAAGGGATCCTCTTTATTTGGCATAGAATTTCCTTGCCAGAAAGTAAATATTTGATGATTATGTAAGGAGCTGTAAACGGAATTTCCTGGGAGATCTTCTAAGAAGTTTACCCGCCTAGCCAAATGGATTGAGAAGATTTAGAAGCTAACCTTCCAGGGCGCCTGGGTGGCTCAGTCAGCAAAACGTCTGCCTCTGGCTCGGGTCGTGATCCCAGGGTCCTGGGATCGAGCCCCACATCGGGCTCCCTGCTCAGTGGGAAGCCTGCTTCTCCCTCTGACCTCCCTCCTTACCCCTGCTCGTGCTCTCACACTCTCTCTCAAACAAATAAATAAAATCTTTTAAAAAAAACAAAAAAACAAGAATCTAACCTTCCTTACAAAGGTGGCCAGGCGAGCATTTTCTTCAAGTCCATTCCTCACAGCTCTACAGCACCTGAACATTTTTCTCTTTAGAGCTTGGAGCTCAAAACTTTGCTGAGCCTTTTCTTGCTGTTGTCATTACCTTGGGTACTTGTAGAGCCCTATCTATTGTACCTGGAACATCTCCCACAGTCGTCTCAACTTCCAGACCCGCTCATTCTGCGTTCCTCACTCTGTTTATGGGATCCTCATTCTTGCGGTTGCCCGGGCTTGGATTCACCATTTTCTTCTTCCACTTCCTGGCCACATATCAGCGCCATCCATCATCCTGAGCGGCCAGTTTGCAGTGTTTGCTCCATCCACCCCCATCTCTCCATTCCCATTG